>NC_086320.1:8741136-9395303 GCF_036172605.1 Pelobates fuscus | reverse complement strand
AAAATAGAAAATAAACTAACGTCTGAAGTTTGTGCTATCCAGGAAATGTCCAGTTTTCTCCCCAGACTGTGAAGTGGCCAATCCTAGCCGTCCTGTTATCACCAGTACAGTGCTGAGTATATCATATTAACCCCTGCTGCAGTCAGGGCTCTCACAATGCAGTAGGCCGGAGCTGCCTGACTATTGTACATATCCTCCTTAACATTACTGAGCAATATGGAAACTCCATCCATGATACATGAAATGCCATGGCTGGCGTTATCACTGTGTATATAAATCCATATCTGAGATACGATGGCCTATCTCTGCTCCATGCCTATTACTCTTACAGTCCCTCTAAGCAGTCCCTATAAATTGCAGCATTGATTCCATTCCCAGAGCCAAGGTGGCTGCCTAGGGCCCCGGGCTCTTTGATCAAACGTTCTCACTGCATGGCCCTGCACTCCTTCACTTCATTGAGTATTGTGGTCTGGACCATTACCAGGAAAGACCAAATGAAGAGCTTCCTATTGGTCACACTGGCACTTCATGACTAAGCGAGGGCGCTATTAAATTGCTCTGAAGCGGATATTGGTGCAGACGATGGAGCTTCTCCACTGGACCACCAGTGATCCTGGTCACCCTGGTTACAACACTCGGCTATTACACACTCTCTGACACACACACCACTCACAGAAACAGAGCTCATGTCTCTAGGAGGGGCGCCCAATCTGGCACTTTGCCTAGGGCCCTCTGTAACCTTAATCCAGCCTCATATGTGCCCCACGATTCATTGGCAGTGCCCCTTGTATCAGTTGCTCTGCCAGTAGATTTCTCATTACCAGAGCTGGATTACCTATTAACTTGCCAATTTGGGCCTGGGCTCAGACAGAGACTAGGTGCGGCTATGTCTGGACTTGGAATTCCAGTTTTGGCTGTGAGGGTTCCCTCCTTGAGCCAGCAGGGAGGTCACTTACTTCATTGACGGAGCAATGCGGTCTGCACCTTTATAGGGTGCAGATCACTGTAAGATCTCCCTCACACACTTCCATCCCACATGATGGGCAGACAATATTGGCAGGTACGCATGGTGTGCGCTGAATTTACAAACACAATATGCAGCCTAAAATCACAAACCTGATATTATAAATATAAAAATAGAATGATCTCTGTAATACAGGAGAGATCATTAGCAAAGTTTTGGAAAAAAGTAAATAGTTTTGAAATCACAAAAATATGAATACTGTATTAAACCCCGGATTCTGTTGTACAGGATACAGCCCCATCTGCCATCACAGGCTGAACAGAATGCAGAGGAAGGGGGTTAGTAGTAAAAAAAATAAATATGAACAAAAAACTCTATTATCTATCATTGCCAGCATTCAACGTACATAGAAATATATTTTTTTCACCCTGAGCCCACTGACGGGAGGCTAGGGCTGGCGCCTGGCGGTAATGAGCATGTGCGGTATATATAAATATAGTGAGAATTATTTGCAATATATTTAACATATATTTAAAGGGGAACTGTCTGTCATTTATCTGGAAAAAACCATTGAATCTCCGCTGTAACTTGTGTGATCCTTAATCTTCTTTTTAAATGTATATTAATTAGAAAGCAAATTATATCGCAATTAAGTTCAGTTCAAGAGCATGGGTGGGATTTATTATTTCTGCCTAATTATCTGTAACATTTGTGGCGCATTTTTAAAAAAAATTTATCTGTTGCTTTTTTTTTGCACTCAAACCGTTATTTTTTTTTGTGCCATTTGTTTCCCAATGTGATGGATTTGTGCATATTTCTAAAACAAAAACGTGCATAATTTTTACGCTACTATAAATCTTTAATAATAAAAAAGTACATTTTTTTTAAATGCATCTTCGCCCGTGTACCCAAAAATCCTTGCACCGGCGCTGACCAGCAGGTTTATAGGACAGAGCTTATAACCATGATCTGCGGGATATTTAAGATAATTCTTTGATAAATATACGTTATGTTGCAGTTACATAGTGTTACATAGTTACATAGCTGAAAAGAGACTTGCGTCCATCAAGTTCAGCCTTCCTCACATATGCTTTTGCTGTTGATCCAAAAGAAGGCAAAAAACCCAGTCTGAAGCGCTTCCAATTTTGCAACAAACTAGGAAAAAATTCCTTCTTGACCCCAAAATAGCAGTCAGATGTCTCCTTGGATCAAGCAGCTATTACCCCACTAATTAGAAATTATATCCCTGTATGTTATGTTTTTGCAAGTATTTATCCAATTGCAGTTTAAACATCTGTATAGACTCTGACAAAACCACCTCTTCAGGAAAAGAATTCCATATCCTTATTGCTCTTACTGTAAAAAAAACCTTTTCTTTGCCTTAGATCAAATCTCCTTTCTTCCAGCCTAAATGCGTGACCTCGTGTCCTATGTATAGCCCTGTTTATGAATAGATTTCCAGATAATGGTTTGTACTGGCCCTGAATATATTTGTATAATGTTATCATATCCCCTCTCAGGCGCCGTTTTTCCATACTAAAGAGATTTACATTTTTTAACCTTTCTTCATAACTAAAATGCTCCATTCCTTTTATCAATTTTGTAGCTCGTCTCTGCACTTTTTCTAGTGCCATGATATCTTTCTTTAGAACAGGTGCCCAAAATTGCACAGCATATTCAAGGTGTGGTCTTACCAGCGATTTATAAAGAGGCAAAATTATATTTTCATCTCGAGAATTTATGCCCCTATTTATACATGACAAAACCTTACTGGCCTTAGCAACGGCAGATTGACATTGCATATTGCTACCTAATTTATTGTCTATAACAATTCCCAAATCCTTCTCGTGTGTGGTTATCCCTAGTTCACTACCATTTAGGGTGTAAATTGCTTGTGCATTCTTAACCCCGAAGTGCATAACTTTGCATTTTTCTACGTTAAATTTCATCTGCCATTTTAGTGCCCAGTCCCCCAATCTATCCAAATCCCTCTGCAGCAAGGCAATATCCTGCTCACATTTTATTACTTTACAAAGTTTTGTGTCATCTGCAAACACTGATACATGGCTTTCAATGCCCATTTCAAGATCATTTATAAATATGTTAAATAGAAGCGGTCCCAAAACAGAACCCTGAGGGACACCACTTACCACTTTTGTCCAGCTTGAAAATTTACCATTTATGACAACTCGTTGTACTCTATCCTTAAGCCAATGTTCTACCCAAGAACAAGAATATTCATCTAGACCAATTTCTTTTAGTTTGAAGACTAACCTATTGTGAGGAACCGTATCAAAAATGCCTTGGCAAAATCCAAGTAGATCACATCCACTGCAATACCCTGATCTATATTTCTACTTACTTCTTCGTAGAATGCAATTAGGTTAGTTTGACATGACCTATGTTTCATAAAACCATGCTGATTATTGCTAATAACACAGTTCTTCCCAATGAATTCCTGAATATTATCCCTTAATAGCCGTTCAAATAATTTCCCAGTCACAGAAGTTAAGCTCACAGGTCTATAATTTCCAGGCAAGGATTTTGAACCCTTTTTAAATATAGGAACAACATCTGCCTTCCTCCAATCCTCTGGTACAATACCTGAAACAAAAGAATCTTGAAAAATTAAATACAGAGGTTCACCTATTTCCCCACTTAGCTCTTTAAGTACTCGTGGGTGGATACTGTCAGGCCCCGGAGTTTTATTTACATTAATTTTCTTTAATAGCTGTAGCACCTTGTCTCGAGTTATCCAATCACAAGTTATCTGCAAGTTTGTTGCAGCAATCATTTGCATATCTCTTGCCATAGGATCCTCATTAATAAATACTGAAGAAAAAAAGTGATTTAAAATGTCTGCCTTTTCCTGGTCTTCATTGACTAACAGACCCATCTCTGTTTTCAGTGTACCTACACTTTCATTTTTTTGTTTTTTTAGAATTAATGTACTTGAAAAAAATGCTGGGGTTGTTTTTGCATTCTTTGGCTATCAATTTCTCATTTTCTAGTTTAGCCACTTTAATTGCCTTTTTGCGAGCATTATTGGCTTCCTTATATCTTATATAGGATGCCTCTGATTGGTCCGATTTAAATGCTTTAAAAGCCCTTTTCTTATTTTTAATCTCTTGTTTTACTTCTCTACTAAGCCACATTGGTTTTAATTTGTTTCTTTTATATTTATTACCCAATGGTACATACTGAGAAATGTACCTTTCTGATATTTGTTTGAATAGTTTCCATTTATCCTCAGTGTTTTTATCACTAAGCAGTTTATGTCAGTCGATATGTTGTAGAGCTGCCCTAATCTTATTAAAATTGGCTTTTTTTAAATTATATGTTTTAATATGCCCCACGTGCTTTTGCTTTTTTGAGTTTATTTCAAAAGACACTATATTGTGATCACTATTTCCCAAATGCTCCCCTACTTGAATGTTGGTTAAAAGATTAACATTGTTTGTTATAACGAGATCCAGACAAGCATCCTTTCTAGTTGGTGCTTGTACCAGTTGTGACATGAAGGTGTCATTTAACACATTCAAAAACCTGATTCCCCTTGCTGAAGTACTAGTCCCTCTATCCCAATTTATGTCCGGGTAATTAAAATCTCCAATAATTAACGCGTTACCCCGATTTGCAGCTTTCCCAATTTGCTCTAACAGCAGTTCTTCCTCATTAATATTTACATTTGGTGGTTTATAACATATCCCAACCAATAACGTATTTCCCTTTGTTTGCCCCAAGCAGATATCTACCCATAAAGCTTCCACATTTTCCTCGTCACACTCCACATGCCTAAGATTTGACTTTAAGTTATTTCCCTCTCTCTGTCCAAAATGCCTCCCTGGAACCTGATATTCCATCACTTTGTTTGTAGCTGTGGAATCGAGTGCCAGGCAGTTTTTCTTAATCTTTAAAACATAATAAGCTACCTCGCTGACTGTTTAAAGCGGGTGAAAATCGATAAATGCAGCCACAATATTTGGCCTTGTTAAACCAATGACATAAATAAGACAATTAGATGTAATTACTGAAGAACAAACACAAACAAAAAGCTGAAAAAGAACAAAGAGAGGAACTCACGAAATAACTTTACATGAAAGAACAACAGAAGGTTGATCAGAACCAGTCCTTATCTCGACGTAGTGTTGTCACATTCCAAGTGGAAGTAGATGGAAGAATCCAATATGGTGGCACGTCATAAAACGGATCATAAAGAAGATAATTCGTTTACGTTTCATGAGAGAACTAGATGCTTTTATATATGAGCTCTAAATGACACCGATTTGGACTCGTCAGCTCTAGCCAGGCCTTTTCTCCTTTGTCATATATGAAGGACACAAACAGGAGAGAGAAATGACAGTGAAGACCAGGCTCGAGGTATAGGACAGAGGAGGATATGTATCAACGTTTTATGAAAAGTGGGGGAAAATGTAGTTATTTATCTAAGAATTGAAAGTTTTCTTTAAAGTAAATTCTGCCCATTTTTCCATTTCAGAAGACCGCCAAATTTCTAACGGCGACACATTTCTGATGGAAAAATTCAGAAATACGTTAAAAAAAAAAAAAAAGAAAAAACACAGCAACAGATGGAAAAATATATAACAGAATTAATAATTTGAACCAGGCATTTGCTGAAAATTAGATGGAAAAGTGTCAGTGACTCCCACAGTCCAAACTTGGCACTAGCATGGCCTCACCTGTCACGTTAGCTAATTCCTTTGCCTCTCGGCACTAGTCAACAAGCCAGTTCTACAAAGGTCTTGATTTTCTGTTCCCTGTATTTTACTACTTGATGCTCTTTTCACAGGATGTCACAAGATACGCCCAGGAAGCCCGCCAGACCCAGGTCCCCCGCAGTATCCCTAGCCCCCTCTACTCCCAGGTCCCTGAGATCATGGACCATACCAAAACTATCAACAGAGCTATGGCATAGAGGAATCCCTTTCCCTGCTACTGCTTGGAAGGCAGAACTCTACAAACTGCTTACAGCTCAGTGATCCCAGGCCCGGCACAAGCTCTCAAGGGCTACACGCCGGCACCACAGATGCTACGCAAGAAACCTTATCAGCTATCCTGTCAAACCTACAGTCACTAAACCAAATGCTATCCAAAGTACAAACAGCCATCGCTACTCCAGGTGACCTACCCGGCCCTTCAGTTCTTCCTCTAGCACCCCCAAACTTGCTAGGCAGTGCACCACTTCCATCCACAATTACTACCCCACACAATTACTACCCCTGCCCACAATTACTACCCCTGCCCACTCAGTCCCAGCCTCCATTAAAAAAAAAGACATACGTGATGGTAAAGAAGTAAACCCAGTTTCCGTCCTTATCGCCTCGCAGGACATCCTTAAGAATAGAGCTTACAACTATGGCGATATCTCAGTAGTACTGAAAACCAGAGACCCACGTCTCAACAAAAAACTTTCCATCCCTCAATTCGTCATTGCCTTTGGGATATATAGAGACGTCATCTGCTCTGTGTACCCACAAAGGAGGGAAGAACTAGATCTATACATGCATAAGGTGGTGGACTTAGAGCTCAAGGCAGCAACTCATCTGGCCCAGTTTAATATCCAGATAGACTGGAGTCAGATGGACACAGAGATGTTCTGCCGACATTTCGCTGGCTTGAGGCCCCTGTCTTGCGCAGCATGCAATTCCTCTTCCCATTCCACCTTAAGCTCAAACACTAGGCAAGAAAGTGGTCAAAGGGACAAGCTTGGCAGACCCATAGTGTTCCTCGGCAAGGCTCAAGTGTGCAACAAGTTTAACGCTGGCGCCTGCAGTTACAGCGCATGCAGGCTGTTGCATATTTGCTCGATTTGTTTAAGAGCACACACAAAATCCATGTGGCCCGCCAGGCTTTCTCCGAAAAAATGACTAAAAGAGGTTAATATTGACGTACTGGCATATCACCTACGCACTTACCCCTCCATTCACTTAGTAGAATTTCTGGTGTCAGGGTTCTCCCAGGGCTTTCACACGGGTTTAATTGCTATCCCCGCAGGCACCTTAGAATGCCCAAACCTTTTGTCTGCCTCCAATGATCCTCCCACAGTGGACGAACTGTTAACTAAAGAAACCCAGGCAGGTTTCATGATAGATCCATTTTCCCAACCCCACCTGGCATACAAATCCCATTGAGGTGGCTGTTAACAAATCTTCCAATAAAAAAATGTTTAATCATCGATCTCTCACCTCCTTATTCATCGCACAACCCCAGGATAAATTCACTCATAGCCGCTGAAGAGTTTTCCCTCCAATACACCACTCTAGACAACGCCATGCAAGTCATTCTACTAGTAGGCAGTCGTGCATGGCTGAGTAAAACAGACCTTTCAAATGCATTCAAACTATTTCCTATCCATGCATCATTATGGCATATCCATGGCGTAAAGTAGAGGGAAAAATATTACTTTGCAACCCGACTTACGTTCGGTTCAAGGAGCAGCCCAAAACTGTTTGACATCTTTGAGGAAACCTTCTTCTGGATGCTCCTGAACATCGTCAGGTGTCCATCAGTTATTCACTACTTGGACGATTTCTTATTGATTGAAACAGGCTCTCACACACCAAGAAGCATCCTTAGTACCACAGCCCTCTTTACATCCCTAGACGTCCCTCTGTCCCCCGACAAAACACTAGGCCCCACTACCAAACTGGTTTTCCTGGGTATATCACTTGATACAGTATCCTTTCAAACAAGCCTCCCCCAAGAGAAATTGGTCCGCATCAGAGAAGAACTAGATCTATTCCTTCGGAGCGATACCTGCAAGCGAGAAGGTCTCCAATCTTTATTGAGGTTCCTAAATTTCACCATGCGTATCATCCCACAGGGTAGATCATTCATCTCCAGGCTACTGTGTCTCTTACACAGAGTACCAGACACGGGTACTATCACAATCAACCTACCAGCCAGGGCAGATTTGCTCATGTGGAAGAATTTCATTCTAGAATGGAATGGCGTCTCCATGTTTATTCCCCTACTATCTGAGCAATCCGCAGTAATTTGGACAGATGCAGCAGCCCATACTGGGTTCGCTGCAATATTCGGCAACTTTTGGTTCAGGGACAACTGGCCCACGGAGACTGCTGCCTTGCCGGCCTTTAGAGAAACCTTGGCTTTATTTGAAATCTACCCTATTGTGGCAGCAGCCCATACCTGGGGCGATCTCTGGATCGGCAAGGTCAGTACAGTCAAGTGTTACACAGACAAATCGGCGGCTTGCGAGATAATCAACAAAGGACGTTCCTCCTCATTATTAATCATAAGGTTGGTCCGCACATTGACCTGGCTTGCCGCCAAATCACAATTCTACCTAGTCTGCGAACACATCTCAGGGAAAAATAACACAGCATCTGACGCACTTTCCCAATCTCGTTTTCAGATTTTCTTCAAGGTACACCCCTCCGCCAACAACCAACCATCCAGGATACCGAAATTCCACAAATTTTTGTTATGGACTAACTGAATTGCTCCACCACACCCAATCACTTACACACAACGCACTTTCAGCTAACATCAAGACCACTTATGCCAGAGCACTAACCATTTTCCAGAAATTTGCGGCAGAATTTAAAGTACAAAGTAATTTTTCCATAGAGACCATGGTGGCTTTTGCCTCCTTCTGCCACTTACATCTCAAATTATCACACAACACCATCAAACTATATCTCACAGGAGTACACATCACGTTCTCACCACTTTTCACAATCACCAGGCTTTTCTATCCCATAAAAACTATTCTCAAATGTATCAACAAAACAGTTGGCCCCCCTACAAACCAGCAGACTACCCATAGACGGGCCTATATTCCGGAAACTCATCGACATGTTAGACACAGCAGCCCCTTTGATACACAGACTAATTCAGTCTTTAAGGTCGCTATCTTCATAGCCTTCTACAGCTTCCTTACACCCAAAGAGTTTACTGTCATACGCCATTCAGATACCAATACTAGCTTAACAATTTCTAACCTGGTTAACACCTTAAGGACACATGACATATGTGACATGTCATGATTCCCTTTTATTCCAGAAGTTTGGCCCTTAAGGGGTTAAAAACAATGACCATTACATCCTCTCACTTCAAACCTCAAAAACTAATCAAACCAACCAGCCTACTAAAATCCCCATCTTTCCTACAGGAAACAACTGGTGCCCAGTTAAAATATTAGACTTGTTGAGGGGCGGAGCTTGCCTGCCGAGCGAAGCAGACGTGCCTGCTAAGAGCTCCTGAGTCTGAGGCCAAGATTTGGGTGTTAACGCCCGACCACCCAAGCGTACCGGCTGTGGACAGCGATAACTCTAACCAGGGGGTGATGCTGCATCGGGGGATACCCGTTATGAGACCCTCCGGGGCTGAATCGACCACATCGCAGACTGCGGCCTACACGGGTGGGAGCCGAGGAGAGGCGGCCGCTCTCCCGGTTCTCTGGCTGAAGAGGGAGCACTCTTGTATTGCCTCCCCCCCCCCCCCGGACCGGTGGGGGATATCCCGGTCCCTGCCGAGCTGGACGACCGCAGCCCTGGACAAGGCAGAGGTAGCTGTGACACCCTCGTGCAGAACACAAGCGGCGACACCCAAGATGGCGGACACGCCTGACTCCGCAACACGAGACCAAGCAGACCGCTCTGACTATGCGGCACACTTGGACGCCATCTTTCAAACATTCTGGCACAAGCTAGAACTGCATATGAGACAGAACACTGCAGCAAGATATGGTGCCCGGTCTTCACAGCACCCAAGCGGCGGCAGCAAAGGACCCTTCCATCCATTCTACTCACCTAGAAAGTCCAAGCGAGCCAAAATAAACCCACCCACCTAACTCTCCACTACTACTACTCCATGGACTACTCCACGGACAACCTCTCACCACATCCAAGTTAATTTTCTACGTCAGAACTCTGCTGTTAAGAATGGGCTACAACCTCTCTTCCTTTTCCGGACACTCCTTCAGAATAGGAGCAGCCTCGTCAGCATCCAGCTCAAACACACCAGTCCACATCATCAAAAGATTGGGCTGATGGAAGTCATCTGTATATAATACCTTTATCCCATGACCAGAGCAAGAGCTAAGAAAAGCATTTTTTTTTTCATTATTCTTTTTGCCCTCATTTATTACAGGCCTACTCGTTCGTTGGTTTTGGCACAACTCCACTAACTTTACACCACCTACCACATTCCATAATCTATTAAATTCCGACCCCAAATCTCCATCACCTTTGGCAATATATATATATAGATATATATAATCTCTTCCACCTATTTCCTATGTCAGTGTATATACAGTCATGAGTAAAAGTAAGTACACCATCTTTCATTTCTATGGTTTTCCATATCTGGACATAGTAGCAATAATCTGTCCCTTAGCAGGTCTTAAAATTGGGTAAATAAAACCTCAGATGAACAACGACATATTACACCGTGTCATGATGTATTTAACAAAAATAAAGCCAACCTGGAGAATCCGTGTGTTAAAACCCTTACCGCCTCCATAGGAATTAAAATGTTAAGTAGCAGACAGGTGCTGCTAATCAAATGCCATGATTAATTGATCTTAAACCACCTCTATAAAAGGTCTGGAGCATTCAGGTGTGTTAACACAATGCCAAGGAGGAAAGACACCAGAAATGACCTTAGAGAAGCAAATGTTGCTGCCCATCAAACTGGGAAGGGTTAAAAGGCCATTTCCAAACAATTCAAAGTCCATCATTTTACAGCGAGAAAGATTATTCAAAAATGCTAAATATTCATTATTGCCAATCTTCCCGGGAGTGGACATCCCAGCAAATTCACCCCAAGATCAGACTGTGCAATGCTCAGAGAAATTGCACAAAAAAAACAAGAGTTACATCTCAGACTCTACAGGACTCAGTTAAATGTTACATTTCATGACAATTAGAGAAATACTGAACAAGTATTGTTTGTTTGGAGGGATTGCCAGGAGAAGGCCTCTTCTCT
Organism: Pelobates fuscus; assembly: GCF_036172605.1. Classification (NCBI taxonomy): domain Eukaryota; kingdom Metazoa; phylum Chordata; class Amphibia; order Anura; family Pelobatidae; genus Pelobates; species Pelobates fuscus. The sequence continues at coordinate 9,384,367 of NC_086320.1, read as the reverse complement.
TTACAAAGAACATGGCAGCATGTCTTAGGTTTGCAATGTTTCCAAGAACTGGACTTTATTAATGATGATTTCACCGGACGAAGAGCAGCTGTGCCGAGGAGATTGTCTTGGCACCACAAAATCGTGGCACAGCCAATCAGACGCTTCCTTAGTGTTTTTTGCCTCACTTTGCAGGTAATATAAGACTATTCCTGTCACGGTTCTCACCGCAACATCCAGACTGCCAGACAAGGTCGCCCTATAAGTGCCCAACAGGGGATTTGAACCTGGGTGCTTTATGGTTCTCAGCCTGTGTTCCTGCCTCTGATCCACTTTGGTTCTTGGTTTGTCCTGAAACTTATCCTTGCCAAGTCTCCAGCACTGGGGGCTGGACTTAACCTGAGACTGCTCCTGTCACTCATGGTTCACCTGTGGCTGATCACTGATTAGCCAGGTATAAGACACTGCCTCTCCCTGAGGGCAGGGTCAGTTCATTGACTCTGGTTCCTGTGTTGGTGTTTGTATTCCAGTGTTCTCCAGTTGGCTCCTGACCTTGGCTTGTTATTCGTGTATCCTGACTTCTGGCACCCTCTGACCTTTGGTTTATCCTGACTTCTGGCTTTCCCACGATGATTCTCCTGCTTATGTCCGTTCCTGTCCTGCGACTTGGAGCGTTATCCTGCACAGCCCCCGTGCACAGACTGTGTTTAATTAAATGGGTGAGCACATATATCTGCACTAAGGTAAGCTGTGACAATTCCATACAGCATGATTGCCTGCCTGGTCCAATCCTCAGTTTAGCCTTCCTCACATTTGTTTTTTTGCTGTTGATCCAAAAGGGGGCAAAAAGTTTGAAGCACTTCCAATTTTGCAACAAGCTAGGAAAGAAAATTCCTTTTTGACCCCAGAATGGCAGTCAGATTTATCCTTGGATCAAGAGGCTATTACCCCCAACGTTTCGGCACCAACTGGCTGCCTTTATTTTTTTTGTCAATCTTTCTTTTATTGAGGCAGGAGTTAAATGGGGTACAGAATAGAGAAGAGGGGATGCACAGTATTTGTACAGGATAACACGTATAATGTAGCAATTATGAAGGTAGCTTTGCAAAGACATACGGTGAATCTTATAACGCGTGTAACTAACATGTTTAGTCATCAAGGTAGTTATAGGGCAATCTACGAGTTAATTAGCTGGGTGCTCAAAACAGTAGCTAGATGCGTTCCTAATCACGCAGAGTATTAAAGTGGGCACCAGCGTTTATAAATGGATATATGACCACCTAGCCCGCCGGGTTTCCTTGCCAGCTTTGTGTCAGCCTGGATGCAGTAGCAATCCAAAATGTTTACCTCCATTAATGTATCTATAGTAGTAAGTCAGAGATGTAAGTTATACAATTTATGGCGGCAAGACACCCAAAAATGCCACCTGGTGGTCGCATGGTCTAAATATATATCTTAGAGATTACGTGACTGGCACAGCTAATGCCCCTATGAAAAATGGGAATAACTAGTAAGGCTTAAGTGCAGTCTTTGGTAATACAAAACATGGGGATATACATATCACGTAGGCGGGTTGCTTGGGTAACATTACGCCAGGTTGTAAGTGTTCGTCAGCTTGTGGCCTGGCCTTTTATGTCTGGGTCTTGGTTTCATTCAGCAGATCCCTGTCAGCATTATGGTTGATGTTGGTTGGAGGGGTAATTGGTTGTTCAGCTGCGGAGGTGTCGGGTGGGTCAACGTGGAGGAGAATGGAGCGCGTCGCGAAGCTTCTCCCCAGCTCCAGGCTTTAGATTGGGCCCACACCTCGTGTCCACAGACTCGGGTACCTCTCGGGGCCGGGTCTTTCCCATTGTGGGCGCTGTGGAGGGCCCTGATGGTTCTCCGCCGCCGGCGGCGGGCGACCCTCCTGCGGTGTGGTCGGTGTTTTGGAGTGAGTCTCCTGTTGGGCCCCTGCCTAGGAGGGCATTCCGCCAGTAAGTGTAAGGCGGTTTTGCCCGGGGTCTGCCCTCTCCGTCTCGTGGCCTCCAGCTGCCCCATTACCTCATGTCGGTTGGGGGTTCGTTGAGCCCTCCGCTGCTCCAGTTTCTCCCAAAAACTTTGCAGCAGAGCATCCAGGTGTTCTTGAAGAGGCTGAGGGGACGCAGGCTCGGCTTTAAGGTTTGTGGTCGCCATTTTGTGGTACTCAGCTTGCTGGTTCAGAGCCTGCTGTGGAGTGTCATCAGCGTTTGCAGCGTTTTTGGGTCGACAACACATGTTAGTGGGGACCGGGATAACCCCCACCGGTCCTGGGGTGGGAGGGAGGTCCGATTCTGTGGGTGCTGTATGGATTGGTGAGCTGGGAGAGCGGCCGTCTCTCGCCAGCCCTGTGAGATGTAGGCCTCGGTCCTTCGGTCCAGCATCACAGCGGGCATTTAGGCTTGTGAGGTGTCCCCCGGTACCCCTTCCTTTGTGTAGCAAGGCAGGGTGAACTGGGGTGCAGGATCTGTCGATTTCCCGCAGATTTTCGCCGAAAACCGTGTGCAGGCTCTGGAGCTTAGAGTAAGCGTGTCTGTGCAGTTCCCCGGTCAGGCTCCGCCCCCCCTGGCTGCCTTTATTAAGGCAGCCAGTTGGTGCCGAAACGTTGGGGGTATTGGGTACTGGTGTTTCTGCCAAGTTAGGCATGTGAGAATTGTGGTAATTATTGTTTTATTTTTATGCCTTTATATTGTCACTTTACAATTTTGCCTTATGCTTATTATACCAATTGTTGGTCTATTAAAGTATTTTCATAACTTTCTCTGGTGTTTCTAGTGTGCATTCTCTTTCTGATATTATTTGCGTTGTGTCACACACTGTGCATTATTTGCGTTGTGTCACACACTGTGCATTATTTGTGTTGTGTCACACACTGTGCATTATTTGCGTTGTGTCACACACTGTGCATTATTTGCGTTGTGTCACACACTGTGCATTATTTGCGTTGTGTCACACACTGTGCATTATTTGCGTTGTGTCACACACTGTGCATTATTTGCGTTGTGTCACACACTGTGCATTATTTGCGTTGTGTCACACTGCGCATTATTTGCGTTGTGTCACACACTGCGCATTATTTGCATTGTCACACACTGCGCATTATTTGCATTGTCACACACTGCGCATTATTTGCGCTGTGTCACAGACTGTCACACTGCGCATGGATTGGTGATGGAGCTGCACTGTTTATAGAATGTACTTCGATTCCTTTTGGTTTCACAATATAGAAAGTATCTGCTATCTGAGAGTGTCACGGCAATCACTTTATATCCGTATCTATTCACACCTTTTAATTCTCCACATGTCAGCCTGACGGGAAACTGGCATTAAATTGAAAAGCTACATGAAGTAAACATTTCATTGCAATTTGTATCCTTTCCTGATCGCGCCCGTTTCGCTATCCTTCCTTCGAATCAAGTTAAAATCCGACATAACTCCTGTCAGCCCTGAACAAATCATGTCGGATAAAGACACATGAAATATTCTAAACATCATTTACAAGAAACTTCTATCTGAATGAACAAGAGGCAGAGAGGGAGATATTGCACATTCCCTGAGAGCTGATGGATTGGCCTGCGGGAGAGTCTGGCTGTACAAATCACCAGCGAAGATGTATGAATTAATTAACTCGGCTGTGTAAATCTGGGAAGTTCTCCACCCTGGCCACACCTCGGAAAATGTGAAGGAACACTATAGGGTCAGGAACACAAAAATATATTCCTGATACTATTGTAGACATGTGCAATTCGTTAAGGTCCGAATTGAAATTCAGCCGAATTTCGGTAATTCGGACCTTTGGATGCTTCTGAATTTTCGAAGTGCCGAATCGAACCGAAGTGCTGAATTGACGAATTGACGAAGTCCCAAATTGCCAAAGTGCCGAATTTCGGAAGTGTTAGAGGGTTGTCACACACTGCGCATTATTTGCGTTGTGTCACACACTGCGCATTATTTGCGTTGTGTCACACACTGCGCATTATTTGCGTTGTGTCACACACTGCGCATTATTTGCGTTGTGTCAGGGTAGTGCCGATTTTCAGAAGTGCCAAAGTCCTGAATTTCAGAAGTGCCGAATCAAACCAAAGTGCTGAAGTCCTGAATTTCGGAAGAGCCAACTGAACCAATTTTTTTGCCCATGCACATAGTGCCCTATAGTGTTCAAAACATCATCTACCCCCCTGTCTTCCTTGTCCCCTAAATATAGTAAAATCTTAACTTTATTCCAGTCCACTGCTGCTGGCTCCGCCCCTGATCTGCCTTCTTGGCTGACATCTTTAGAAGTGAAGAAGATAGGATTGACCTCAGACTGTCTTGTAAGTTCTCTACCTCCGGGCTTGAGCCACCTCTGTTTTATATACTTCACTATTGTGTGATTTTCTATTATTCTCAGATTGCTTCAAGAATATCCCCTGTCAGACAGGTTGTATTGTTTTTGTATTTATGAGCTACCCCCTCCTTTGATCTATACTCCTCCCTGTGGCGTTGTATAATTTGTTTTTGTTCAGAGAATGTATATAACCAGATAAAACACGGTAACAGAGAATGTATATAACACGGTAACAGAATGTATATAACACGGTAACAGAATGTATATAAACAGATATAACACGGTAACAGAATGTATATAACACGGTAACAGAGAATGTATATAACCAGATATAACACGGTAACAGAGAGTATATAACCAGATATAACACGGTAACAGAGTATATAACCAGATATAACACGGTAACAGAGAGTATATAACCAGATATAACACGGTAACAGAATGGATATAACACGGTAACAGAGAATGTATATAACCAGATATAACACGGTAACAGAGAATGTATGTAACCAGATATAACACGGTAACAGAGAATGTATATAACACGGTAACAGAGAATGTATGTAACCAGATATAACACGGTAACAGAGAATGTATATAACACGGTAACAGAGAATGTATATAACTAGATATAACGCGGTAACAGAGAATGTATATAACCAGATATAACACAGTAACAGAGAATATATATAACCAGATATAACACGGTAACAGAGAATGTATATAACCAGATATAACACAGTAACAGAGAATGTATATAACACGGTAACAGAGAATGTATGTAACCAGATATAACACGGTAACAGAGAATGTATATAACACGGTAACAGAGAATGTATGTAACCAGATATAACACGGTAACAGAGAATGTATATAACACGGTAACAGAGAATGTATATAACACGGTAACAGAGAATGTATATAACACGGTAACAGAGAATGTATATAACCAGATATAACACGGTAACAGAGAATATATATAACCAGATATAACACAGTAACAGAGAATATATATAACCAGATATAACGCGGTAACAGAGAATGTATATAACCAGATATAACACAGTAACAGAGAATATATATAACCAGATATAACACGGTAACAGAGAATGTATATAACCAGATATAACACAGTAACAGAGAATGTATATAACACGGTAACAGAGAATGTATGTAACCAGATATAACACGGTAACAGAGAATGTATATAACCAGATATAACACGGTAACAGAGAATGTATGTAACCAGATATAACACGGTAACAGAGAATATATATAACCAGATATAACACGGTAACAGAGAATGTATGTAACCAGATATAACACGGTAACAGAGAATGTATATAACACGGTAACAGAGAATGTATGTAACCAGATATAACACGGTAACAGAGAATGTATATAACCAGATATAACACGGTAACAGAGAATGTATATAACACGGTAACAGAGAATGTATGTAACCAGATATAACACGGTAACAGAGAATATATATAACCAGATATAACACGGTAACAGAGAATGTATGTAACCAGATATAACACAGTAACAGAGAATGTATATAACACGGTAACAGAGAATGTATGTAACCAGATATAACACGGTAACAGAGAATATATATAACCAGATATAACACGGTAACAGAGAATGTATGTAACCAGATATAACACGGTAACAGAGAATGTATATAACACGGTAACAGAGAATGTATGTAACCAGATATAACACGGTAACAGAGAATGTATATAACCAGATATAACACAGTAACAGAGAATATATATAACCAGATATAACACGGTAACAGAGAATGTATATAACCAGATATAACACAGTAACAGAGAATGTATATAACACGGTAACAGAGAATGTATGTAACCAGATATAACACGGTAACAGAGAATGTATATAACACGGTAACAGAGAATGTATATAACACGGTAACAGAGAATGGATATAACACGGTAACAGAGAATATATATAACCAGATATAACACAGTAACAGAGAATGGATATAACACGGTAACAGAGAATGTATATATTTTTAACTATGGGGAACATCCTGTTTAATTAAGAGAGCAGGGCCATAGAATATAACATGATCCAGGTTCCAATTTCTTACAGAACAAATCTTAGTCCTGAGAATTTCACCAAATTAACCGGTTTTGGCCCCACGCCCGGGATTTTGTCCCTTCGTCGGCTAAGTCTCCCCTTCTCAGACAGGATCATCTTATTTGAAGCGGACTGGCAGATGGGCAGCAGGATTAAAACAATCCGCTTTCAGTCCTTCTTGCCCAGGCGAGGGTCCTGTGTCAGGCTGCAGTTGGCACACTCGCCATTGGACATCTGGGTATTTTTTTATTTTATTTTTTAAATCTGTTGGTTTTTGATTTCATGACACTATTCCTAGGTTGCATGGCAACAGCCTCATAAAAGTGCTGAAAGTTTCCTAAAAATCTGCTTACTATACTTAACCCTTTCAGTGCCTTACTCTATGTGATCTACCCAGCCAGAAGTCCCCGTGACCACCACCTGCAATGGACTACAGATCCCAGAAACCCATGGCTTTGAGCATAGTAGGAGTTGTACTACATAACGTTGTTGCTGAATTATCCAAGAAAACAAGCACTGTTTGTTAGTTTGTTTTCTACCTGATAGACCGTGAGCTGCTTTGAGCAGGGCCTTCACCTCTTGTCTCTGTTATATTCTGTATGTTCAATACTTGTTTTGCTCTCTCTTTATTCTGTAATTGTCAAGCGCTGCGGAATATGTTGGAGCTATAAAGGCTAATAATAAGTTAGAATACTTCTGGTAGTTTTGGTGGTCTGTGTGTAGTGGTAGAATATAAAAGTACTGTGATGTAATTCCAGTAAAATACAAGTTTAGCAGGCTAAGATTGCCACAAGGCATATGTATGTATATGTGTTTGTAGTATCAGTTAGTTAATAACACGTAGCTAAGATACTGTCATCACTGTACTGACCAGGTGCAGGAATGTAAGAACTGGAATTACGCGTCCCTCTCCTTTGTATCAGATGAGCCACGTGGTTAGACCGGATGGATGAGTTTAGACTCTATTTATTAAATAGGTTAAGGGTATGTGTGGGTGTAGTTAATTGTGGGAGGAGCTACAGTGCTATATAAGGAATGTACTCTATGTATTCAGTACTCAGACTTTGCTGTATTTTGGTGACGCTAGTCCCTCTGAGTCCCGATCGGTGATCCAATAAAGAATCTCTTCCTTCCTGAAGAAACCTGTGTCCATCTCTCTGTGCTTGGCTTCCGTCAGTTTCTCCGGTATCATTTGGTGCATTGGCCGGGAAGCTCATCGTTCAACGGTAGCTGAGAGGCAGAGGCGTGAGACGGTCTATCTTTGCCCACGTTCTCTACGGCTGCACCCCTGAACTTCTGCGTGGACCTCCCTTCGTCTCGGCGCCACTGGTCTGTTGTCCAGGAGATCATCGGCCTCTACGTGAGAAGTGCTGGGGTGTCCCCGTCGATGAGTGTGAACTCAGGTTCAGGAACGAGGAGGTAAGATAACTGCTGTTTTAGACGGCAGGACCCGCTAGGGGTATACCGATTGTGCGGTAGGCCCAAAGGGGTTTTTGAATCTGTATCTGCCCCCTCTGTCGGAGGGAAGGAGCGAAGGCGCACCGCTCGATCGAACGCTCTTTAGTCAGACCGTTTGATTTGGTTAGTCAGGCGGGGTCCTGGTGTAAGATAGCCCTAGCCGGACACCGGTGTCTTGTCTAGACTAGCGTTCTAGGGTGTATATTACGTTCGCTAGGTCGGAGGGACCGGGAGACTAAGCGGCGCCTGTGTAAATTCGGTTCGCTAGTTCTCATCCTATCTGGGCTAAGTGGGAAGGCGTGTAAATTTGGAACCCACTAGACTTTTGATAGTACGACTAAGAGGCGCCTGTGTAAATTCGGATCTCTAGCTCGTTGTATAGTGCGACTAAGAGGCGCCTGTGTAAATTCGGATCTCTAGCTCGCTATGTATATGTGGTGATTGGGCAGTGTGGCTAACCAAAACGGGTGTATATAGTTTTAGGTAGTCCATTCAAGGTACTGGCCAATAGTTTAGTTGGGAATTGTAAATGTGTTAACGATTGTTTAGTAAAGTGTATATCTTGTTAGATAGCGCGAGCTCAGCCGTCTAGCGAGAGTGTTAATAGTGTGTTGCTGTATTATAGTGCACGGTACCATAACCCTGTATATTTACTGACATTATATAATAAGTACTAATCATTGTCGTCCATTGCATGTTTAACACCATAACCACTAATAATTGTATTGTGACCTTAAGTTGTGCTTTGACCTATGCTAACCGTACTGTAACCGCTATTTGTAAAAGACGATGTTACTGGGGTGTGTTATAGACGGGTAATTCGTATATAGAGAATTATAGCGTGGGTGACTGTGTAGTTACGCCAAAGGGCATAATATTGATTATATAGTGACTGGTGTAGCAGCTGTGTGTGTACGGGAATTCCCTGAGTGTTTATTGTTATTGTGTACGTTTCACTTGGTAACCGTACCACGTGGTGCTGTTGCCAGAGGAAACGGGTGTGACTGTTGAATAGTACGCGTGTATAGTATTCGTTGTCGACAACGTTCCACTGTTAAATATGGGTGCGTCGCAGTCAACGATTCCGGATCCCTTAGGATGTATGGTTAAGAATTTTAAAAAGGGATTCAAAGTTTGTGATTTTGGGGTTAAGATGTCCCCTGTACGTTTGGTCACTTTGTGCACTAGGGAGTGGCCTACTTTGGTTGCGGCATGGCCGCCACGTGGCAGTTTGGATCCAACTCTGGTACAGCGCTTACACGTGGCTGTATCAGGTAGGCCTGAACTTTACGGCCAGTTTCCTTATATTGATTGTTGGAGACAGGCCGTAAATGACTCGCCAAAATGGCTCCGGACATGCCACGAGGAACAGTGTCGCCTCATGGTAGCTAGGACTTGTTCGTCCACTAGGGCTGGTGTTAGGCCCATTTTGGACACGCCCCCTGAGTCCGAGATCCCTTTGCCGCCCCCTTACTTTCCGTTAAGAAGAAGTGACGCAAACGCAGGAAGTCCTGTAACCCTTCCCTCACTACCCCCATCCACTTCCGCTTCCTCCTCCAGTGCAGGATCCACCCCCCCTCGTACTAAATCCCCCCTTCCGGAACCAGATAGACCAACCTCCATTAAAAATGAATATCCTGATTTGGCGCCACTTCAGACTTCCGGTCAAGCTTCATCTAGCTCGGCCCGAAGTGTTCTATTCACTACCTTTTCCCAAAACCAACCTCCCACATCCCCATACCCTATCTCTCCCCGACCGGAACCCATGACTGACGCTTCCCTACGTAGCCCCATCCAAACCCGACAGTTGACTGGTGCCCAACAATTAAAGCACTATCAGATGCCTCTTCGCTTAAATCCCGGGTCAGCTTATATCGATGCCGCAGGTCAAATGGCACACGCTGACCCTGTCTTCGTATATGTCCCTTTCACCACTACCGACCTTTTAAACTGGAAGACCCATAATTCCTCGTATACTGAGAAACCACAAGCCATGACTGATCTGTTCACCTCAATAGTACAGACGCATAATCCGACATGGGCTGATTGCCAGCAGTTACTAATGACTTTATTTAACAATGAGGAAAGGACAAGAATAAATCAAGCAGCCATTAAAGCATTAGAAGATAGAGCCCGTGCTTTGAACCAAGCTAATCCAGCAGCATGGGCCGCAACACATTATCCCAACACTGATCCCGATTGGAACGTAAATGGTGCTGATATGGTTCAACTCAGAGCCTATAGAGACGCTATAATTGCTGGCATGAAAGCCGGAGGAAAGAAAGCCATTAACATGTCGAAGACAGTTGAGGTGATCCAGAAAAGCGATGAAGCGCCCAGTGTCTTTTATGACCGATTATTGGAGGCATACCGCTTGTATACCCCCTTTAATCCGGAAGACGCAGACAATTCCCGAATGGTTAACTCCGCCTTTGTCAGCCAAGCATACGGAGATATTAAGCGCAAGCTACAAAAGTTAGAAGGGTTTGCAGGTATGTCCATCACCCAACTAATGGAGGTAGCAAATAAGGTCTATATGAACAGGGATACAGAAAGTAAGAAAGAGGAAGAGCGCAAGATGCGTAAAAAGGCTGATATGCTAGCGGTAGCGATCGCAGGCGTAGATAAACGGGGCCCAGATAGAGGCAATAATAGATGGAGTAGGGAGCCTTTGAGTAGGGATCAATGCGCGTATTGCAAGGAAGAAGGGCATTGGAGGAACGAATGTCCGCAAAGAGAGCAGTACGAGAGAGACCAACCCAGGGCAGGCTACGGAAACTTTAGAGGTAGAGCGAGAGGTAGAGGAGGCCCCGGAGGGAGTAATGGTTATAGAGGGAGTAATGGGAACAGAGGAAGTGTTAGGGAAGACAGGTATATTCCAGCAGCGCAAAGGTCCCGCGATAGAGAAGGTAGGGACTTTGTAGGATTGGCTGACACTGTCATGGAGGACTATTGATACCGACCGGGCTCCATCCCCCTTGGTCGAGCGGAGCCTATGGTCGATGTATCAATAGGGGGGAAAAGGAGTGCGTTCATGATCGACACTGGTGCTGAACATTCAGTGGTGACTAATCTAGTTGCTCCTCCATCTGGAAGGACTATTACTGTGATAGGAGCAACTGGAAGAAGTGCTGAAAAACCGGTTCTTAAAAGTCGACTCTGTACATTGGGAGGCCACGTAGTAAAACACCAATTCCTTTATATGCCTGAATGTCCAGTCCAATTGCTGGGACGTGATATGCTATCAAAATTACAAGCGCAGATTACGTTCCTACCAAATGGAACAACATCCTTAAAGTTTAATGGACCTTCAGGTATTATGACTTTATCCGTACCAAAGGAAGAAGAGTGGCGACTTTATACAGTGTTGACTAGCCAAAACCCTAGGAGTGATGAGACATTGTTTAACATACCAGGAGTTTGGGCAGAGAACAACCCACCAGGACTGGCCCGCAATATTCCACCAATAAAAATTGAACTGAAACATGGGGTTTATCCAGTGAGCCTAAGACAATATCACATTCCGCAGAAGGCTAAGAAGAACATCCAATCCTATCTGGATAAGTTCATACGGTATGGTATCCTAAAATTCTGTACTTCCCCCTGGAACACCCCATTGCTGCCTGTTCAAAAGCCCGGCACAGATGAGTATCGACCTGTGCAGGACTTAAGAGCAGTCAATGATGCGGTTGTTAGCATACATCCAGTTGTACCCAATCCATATAACCTGCTTGCTTTAATTCCGGGCGGGGCTACTTACTTCACAGTCTTAGATCTCAAAGATGCCTTCTTTTGCCTCCGAATTGCCGCAGAAAGTCAATGTATTTTCGCTTTCCAGTGGGAGAACGCTGTAACGGGCTCAAAACGCCAAATGACTTGGACAAGACTGCCCCAAGGGTTTAAAAATTCACCTACCCTATTTGGTTCAGCCCTAAGTCAAGATCTATTGGATTTCGAGTCCATCCCAGGAGAGTGTGTATTGTTACAATATGTAGATGACTTGTTGATAGCAGCAGTTACAAAAGAAATCTGTCAGCAAGCAACGCACGATCTACTACACATTCTCTGGAAGGCAGGATACAAGGTGTCTAGAAAGAAGGCTCAGTTGTGTTTGCCAACTGTCAAGTATCTAGGATTCCATATCTCTGAAGGTCAAAGAATTATGGGGCCAGAGAGAAAAGAAGCTGTCTGCCAAATACCAATACCCAAGAATAGAAGACAAGTGCGAGAATTCTTGGGGGCAGCAGGCTTCTGTAGGATATGGATTCCCAGCTATGCGATACTAGCAAAACCTCTGTACGCAGCTATCAAAGGTACAGAGCACGACCCCTTCTTATGGACCCAAGAACAGCAAACGGCATTTGAAGATGTGAAGAAGGCTTTGATGAGTGCCCCAGCATTAGGTCTACCTGATCACACACGACCATTCTACTTATATGTACACGAGCAAAGAAGAATGGCTGTGGGAGTATTGACACAGTACTTGGGATCATGGCAAAGACCTGTTGCCTACATGTCTAAGCAACTGGATGCAGTGGCCAGCGGACTTCCACCTTGTCTAAGAGCCGTAGCTGCAGCCGCCCTGCTAGTAGCTGAAGCCGATAAACTCACTCTGGGTCAAGAACTTTATGTACGAGTCCCACATGCAGTACAGACGTTGTTGGATTACAAAGGAAATCATTGGTTTAGTAACAGCCGTATGACCAAGTATCAAGCAATGTTGTGTGAAAACCCAAGAGTGCATTTAGAGACTGTAAACACCTTAAATCCAGCTACCCTTTTGCCGCAACCTACTGAAAGTCAACATGATTGTTTGGAAGTAATGGATGAAGTATTTTCAAGTAGACCAGATCTTCGTGATTTTCCCATCCAGAACCCCGATGTTCAATATTACACCGACGGCAGTAGTTATGTGAAAGAAGGGATCCGCTATGCAGGATATGCAGTGACAACAATAGACAAGGTGATAGAAGCTCGGCCACTGGCGAAAGGAACATCAGCACAAAAGGCAGAATTAATAGCACTAACACGAGCGTTACAATTGGCTGAAGGTTTAAGAGTAAATATCTATACGGACTCTAAGTATGCGTTTTTAACCACTCATGCCCACGGAGCTTTGTATAAAGAAAGAGGACTACTGAATTCAGAAGGCAAAGAAATCAAGTACGCAGCTGAAATCCTACAACTATTGGAAGCAGTGTGGGAGCCGAAAGAAGTCGGTATCATACATTGTCGAGCGCATCTGAGAGGAGATGGTGATGTAACCAAGGGAAATCGGATGGCAGATAGTGCAGCTAAGCGTGCTGCTGAATCAGGAAGACAGGAGTATGTGGGGCATATAGCTGCTCTTATACCAACTCCACTGTCCCAATGGACTCCAGTTTATACAGCTCAAGAAGAGGAGTGGTTAAAGACTGAACCAGGAAAGTATTTGGAGAACAAGTGGTATCAGCTAGAAGATGGAAGAATAGTTATACCAGCATCGCTAGCGGTAGAAATTGTCCAAAATTATCACAACGGGACACATTCTGGGAGAGACAGTACTGAAGAATCTCTTAGAAAACATTTCTACATACCAAGATTGTCCAACTTGACTCAGGCCATTGTACGCAGATGTGTAACGTGTGCTAAGAATAATGCAAGACAAGGACCAGTAAAGCCACCAGGAGTTCAGTTTATGGGGGGACTCCCCATGTCCGATCTACAAATAGACTTTACAGTGATGCCTAAATCGGGTGGACATCGTTACCTGCTGGTAATTGTGTGCACCTATTCAGGCTGGGTAGAAGCATGTCCTACTCGTACAGAGAAAGCAGGAGAAGTTGTGAGATTCCTGCTACGAGAAATAATACCCCGATATGGACTACCCTGTTCTATAGGATCGGACAATGGTCCAGCTTTTGTTCATCAGTGCCTACAACAACTGACTCATATGCTTGGTATAAAGTGGAGGCTTCATACTGCATATAGACCCCAGAGTTCTGGTAAGGTAGAGAGAATGAATAGAACTATAAAGAACCAGTTGGCTAAAATGTGTCAGGAAACCCAACTTAAGTGGAACGTTCTCTTACCCATAGCTTTATTGCGAATCCGCAGTACCCCTACCAGAAGGATGGGCCTCTCTCCTTTTGAAATCATGTATGGGCGACCACCTCCCGTACTTGGTAACTTAAGGGGGGACTTGAGTCAGTTGGGAGAAGGAATTACCCGGCAGCAGGTTGTAGAGTTGGGTAAGACTATGGAGGAGGTACAGAAATGGGTACAAGATAGATTACCTGTGAATATTTATCCCCCTGTTCATAGTTATCATCCAGGAGACCAAGTGTGGATTAAAGAGTGGAATAATGTACCGTTAGGGCCCAAGTGGAGAGGTCCTTATGTTGTTCTTTTGTCTACCCCTACAGCAATAAAAGTAGCAGAAGTGACTCCGTGGATACATCACTCCAGGGTTAAACCAGCAGCAGTCGATTCTTGGCAAGTTACAGTAGATCCAGAGAATCCCTGCAAGATCCGGTTAAAACGCACTACTCAGTCGGAGTAACGAGGAATTATTGTGGATTACAAATTTTATTGTTACAGGTGTGAGTGAGAAGGCCATAATAAAGCCTGTCCGCTTACCATCACATAGTGTATAAGCCAGGAAAGTCTCGAAGGGACACCTGTGAAGACGAGCAGAACTCCATTCCCTGCAGCCCTCACATCCTGGAAGCTGAGGTTCCATCGCACGGACGAAGACTGAGGATGACGGCGAAAGATGTGCTTTTGATTGTGTTTATTTACATGTGTTTTTATATTCAGGAAGGTAGAGGTACCGACACTCCTAGCTGTGAGGTATGCATTAAGACTACGAGAACAGGTAACCATATTTCCCAAACCCTAATTTGGCATTCACAATACGAATGTAAAGGAGAGGTATCAAGATGTAGATACCTAAATATAGACTATAGTGTGTGCCATTTAGGAGTAGGAGAACCTAAGTGCTTCAGTCCAGAGTATCAACCTCGTACAATTTGGTTGACTCTCAGGAATGGAGATCCTCAGGGGACCCTAATTAATAAGACGGTGTTAGAATCCGTATATTCTTCGGGTGTTCTGCTATTTGATGCATGTAAGGCGATATCAAGTGGTAGAAAACCGTGGAATGTATGTGGGGATCTTAGATGGGAGAGGACGTATGGGTCTAATGATAAATATATTTGTCCCAGTAGTAAAAATAAATATGTAAGTCCTAGATGCCCAAATAGAGATTATAACTTTTGCCCATATTGGTCTTGTGTGGGGTGGGCAACTTGGGGACAGACAGTAGACAAAGACATGATAGTGACTAAGTTGCCGACTAGCCCTTATTGTAAGTCTATGGAATGCAACCCAGTCCATATACTTATTAATAACCCCGACAAGTTCCTAGATAAGTATGGAAATTTATTTGGGTTTCAGATATACGGGACGGGTTTAGATCCTGGGACATTATTGTTTATAGGAATAGAGACTGATACGGTATCCTCCCAGACTCATCAAGTATACCATTCCTTTTATGAAGAGATGAGTATAGATAATAAGATCCCCCATAACGCTAAAAACCTGTTCATTGACCTAGCTGAAAGTATTGCCGGTAGTCTTAATGTTACCAACTGCTATGTGTGTGGAGGTACTAACATGGGAGACCAATGGCCTTGGGAAGCAAAGGAGGTAATGTCCGGTTCTGAGGCAGTTGACCAACTAATATCTACACAAGCCGATTATCATTTGAGTGTTAGAGGTAAATCTGAGTGGAGATTAAAGACCTCCATCATAGGTTATGTTTGCATAGCAAGGAAAGGAATAATGTATAATACTTCTGTAGGAGAATTAACTTGTCTAGGGCAAAAAGCTTATGATGATGATACTAAAAATACAACTTGGTGGTCGGCTTCAAATGTCTCAGAACCATCTAACCCGTTTGCTAGATATGCCAATTTAAAGGATGTGTGGTTTGATCTATCCATCACATCTACCTGGAGAGCCCCAGCAAATTTGTACTGGATCTGTGGTAAGAAAGCCTATTCGGAGTTGCCACAGGACTGGGAAGGGGCATGTGTGTTGGGTATGCTCAAACCATCCTTCTTCTTGTTACCGATTGAAACAGGTGAGACTTTAGGTGTTAAAGTGTATGATGTGAATCATAGGAAGAAAAGGGGACCCATAGAGATAGGCGCCTGGGAAGATAATGAATGGCCTCCCCAGCGTATTATAGATTATTATGGGCCAGCCACGTGGGCTGAGGATGGTACCTTTGGTTATAGAACCCCTATTTATATGCTCAACCGTATTATAAGATTACAGGCGGTGGTTGAGATTATCACAAATGAGACATCACAAGCGCTCAATCTTCTAGCGAAGCATAATACCAGGATGAGGACAGCAGTGTACCAAAATAGATTAGCCTTGGATTACCTTTTGGCAGTAGAGGGAGGTGTATGTGGGAAGTTTAACCTGAGCAATTGCTGTCTTCAAATAGATGACGAAGGGCAAGCAATAGCTGAGCTTACTAGCCATATGGTTAAACTAGCGCATGTGCCTACTCAGGTATGGAAAGGGTACAATCCAAGTAGTTGGTTTGGTAACTGGTATGAGTGGTTTGGAGGGCTTAAGGCAGTGGTAGGTGGAGTCCTACTGATTTTACTGTTGTGTCTACTCCTACCGTGTCTTATACCCTTAGTAGTTAGGTCTGTGCAAAGCCTGATAGGAAGTATAGCAGAGAGGAAGGCTGCTGCACAGATAATGGCGATATATAAGTATAAGGCTCTAGATCAGGGAGAACCAATGCAAGAAGATGAATGTTGAAGATTCACATCATAAGATAAGTCTGGTCTGGTTCATGGTAACCTGAGGTATATGCAAACCAAGGTTAAGTGATGCCTCAAGTAATTGTGAAATATCAGAGGCATCAAAGGGGGGAATGTGATGTAATTCCAGTAAAATACAAGTTTAGCAGGCTAAGATTGCCACAAGGCATATGTATGTATATGTGTTTGTAGTATCAGTTAGTTAATAACACGTAGCTAAGATACTGTCATCACTGTACTGACCAGGTGCAGGAATGTAAGAACTGGAATTACGCGTCCCTCTCCTTTGTATCAGATGAGCCACGTGGTTAGACCGGATGGATGAGTTTAGACTCTATTTATTAAATAGGTTAAGGGTATGTGTGGGTGTAGTTAATTGTGGGAGGAGCTACAGTGCTATATAAGGAATGTACTCTATGTATTCAGTACTCAGACTTTGCTGTATTTTGGTGACGCTAGTCCCTCTGAGTCCCGATCGGTGATCCAATAAAGAATCTCTTCCTTCCTGAAGAAACCTGTGTCCATCTCTCTGTGCTTGGCTTCCGTCAGTTTCTCCGGTATCAGTACTGCAGAGTATCTTGTGTTTTGTAAAATGAATATTGGGAATATTGCACAGTGTTTACAAAGGGATTTCTAAATTCATACAAACGGAAGGTAAGTTTAGCATTTCGTTTTTTTTGGAGGGGGTGTTGTATGTTTATTCTGCTTGGAATAACTTCTATTAATACACAAAATATACTTTTATATTTACTAATCTGTGTGTGATTTCAAACATTCTCTCTGGGGCCGGATACATAGCAGCGTGTTATTGACTGCCATTTTCTGAGGGCATCCATTCCATGTTACTGCTTACATGGTTTCCATTTCTGATACCGGAGAAACTGACGGAAGCGAAGCACAGAGAGATGGACACAGGTTTCTTCAGGCAGGAAGAGATTCTTTATTGGATCACCGATCGGGACTAGCGTCACCAAAATACCACAAGTTCTGAGCCCCGGACAATAGTGCAGGCTCCTTATATAGGCACATAACTCCTCCCATATTAAGCTCCACCCGCACATTCTCTTGACCAATCAATACAAATAAGAATTAACTTCCTGCTTGACCGCATGGCCTGTCCAGCACAATGGAGGAGGGGAATACTACATCCTGTATTCTTGCACATGCTCCGTACACTACTGATCGTATCTTGCCTCGTGCAACCAACTGATCGATACGTCAGCATATGCACGTACACATGCCACGTGGTAATCTCGGCCTACTAAATTTATTTTTACCGAGATTCCACCACATTCCCCCCTTTGATGCCTCTTGATATTTCACAATTACTTGAGGCATCACTTAACCTTAGTTTGCATACACCGCAAGTTACCTTGAACCAGACCAGACTTAACTTATGATGTGAATCTTCAACACTCATCTTCCTGCATTGGTTCTCCTTGATCTAGAGCCTTATACTTATAAATCGCCATTATCTGTGCAGCAGCCTTCCTCTCTGCTATATTTTCTATCAGGCTTTGCACAGACCTAACTACTAAGGGTATAAGACACGGCAGGAGTAGACACAACATTAAAATCAGTAGGACTCCACCTACCACTGCCTTAAGCCCTCCAAACCACTCATACCAGCTACCAAACCAACTACTTGGATTATACCCTTTCCATACCTGAGTAGGCACATGCGCTAGTTTAACCATATGGCTAGTAAGCTCAGCTATTGCTTGCCCTTCGTCATCTATTTGAAGACAGCAATTGCTCAGGTTAAACTTCCCACATACACCTCCCTCTACTGCCAAAAGGTAATCCAAGGCTAATCTATTTTGGTAGACTGCTGTCCTCATCCTGGTATTATGCTTCGCTAGAAGATTGAGCGCTTGTGATGTCTCGTTAGTAATAATCTCAACCACCGCCTGTAATCTTATAATACGGTTGAGCATATAAATAGGGGTTCTATAACCAAAATCTTCTGCCCACGTGGCTGGCCCATAATAATCTATGATACGCTGGGGAGGCCATTCATCATCTTCCCAGGCTCCTATCTCTATGGGTCCCCTTTTCTTCCTATGATTCACATCATACACTTTAACACCTAAAGTCTCACCTGTTTCAATAGGTAACAAGAAGAAGGATGGTTTGAGCATACCCAACACACATGCCCCTTCCCAGTCCTGTGGCAACTCCGAATAGGCTTTCTTACCACAGATCCAGTACAAATTTGCTGGGGCTCTCCAGGTAGATGTGATGGATAAATCAAACCACACATCCTTTAAATTGGCGTATCTAGCAAACGGGTTAGATGGTTCTGAGACATTTGAAGCCGACCACCAAGTTGTATTCTTTGTATCATCATCATAAGCTTTTTGCCCTAGACAAGTTAATTCTCCTACAGAAGTATTATACATTATTCCTTTCCTTGCTATGCAAACATAACCTATGATGGAGGTCTTTAATCTCCACTCAGATTTACCTCTAACACTCATATGATAATCGGCTTGTGTAGATATTAGTTGGTCAACTGCCTCAGAACCGGACATTACCTCCTTTGCTTCCCAAGGCCATTGGTCTCCCATGTTGGTACCTCCACACACATAGCAGTTGGTAACATTAAGACTACCGGCAATACTTTCAGCTAAGTCAATGAACAGGTTTTTAGCATTATGGGGGATCTTATTATCTATGCTCATCTCTTCATAAAAGGAATGGTATACTTGATGAGTTTGGGAGGATACCGTATCAGTCTCTATCCCTATAAACAATACTGTCCCAGGATCTAAACCCGTCCCGTATATTTGAAACCCAAATAAATTGCCATATTTGTCTAAGAACTTATCGGGGTTATTTATAAGTATATGGATGGGATTGCATTCCATAGACTTACAATATGGGCTGGTAGGCAACTTAGTCACTATCATGTCTTTGTCTACTGTCTGTCCCCAAGTCGCCCACCCCACACAAGACCAATATGGGCAGAAGTTATAGTCTTTATTTGGGCATCTAGGACTCACATATTTATTTTTACTACTGGGACAAATATATTTATCATTAGACCCATACGTCCTCTCCCATCTAAGATCCCCACATACATTCCACGGCTTTCTACCACTTGATATCGCCTTACACGCATCAAATAGCAGAACACCCGAAGAATGTACGGATTCTAACACCGTCTTATTAATTAGGGTCCCCTGAGGATCTCCATTCCTGAGAGTCAACCAAATTGTACGGGGTTGATACTCTGGACTGAAGCACTTAGGTTCTCCTACTCCTAAATGGCACACACTATAGTCTATATTTAGGTATCTACATCTCGATACATCTCCTTTACACTCGTATTGTGAATGCCAAATTAGGGTTTGGGAAATATGGTTACCTGTTCTTGTAGTCTTAATGCATACCTCACAGCTAGGAGTGTCGGTACCTCTACCTTCCTGAATATAAAAATACACATAAATAAACATTATCATCAACACATCTTTCGCCGTCATCCTCAGTCTTCGTCCGTGCGAAGGCACCTCAGCTTCCAGGATGTAAGGGCTGCAGGGAATGGAGTTCTGCTCGTCTTCACAGGAGTCCCTTCGAGACTTTCCCTGGCTTATACACTATACGTCGGTGGGCGGACAGGCTTTATTATGGCCTTCTCACTCACGCACCAAATCCCAAAAATAATAAAATTTGTAATCCACAATAGTTCCTCGTTACTCCGACTGAGTCGTGCGTTTTAACCGGATCTTGCAGGGATTCTCTGGATCTGCTGTAACTTGCCAAGAATCGACTGCTGCTGGTTTAACCCTGGAGTGATGTATCCACGGAGTCACTTCGGCTACTTTTATCGCTGTAGGGGTAGACAAAAGAACAACATAAGGACCTCTCCACTTGGGCCCTAACGGTACATTATTCCACTCTTTAATCCACACTTGATCTCCTGGATGATAACTATGAACTGGGGGATAAATATTCACAGGTAATCTATCTTGTACCCATTTCTGTACCTCCTCCATAGTCTTACCCAACTCTACAACCTGCTGCCGGGTAATTCCTTCTCCCAACTGACTCAAGTCCCCCCTTAAGTTACCAAGTACGGGAGGTGGTCGCCCATACATGATTTCAAAAGGAGAGAGGCCCATCCTTCTGGTAGGGGTACTGCGGATTCGCAATAAAGCTATGGGTAAGAGAACGTTCCACTTAAGTTGGGTTTCCTGACACATTTTAGCCAACTGATTCTTAATAGTTCTATTCATTCTCTCTACCTTACCAGAACTCTGGGGTCTATATGCTGTATGAAGCCTCCACTTTATACCAAGCATATGAGTCAGTTGTTGTAGGCACTGATGAACAAAAGCTGGACCATTGTCCGATCCTATAGAACAGGGTAGTCCATATCGGGGTATTATTTCTCGTAGCAGGAATCTCACAACTTCTCCTGCTTTCTCTGTACGAGTAGGACATGCTTCTACCCAGCCTGAATAGGTGCACACAATTACCAGCAGGTAACGATGTCCACCCGATTTAGGCATCACTGTAAAGTCAATTTGTAAATCGGACATGGGGAGTCCCCCCATAAACTGGACTCCTGGTGGCTTTACTGGTCCTTGTCTTGCATTATTTTTAGCACACGTTACACATCTTCGTACAATGGCCTGAGTCAAGTTGGACAATCTTGGTATGTAGAAATGTTTTCTGAGAGATTCTTCTGTGCTGTCTCTCCCAGAATGTGTCCCGTTATGATAATTTTGGACAATTTCTACCGCTAGTGATGCTGGTATGACTATTCTTCCATCTTCTAGCTGATACCACTTGTTCTCCAAATACTTTCCTGGTTCAGTCTTTAACCACTCCTCTTCTTGAGCTGTATAAACTGGAGTCCATTGGGACAGTGGAGTTGGTATAAGAGCAGCTATATGCCCCACATATTCCTGTCTTCCTGATTCAGCAGCACGCTTAGCTGCACTATCTGCCATCCGATTTCCTTTGGTTACATCACCATCTCCTCTCAGATGCGCTCGACAATGTATGATACCGACTTCTTTCGGCTCCCACACTGCTTCCAATAGTTGTAGGATTTCAGCTGCGTACTTGATTTCTTTGCCTTCTGAATTCAGTAGTCCTCTTTCTTTATACAAAGCTCCGTGGGCATGAGTGGTTAAAAACGCATACTTGGAGTCCGTGTAGATGTTCACTCTTAAACCTTCAGCCAATTGTAACGCTCGTGTCAGTGCTATCAATTCTGCCTTTTGTGCTGATGTTCCTTTCGCCAGTGGCCGAGCTTCTATCACCTTGTCTATTGTTGTTACTGCATATCCTGCATAGCGGATCCCTTCTTTCACATAACTACTGCCGTCGGTATAATATTGAACATCGGGGTTCTGGATGGGAAAATCACGAAGATCTGGTCTACTTGAGAATACTTCATCCATTACTTCCAAACAATCATGTTGACTTTCAGTAGGTTGTGGCAAAAGGGTAGCTGGATTTAAGGTGTTTACAGTCTCTAAATGCACTCTTGGGTTTTCACACAACATTGCTTGATACTTGGTCATACGGCTGTTACTAAACCAATGATTTCCTTTGTAATCCAACAACGTCTGTACTGCATGTGGGACTCGTACATAAAGTTCTTGACCCAGAGTGAGTTTATCAGCTTCAGCTACTAGCAGGGCGGCTGCAGCTACGGCTCTTAGACAAGGTGGAAGTCCGCTGGC
Source organism: Pelobates fuscus (assembly GCF_036172605.1). Taxonomy (NCBI): domain Eukaryota; kingdom Metazoa; phylum Chordata; class Amphibia; order Anura; family Pelobatidae; genus Pelobates; species Pelobates fuscus. Next base: position 9,361,955 of record NC_086320.1, on the reverse strand, counting down.
CACTGCATCCAATTGCTTAGACATGTAGGCAACAGGTCTTTGCCATGATCCCAAGTACTGTGTCAATACTCCCACAGCCATTCTTCTTTGCTCATGTACATACAGGTAGAATGGTCGTGTGTGATCAGGTAGACCTAATGCTGGGGCACTCATCAAAGCCTTCTTCACATCTTCAAATGCCGTTTGCTGTTCTTGAGTCCATAAGAAGGGGTCGTGCTCTGTACCTTTGATAGCTGCATACAGAGGTTTTGCCAGTATCGCGTAGCTGGGAATCCATATCCTACAGAAGCCTGCTGCCCCCAAGAATTCTCGCACTTGTCTTCTATTCTTGGGTATCGGTATTTGGCACACAGCTTCTTTTCTCTCTGGCCCCATAATTCTTTGACCTTCAGAGATATGGAATCCCAGATATTTGACAGTTGGCAAACACAACTGAGCCTTCTTTCTAGACACCTTGTATCCTGCCTTCCAGAGAATGTGTAGTAGATCGTGCGTTGCTTGCTGACAGATTTCTTTTGTAACTGCTGCTATCAACAAGTCATCTACATACTGTAACAATACACACTCTCCTGGGATGGACTCGAAATCCAGTAGATCTTGACTGAGAGCTGAACCAAATAGGGTAGGTGAATTTTTAAACCCTTGGGGCAGTCTTGTCCAGGTCATTTGGCGTTTTGAGCCCGTTACAGCGTTCTCCCATTGGAAAGCGAAAATACATTGACTTTCTGCGGCAATTCGGAGGCAAAAGAAGGCGTCTTTGAGGTCTAAGACTGTAAAGTAAGTAGCCCCGCCCGGAATTAAAGCAAGCAGGTTATATGGATTGGGTACAACTGGATGTATACTAACAACCGCATCATTGACTGCTCTCAAGTCCTGCACAGGTCGATACTCATCTGTACCGGGCTTTTGAACAGGCAGCAATGGGGTGTTCCAGGGGGAAGTACAGAATTTTAGGATACCATACCGTATGAACTTATCCAGATAAGATTGGATGTTCTTCTTAGCCTTCTGCGGGATGTGGTATTGTCTTAGGCTTACTGGATAAACCCCAAGTTTTAATTCAATTTTAATAGGTGGAATATTGCAGGCCAGTCCTGGTGGGTTGTTCTCTGCCCAAACTCCTGGTATGTTGAATAAAGACTCATCACTCCTAGGGTTTTGGCTAGTCAACGCTGTATAAAGTCGCCACTCTTCTTCCTTTGGTACAGATAATGTCATAATACCTGAGGGTCCATTAAACTTTAAGGATGTTGTTCCATTTGGTAGGAACGTAATCTGCGCTTGTAATTTTGATAGCATATCACGTCCCAGCAATTGGACTGGACATTCAGGCATATAAAGGAATTGATGTTTTACTACGTGGCCTCCCAATGTACAGAGTCGACTTTTAAGAACCGGTTTTTCAGCACTTCTTCCAGTTGCTCCTATTACAGTAATAGTCCTTCCAGATGGAGGAGCAACTAGATTAGTCACCACTGAATGTTCAGCACCAGTGTCGATCATGAACGCACTCCTTTTTCCCCCTATTGATACATCGACCATAGGCTCCGCTCGACCAAGGGGGATGGAGCCTGGTCGGTATCAATAGTCCTCCATGACCGTGTCAGCCAATCCTACAAAGTCCCTATCTTCTCTATCGCGGGACCTTTGCGCTGCTGGGAAATACCTATCTTCCCTAACAGTTCCTCTGTTCCCATTGCTCCCTCTATTACCATTACTCCCTCCGGGGCCTCCTCTACCTCTCGCTCTGCCTCTAAAGTTTCCATAACCTGTCCTAGGTCTGTCTCTCTCACACTGTTCTCTTCGAAGACACTCATTTCTCCAATGCCCTTCTTCCCTACAGTATGCGCACTGATTTCTACTTAGAGGTTCCTCACTCCACTTACTATCGCCTCTATCTGGGCCCCGTCTATCTACGCCTGCGATCGCTACCGCTAACATATCTGCCTTTCTACGCATCTTGCGCTCTTCCTCTTTCTTACTTTCTGTTTCCCTGTTCATGTATACTTCATTCGCTACCTCCATTAGTTGGGTGATGGACATACCTGCAAACCCTTCTAACTTCTGTAGCTTGCGCTTAATATCTCCGTAAGCTTGGCTGACAAAGGCGGAGTTCACCATTCGGGAATTATCTGCGTCTTCCGGATTAAAGGGGGTATACAAACGGTATGCCTCCAATAATCGGTCATAAAAGACACTGGGCGCTTCATCACTTTTCTGAATCACCTCAACTGTCTTCGACATATTAATGGCTTTCTTTCCTCCGGCTTTCATGCCAGCAATTATAGCGTCTCTATAGGCTCTGAGTTGAACCATATCAGCACCATTTACATTCCAATCGGGATCGGTGTTGGGATAATGTGTTGCGGCCCATGCTGATGGATTGGCTTGGTTTAAAGTACGGGCTTTATCCTCTAGTGCTTTAATGGCCGCTTGATTAATTCTTGTCCTTTCCTCATTGTTGAATAAAGTCATTAATAACTGCTGGCAATCAGCCCATGTCGGGTTATGTGTCTGTACTATTGAGGTGAACAGATCAGTCATAGCTTGTGGTTTCTCAGTATACGAGGAATTGTGGGTCTTCCAATTTAAGAGATCGGTTGTCGTGAACGGGACATATACAAAGACTGGGTCAGCATGTGCCATTTGGCCTGCGGCATCGATATAGGCTGACCCAGGATTCAGACGAAGAGGCATCTGATAGTGTTTTAATTGTTGGGTACCGGTCAGTTGTCGGGTTTGTATGGGGCTACGTGGAGGGGCGTCAGTCATAGGTTCCAGTCGGGGAGAAATAGGGTATGGGGATGTGGGAGCTTGGTTTTGGGAAAAGGTTGTAAATAAAACACTTCGAGTCGAGCTAGAAGAAGCTTGACCGGAAGTCTGAAGTGGCGCCAAATCAGGATATTCGGATCTAATGGGGGTTGGCTCTGATTCCGGAAGGGGAGATTTAGTACGAGAGGGGGTGGATTCTGTACTGGTGGATGAGGGCAATGAGGGAAGGGTTGCAGGACTTCCTGCATTTGCGTCACTTCCTCTTAACGGAAAGTAAGGGGGCGGCAAAGGGATCTCGGACTCAGGGGGCGTGTCCAAAATGGGCCTAACACCAGTCCTAGTGGACAAACAAGTCCTAGCTACCATGAGGCGACATTGCTCCTCGTGGCATGTCTGAAGCCATTTTGGCGAGTCATTTACGGCCTGTCTCCAACAATCAATATAAGGAAACTGGCCGTAAAGTTCAGGCCTACCCGATACAGCCACGTGTACGCGCTGTACCAGAGTTGGATCCAAACTGCCACGTGGCGGCCATGCCGCAACCAAAGTAGGCCACTCCCTAGTACACAAAGTGACCAAACGTACAGGAGACATTTTAACCCCAAAATCACAAGTTTTGAATCCCTTTTTAAAATTCTTCACCATACAACCTAAGGGATCCGGAATCGTTGACTGCGACGCGCCCATACTTATCAATGGAACGTCGTTGACAACGAATACTATGCACGCGTACTATTCAACAGTCACACCCGTTTCCTCTGGCAACAGCACCACGTGGTACGGTTACCAAGTGAAACGTATACAATAACACAATAAACACTCAGGGAATTCCCGTACACACACAGCTGTTACACCAGTCACTAGATAATCAATATTATGCCCTTTGGCGAAACTATACAGTCACCCACGCTATAATTCTCTATATACGAATTACCCGTCTATAACACACCCCAGTAACATCGTCTTTTACAAATAGCGGTTACAGTACGGTTAGCATAGGTCAAAGCACAAGTTAAGGTCACAATACAATTATTAGTGGTTATGGTGTTAAACATGCAATGGACGACAATGATTAGTACTTATATACAGTGTCAGTAAATATACAGGGTTATGGTACCGTGCACTATAATACAGCAACACACTATTAACACTCTCGCTAGACGGCTGAGCTCGCGCTATCTAACAAGATATACACTTTACTAAACAATCTTTATCACATTTACAATTCCCAACTAAACTATTGGCCAGTACCTTGAATGGACTACCTAAAAACAATCTACATACGTTTTGGTTAGCCACACTGCCCAAGCACCACATATAGCGAGCTAGAGGACCGAATTTACACAGACGCCTCTTAGTCGATTACTATCAAAAATCTAGTGGGTTCCAAATTTACACGCCTTCCCACTTAGCCAAGATAGGTTGAGAGCTAGCGAACCGAATTTACACAGACGCCGCTTAGTCTCCCGGTCCCTCCGACCTAGCGAACAAAATATACACCCTAGAACGCTAGTCTAGATAAGACACCGGTGTCCGGCTAGGGCTATTTACACCAGAGCCCCGCCTGACTAACAAAATCAAACGGTCTGACTAAAGAGCGTTCGATCGAGCGGTGCGCCTTCGCTCCTTCCCTCCGACAGAGGGGGCAGATTCCATACACAAATAACCCCTTATGGGCCTACCGCACAATCGGTATACCCCTAGTGGGTCTGCCGTCTAAAACAGCAGTTGTCTTACCTCCTCGTTCCTGAACCTGAGTTCACACTCATCGACGGGGACACCCCAGCACTTCTCACGTAGAGGCCGATGATCTCCTGGACAACAGACCAGTGGCGCCGAGACGAAGGGAGGTCCACGCAGAAGTTCAGGGGTGCAGCCGTAGAGAACGTGGGCAAAGATAGACCGTCTCACGCCTCTGCCTCTCAGCTACCGTTGAACGATGAGCTTCCCGGCCAATGCACCAAATGATACCGGAGAAACTGACGGAAGCGAAGCACAGAGAGATGGACACAGGTTTCTTCAGGAAGGAAGAGATTCTTTATTGGATCACCGATCGGGACTCAGAGGGACTAGCGTCACCAAAATACCACAAGTTCTGAGCCCCGGACAATAGTGCAGGCTCCTTATATAGGCACATAACTCCTCCCATATTAAGCTCCACCCGCACATTCTCTTGACCAATCAATACAAATAAGAATTAACTTCCTGCTTGACCGCATGGCCTGTCCAGCACAATGGAGGAGGGGAATACTACATCCTGTATTCTTGCACATGCTCTGTACACTACTGATCGTATCTTGCCTCGTGCAACCAACTGATCGATACGTCAGCATATGCACGTACACATGCCACGTGGTAATCTCGGCCTACTAAACTTATTTTTACCGAGATTCCACCACATTTCCTCATTGAGGTCTCATCCAACATGTAAAATGATCTGCGTTTCCTGTAATCTCAGCGTGAGATCCTGGTCCGGACTGTGTTATCGGGAAACGCTATCACTTCCTGTGGAGCCTTGACGTTGCTCAACGTTTTCATGTATATTCAATAAAATGAGAACTGTTGGAAATGAAGGGTGAATTAAAAATTTAAGGCCAAATTATTAGAAATGGAAAATGTTGTATGCTTTCAGTTTGCCTCCTATGGCCTTAAATTTGAAATACATTTAGAATTCACTTGATATTCCCGACAATGCTCTGAACCCGGTATATTATAAAACCATCAACCCCAAGAGAATGTAAGTGTAGTCCATCCATATTTTCTCATTCCACCGGTGTCTTGCTTTATGCTCACAAGCTGGTTAGATTTCTGTTCCGGTGCTAACTGTGTAGCGGAATGCAGTATTATAATCCACGATCTCCGCTGGTATCGCAGGTAAATCCACAGGCAGCGTTAGGAAGCAAGGCAATATCCCCAATCCTCCCAATAACCGGACGAAACACAGTTTGGAAGTCAACTAACTCGCTTTATTCACAGACTTCCATATTTATGCAGTTCCCCATGCAAGGGGTTTCTGTACAGATATTACAGGGGTTTTCTCCCATCAGGCAGTGTAACTATCCCAGAAGGCATTGCTGCACGAGAGGGATACTCCTACTAAAATGGGCGATTAAGTGGATTATCCCCTCATGCAGCAAAGCTGACAATTCACATGAAAATCTATATTTTACACATTATTCATCGCTTATATACGAACGACCGTTCGGTAGATAGCTGGGGTCTGTGGGCACATTTAGTGAGAATACCGCTCAGATCCCAGCTAAACTAACCGAACGCCGCACGAAATACCTTTAACCATCGAGTTCGGTTTGAAACTACCGAACACCGATGGGGAACAGAATGTGATGAGAGCGGAACTCCCGAACGCTCTGGAAGTCCAGCGGTGTTCGTATCATCGAGTAGCCGTTTTCAGTTCCAGGCACTCGACGACCGAACACCGCTGAAGAGACAAAGGATCCAAGATGGCCGACCGCCGCATGGTCGGTAGTCGAATGACGGCCACCTAGGAGAGCCTTTAATTATCGATTGCAACATTGTTGCAATCGGTTAACGAGCGCCACACGCCTCTGAGTGTGTGGTCCATCTGGGGAGCCCGTATTCGTTTGACAAACAGCCCGGATAGCCGCTGTTCGTCGAACGAAGTACTTGCATGCTGGTAGCTTACGGCTGCCAGCATGCGAACTACCATAATACAGTACACATATAGCAAAGGTACATAACACACAATACAGACAACCTTTCTACATTAGAGTCCAGAAGTGGCTAGGTTTGCCACAAACTGCATCTTTCCTGGCCGGAGAGGAAGGGTTTCTGGGGCAATACCTGCTCACTCGCAGCCTCTCTGTAATGTCCAATAAATCTGACAACAGGAGATCTGAACACACACAACTCACGCTGCCAAGACTCTTTCACAGAGAAACCTCCTGAGGGCAACTCTGATACAACCATCAATCCCGGCAGACAGCGCTGGGATCTTATCCGGCCCCAGATAGCCTGATCTTAACACAGACTAATGTGGAAGCAGGTCGTCGCTGGCAGGCCGACTGGGGGTCCCCTCCTTGCACACAGCGCACGCCATTATCATAACGCAGTCCAGCTCTCTGTGGGTTAAATTATGCATAACGGCTGATGGAGAAAGTCAGAACATATGCACCTGTTTTTATTCATTATCCTCAATGCCTCCAAGCTGTCACATTTCTCCGTGTTTGGTGTACACATAAATTAGCATCGATTAAACCAATATAGAAACATTCCTGGAGTATTTTAACCCGATAATTCTTCCAGCTGTTCAGAGCCGGATTTTGTGACTGTCCGCGCCGCGTTCTGGTAACTCACGCTAACACATTGTGTTTTATCATCCTGGCTTTCAAAGTAAACAGGAAACCGAGCGAAATCTCAAGACTCAGAGTTAATAAAATAAACACGTCCGTTAGAAATAAAGTTCAGGTTTTGCAACTGGAGCGAGGCCAGCATTACCAAAGTAGCCAAGTTTTCACTGGTACAAACACAGCGCGCCAACACAGTCCTGTACAATAGGGAACACGGCAACATAACATATAGAAATCACACCGCGACATCCAGGGGTGACCATGTGACTTTACGGATCATGTGACATTGGCCACGTATAGAGCGTTTAATGAGTCATATGGGAATAGAGAGGCAGAAATGGGCAAAACGGATGGGCACTGAGGCCAACCACCTTCCATTGAGAGACCACAAACCAAACAGGCACGTGGCTGGTATCACTGTCTGATGGGACGGTCTGTAAAACGAGTTCTATATAGGGACACATGACTGAATAGGGTCTTAATATTGCTCTGAGCCCCCGGAAATCCTAAACCTGCCCTGGACCCACACATTATTCCTTTTTGTGCTTGTTATTTCTGATTGGGACTATTTAGTTTGATCAAGTTTATTTTCAATTTGCAAGTATCCAATTGGCATTTTAGGATAATATTAGTTTTATTTTATTTATTGGTGTTCTATGATTTTATCAGTTTGTTGTTTTTTTCTGCTGATTAGCTCCTGGATGGTTTCATTGTATTTTACTACATATTAATCCTACCCCAAGCCACCACAATCCTGCCCCAAGCCACCACAATCCTGCCCCACATGCCATAATCCTGCCCCACATGCCATAATCCTACCCCAAACCACCACAATCCTGCCCCAAGCCACCACAATCCTACCCCAAGCCACCACAATCCTGCCCAAAGCCACCACAATCCTGCCCCAAGCCACCACAATCCTGCCCCAACCCACCACAATCCTGCCCCAAACCACCACAATCCTGCCCCAAGCCACCACAATCCTGCCCCAAGCCACCACAATCCTGCCCCAAGCCACCACAATCCTACCCCAAGCCACCACAATCTTTCCTCGGTCTAGTTATCTTCCTGTTGCATTCGATAGCAATCTGACGTTGATGATTTCTAGCTTAAAGCAGGTTCATATATTTGCTTGGACTCTGAATTGCATAACTCCATTTCCAGCACAAATTACTCCGTAACAATTTCACCATTCAGTGTATAGATCAGATTCTAGCTTTTAACATTTAATAGCTCTTTAAATTGTGCTCTTTGTCCCCCTCTCTCCGCTCCTGGGGTTAATCTCCCTGCTTGACACCTGTCAGTAACCGAGTTCATACAGTGATACAAACGACCTCCCTAATTCAGAGAACGGTGGCGGCTGTAATAACTGCCTGACATCATTTGGATAATTATCTTCCAGTCTTATACCCATCCCCGTGACATTTACTAAGATATTTGAGGTAGAAAGGGCAACAATGAAGAATGCCGGAAGCACCAGACATTTATTACCCTTAAAAAATCATGATGGCAAGTGTTGTGTGTCATGATACAAAGTCGCGCACAGTGCTGGTGCTCAGACAGTTAAATACGTGTTCCTTTCGGCCGGTTGCACTGCAGACCATTAGGAAGCTGTCATATCTTCCAGTACATTAGATACCAGAGAAATGTCGGCTGATAATGGACAGTGACGTGAGAAAGTTGAGTCACTCCTGCACGGCTGCGGTTTGCATGATGTTGGTGCGCACTATAAGGACGCATTCAATAAGTGGCTAGACGCTCTGCAAAAATAATTCATGCAAAAATGGGAGTTTTAGAAAGGAAGAGAGCGTAAATGTCAGGACAGTCCGAGAGGTGATTTATCAAAGCAAGGCAGCTGCACACATGGCTATCTTTATCCGGATCTTATTGGAAGCAGAGGAATCTGTTTCAGATAAAGTCAGGATTCTGTTTTCCGAGCGGTAATTCCCCAGTGTTTGCAGCTAAGTCTAGATTGTGATAAATGATCATTTGCTGCGGAACACGTCCCTTCCTGAGCAGAGCAGTAAATGGAACCAAGGAACGTTTGCAGGGATGCTGCAATATGTGGCCTCGGCTGGAAAAATACCAGGCTGGGAGCGGGAATTGCTAAACTCAGGGAAAAGGTGAGAAAAGTGGCTTTTAAAAACGACCTCAATAGAGATCTATTAGTGCCTCACTGTCACAGGGGGCTGTGACTGACAGACAACCTTCCCAAGTGTCCCTATTCAGGACAGACAGTCCTTATTTTGGACCTGAATCTCTCTGTCCCTCTTTTCTAGGAGCTCCATATTGTTGGTGTGTCTGAGTGTATAACAAAACTCCACAGCATTAATACTCCCAGTAATGTGTCTGAGTGTATAACAGAGCTCCACAGCAATAATACTCCCAGTAATGTGTCTGAGAGTATAACAGAGCTCCACAGCAATGATACTCCCAGTAATGTGTCTGAGAGTATAACAGAGCCCCACAGCAATAATACTCCCAGTAATGTGTCTGAGTGTATAACAGAGCCCCACAGCAATAATACTCCCAGTAATGTGTCTGAGTGTATAACAGAGCTCCACAGCAATGATACTCCCAGTAATGTGTCTGAGTGTATAACAGAGCTCCACAGCAAAAATACTCCCAGTAATGTGTCTGAGTGTATAACAGAGCTCCACAGCAATAATACTCCCAGTAATGCCTGTGTATAACAGAGCTCCACAATAATAATACTCCCAGTAATGCCTGTGTATAACAGAGCTCCACAGTAATAATACTCCCAGTAATGTCTGAGGGTATAACAGAGCCCCACAGCAATAATACTCCCAGTAATGTGTCTGTGTGTATAACAAGCTGTATTTGTTTATTGATTAAGTTTTCTTATTTGTGCCAGCACCTCAGACCACTGCTTGACCCTCAACACGGAGCCTTGTCTCGTTCTTGGGGGGATTCACTGTATGCTGTTGGAGACTGATTGCCAGGAGTGTAAGCTGATGTATGCTTTTCCTGTTCGTCTGCTAGCAGCTATTCGTGAGGTTCCAGTTTGGAGTGCTATTTTGTATCCAGTTCGGGAGTTTGGTGTTCTGCAGTAGCTGTGCCTGTGTCTCAGAAAGGGGATTATTAAACGGATTTTAACCCCTTGTCTGATGAAACGGTCCGTAACAGCCGGGATCAGTGCTTTGGCTGCATTCAGCAGGTGCCGCAGGATTGAGCGCTTATATTGCGCTAGTGTACCTGTAGAGAAATGGAGGAGCGCTGCCACGATGGTGAGGTCTGGTAAATTTCCCAGAATAGAGGCGATTTCGCGGTTCACTCCATCCCAAAATGGTCTGATCCTTGAGCAGTCCCACCAAATGTGGCGGAGCGTGCCCCGCTCCGTGTCACATCTTCAGCATGTATCCGGGACCCCCGGAAAAATCCGGTGTAGCCTCGCTGGTGTCCTGTACCAATGTGAGAGCAGCTTGTAGTTCACCTCTTGGTACCTGGTGCTTATCGAACTTTTATGTTGTAGTATGAGGATTTGTGCCCATTGGGTGTCTGTAAAAGTTCGGCCCGTCAGTTCCTCCCATTGCCTCTGGAAGGCAGTATTTCTGGTTAAGTCCCCCATAAGCAGACGCGGATATAAGACCGACACTCTACCGTCCGCCTCAGGGGAGGTGTCGCAGAGGTGCACGAACCAGGACCGTTCCCTATGTACCACCTCTCTATTGGGTAAGTTGTAGTAGAAGTGCCTCAGCTGCGCGTAGTGAAATTGGTGCATCACCGTCGGGCGTTCCACGGTGGCCCAGTCTCGGAGGCTGCGTAGGCTAGTGTTGGTCAGGGCGGAGCATAGGGGTACATAGTCTCCTTCGTTGTGTATCGGCCACACATTCATCTGCAGTCCCCATCCCAAGGCGTTGTTGTGCGTCAGAGGGATCAAGGGACTAGGTTGCGGCGAGATGAATGTGCTCCTTCTCAGGGTGGACCAGGTTTTCAGTGTCTGCGCGATGGGAGATTCCACCTCCAGAGCGTGGGCAGCTCCTGTCGGGTGGTGCCAGATGTATGCGTGTAGCGCCCTATTCGTGCTTTCCCTGTCCAAAGCCGTCCATAGCTTGTTAGTGGGTGCCGTGTGCCATTCTCAAATCCTCTGGAGCACGGTCGCCTGGAAGTACTTCCAAAAGTCCGGCAGCGCCAAGCCTCCCCACGGTTTGGGTAGACACAATCTGTCATGTCTGAGCCTCGGTCTCCCGTCCCTCCAGACATATTTTGTTACTGCCGTTTTGAGTTTGGTAAAGAAGTCCGGGGGCAAGTGCCAGGGGATGGTGCCAAAGTGATAGAGAAGGCGAGGTAGAATATTCATTTTAACCACCGCTATGCGGCCCTGCCAGGAGATGTAGTCAAATTACCATTTCTTTAGGTCCTGTAGTACGTTGTGTAGGAGAGGTGTGTAGTTCCTGGTGAAAGTTTCACCCGGTTCGCGGGGGAGCCATATTCTCAAGTAGCGCATCTGTTCCGGGCATCAGTGAAAAGGGTAGTTGTGCTGGAGCCTTATCTTTGTGTCCCTTTGGATGCAAACTGCTAGTATTTCTCATTTTGCCGGGTTGAGCTTAAGTCCCGAGATCCGGCCGTATCTCTCGAACTCATCCATGAGGGCTGGTGGTGTGGAGCAGGGCTCTGCAACGAAAAAGAGTATGTCGTCCGCATACGCAGCCACCTTGTGTAGCTGGTCCTTCTGTTTGTACCCCTGTATCTCTGGTGTCTGTCTTATCCTGTCCAGAAACGGTTCCAGTGTGAGGGCGAAAAGGAGGGGGGATAGGGGGTAGCCCTGTCTAGTGCCGTTATGGATTTCAAAGCTGCCTGTAAGAGCACTGTTTACCCGAACTCTGGCTGTTGGGTCGGAGTAGAGTGCTGTGATCCAGGTGAGTATGCCGTTTCCCATGCCCATTGTCCTCAGCGTTGCCGTCATGAAGTTCCACGTCACTCGGTCAAACGCTTTTTCTGCGTCTGTAGAAAGCATAAGGAGATCCGAGTTTCGCTTTCGGGCTAGGTTTTGTATGGAGAACGCCCGGAGGGTGCTGTCTCTGGCTTCCCTCCCCGGGATAAATCCCGTCTGATCTGGATGGACCAACCTCGGTAAGAATTGTTGCAGACGGGTGGCCAGCACTTTGGAGAGGATCTTCACATCTACATTCAGTAACGAGATGGGGCGGTAGTTGCCGCAAGCTTCGGGGTTTTTGCCGGGTTTGGGGATTACTGTGATTATGGCAGCTAAGGTTTCTCGATGGAATTTACCGCCGTCTCGGAGGTGGTTAAAGGCGTTAGTGATGCGTGAGGCAAGGACGTCTCTGAATTTTTTGTAATAACCTGCCGAGAATCCATCTGGACCCGGCGTCTTCCCATTCTTCATCGTTTTAATCACCGCTAGTATTTCCCCTGTGGATATCGGAGCGTCTAGAATATCGGCTTCTTGCGGGGTAAGGGCGTCCGGTTTGAAGTTTCGGAGGTAGGTCTCGATGTTCCCTGCCCCTCGGGTGCCGTCCGCGTCCGGTGTTTCGGGAGGTATGTTGTAAAGGCCCTCATAGTAGGAGCGGAATTCATTCGCTATCTCCTCCGGGAATTGCGTAAGGGTGCCCCTAGACGTGCGTAATGCGCTGACTTGTGTGGGAGCTTGCTGGCTCCGTATCATGCGGGCCAGGAGTCTCCATCCCTTGTTGGCGTGGATATAAAAGAAGGCCTTCTATCTCTGGGTTGCCCTAAGGTGTTTGCGGGCGATCAGTTCAGTCAGTTGGCGCCTGGCAGTCAGGAGGATGCGATAATGAGCCTCCAATTGGGTCCGTTTGTGCAGAGTTTCCAGTGTTGCTATTTGTTCCGTAAGTGTCGCCATTTGTTGTTGAGCTTCCTTCTTTTTTTTTGTGCCGATATCCGGATGAGAAGCCCCCTGAGGACGCTCTTGTGTGCCTCCCACAGGGTCAACGCAGAGGTATCCCCAGTGTCGTTTTCAGAGAAGTAGTCATTCAGTTGTTCCACGAGCTGTGTCTGTATCGTTACGTCCGAGAGGAGCGATTCGTTTAATCCCCAGTGTAGCGAAAGCCACTTCGCCACTGTGGTTTGGAGGGGGCTGCTTGCCCGCCTCTTACCCTATGACTACGGTCCCTGGGCGATTTGGCCCTTTATGCACGGTATTTGGGCATACTGTGGGTTATTGGGCTGCCCCAGGATTATGGGCCCTCTCATCAGCCCATACGAAACTTAAACCCCATGGAGTTTGAACTGTGTTTGTGGCATCTAAACGCTGTTTGGATATGTTGAGCGCTCAGATCCAAGCCATCTGGGGATGGGTTGAATATGGGGGTTCTGTTTAGTATAACAGGAGTTATGTATTTTTATGTCTTTTGGTGGTTGCTGGTAACATGTGCTTAATGGAGGCTGTGTTTGTCCCTGGATATAATTAAATCAGCTTCTCCATTGTCTCCAGGATAGAGGATTCTGGGGAACTAGTTTGAGCTTCTAAAAACCATGCTTCCAGAAGGTCAAATGCACATTTGTACTAACTTTTGAACCCCTGGTCCAATTCGTATGATTTTTGAGTATGTTGTTCCCCCGAATGAATTGATTGTGTATATGTATTTTTATGCGAATGTGATGTATATTTTGGGAGTTATGAATGTTGTGTAAAAACTGTATTTTCCCTACCTAGGATAATTGTATTTCCTGTGTGTACAGATAATTAGTTTACAGGTAGAGGGGAGGGCTATGTGTGGGATGTAACTATTGTGTGATTGGTTAATGTACGTTACTGTGTGTCCCTCCCCTTCATGGGAGCACCTAATAAAAAGGGCTGCAAGCTAGCAGCCAGAGAGTTCTATTTTTACCCTCAACTTGAGTCCTGTCTCTTATTGGGGGAATCTGCTACAAGGGATTGCTATGCTAGGCATATTCCCTTGCTATAATCACTGAGCTCTTGTAAGAGCTTGTTCCTGCTTCGTTCTGAAGGGAGATAGCTGCAGCCTGCGGTGCTTATGGTGTCTGGTGGAGTGCTTGGAGTCCTCTGGAAGCGCTAGGAGCATCTTTCAACGGAGGTACCCAGTCGGGGTGCCAGGCGATCCGTTACATTGGTGGCAAGCGGTGGGATGGCGTCCTAGTGCGAGGAGAAGCAGCTCAGAGACACCGGTAACGTGTGGAGTTGTGCAGCGTCCCTATCTTCAGCAACATAATGGAACCAGCAGTGGCTACAGCAAGCATGGCGTATAGCTACTCCGTACTAGAGTTTGGCACGATGGTAGGGTTGCGCCTGAAGTTTTACGGACCCAATCCAGAGGAGAAATACGTGCGGTTCGTGTGGGACATGGTGACCCGGAACCTACAACACAGGGCGTTGAGGGAAGGCCAGTGGGCACGTTGGGAGAAACTCCAGCCACAGGTAGAGTGGGACGAGGAAGAAACTGAGGTGGCCGGTGGAGATGGGACCGAGGTCTCTCTACCGGCCCTACAGGGATGCTGGGCACCCGGCCCAGATCCCCAGCGGCAGTATGTTTTACAGGGAGGGGAGACAGTCGGTCTCACTCCCCAGCGGCAGAATGTGTTATTGGAAGAAGAGACAACCGGTCTCCCTCCCCAACAGCAACCAGAGGTACCCGAGGTAGAGGACCTCATAGACTGGTCCTGGGAGGACCCCCTGCAGGCAGGTGGAGATGGGACCGAGATCTCTCCACCGGCCCTACAGGGATGCTGGGAAACCGGCCCAGATCCCCAACTAGAGCTGGAGTTACAGAAAGTGGAGAGCATCGACCTCCCCCCCCAGCAGCAGCCGGAGTACCAGGGGGAGGTAAGTGATATTTCTCCTCCCCAGTCAACTCCTTTGTTCCCTGACCCCCCAGCAGAAGAGCTGGCAACTGGGCAGAGCGCCGCTGGCCTCTGTCCTCCCTTGTTTCCTTCCCCTGAGCCTGACTTTCTACAGGCTGCCTCAGCGGAAGAGCTGGCAACTGGGCAGAGCGCCGCTGGCCTCTGTCCTTCCTTTTTTCCTTACCCTGAGACTACCCCAGCTCTGACCCCGGAGCAGAGCACATCGGGCATCTGGCCCCCAAGTACTCACAGCCATTTGCCCAGCAAGGCCGAGGGTGCCACAGTTTCACCCCACAACTTGGGACCTACAGGCCAGTATGACTTATTGTTGGGGGGCTATTCTGTGAATTCTTTATTGTGGGGGGGCTACACTGCTAAATTTGTTTTGTGGGTGGGCTACTCTGCTAATTTTGTTTTATGGGTGGGCTGCCCGACTAATCTAGGTACTGACCGGCAGAAGGTCAGGTACCTGGTTAGATTGAAAAATATAAATTAACTGGCAAGATGGTTATGCTGAACAACTTGGAGGTCTGTGCCTACTAAGCCTTACGGTAATGTGTTGTGAGGGGTAAACTTGGGAGATAGGAGATAAATGGCTCCTTACTGTCTGGAAATCGGTCCTAATGCACAGAAAAACTGACTGCTGTCAGGTACCTGGTTAGTCTACCCCCGAATGGGAAGATATGTAGCGAAAGCCACTTCGCCACTGTGGTTTGGAGGGGGCTGCTTGCCCGCCTCTTACCCTATGACTACGGTCCCTGGGCGATTTGGCCCTTTATGCACGGTATTTGGGCATACTGTGGGTTATTGGGCTGCCCCAGGATTATGGGCCCTCTCATCAGCCCATACGAAACTTAAACCCCATGGCGTTTGAACTGTGTTTGTGGCATCTAAACGCTGTTTGGATATGTTGAGCGCTCAGATCCAAGCCATCTGGGGATGGGTTGAATGTGGGGGTTCTGTTTAGTATAACAGGAGTTATGTATTTTTATGTCTTTTGGTGGTTGCTGGTAACATGTGCTTAATGGAGGCTGTGTTTGTCCCTGGATATAATTAAATCAGCTTCTCCATTGTCTCCAGGATAGAGGATTCTGGGGAACTAGTTTGAGCTTCTAAAAACCATGCTTCCAGAAGGTCAAATGCACATTTGTACTAACTTTTGAACCCCTGGTCCAATTCGTATGATTTTTGAGTATGTTGTTCCCCCGAATGGATTGATTGTTTATATGTATTTTTATGCGAATGTGATGTATATTTTGGGAGTTATGAATGTTGTGTAAAAACTGTATTTTCCCTACCTAGGATAATTGTATTTCCTGTGTGTACAGATAATTAGTTTACAGGTAGAGGGGAGGGCTATGTGTGGGATGTAACTATTGTGTGATTGGTTAATGTACGTTACTGTGTGTCCCTCCCCTTCATGGGAGCACCTAATAAAAAGGGCTGCAAGCTAGCAGCCAGAGAGTTCTATTTTTACCCTCAACTTGAGTCCTGTCTCTTATTGGGGGAATCTGCTACAAGGGATTGCTATGCTAGGCATATTCCCTTGCTATAATCACTGAGCTCTTGTAAGAGCTTGTTCCTGCTTCGTTCTGAAGGGAGATAGCTGCAGCCTGCGGTGCTTATGGTGTCTGGTGGAGTGCTTGGAGTCCTCTGGAAGCGCTAGGAGCATCTTTCAACGGAGGTACCCAGTCGGGGTGCCAGGCGATCCGTTACATTGTGCCAGGCGATCCGTTACACCCAGTTAGTCCGGGTTGGCATGTATAGGGGCGAGTCTAGAAGCATGTGTACTGCGCTATGATCTGACCACGGGGTGGTGCGGATACCCTCCTCCAGTAGCCTTTGTAGGCCTTCTTGTTGGAGAAAGAGAGAGTCTATCCTGGAGTGTCTCCGGTGTACAGCAGAGTAGTGCGTGTAGTCCCTGTCATCCTGTCACAAGGCGTAAGTCGCGTAGGGTCCTCTGGATTGTCCGGATGGCCATTTGCGGGATACTGCTATGTCCTGTGGATGAATCCGAGATAGGGTCTAGGGGTGTGTTAAAATCTCCACCCAGTATGAGGGCTCCTTCTGTGAAGCTGGCTAGTTTGAGGAGAGTATTGCGAAGGAATTTCGCCTGTTTGGGGCGTAAATTGACGCGAAAGTGAATGTCTTCTGGGCTATCGTTCCCTTAACAAACAGGAATCTGCCATTCGGGTCAGCCATCGAATCACTCTGGATGAAGTGGAGGCTATGGGCCAGGAGAATCGCCACTCCTGCTCTGCGTGCCGTTGGGTGGGTGCTGTGAAAGCTGTGCGGGAAGTGCCTATCCGTCAACCTTTGTGTATCCGTCGTTCTTAGGTGCGTTTCTTGCAGCAGTGCTATGGAAACACGGTGGTTTTTCAGTTCCCGTAGGAGGTGTGTTCGCTTCTCCGGAGTGTTCAGTCCCCTACAGTTCTGCGTGATGACTCGGAAGGGGGCGGCTGTGAACGCCATGGTGCTGTGTCCCCGTGGAGCTTGGGGTCCGGGTGTGTTTGTCCCCGGTATGGGGGGGTCTCTCTTATGTGAGGGTTGCGGGAGAGGTTCGTATAGAGGCTAAATAATGTTGCGATGGGGGTGTGTGTGGTGGTGTGTGTGGTGGTGTGTGTGGAGGTGACGAGTGGAGGGGAGTGGGGGGGCTGGTTTCCGAGTCCGGGCGGATCCGGGCGTCCACCCAGTGGGTGTCTTTCTCAAGAAGCTAGGTCCCTCAATATGAGGGCGACCTGTGCAACTGGAACGAGTATCATAACCGCACCGTCACCTAGAGTTGCCTAGGGCAGCCGTGGATCTGTCCCCTCCAGTCGTTTAGTGAGGCACAGGTCCTATTTGGGGGGTATTGTGACGAGAGGTCAGTTTATCAAATTCTCATGAATTCACAGGTGTGAGTGGGTATCGTTAGTCAAGTCAGGAATCGTCGGCCCAAGGTTGAGATCCGAACCCCACCTATGTGAGCTAATAATGGTAGCTAGTCCTATTCTATCTGTCTACCGTAAGGTCACGTTAGGGTGTGTATTTGTCGCGAGAGGCCGTCAAGCCTTGTCAGTGGTCATCTGTCGGAGCAGTTTGTGGCGACTTTTGGCAGTGGTTCAGGAGTAGTGCGCTTTCCCCGGGAGGGGGCGTCCGCGGGAGGGCGGCGGGGTGGGCGTGGGGGGGCAACATCGCATTGTCAACATAGCTTGCACAAATTCTAGTTCACACTATTCACCCTCCCCCCCACCCCCAGCCCCACCGCCCCCCAGGACCATAGACCACCAGACACCCCAAAACCTCCCACAGCAGCCCCCCCCCCCCCAGCGCCACGGCCTCATGATATTGTGCCGCCTTCGTGTCAGGCCACTATATCTCTCAACACTCCAGACCAGCCCATAAACCTACATAACACAACTAAACCATAGATGTATGCGGATAGTCCCAGAGTATTACATAGTTACATAGCTGAAAAGAGACTTGCGTCCATCAAGTTCAACCTTCCTCACATATGTTTTTTGCTGTTGATCCAAAAGAAGGCAAAAAAACCCCAGTTTGAAGCACTTCCAATTTTGCAACAAGCTAGGAAAAAAATTCCTTCTTGACCCCAGAATGGCAGTCAGATTTATCCTTGGATCAAGCAGTTATTGCCCTACATTGAAAGATTATATCCTTGAATATTCTGTTTTTGCAAGTATGCATCTAGTAGCTGTTTGAACATCTGTATGGACTCTGATAAAACCACTTCTTCAGGCAGAGAATTCCACATCCTGATTGTTCTTACAGTAAAAAAACCTTTCCTTTGCCTTAGACGAAATCTTCTTTCTTCTAGTCTAAACGCATGACCTCGTGTCCTATGTAAAGTCCGGTTTGTGAATAGATTTCCACACAATGGTTTGTATTGGCCTTGATACATTTTAGAAGTGTCCGGTCTCCCCTCCCGTCAGTCCCGCCCAAAAATGTGTACCATAACTGCCATATGGGATCTCTCCTGCAGTACCCAATTTATCTGGCGTCTCCCTGGAACTTCAGCCCGGGTCGGGGACGTGAGTGTTCTGGCAATAGTGGCGGCCCCAGTCCCCAAAAGTACCCTGTAGTGTAGGTGCCGATAGGCCTTAGTAACCCTCCTAGTGGTGCTCTCCCCCCCAACAGTCCCCCCCCTCCCAAAAGGGATCCATAAGGGCCGTGGGATAGGAAGCCAAAGTCCGTGCCCCAGTCAAGTGACACACAAGTGCCAGGATGTGTAGCATATATGTGTTAGTGCTAGTGTCTGTAAGTGTGTACGGTCTTAGACTTATCTGGTGTCTGGCGTCATCGGGCAAGCGGAGGCCTCTGGGTTCCTCTTGCGGGCTTCCCAAGGGTCGGTGTACACAGGGTCAGGTCTTGCGGAGGGCAGGAGGGGAGATGGTCCGGTCTGCTGTTTTCATTCCTCTGGGTCAGCGGGCGCCAGCTGCCTACGGGCAGCAGGGTGCTGCGGTGTGCCATCCCTGCTGCGTCGTTGTTGTCTCGGCGTCTGTGGGCCAGTTCTCTGCTCTGGTGGTCCAAGTATCCAATTGGTGATGTCTGTAGGTGGTAGTCCCAGTCATTTGCAGAAATCTGTGTGCTTCCTCCGGCCAGCGTAGGGGGATCCATTCATTTTGGTATCTGGCTAGGAGGGCAAAAGGATAGCCCCATTTATAGGGGATTCCCCTCTCTTGGAGCTGTGATGTGATTCTGCCGCAGCGTTCTGCGTGCTTCCAAGGTCAAGGGCGAGAGATCTTGGTAGAGGGCCACTTCTGCCTCCTGGTATCTCCACGTTGGTCTGGATCTCGTTTTGGCCATAATCTTTTCCTTTAATTTGTATTGGTGCATGCAGCAAATTATATCTCGAAGCGTTCCATCTGTAGTGCGCAACCTGTTGGCCCTATGCGCCCTGTCAAATTCAATTGTGGCCGGGGGCCTCAGCTCCTAGGATTCCCCTGAAAAGTGTGCGCAGAGTAGCCTCCGCATCTTCCTCACCGGCTGGCTCTGGTGGGCCGCGCACTCTGATATTGGACCTGCGGCCCCTGTTATCCAAGTCTTCTGTGTGGCGCCTCAGGGCAAGCAGCATGTTCCCCTGTCTGGTTATGGCTAGGGTAGAGGCCTCAGCCTGAGCTGTGTCAGCCTGTGTGCTTACTTCCAGGCTCTGCAGCCTGCCGTCATGCGCCGCCATGTCTGTGCGCAGTGTGGTCACCTCTGTGCGGATCGCAGCATGGAGGGTGTCAGAGAGGCCGCGGAGATCATCCCTGGTGACCATGGTTGCGGCAAGTGCCCTGATGTCGGCACTGATGTCCGCCAGCATGGGTTCATCGCTGTCTGATCTTACAGAGCGGGCGGGTGAGTCGGCCATGTGTGCGCTTGCGGCCTCCTGGAGCGTGCTCGTCGCGGGTGTCAGAAACCCGTCTAAGGGTCCGGCTGGAGTGCCAGGTCGGTTGCCCCTCAGTGTCTGGGCGCTGTCTGGGCGTTTCGTGCGCCCCATCTTCGTGCCTTGCTATTGAATGAGGCTTGCTGTGAGTGCTTGTGGGTGGGAGCTCCCTGATTAAGCTGTAATGTTCCTCTGCGTCCAGGCCATGCCCCTATTCTTGTCATTTTATATATTTTCTCAGTATCCCAGTTTCTGGCTTTGCATTCCCCCTGCCATGTGTCCTCATATCTGTTCGTGTGGATGTGATCCCACCTTTCACTTACCCGGAAAATCTATCAGGACCACTGGCAGATAGACCGAGCCTGATTTCCCCCTGCGGTACAGAACCCTCAGCTTTCACATACTTTAAGAATGTATATATAACATAATATAATATATAACAACATCGTATAATATAATATGTAACATTGTGTCATATATAACATTGTATCATATATAACATTGTATCATATATAACATCGTTTAATATATAACAACATTGTATCATATATAACATTGTATCATATATAACATCGTTTAATATATAACAACATCGTATCATATATAACATTGTATAATATAAAACCTCATATTTATTTATAAAATATTTTACCAGGAAAGATACATTGAGATTTCTCTTGTTTTCAAGTATGTCCTGGGTCCACAAAACATTGCATTGATACAATAGGGTACAATAAAATACAAAAACAATATTAATATACAATAAATACAAAATTTAACATAGAACAGGTAGGAAATATATAATCAACCATGACACGTGCATTCTGTTTTGAGGTATGTAGAGAGGGATCTCTTAAAGGACTTTAGGCTTAGGGAAGATTTTAAAGTGTGCGGGAGGTCGTTCCATAATTGCGGTGCTCTGTAGGAGAAGGAGGATCTGGCCGCTTTCGTTTTGTATTGAGGTAGACTAAGTAAAGTGTTGGTACTGGATCGGAGGTTATAGGAGGTGGGAGGTGGAGAGATGAAGGGTGCGTCTGAATTCCAGTGACAGCCAGTTTAGTTCTTTTAGCATGTCACAATGGCAGGTCCTGTAATTACATTGTAGCACAAATCGGCAGAACGAGTTATACAATGTGTTGAGTTTATTAAGGTG
The DNA here is from genome assembly GCF_036172605.1 of Pelobates fuscus. NCBI lineage: Eukaryota > Metazoa > Chordata > Amphibia > Anura > Pelobatidae > Pelobates > Pelobates fuscus. The sequence goes on along the minus strand of NC_086320.1, from coordinate 9,340,534 downwards.
GGATTGTGGTGCAGATGCATATACTACATCCCCATAATCAATGATTGGCATCCGCATTTGCTGTACAATCTTTTCCTTTACTGTAAGGCTTAGGCAGGATTTGTTTCTGTACAGGGCACCTAGTTTTGGATAAAGTGTAGATGCAAGCTTTTCTATGTGGAGGCCAAAAGATAGATTGGGGTCTAACAACATACCCAAGGATTTATAAGAGCGGACTGCGGTCAGTGTGCTATTTGAATTAGTTTTGATGGATAGGTGGGAATTGTGTAATTTGTGTAACTGTTCCAAAGATCATTGTGACAGTTTTGTCATTGTTCAGGAAGTGTGTTTTTTGCGATCCACTTTTCTACCTCTGTAACCTGGTCTAGGAGCACATATAATATCTGACATCATATAATATATGACATCGTATAATATCTGACATCATACAATATATAACATCGTGTAATATATGACATCATATAATATATAACATCGTATAATATCTGACATCATACAATATATAACATCGTGTAATATCTGACATCATATAATATATACCATCGTGTAATATCTGACATCATATAATATATAACATCGTGTAATATCTGACATCATATAATATATAACATCGTATAATATCTGACATCATATAATATATAACATCGTATAATATCTGACATCATATAATATATAACATCGTGTAATATCTGACATCATATAATATATAACATTGTGTAATATCTGACATCATATAATATATAACATCGTATAATATATAACATCGTGTAATATATGACATCATATAATATATAACATTGTATAATATATAACATTGTGTAATATATGACATCATATAATATATAACATCATGTAATATCTGACATCATATAATATATAACATTGTGTAATATATAACATCGTATAATATATGACATCATATAATATATAACATCGTATAACATATAACAACATCGTATAATATAATAGATAACATCGTGTAATATATGACATCATATAATATATAACATCGTGTAATATGACATCATATAATATATAACATCGTATAATATATGACATTGTATAATATATGACATCGTATAATATATAACATCGTATAATATATGACATCATATAATATATAACATCGAATAATATATAACATCGTGTAATATATGACATCATATAATATATAACATTGTATAATATATAACATCATGTAATATCTGACATCATATAATATATAACATCGTATAATATATAACATCGTGTAATATATGACATCATATAATATATAACATCGTATAACGTATAACAACATCGTATAATATATAACATCGTATAATATATGACATCATATGATATATAACATTGTATAATATATGACATCATATAATATATAACACTACCATGAGCCCGCTGCAGAGCTGGTGATCTATCAGTCATCTAATTCTTCACTTCTGTTTTCTTTTTAAATGATCGGTTAGCAGTCTGTCCTCTGTCGGAGTGGTATGTGTACAAAATAAAGGGATGAGATTTGCCAGAAGTGAGGCTGCCAGCGGCGTAGAATTAGGTCATGTTATACAGATATAGAAACTGGAATCCATTCAAAGAATCTGTCCGTCCCCATTCAGATTGTTGAAATGTCAGAAATAAACCCTGTGGTTAAAAGTGCCCTTGAAACTGCAGGCAACACAAACTAAACAATGTCACCCACTGCCAGCCGTCACCCACTGCCAGCCGTCACCCACTGCCAGCCTTCACCCACTGCCAGCCGTCACCCACTGCCAGCCGTCACCCACTGCCAGCCATCACCCATTGCCAGCCATCACCCATTGCTAGCCGTCACTCACGTCAACCATCACCCACTGCCAGCCATCACCCACTGCCAGCCGTCACCCATGCCAGCCATCACATACTGCCAGCCGTCACCCATGCCAGCCATCACATACTGCCAGCCATCACCCATGCCAGCCATCACCCATGCCAGCCATCACATACTGCCAGCAGTCACCCACGCCAGCCATCACCCATTGCCATCCATCACCCATGTTAGCCATCACCCACTGCCAGCTGTCACCCATTGTCAGTACTCACCAATTGTCAGCCGTCACCCACTGCCAGCCGTCACCCACTGCCAGCCATCACCCATGCCAGCCCCACGCCAGCCGTCACCCATTGCCAGCCATCACCCATGCCAGCCCCATGCCAGCCGTCACCCACTGCCAGTCGTCGCCGATGCCAGCCGTCACCCACTGCCAGCCAGGCATCCATCTTTAAATGACCCACATTGTTATCCAAATGTCCTGTCCTTAATTACATTATCACGGCTCCCTCCGTCTTTCCTTGTTGTTTAATTGATGTTCCCATGAATATAAAATGAATCTAGGGTCACTTAATAATAATGATTAATTGTTGGAGCATTGCATTGTGAAGACTTTGCTCGCTGCCAAAACCACGCAGTTTTCTGACACGGAGCCCGAGCTGTTACTCTGCTCCAATTAACCCGGGGGCATCTTCCCATGGTCTGCCTGGCTCTGCTCTCATGTCTGTGGTGTTTATTGTCTCCATGGGTGCAGGGAGATTGAAAGCAAGCGTCCTGCACTGCCAATATAGGTTTGTGCGTCATTAGTGACATTAGCCTAGCGCGCCAAGACAATTTGTATTATACCAGATAGCAGAGCGTTTCTGGGGAGAGCAAACACGTTGCTGATCTAATCTTCTAAGTGAGCGCACTTCAAGCAATGTTAATAGAACAGAAAACAGAATTCCACAGGGACCACTCCATGGCTTAATAATAAGGACGTGTCCGGCACCACACATTAACATCTTAGTAAATCCCAGCATAATTCTTGATTGCATGCTAAACATGCAGTGTAGGATCCTGTCCCTTTAATAAACTCCCGACCCTCCCCCCTCTCCCCCCCCGACACTCTGAGAATGTTAAGGTAACCTTTTACTGATCGTTGCTTAAACCACCATTACAGAGAAAAGTCACATCAAACAAGTGCTTTAAATGTGAGATCTCCCCACGTGGGTAGTCAAGTCACCAGGTCTGGTGTTTTAACATCAAAGTGCTGCACAAACTAGATAAAATGGGATTTATACATCAATATATTCCAGCCATCACTGGGTTCTACTACAGCAGATACTAAGCAATTTAAAGTGACAGTGCAACACAATCGCCTAGTGCTTTAAGCCAATCAGAATGTCTGCTAGTCTATACACCCTGTTTCAAATTATTATGCAAATTATATTTTTCTCATTTACCAAAATAATTGATGTAAATAATAGTCAGCATAATTCTCATGTTATCAACTATTAAGAGAACAATTCAAATTTTATTGAACAAACCTCCTAATGATAACAGTATTTTTTTTTTTAAACATAAAAAACTTACAATGCACTGTTCCAAATTAAAACACTTTATAGGTTGTAAAGAACTGAAAATTGTCATTTGTTGTGTTTGCAGCATATTTACTGAAATCAAAAGCTATTTCAATCAAACTTATAAAAACATTTTAACTGTTTAAACATTTTAACAGGTCACGTTACATTTTAACATAGGACCCCTTATTTGATAGCAGCTTCACAAGTCTTGCATCCATTGAACTTGTGAGTTTTTGGACCGTTTCTGCTTAAATTTGTTTGCAAGATGTCAGAATAGCCTCCCAGAGCTGCTGTTTGGATGTAAACTGCCACCCACCCTCATAGATCTTTTGCTTGAGGATGCTCCAAAGGTTCTCAATAGGATTGAGGTCAGGGGAGGATGGAGGCCACATCTTGACTTTCCTTTTATCCCCATAGCAGCCATTGATGTAGAGGTATTCTTTGGAGCATGAGATGGTGCATTGTCATGCATGAAGATGATTTTATTACGGAAAGCATAGTTCTTCCTTCTGTACCAGAGAAGAAAGTGGTCACTCAGAAACTCCACATACTTTGCAGAGGTCATCTTAACACCTTCGGGGACCCTAAAAGGGCTGACCAGCTCTCTTCCCGTGATTTCGGCCCAGAATATGACCTCACCGCCGCCTTGCTGATGTCGCAGTCTTGTTGGAACAGGGTGGCCGTCCACCAACCCTCCACTACTCCATCCATCTGGACCATCCAGGGTTGCTCGGCACTCATCAGTGAACAGGACTGTTTGAAAATTAGTCTTCATGTATTTTTCTGCCCAATGCAGCCGTTTCTGCTTGTGAGCATTGTAGCGGAGAGCTGAATTCTCGCAGCTATTCTCCACTTAAGATCCTAGGGAGGCTCAGGAACAAGTCATTAGTAAATCCACAGCAGAGTTTCCAGCAGGTAAAAAGGTACAGTAATATCCCCACAGCACTCCCAATAACTGGACGACACACAGTTTCAGGAGTAGAACTGACAATCGTTTATTCCAAGGTTTCTTATAAAGCCTGCTCCCATGCAAGGGAGGGATTCACAGTAATTAGGACAGTAACCAATACAGTGCTTGTTACCTCCCACACCTCTCCTCCCCTCAGAGTGAGTCATAATCCCCTTAACTGGCACAGTAATTTACCCCAAACCTGGATGTACCCCTAAACCATCACATAACATTAATATTAGGATACCGCTAGGTAGCCCTGATCTGGGTGACTATAATATCCAAAATTCACCCAGATCGGACCAGTGGTTCGGTAGTTACGTGGAGGTGAAGTTTGACCGACCGCACACGAGTTGGTATCCGAAAAGGGTTCCATAAGATTGGGCCCTGCGGTCGGTCTCCGTTCGGCAGTTAAAACATACATTTATAATTGCCATCCATACTTCAATTCACATAGATATTGGTTCCCTCATTCGGTACTTTGTTTCTACCGAATGGGGATTCGTTAGGACTCTCCGTTCGGCAGTTACGGAGATCTGGAGGTCTCAGCGGTGTTCGGTTGTTTGAGTGTCCGATTTGAGTTCCAGACACTCGATGACCAAACACCGCTGAGATTTTCATGCGTAAGATGGCCGCCGCCACGTGTACGCATGCCGAATGGCGGCCACCCAGATACAATCCTACTGAGCCGATTAACCTGCGGTTTAGAAAGAATGTGAACCTTAATTGCTGGCACACTTCTCTCTGGGGTGGTCCCTCAGTTCGGTAGTTTCCATAAGCATATGGTACGGATGGAAACTACCGAATAACATACAATTCACATAGCAAATATACGAATAGCAATTTCAACACAGGCAAAATAGAACGAATACAGTCACACAGGCATGTTATAGGACAGGCTTACTGCATTCCGCTACAAGCATTGGTTAGTGGTGGCCGAATAGAAGGTTTATCCACAGTTGCAAGACTCTGGAGGACTCTACACAGGGCCGCCATCAGAAATTGTGGGGCCCCTAACACAGCTCAAGGTCTGGCCCCCCGGGTGCCGCTTCCAAGCCCCGCCTCCAAATCCCGCCCACAGGAATACACACACACAGACGCAAAAAGACACAGACACACACACAGAAAGATTCACACATACTAACAGACACAAATACTGAAAGAGACATACACACGCATAAGGAGATGCAGATACACACATACTGACATACAGACACACACACTGACATACATACATACTCACATACTGACACACACACAGACATACATACATACAAACTGACACAGACATACAAAAAGACATACATACTGACATACATACATATATAATGGCATACAGACACACACACACACACACACACATAGATAGATATATACATACACAGATACATACATACATGCTGACATACACATACATGCATACTGACATACATACTAATAGATAGATATATACATACATACACACATACACACATACATACTGACATGAACACACACATACATACTGACATACACACACATACACACACACACAGGCATACATACTGACACACACACACACACACACACACACGCATACTGACATACATACTGATGGATATATACATACACACATACATACTGACACACACACAGACATATATATTTATTATTATTATTATTATTATTGCCATTTATATAGCGCCAACAGATTCCGTAGCGCTTTACAATATTATGAGAGGGGATTTAACTATAAATAGGACAATTACAAATAAACTTACGGGAACAATAGGTTGAAAAGGACCCTGCTCAATCCAGCTTACATTCTATAGGAGGTGGGGTGTAAAACACATTAGGACAGGAATTTGCAGTCAAATAAGGTGGGCTGCCCTTTAGGAGATTGCAAGAGACAGGTATGTGAGGTAGGGGTTAGTTTTGGAGGCCATAAGATTTCCTAAAGAGATGGGTTTTAAGTCACTTCTTAAAAGATGCAAGACTAGGGAAGAGTCTGATGGTGGTAGGCAGGCTATTCCATAGGAAGGGAGCCGCCCGCGAGAAGTCCTGCAAGCGTGAGTTGGCCTTACGGGTGCGGACAGCGGACAGGAGGTGGTCACGGGCAGAGCGGAGAGACTGAGAAGGGACATACCTATGGATCTGTGAGGAGATATAAGAGGGGCTAGAGTTGTTCAGTGCTTTATAGGTGTGAGTTAGTACCTTGAATTGACTCCTATAGCATACAGGAAGCCAATGTAAGGACTGGCAGAGGGGTGAGGTGTGAGAGAAACGACTAGAGAGGAAAATCAGTCTAGCAGCAGCGTTCATTATGGACTGCATGGGTGCAGTACGGGTGCAGTACGGCTTTTGGGAAGACCAATCAGGAGAGGGTTACAATAATCCATGCGGGAAATTACTAGAGCATGGACAAGCTCCTTGGTAGTATCTGGTGCAAGAAAGGGGCGGATGCGGGCTATGTTTTTAAGATGGAATCTACAGGATTTGGCAACATGCTGGATGTGAGGCTCAAAGGTGAGACCAGAGTCAAGTATGACGCCAAGACAGCGCGCTTGCAAGGATGGACTGATGTGGGTAGCACAAACTTGAAGGGAGAGCGAAAGAGGAGGATCAGTATTAGGAGGAGGAAAGACAAGGAGCTCAGTTTTTGAGAGATTGAGTTTCAGAAAGCGGGAGGACATCCAGTAAGAGATGGAAGAAAGGCAAGCAGTGACGCGTTGCAGGATGGCAGGGGAGAGGTCCAGGGAGGAGAGATATAGCTGGGTGTCATCAGGGTACAGGTGGTAGTGGAATCCAAAAGAGGTAATAAGTTTGCCAAGAGAGGCAGTGTTGCGGACCGTTTCGCTCAGAAGGGGATAAACATTTAGGTGATATCCCCCTTTCCAGATACAAAGGCAGCTACTGTAAGCACCAATCTCCCGAACTGCAAACTACACGAACCTGGAAACAGCCGAACAGGAAAAACCATACGAAAGGTTTACACTCCTGGCAGTCAGCATACAATCCAATTCCCCCAATAACGAGACGACACTTCGTTTTGAGGGTCAAGCAGAATCTGAGGTGCTGGCACAACCAGCCTGGTTTTTATTACAGTTGTTGCAAATACAGGTCCGCCCACAGGGAGGTATAAAACAACCAATCACATCACAGTTACATCCCACATATTCCCTCCCCTTATCCTGAGAGGAAACTCAATTACACATACAGTTAAAACATACTTTCTACCCAACTTTCATAACTCTAAAACCATACATCACATTCACATAAAAATACATATCCACAATCAACCCATTCAGGGGAACAACATATTAAAAAATGGCATGAATCAGACCAGGGGTTAAAACGTTAGTAAAGTATCTTTAAAAAACCCCTGCCAGCATGGCTTTCCGGCTCAGACCGGTTTTACAGAGCCCTCTGTCCTGGAGACAATGGAGAAGTAATCCAATTACCTCCCAGGACAGAGACAAGACTCCATTATGCACATGGGGACACAAAGACAGTAAAACACTTTAAAATGCATAAAGTCACCTTTTACACATAAAACACAGACATTTCACATATCCCCAGATAGCTGGGATCTGAGCGCACAAAACTACCGAATAGCGCTCAGATCCTATTCACACAGTTCAATTGACATGGAGCTAAAGTCTTTCCCATAGTCTTTCATTATATGAATGGGCTCCATGGCATAGATATCTGGGGTATCACCGCTCACACAGGGCAAGTACCGAATGACCCCACTGTATTTAAAGGGCCAGAATGAGTGACATGCACTCTGTTAGGGCCGAATACGTCTTTTAACCCCTTAAGGACACATGACATGTCTGACATGTCATGATTCCCTTTTATTCCAGAAGTTTGGTCCTTAAGGGGTTAAAGAGCCCAATCTCCCAGGGCCATAGTCCAAAGGCAGCAGGCGGGCAACCAGGCTTCTCCAGTTCATAGTGGCGAGGTTGGTTTCGCCACAGGCAGTATAAAGAGAAAATAGAAGGGGACCAAGGACAGAGCCTTGGAGGACTCCAACTGAGACAGGACGAGGGGAGGAGGTATCATTAGAAAAAGAGACACTGAATGAGCGTTGGGAGAGATAAGAGGAAAACCACGAGAGGACAGAGTCACAGAGACCAAGCGACTGAAGAGTTTGAAGAAGGAGAGCATGATCAACGGTGTCAAAAGCTGCTGAGAGGTCAAGAAGAATTAGTATGGAGTAGTGGCCTTTGGCTTTAGCTGCGATTAGGTCGTTAGTAACTTTGATAAGCGCAGTCTCTGTAGAGTGGAGAGGGCGGAAGCCAGATTGAAGGGGGTCAAGTAGAGAGTTGGAATTGAGGAAATGAGACACACGGGTAAAGACAAGTCTTTTCAGAAGCTTTGAGGAAAAAGGGAGCAGGGATATGGGACGGTAGTTAGAGGGAGTGGACGGGTCAAGGGATGTTTTTTTTAGTATAGGTACTACAGTGGCATGTTTAAGGTCAGCAGGGACGATGCCAGAAGAGAGAGAGCAGTTGAAGATGTGTGTTAAAGAAGGCACGAGACAAGTGGAGAGAGATCTGATAAGGTGAGATGGGACAGGATCGAGTGGGCAAGTGGTGGGGCGAGAGGAGCAAAGAAGAGCAGTCACCTCTTGGTCAGTAGCTGGGGAGAATGTCTGAAGGGTAGGAAAGGCATGATCTATGTGGGGTTGAGAAACAGAATGGCAAGGAGGGGAGAATTCTTTCCTTAGCTGTTCAATCTTGTCAGTGAAGTAACATGCAAAGTTATCAGCAGTAAGGTTAGTTTGGGGGGTGGCCACAGCAGGGCGAAGAAGAGAATTAAAGGTGTCAAAAAGACGCCTGGGGTTGCGGGAGCATGAACTAATGAGAGAGGAAAAGTAGGACTGTTTGGCAAGGGCAAGGGCTGCACTGTATGAACACAATATGAATTTTAATGAACTTTAATGGAGAAAGTCTGACTGGGTGCGAGACTTCCTCCAGGAGCGTTCTGCACAACGGGAGCATCTTTGCAGGTAGCGTGTTGATTTAGTATGCCATGGTTGGGGGCGGGTCCTCCTTGAGGTGCTTGTTTGGAGTGGCGCTGCAGCGTTCAAGGCAGATGTAAGAGTAGAGTTATTTGTGGAGATGGCCAGTGAAGGACAGGAGAGGGAAGGGATGGACAGCAGTCGTGAATCAATGTCAGCTGACAACTGCTGGAGATCAAGAGAATTAAGGTCCCTCTTGAGTTGAGGGGGGTTAGGCTGAGGTTGTGGGGTGAGGGGGTACGCGAGAGCAAATGATAAGAGGTGGTGATCAGAGAGTGGAAATGGAGTGTTGCAGATATTAGATACTGTACATGCATAAGTGAAGATTAGGTCAAGGGTATTGCCAGCTACATGGGTGGGAGAATTTGCCCACTGCGATAGCCCGAGGGAGGAAGTAATTGAAAGTAGTTTAGTGGCTGCAGAGGTCAAAGGTGGGTTTATAGGAATATTGAAGTCCCCGAGAATTAGGGATGGAATGTTAGAAGAGAGGAAATAGGGTAGCCAGGCAGCAAAGTGGTCAAGGAAGAGAACGGGGGAACCAGGGGACGATAAATAACAGCAATGTTAGCAGAGAAGGGTTTGAAAAGGCGAATTGAATGTATTGCAAATGATGGGAAAGAGAGGGAAGGGAGAGTGGGTAGAGGTTTAAAGGGAATCCCTACACCACCACCTTTACATTCAGAGTTTCTTGGGTTGTGGGTAAGTTGGAGACCACCAAAGAACAAAGATGCAGGGGTAGCAGTGTCAGAGGGGCACAGCCAGGTTTCTGTTAGGGCTAGTAAATCCATTGAACGAGAGATGAAGAAGTCATGGACAACAGTGGATTTAGTTATATTGCAAACAGAGCGTGCGTTCCAGAGGGCAGTATTGAAGGAGGATTTAGAGGAACATGAGATGGGTATGAGATTAGTGTGGATCCTTCGGTTAGTATGTGGTGAGTTTGTTGAGAGAGGACCGGGGTTTGGAGAGACATCACCAGCTGCTAGGAGCAGAAGGATAGAAAGGAAGTGAAGGTGGGAGTAGGATTTGAAAGTTTTGTAGGAGGGTATGTATGTAGAGGATTTGGGAGGAGTTGGTGGAGATAGGCTGGAAAGGTATGTGTAGAGTGCATGGGATGAATAGAGAGGGGAGGGGAGTAAGGTGGAAGTAATGATGATTGTGTTGCCAGGGACAGGTGAGTGAAAGGATAGGGATATTTTAGTGATCAGAGAAGTTAGTGTTAAAGTGAAAAATAGAAGGGAGAACATTAGAGAAAATGTGTATTATTTAGATATGTATATCATATATACAAACACACACAAATACCATTGTAAGGATGCAGTGTGTTAAATGATTTCAGGTGAGGAGAGGTTTAGTGACTTGATTGGTGTGTTAAGGAAAACAGCTGATGTGCACTATCTATAAGTAAGTTGATGACCATGGGGAGGGCAATCTTCCAGAGATGATACCTCTGCTCAGAAGATTCTGCAGGACTTGGTTGCTTGGGAGTGCTGGGTGTTAATGCTGTTTTAAGGGGCCCAGTCTGAAATATAAGGTCTGAGGTTAGAAAAACAAAACAAAACACACTATTATGGGTGGGGAGACATGGGGCTATTGAGGTAATTAATTAGAGATGAAAAACTAAAGGAGAGAACTTTGGGATACAAAGATATGAAGGATCAGATAGGTGAAAGTCATAAACCATGAACATAAATTTACTAGATTATCAGTGAGAGTAGTAACACTAGCTAAACAAACAATTAACAAAGTCTTAGAGAATGAACATAAAATGACATGATCACAGCAGCTTTAAGAAAAACAAAAACAGAAGATCAGGATGGGAGATATAGTTATCAATTAAGTAGTGATAGTATAGGGAGGGAGATGGAATAGAACACAATTTTGAAATAAGAGTTTAAAGGAAACAGTAATACAGGTATTCTTGAGTAGATCTTCCAGAGATGATACCTCTGCTCAGAAGATTCTGCAGGACTTGGTTGCTTGGGAGTGCTGGGTGTTAATGCTGTTTTAAGGGGCCCAGTCTCTGCTCAGAAGATTCTGCAGGACTTGGTTGCTTGGGAGTGCTGGGTGTTAATGCTGTTTTAAGGGGCCCAGTCTCTGCTTACTGACATACACACCCAGACATACATATATACATAGACACATACATACTGACATACACACGCACACACAGACACACACAAACAGACAGCCACCTTCCTCTTCCTTACCTTTAAGTTGCAGGAGGGTGGCTGGGGATGATTGGAGCGGATGCCTCTCCTCTCCTTGGCTGTCTCTCCCTTCCCGTGCGGAGTAAGCTGGGAGGAAGTGACCGGCCCGGTCAGCGCTGCGGACGTGTAATAGCGTGACCGGGCCCCCTTAAAAAAAAATTGCGGCTGCACCGCAAGGGCAGCTGGGAGGAAGTGACGGCCGGTCACTTCCTCCCAGCTGCCCTTGCGGTGCAGCCGTAATTTTTTTTTAAAGGGGCCCGGTCGCGCTATTACACGGCCGCAGTGCTGATCGGGCCCCTGAAGATATAGGGCTCATCGGTTGGCCCTAAATGCTTGGGCAACCTAATGGGCCCCGGTGCAGATGCACCTGCGGCAGTTTTGCCGCTCAACGTGGGGGCCAGCCCCCAGGGCCGCCGGGCCTGTGACAACCGTCATGGTTGTCACCCCTATAGGCGGCCCTGACTATACACCTTGATGTCTATGGGATTCCAGAGGCACCAGCAGCTTCCAATATCTGTTTGCTGCTATGTAATGGTATTTCAGCAACTGCTCTCTTGATCCGATCCATGGATCTGGCAGAAATCTTCCTCAATGTGCCTTTATCTGCACGAACCCTTCTGTGCTCTGAATCAGCCACGAATCTCTTAATAGTGAGATGATCACGCTTAAGTTTTCGTGCAATATCTAATGTTTTCATACCTCGTCCAAGGCATTGAACTATTGCACTCTTTTCGGCAGCAGAGAGATCCTTTTTCTTCCCCAAATTGCATGAAAATGGTGCTCTGCTTAATAATGTGGAACACCCTTCTTTAGTAGTTTTTCCTTAAATTGGTCTCACCTGGAAATCTAATTATCACAGGTGTCCGAGATTGTTTTCAGTGATCAAAAGAGCCCTGAGACACAATGCCATCCATGAGTTAAAGTGAAAACCAAAATATTTAATCTTTGTGACACTTAAATAGAATTTGCATAATAATTTGGAACAGGTTGTAAAACTCAGCTCTTCTTGTAGGAGGACAATATTGACCAGTTACCTGTATACTGAGCAGAGAGCCGCCAAGCACTATTGGTGGGTCAGCCTCTCTCAATACGTGTCTGCAGTGTAAACATATTCAGTTATACACCATAGGAAATAATAATACCCCCCATCACTTGTTTAACTCGTTCTGTGCTCAATGGTATTAGACCACATTGTACTCCTCTCTAGCTGTGAAAGAATTCCTCGTAACACTGCACCGTGATCTGATACAGGATTTATATACATCATGTATACATTATATACATATGTCAAACATCAAGGCTTGTCACGGCATTGCCAGGCCGAGAGAGCGTAAAGATCTCATTCTGGGTTCTGAGTCTGCCGTGATATCAGATTGTGGCCACTCACTGCGATATATCTGACTGAGCCGGCGGTGAGATAATACTCAGATATCAATGGATAGTAAGGAGAGAGGCTGCCGTGATATCAGATTGTGGCCGCTCACTGCGATATATCTGACTGAGCCGGCAGTGAGATAATACTCAGATATCAATGGATAGTAAGGAGAGAGGCTGCCGTGATATCAGATCGTGGCCGCTCACTGCGATATATATCTGACTGAGCCGGCGGTGAGATATTACTCAGATATCAATGGATAGTAAGGAGAGAGGCTGCCGTGATATCAGATTGTGGCCGCTCACTGCGATATGACTGACTGAGCCGGCGGTGAGATATTACTCAGAGATCAATGGATAGTAAGGAGAGAGGCTGCCGTGATATCAGATCGTGGCCGCTCCCTGTGGTATAACTGACTGAGCCGGCGGTGAGATATTACTCAGATATCAATGGATAGTAAGGAGAGAGGCTGCCGTGATATCAGATTGTGGCCGCTCACTGCGATATGACTGACTGAGCCGGCGGTGAGATATTACTCAGATATCAATGGATAGTAAGGAGAGAGGCTGCCGTGATATCAGATCGTGGCTGCTCCCTGTGGTATAACTGACTGAGCCGGCGGTGAGATTTTACTCAGATATCAATGGATAGTAAGGAGAGAGGCTGCCGTGATATCAGATCGTGGCCGCTCCCTGTGGTATAACTGAATGAGCCGGCGGTGAGATATTACTCAGATATCAATGGATAGTAAGGAGAGAGGCTGCCGTGATATCAGATCGTAGCCGCTCCCTGTGGTATAACTGAATGAGCCGGCGGTGAGATATTACTCAGATATCAATGGATAGTAAGGAGAGAGGCTGCCGTGATATCAGATCGTGGCCGCTCCCTGTGGTATAACTGAATGAGCCGGCGGTGAGATATTACTCAGATATCAATGGATAGTAAGGAGAGAGGCTGCCGTGATATCAGATTGTGGCCTATTGAGACTGCCATGATATTCATGGAGTATAAACAGACACAGCATGCAGCGCCAGCCATGGGACGCCAAACACCACGTGGCAGGGATTTACTACCTAAACAAAGACAGAAGTAATGAGTGAGGGTTCCGATCTGAGACCAAAAAGTCACAACGTCAAGACAGACGAGTGGCAGAACTGTCCAGTTCATCTAGAAGTTTATGATTCCATTTCTCCATTCTCAGTCTCAGATTTAGCAACTAAACCCCTAGGACACCGGACGAGCTATGGGCATAGCAGGGAGTGTGTCCATGGCTAGAACAGCCCACAGAATGGGACGTGCAGGGTCACCTGGAAACGTAGAATGGGTCAAACACTAAAGGCGGGAGGAGGGTTTTATTTTATTTATTTATTTGGGCTTTTAAGTCATTCCTTGTCAGTGAGTCAATCAAATAGTCAATCAGGTTATCTCATCCAGACAATGTATCCTTGTATAGTGATTACATTGTATAAATATAAATTATCCACTTGTCCAAATTGTTAGCCCTTAACTTCCCCTGTATAGAGATTTCCTTATGCGACGTATACATGGACATAGTGTGGCGTAATTAGCGCAGTGATAGCTAAATATGAGCGCAGACCCCGTCTGATGAACCCTTTAACCCCTTAAGGACCAAACTTCTGGAATAAAAGGGAATCATGACATGTCACACATGTCATGTGTCCTTAAGGGGTTAATATATAACCCGCGTTGTATCGCAGTCTCTCGGAACTCTCACTCGTATTTCTCCAGATTACAGAATATTCCAGTGATTCATTGACTCACAGAACAATTGGATGGGATAACCTTATTTATTTACTTGCAAAAAAGTGGGGTAATGAAAATGAGACAGAAAGGTCACAACAAACAGAACCCAGTGGAGCGCTAATAAAATGAACTAAACTCACCCTTAAATAAAGGGGTATGCCAATAGAGAGAATCTAAAAGGAAAAATATAAAATGGGAACAATGGTGCAGTATATCTGGACTGGATGTTCTTAACAAAGAGCTGTGTATATAACAAACTCACATGGTATAGAGCCAGGCAAAGATAGGCTCAGGTCATAAAAGCTGGGGTATTTTAAAGCAAATACCAGGCTTCTTCAATAGCTGAATGGTGGTCCTCAGAGAAAGGAGAGAAAGGGAACAGTGGACCAAAGTCCTAGTGTATTATCCTCACCCAATATGTCAGAAAAACAAATACAAGTACTTGCTCACCTTTCAGAGAGCCAATGTAAACTGGGCTCTCAGTGTGATGTATATTGTGCCTTTAACCCCTTAAGGACACATGACGTGTGTGACACGTCATGATTCCCTTTTATTCCAGAAGTTTGGTCCTTAAGGGGTTAAGAGGGCACTACTCTTCTTTGTTAAGCAGGAAATTAGATGCAGGACGTAGGCTCAGGTAGACAGCATAAAATTTATTGTAGTAAAACACTTACATAAATATAAAATAAAAAGTCCATAAAATATGGTGAGTCCTCGTCCGAGACGCGTTTCGCCTTATAGAAAGGCTTTTTCAATCGGTAACCTGCTCAAAAAATCCCGCCGGTTTAAATAGCCCAAACGTCTTTCCTATTGGTGCTTATCGCCTTCCCAATCAGCCAATGGAAGGAGAGGTGTGTTCATCATGTGTTGTACATGTTCGTAATTGCGGAAGTGACGTATCGTGCTTACCGCAACGTCACTTCCGTTTTTCCCGTAGCCGCCATTTTGGTCATTGGCAGTTTACACATTTATATGCCCATTGTTCAATGTGTAATGCAAACGTAGAAACGGAAAATAAAAAAGAGAAAGGAGGAGTCAAACATGATGTGTTAACTTCATGGGCATTAGAAATTAGAAAAAAATGAAAAGGAAAATCGGAAAAGAAACAAAAAGGTTTCATTTCAAGATATATCATAAACGAAATTGTATATTTGCTTTCCTTTGAACAACAATATTTACTATACAGGGCAATTTACCTTGTTGCCCCCTTATATCAGGTACATGAATATACATGAATATAATTATTATCGTTTTTTCTTAAAGGGATACACATCAAATCTTTGTATTTGTAGAGTCTAAAATAAACTCAGATTCATGTGGTCCATATATGGAAATTAGCCACATTAGCCCTATACATAGGGTACATAAATTTAAGAATGAATATTTATTATACTAATTGTTTATAAAGGGGTGCACAGCCCATTTGTTACATAAATGGATTAAATTGCAGATATTTTATTGGAGACATGTGCAAAGGCTGAGAGGAAAGAAAAAATAAAATAAAATAAAAATAAAAATAAAATTATATAAATAAAAATAAAAAATATATAATAAAAAAAAAATATGTAATAAAAAAAAAAAAAAAAAAGGGAATTGGGAAAAATAACATCGAATTAAGCTAAAAATAAAATAAATTTATAAAAAATGACAAAGTTCAAAATCACAATTGAGACCTCTAGGATGTAGAGTGTCTAGTTGAAAATTTTTGGCCGTTCTGGTAACAGGATATTTAATGTCTCATCGTTTTTGAGAATTGGCCAGTGTTTGTAAATTGCCTTTTTGACTTGTTTACTCTGTACATTAAAATCACAGATAAAGGCTAATTCTTTATCTGCAGAGGTAGTTGGTTTTGCCTTATATTGCAGAAGGGTTTCTCTCTCCCTAAGGCTTATCTCCTCATGAGCGCTGTTTAATAGTTGTGTGTTGTAGCCCTTATCTGAGAAGTCCGTCTTGATTTTTTGAGCCTGTTTATGAAACATGGCAAGGTCTGTGCAATTTCGTCTTATTCTCAGCAGTTGCGCCTTTGGTGCATTGAGTAACCAGGGTGAGTAATGACAACTAGTACCTTCGATGTAACTATTTACATCAACCTTTTTGAAAAAGGTGCTAGTCTTGATAGTGTCATTTTCAATAAAGATGTTAAGGTCAAGAAATTCAACAGAATTTTTACTGCTGTTTCTGGTGAGTTTAATCCCCCAATCGTTACTCTCAATATGTGAGAAAAACGCATCTAGGGATTCGCTACTGCCCTTCCAAACAAAAAAGATGTCATCAATATAGCGATGATAGGACACCAGGCCTGCACCCCATCTACTGTCGCCAAAAATGAAAATTTGTTCCCAGTATGACATGAACAAATTGGCGTAGCTGGGTGCAAACCTGGTGCCCATCGCCGTGCCGCAGACTTGCAGATAGAATGTCTCGTTGAACCAAAAATAATTGTTGTGGAGGATCCAATTTATTCCCTCCAAAATAAAGTTAATCTGAGACTGTGGAAAAAGTTCAGACTTTTCAAGAAAAAATTTGGTCGCTTCGCATCCCTTATTATGTCGTATGATGGTGTATAATGAGCTCACGTCGGCTGTTACCAGCCAACATTCATCATCCCATACAATATCTTTAAGTACCTGGAGGACATTGATAGTGTCCTTCAGGTAGCCTGTGCAGTTCTTCACTATGGGCTGTAGGCATTGATCGATATACTGGGAGAGCCTACTGGATATGGATCCAATCCCTGAAATAATTGGGCGCCCTGGGGGCTTGGTGAGGTGTTTGTGGATCTTCGGCAGATAGTAGAAAACCGGGATCCTAGGATGATGGATACTTAAAAACTCTGCTTCCTTTTTATTCAGAATGCCCTCCAGCTTGCCTTTATCTATCAGTCTGGTGTAGCTGGCCTTAATTTCGCTGGTTGGGTCCTTATTTAAAATAGTATATGTTGTAACATCTCCCAATAGCCTATTTGATTCTTCGATGTAATCGCTCTTCTCAATGAGAACGATGCCCCCCCCTTTATCCGCTGGTTTAATAACCAGTGTATCGTCATTCTTGAATTTCTTTAAGCTCTCTCTCTCTTGAAAGGTAAGATTGTATTCGTTTTTGCCAATAGGTTTGATACATTTGATGTCCTTCATGACCATTTTTTCGAATGTTGCCATCTCATTAGAGATGCAAAACTTGGGGAAGAAGTGGGATTTATCTTTAAGCTCGGTATGTACGAATTCGTCATTATCCTCACTTATCATAGGTCTTAATGGTGGCTTTTTATGAAAAAATTTCTTCAAGCACATTTTCCTTTTGAACCTATTTAGGTCTAGATAGGTACTAAATTTGTCTAGTGTCCTAGTCGGGGCGAATTTGAGGCCTTTCTCGAGTAGTGACTGTTGTGATTTTGAAAGTACTCTATCCGTAAGGTTGAAGATACCATTTTTAACTATTTTTTGTCTCTTTTTCCTCTGTTGTAGAGACATTCCTCCTCTAATTCCCCTTCTTCTATAGATCTCCTCCTCTTTCCTAGTGGGGAGCATTTGTATCTTTCCCTCTCCTGAAGCTCCCAAAAATCCTCCTGTCTTGGTGACCGATCTAAATGTGAGAATCTGTTGTATGAGAGGACATTATCCTCCATTCTTCTTTTGGTTCTATTGGAATCTGATTGATGTTTATCAAAATGTACAGCCTGTTTTTTCCATCTATATGCGTCACCTACATTCCCATGGTCGTTTCTTTTAGGAGAGATATAATCTCTTCTACTACGGCTATAGTTGTCCCTTGGTTGATAATTTGATCTATTTATTGCTTTTATTTGAGGTTCTTTGTAAGTAAGGGTGTCTCTGTTGGAGTACCTCCTAACAGCGGGGCCTTTATAAGTATTTGTATGGTAGGTAGTACTCCTATCCGAGATGTTTCTTTTCGGATACCTTGTTTTTTGAAAATCATTTTGATTGTATTTGGAATATGTTCTGACTCTATTGTTAGCGTAGTCATTTTTATCTCTCAAATATTTCCTCTTTTTGACTTCAATAACAGTTTTTTCCATTTTTTCTAAATTGGTTCTTATATCCTCCGTAATGGAGGTATATTCCTCTGAGGAGGTATTATTAATTAGATAATTCTGTAATTCATTTATCTTGTTGTCTAATTTTGCCAGATTATGTCGGCGTCTTTCAATAATTAGATCCATTAGCCCAAAGGAAAAACTTTCTAATTTGTTATTCCACTCGGTCATAAAGTCTTCTTCCTCTTGGTCAAAGGAAGGATCCTTTGAAAACCGCAAGCCTCTTGGTGTAATTTTTTCCCTATTGTATTTCTCAAGGGTTGCAATTTCCCACTTATTTTTCATCTCTTTTCCTAATGTTTTCTCTAGCATGAATCTACAATCTTGTAGTTGTATTTTACTTAGTTGGTTAGTATTAATGGTGTCAAGTTCTTCATCATTAAACAAGGCATCAATATTTTTGCCACATCTGTTTCTATTTTCAAACAATGACATTTTACAAATAGCAGCCAGCACAGGTACAGAGGTATTGAACAATAGACAAGTAATAACAAATAAACCGTGCTTTTAGGCGCTTCGAATATAATGTGGTGAAGAACCTGTTTCTGTTGAGCAGCTCACACACGTGTAGGTACCTCCAAACCTTAACACAATAGCATGCAAAAAAGTGGGGTAATGAAAATGAGACAGAAAGGTCACAACAAACAGAACCCAGTGGAGCGCTAATAAAATGAACTAAACTCACCCTTAAATAAAGGGGTATGCCAATAGAGAGAATCTAAAAGGAAAAATATAAAATGGGAACAATGGTGCAGTATATCTGGACTGGATGTTCTTAACAAAGAGCTGTGTATATAACAAACTCACATGGTATAGAGCCAGGCAAAGATAGGCTCAGGTCATAAAAGCTGGGGTATTTTAAAGCAAATACCAGGCTTCTTCAATAGCTGAATGGTGGTCCTCAGAGAAAGGAGAGAAAGGGAACAGTGGACCAAAGTCCTAGTGTATTATCCTCACCCAATATGTCAGAAAAACAAATACAAGTACTTGCTCACCTTTCAGAGAGCCAATGTAAACTGGGCTCTCAGTGTGATGTATATTGTGCCTTTAAGAGGGCACTACTTTTCTTTGTTAAGCAGGAAATTAGATGCAGGACGTAGGCTCAGGTAGACAGCATAAAATTTATTGTAGTAAAACACTTACATAAATATAAAATAAAAAGTCCATAAAATATGGTGAGTCCTCGTCCGAGACGCGTTTCGCCTTATAGAAAGGCTTTTTCAATCGGTATCCTGCTCAAAAAATCCCGCCGGTTTAAATAGCCCAAACGTCTTTCCTATTGGTGCTTATCGCCTTCCCAATCAGCCAATGGAAGGAGAGGTGTGTTCATCATGTGTTGTACATGTTCGTAATTGCGGAAGTGACGTATCGTGCTTACCGCAACGTCACTTCCGTTTTTCCCGTAGCCGCCATTTTGGTCATTGGCAGTTTACACATTTATATGCCCATTGTTCAATGTGTAATGCAAACGTAGAAACGGAAAATAAAAAAGAGAAAGGAGGAGTCAAACATGATGTGTTAACTTCATGGGCATTAGAAATTAGAAAAAAATGAAAAGGAAAATCGGAAAAGAAACAAAAAGGTTTCATTTCAAGATATATCATAAACGAAATTGTATATTTGCTTTCCTTTGAACAACAATATTTACTATACAGGGCAATTTACCTTGTTGCCCCCTTATATCAGGTACATGAATATACATGAATATAATTATTATCGTTTTTTCTTAAAGGGATACACATCAAATCTTTGTATTTGTAGAGTCTAAAATAAACTCAGATTCATGTGGTCCATATATGGAAATTAGCCACATTAGCCCTATACATAGGGTACATAAATTTAAGAATGAATATTTATTATACTAATTGTTTATAAAGGGGTGCACAGCCCATTTGTTACATAAATGGATTAAATTGCAGATATTTTATTGGAGACATGTGCAAAGGCTGAGAGGAAAGAAAAAATAAAATAAAATAAAAATAAAAATAAAATTATATAAATAAAAATAAAAAATATATAATAAAAAAAAAATATGTAATAAAAAAAAAAAAAAAAAAAAGGGAATTGGGAAAAATAACATCGAATTAAGCTAAAAATAAAATAAATTTATAAAAAATGACAAAGTTCAAAATCACAATTGAGACCTCTAGGATGTAGAGTGTCTAGTTGAAAAATCCATTTCATCTCAGCCTTGCCCATTTTTTTCACCAAATCGTCACCCCTCCAATCTGTGACAACTTTTTGAATGCCCATAAATGACATACCTTTTGGGTCACTATTGTGTACATTTTTGAAATGGAGTGATACATTATGCTTCACAAATCCATTTTTTACATTTCTGACATGCTCCTGTATCCTCACTTGTAGAGGGCGTATGGTCCGCCCAATATACAGGAGTCCACATGGGCACCTCAGCATGTAAATAACCCTTTTAGTATAACAGGTGATAACGTCTTTTATCTTGTAATTCTTATTAGGGATATTGGGGTCTAAAAATTCCCTAATTGTTCTTTTATGGTTGTTAGTATTCTTGCAGGCCCCACAGACTCCGCATCCATAGAAGCCTTTAGACTCATTAAAGGGATTCGAAATTTTAGTTCTGGTTGAATTATTGTTAGAAAGGCTATTTCTTAAGTTGGATACTCCCCTATATATAATTTTTGGCCGTTCTGGTAACAGGATATTTAATGTCTCATCGTTTTTGAGAATTGGCCAGTGTTTGTAAATTGCCTTTTTGACTTGTTTACTCTGTACATTAAAATCACAGATAAAGGCTAATTCTTTATCTGCAGAGGTAGTTGGTTTTGCCTTATATTGCAGAAGGGTTTCTCTCTCCCTAAGGCTTATCTCCTCATGAGCGCTGTTTAATAGTTGTGTGTTGTAGCCCTTATCTGAGAAGTCCGTCTTGATTTTTTGAGCCTGTTTATGAAACATGGCAAGGTCTGTGCAATTTCGTCTTATTCTCAGCAGTTGCGCCTTTGGTGCATTGAGTAACCAGGGTGAGTAATGACAACTAGTACCTTCGATGTAACTATTTACATCAACCTTTTTGAAAAAGGTGCTAGTCTTGATAGTGTCATTTTCAATAAAGATGTTAAGGTCAAGAAATTCAACAGAATTTTTACTGCTGTTTCTGGTGAGTTTAATCCCCCAATCGTTACTCTCAATATGTGAGAAAAACGCATCTAGGGATTCGCTACTGCCCTTCCAAACAAAAAAGATGTCATCAATATAGCGATGATAGGACACCAGGCCTGCACCCCATCTACTGTCGCCAAAAATGAAAATTTGTTCCCAGTATGACATGAACAAATTGGCGTAGCTGGGTGCAAACCTGGTGCCCATCGCCGTGCCGCAGACTTGCAGATAGAATGTCTCGTTGAACCAAAAATAATTGTTGTGGAGGATCCAATTTATTCCCTCCAAAATAAAGTTAATCTGAGACTGTGGAAAAAGTTCAGACTTTTCAAGAAAAAATTTGGTCGCTTCGCATCCCTTATTATGTCGTATGATGGTGTATAATGAGCTCACGTCGGCTGTTACCAGCCAACATTCATCATCCCATACAATATCTTTAAGTACCTGGAGGACATTGATAGTGTCCTTCAGGTAGCCTGTGCAGTTCTTCACTATGGGCTGTAGGCATTGATCGATATACTGGGAGAGCCTACTGGATATGGATTCAATCCCTGAAATAATTGGGCGCCCTGGGGGCTTGGTGAGGTGTTTGTGGATCTTCGGCAGATAGTAGAAAACCGGGATCCTAGGATGATGGATACTTAAAAACTCTGCTTCCTTTTTATTCAGAATGCCCTCCAGCTTGCCTTTATCTATCAGTCTGGTGTAGCTGGCCTTAATTTCGCTGGTTGGGTCCTTATTTAAAATAGTATATGTTGTAACATCTCCCAATAGCCTATTTGATTCTTCGATGTAATCGCTCTTCTCAATGAGAACGATGCCCCCCCCTTTATCCGCTGGTTTAATAACCAGTGTATCGTCATTCTTGAATTTCTTTAAGCTCTCTCTCTCTTGAAAGGTAAGATTGTATTCGTTTTTGCCAATAGGTTTGATACATTTGATGTCCTTCATGACCATTTTTTCGAATGTTGCCATCTCATTAGAGATGCAAAACTTGGGGAAGAAGTGGGATTTATCTTTAAGCTCGGTATGTACGAATTCGTCATTATCCTCACTTATCATAGGTCTTAATGGTGGCTTTTTATGAAAAAATTTCTTCAAGCACATTTTCCTTTTGAACCTATTTAGGTCTAGATAGGTACTAAATTTGTCTAGTGTCCTAGTCGGGGCGAATTTGAGGCCTTTCTCGAGTAGTGACTGTTGTGATTTTGAAAGTACTCTATCCGTAAGGTTGAAGATACCATTTTTAACTATTTTTTGTCTCTTTTTCCTCTGTTGTAGAGACATTCCTCCTCTAATTCCCCTTCTTCTATAGATCTCCTCCTCTTTCCTAGTGGGGAGCATTTGTATCTTTCCCTCTCCTGAAGCTCCCAAAAATCCTCCTGTCTTGGTGACCGATCTAAATGTGAGAATCTGTTGTATGAGAGGACATTATCCTCCATTCTTCTTTTGGTTCTATTGGAATCTGATTGATGTTTATCAAAATGTACAGCCTGTTTTTTCCATCTATATGCGTCACCTACATTCCCATGGTCGTTTCTTTTAGGAGAGATATAATCTCTTCTACTACGGCTATAGTTGTCCCTTGGTTGATAATTTGATCTATTTATTGCTTTTATTTGAGGTTCTTTGTAAGTAAGGGTGTCTCTGTTGGAGTACCTCCTAACAGCGGGGCCTTTATAAGTATTTGTATGGTAGGTAGTACTCCTATCCGAGATGTTTCTTTTCGGATACCTTGTTTTTTGAAAATCATTTTGATTGTATTTGGAATATGTTCTGACTCTATTGTTAGCGTAGTCATTTTTATCTCTCAAATATTTCCTCTTTTTGACTTCAATAACAGTTTTTTCCATTTTTTCTAAATTGGTTCTTATATCCTCCGTAATGGAGGTATATTCCTCTGAGGAGGTATTATTAATTAGATAATTCTGTAATTCATTTATCTTGTTGTCTAATTTTGCCAGATTATGTCGGCGTCTTTCAATAATTAGATCCATTAGCCCAAAGGAAAAACTTTCTAATTTGTTATTCCACTCGGTCATAAAGTCTTCTTCCTCTTGGTCAAAGGAAGGATCCTTTGAAAACCGCAAGCCTCTTGGTGTAATTTTTTCCCTATTGTATTTCTCAAGGGTTGCAATTTCCCACTTATTTTTCATCTCTTTTCCTAATGTTTTCTCTAGCATGAATCTACAATCTTGTAGTTGTATTTTACTTAGTTGGTTAGTATTAATGGTGTCAAGTTCTTCATCATTAAACAAGGCATCAATATTTTTGCCACATCTGTTTCTATTTTCAAACAATGACATTTTACAAATAGCAGCCAGCACAGGTACAGAGGTATTGAACAATAGACAAGTAATAACAAATAAACCGTGCTTTTAGGCGCTTCGAATATAATGTGGTGAAGAACCTGTTTCTGTTGAGCAGCTCACACACGTGTAGGTACCTCCAAACCTTAACACAATAGCATGCAAAAAAGTGGGGTAATGAAAATGAGACAGAAAGGTCACAACAAACAGAACCCAGTGGAGCGCTAATAAAATGAACTAAACTCACCCTTAAATAAAGGGGTATGCCAATAGAGAGAATCTAAAAGGAAAAATATAAAATGGGAACAATGGTGCAGTATATCTGGACTGGATGTTCTTAACAAAGAGCTGTGTATATAACAAACTCACATGGTATAGAGCCAGGCAAAGATAGGCTCAGGTCATAAAAGCTGGGGTATTTTAAAGCAAATACCAGGCTTCTTCAATAGCTGAATGGTGGTCCTCAGAGAAAGGAGAGAAAGGGAACAGTGGACCAAAGTCCTAGTGTATTATCCTCACCCAATATGTCAGAAAAACAAATACAAGTACTTGCTCACCTTTCAGAGAGCCAATGTAAACTGGGCTCTCAGTGTGATGTATATTGTGCCTTTAAGAGGGCACTACTCTTCTTTGTTAAGCAGGAAATTAGATGCAGGACGTAGGCTCAGGTAGACAGCATAAAATTTATTGTAGTAAAACACTTACATAAATATAAAATAAAAAGTCCATAAAATATGGTGAGTCCTCGTCCGAGACGCGTTTCGCCTTATAGAAAGGCTTTTTCAATCGGTATCCTGCTCAAAAAATCCCGCCGGTTTAAATAGCCCAAACGTCTTTCCTATTGGTGCTTATCGCCTTCCCAATCAGCCAATGGAAGGAGAGGTGTGTTCATCATGTGTTGTACATGTTCGTAATTGCGGAAGTGACGTATCGTGCTTACCGCAACGTCACTTCCGTTTTTCCCGTAGCCGCCATTTTGGTCATTGGCAGTTTACACATTTATATGCCCATTGTTCAATGTGTAATGCAAACGTAGAAACGGAAAATAAAAAAGAGAAAGGAGGAGTCAAACATGATGTGTTAACTTCATGGGCATTAGAAATTAGAAAAAAATGAAAAGGAAAATCGGAAAAGAAACAAAAAGGTTTCATTTCAAGATATATCATAAACGAAATTGTATATTTGCTTTCCTTTGAACAACAATATTTACTATACAGGGCAATTTACCTTGTTGCCCCCTTATATCAGGTACATGAATATACATGAATATAATTATTATCGTTTTTTCTTAAAGGGATACACATCAAATCTTTGTATTTGTAGAGTCTAAAATAAACTCAGATTCATGTGGTCCATATATGGAAATTAGCCACATTAGCCCTATACATAGGGTACATAAATTTAAGAATGAATATTTATTATACTAATTGTTTATAAAGGGGTGCACAGCCCATTTGTTACATAAATGGATTAAATTGCAGATATTTTATTGGAGACATGTGCAAAGGCTGAGAGGAAAGAAAAAATAAAATAAAATAAAAATAAAAATAAAATTATATAAATAAAAATAAAAAATATATAATAAAAAAAAAATATGTAATAAAAAAAAAAAAAAAAAAAAGGGAATTGGGAAAAATAACATCGAATTAAGCTAAAAATAAAATAAATTTATAAAAAATGACAAAGTTCAAAATCACAATTGAGACCTCTAGGATGTAGAGTGTCTAGTTGAAAAATCCATTTCATCTCAGCCTTGCCCATTTTTTTCACCAAATCGTCACCCCTCCAATCTGTGACAACTTTTTGAATGCCCATAAATGACATACCTTTTGGGTCACTATTGTGTACATTTTTGAAATGGAGTGATACATTATGCTTCACAAATCCATTTTTTACATTTCTGACATGCTCCTGTATCCTCACTTGTAGAGGGCGTATGGTCCGCCCAATATACAGGAGTCCACATGGGCACCTCAGCATGTAAATAACCCTTTTAGTATAACAGGTGATAACGTCTTTTATCTTGTAATTCTTATTAGGGATATTGGGGTCTAAAAATTCCCTAATTGTTCTTTTATGGTTGTTAGTATTCTTGCAGGCCCCACAGACTCCGCATCCATAGAAGCCTTTAGACTCATTAAAGGGATTCGAAATTTTAGTTCTGGTTGAATTATTGTTAGAAAGGCTATTTCTTAAGTTGGATACTCCCCTATATATAATTTTTGGCCGTTCTGGTAACAGGATATTTAATGTCTCATCGTTTTTGAGAATTGGCCAGTGTTTGTAAATTGCCTTTTTGACTTGTTTACTCTGTACATTAAAATCACAGATAAAGGCTAATTCTTTATCTGCAGAGGTAGTTGGTTTTGCCTTATATTGCAGAAGGGTTTCTCTCTCCCTAAGGCTTATCTCCTCATGAGCGCTGTTTAATAGTTGTGTGTTGTAGCCCTTATCTGAGAAGTCCGTCTTGATTTTTTGAGCCTGTTTATGAAACATGGCAAGGTCTGTGCAATTTCGTCTTATTCTCAGCAGTTGCGCCTTTGGTGCATTGAGTAACCAGGGTGAGTAATGACAACTAGTACCTTCGATGTAACTATTTACATCAACCTTTTTGAAAAAGGTGCTAGTCTTGATAGTGTCATTTTCAATAAAGATGTTAAGGTCAAGAAATTCAACAGAATTTTTACTGCTGTTTCTGGTGAGTTTAATCCCCCAATCGTTACTCTCAATATGTGAGAAAAACGCATCTAGGGATTCGCTACTGCCCTTCCAAACAAAAAAGATGTCATCAATATAGCGATGATAGGACACCAGGCCTGCACCCCATCTACTGTCGCCAAAAATGAAAATTTGTTCCCAGTATGACATGAACAAATTGGCGTAGCTGGGTGCAAACCTGGTGCCCATCGCCGTGCCGCAGACTTGCAGATAGAATGTCTCGTTGAACCAAAAATAATTGTTGTGGAGGATCCAATTTATTCCCTCCAAAATAAAGTTAATCTGAGACTGTGGAAAAAGTTCAGACTTTTCAAGAAAAAATTTGGTCGCTTCGCATCCCTTATTATGTCGTATGATGGTGTATAATGAGCTCACGTCGGCTGTTACCAGCCAACATTCATCATCCCATACAATATCTTTAAGTACCTGGAGGACATTGATAGTGTCCTTCAGGTAGCCTGTGCAGTTCTTCACTATGGGCTGTAGGCATTGATCGATATACTGGGAGAGCCTACTGGATATGGATCCAATCCCTGAAATAATTGGGCGCCCTGGGGGCTTGGTGAGGTGTTTGTGGATCTTCGGCAGATAGTAGAAAACCGGGATCCTAGGATGATGGATACTTAAAAACTCTGCTTCCTTTTTATTCAGAATGCCCTCCAGCTTGCCTTTATCTATCAGTCTGGTGTAGCTGGCCTTAATTTCGCTGGTTGGGTCCTTATTTAAAATAGTATATGTTGTAACATCTCCCAATAGCCTATTTGATTCTTCGATGTAATCGCTCTTCTCAATGAGAACGATGCCCCCCCCTTTATCCGCTGGTTTAATAATATCGTGTTGAGGGTCAAGCAGTGGTCTGTTTATTGGCACCAAAAGAACCTTCTTTTATGACAGTTTCCCTTAGATAGGACCACCCACAGAGCGTTGCAAAATAACCAATCACCCACGTACATTACATAAAACACTCCCAGTAATTACACACAAAATCCTCCCCTCTGCCTGTGATATAATTATGTTACACAATGGTTTAACATGATTATCACAGACAGTAAAAATACAGTTTTTACACATACCCTGTAACTTTAAAACCATACATCCAATCTCCATAAAAAGTACATATCAGTATATGGGCCAACCAGTATACGGATAGAAAATGAAATATTATGGATATAATTTGCAGTACACAGGTCAAGCGAGAGAAGTAACCCACAGACAGAAAAGGGGAACAGAAAAATAAATCTATATAATTATCTATTTTATATCATAATATATTATTTACATCCTCCTCTCCGTTGGTCACTGCTCACTTGATCTGTGATTTAAATCCACATTTGGTGACTGTGCCTAGTCATCAACCATCCATTTTTCCATCAATCATCTTTTTCCCCCGTCAATCATATTTTGTTTTGTGCCACAGTCGGAACTCTGAATCACGAACGAAACGCCTCGTTCACGGTCAGTTTAGTTTATTTTGTGATTCGGTCGTATAGCCGTTTGTAATTTGGGAATTATGATGACTCGTCTATATAACAAGATTCAGACTTGTCGCGATTGGTTTGGAACTGAACTCACGCGTTTATTTACCATCACGTTCTCCAGTCACAGCGCAGTAAGTGTGATCCATGATGTGTCAGGGCGTCAGTGGACATTCTGTGCTGTCACTGGTGACATGGAATCAGTGGTCTTCGAGGGGTTAATCACTATTTGTCATACAGAGCCGCTACTGTAAATGCTGCTGACACCGTTTCCTGTTTGTTGTGCTCTGACATATTAGGCGTAGTGTAATTAGATACGGACGCCTGATCTGGCAAAATCTCCTACTTTAATGGCTTTTAATCGTGTGCTTAAGTGTTGTTTAATATAGATTGCGTATTTTATGTTCTTTGGATGGGGAGGCTAAACGCCGGCTCCATGGTTGCCAGTTAATGCTTTATTTGCTGTTTTCTCTACTATATCGTTTTCTGTGCACGTTGCTGCTAATCAGTGAATAAATGGATATCCGTCTCTCCGCAGAAGTCTGCGCAGACAAGTCTTAAAATCTTCCATTTCTTAACTTCATAGCATTAAAAGCAAGAGATGTTACAGCGATGCTTTACAGGCACCTCACTGAGCCGGTCAGAGTGACATTATTTCATGGGCCAGACCTGGAGGGCCAGTACTTGGGTGGGGGCCAGACCTGGAGGGCCGGTACTTGGGTGGGGGCAAGACCTGGAGGGCCGGTACTTGGGTGGGGGCCAGAGCTGGAGGGCCGGTACTTGGGTGGGGGCCAGAGCTGGAGGGCCGGTACTTGGGTGGGAGCAAGACCTGGAGGGCCGGTACTTGGGTGGGAGCAAGACCTGGAGGGCCGGTACTTGGGTGGGGGCAAGACCTGGAGGGCCGGTACTTGGGTGGGGGCCAGACCTGGAGGGCCGGTACTTGGGTGGGGGCCAGACCTGGAGGGCCGGTATCTATCAGTGTTTTGGGGAGCCTGGTGCAGGTGCTGCCTGAGATTTACATATCTGGCTATGAAGTTGACTTGTTTGGCGCTGCATTTGTTTTCGCCTTTTTCGGGGCTTTTCGTATTGGGGAGCTTGTCAGCGCGAACAGGCAAGGTCACGGCGTTATTCAGGCGTCTGATGTACTTACTGGGGTGGATAGAGTGGTGATTCACTTATCTAGGTTGAAAACGGAGGTGCGGGGGAAA
The DNA here is from genome assembly GCF_036172605.1 of Pelobates fuscus. NCBI lineage: Eukaryota > Metazoa > Chordata > Amphibia > Anura > Pelobatidae > Pelobates > Pelobates fuscus. Next base: position 9,310,960 of record NC_086320.1, on the reverse strand, counting down.
GGGGTGGATGTGGTGTTGCACGCTCTCCCAGTATCACGGTTGTGCCTGGCTACCGTTCTTGCATGGTATCAGGCGTTGCGTCCAGTGGGTAAGGGCGCCTTTTTCTTACATGAGGATGGTTCGGTGTTGTCACGCTTCCAGTTTGCCCGGGTTTTTCGTTTGGTGCTTCGGCGGTTGGGTCTAAGGCCGGACCAATTCGGTGCGCACTCCTTCCGCATCGGGGCAGCTACGGAGGCCACGCGTCTGGGGCTCGGTGATGAGCTGGTGAAGAAAATAGGGAGGTTGGAATCTTTTTGGTTTCGTTCCTACGTACGACTGGCAATGCTGGTGTGAATGAAGTAGTGAATTTGGGGCATTCTCCGCTTTTTTCCCTTGTTTTGTTTCTGCAGGTCGAGTTGTTTGGTTAATGGGCCATTCGTTCGTGTTCTGGGCAAAGAGAAAGGCTGCAGCTCGTTTCCAGGGTCCGCAGCTGGGTTTTCCTATGTGCCAGATTGCAATGAAGTGGTTAGGTTATCGGGGAGCTAGTTGGGGTGATGTTATTGTGGCAGTGTTTCTGCTAGTGGAAGGTGGGAGGTCTCCTGATTTACTGTTGTTACATGCAGGGGGCAATGATTTGAGCCTAGTGTCGCAAGGACGCTTGGTAAAATGGATGAAGCAGGATATTAACCGGCTACGGGACTTGGTCCCTGGGGTTTTGGTCGTCTGGTCCGAAATAGTCCCCCGACTTCAGTGGCGTCATGACAGGGATACGACCGCTATCGAGCGTTGCCAGGGTAAGGTGAATAGTTTGATGGACAGTTTCGTTAGGAAGGTCGGCGGGGTGGTAATTTGGCACAGGGAACTCAAAGACAGGTTGCCTGGGTATTTTAGGTTGGACGGGGTCCACCTCACGAATGTTGGCTGGGATCTCTTAAATCTGGGGTTCCAAGAAGGGTTGAGTAGGGCCTTGTTCCTAAGGGGTGGTGGAGCTCAGACGGCTTAAGGGATCAAGGTCTGAGCTTGTGGCGGGGCTAGAGAGAAAAAATTTAGGTGACAAACAGGCTCTGGGTTAGTTTAAATAGAATAGGGCAGTTAGGCCGCTGGTTAAGAGTTTGGTTAAACGGTTCGTTATGAACTTTGGTAGGTTTTGAGCTCAGTGGGTGGTAGGGGTATCTGGGTATACCCCTTGTTAAGACCCTCAGTGGTTATGGTACCAAGGTCTTCTATTCCTTTCCCAATAGCTGAGCATAAGTGATTATAGCTGCAGTTAGGGTGTAGAGGAATAGTGTAGATGAATGCAGCTTACAAGATGATTCTCCCCAGCAAGTAAAATATCCCCCAAGCATGAGCCTAGACTTCATGAAGGGTGTAACAGGAATGATTTTTATTGATGCCACACTGGCTTTTATGGAGATCCTCCTGCAAGAGGACCTCCCACAGTAAACAAAAGGAACAACCAATCATAGTACAGATTTACACTAAAACCCTCCCTTCCTCTACCTGGGAGATATTGAGATAAGTTAAGGAATAACTCCATTATCTCCAGGCAGAGGGCACACAATTTTCCCAAAACTTCAAACACCCCTTTATACAACAGGTATCCCCACAAAATATATGTCCTGTAATAGCCCTGATCTGGGAGACCAACATATTCAAATTTCACCCAGATCGGTTCAGGGGTTCTCAAAAAGTGTGAAAGTCATATTTTACCGACCACACACAAGGCTCCTGCCCAAAACAGTTCCACGAATTCAGTGTGTGCGGTCGGTCAATTCAGAAAGTAGCATAAAAACGAATAAAGACACGAATGGAGCCTCCTGGCTCATAGGAGCGATTGCTCCCCTTGTTCATATACAGCAAACTACCGAATGGCGCTCTCCTAGCTGTTCGGCAACAAAAGGAAGCAGGCGTTCGTATGTTTCAGCGGTGGTTCAGGAAGTCAAGTGTCCGATTTTAGTTCCAGACACTTGACGACCAAGTCCCGCTGCCTCCTTTCGTGCAAACAAGATGGCCCCGTTTTCTGTTCCACGTGGCATTCGGCTATACGAATGGCAGCCGCCCAGAGAGCGCTTAATAGACGGTTCTCTTTTGAAGTTAATGAGCCAGGAGGGTGGTCGGTGTTCGATAAGTCTATTTTCTTCACACCCCTATGATGGTTATTTAACAAACATAATATGTTTATGATGTTTGTTATTATTGTCATTTATATTTATGGAAAAAAATGGGTCATTGCCTTTTGTTTCGGGAGACATATGATGTTATATGGCGGGACGGGGGGCTGGGCAATATTATTGTTATCCACATTAATAAAGCTGTGGACATATTGACCCATACATTAGTGTTATTGGGTGTAAGTTTGGGGAGTAATTCCAGCTGCCCATATGGCAACTATGCACCTGTCATGGCATTCAATTCCTGACTGAAACTTAACCCCATCACCAGCAAACAACACCCGGAAAATGTATTTTAAAGGTCACAGTCATTGGGTTTAATAAAATCCCTTCAAGACAGGGTTAGGATGATCCATTTTAGCCAGATATTACTGACTTGTCTTCTGTCCATAATGAAACCCTCTGGGCATTATAACCACGTCATCTCAATTAAGTGGTTATGGTGCCTAGACTCCACTGGCACCAAGGGGACCATCTGCTGCCTCTCCTGCAAAAAAAACTGACTTGAGCAGCAAAGCAGCGGAATTTATAGGCGCCTACTGCAAGTAAACGTGTGTACGTTTTGTAACCTTTACTAGCATCGAGCGCCAGTAATAGGCTGAGAGCATAAAAGGAGCGATCACGGCAAAGGGGAGGCAGCAAGTGGGCACCTTGGGGCACTATTTGTAAATTAAAGTATACGAAAACAAGAACTCCTGGCACCATAACCACTTCAACTCAATGAATGATTCCCAGAAGGCTCCTTTAACCCCTTAAGGACCAAACTTCTGGAATAAAAGGGAATCATGACGTCACACATGTCATGTATCCTTAAGGGGTTAAAACAGCCAAATTTCCCAAGATTCCTGGTAAATAGTTTTGAGATGGAAATGAGTGCGTAAATAGTTAAACTGCCCTCTCTAAACCTCAGGCCATCGTATTAACCCTCACCTCACCCAGGCCTTCTATGGAATGATAGTTATATAAATACATTGCAGCCCACAGTGAGGATGGGGTTAATTTATCATGGGATTAATTTGCTGTTCTCTCTGCATTCACCAGCAGATTGGGAGAAAACTGGAGTAAAATCCTGCAATCGGTAGCAGGATATCAGCTATTTCTTGGGTTTGACCTTGACTGATCCTGTGGCAGTGCCTAGGCCCTGGCTGTGAAGTTCCCGCTCAGAGCAGGCGGTGTCAGAGTCAGACGCAGGTTTTTATGAAATGTGAAATAAAGGCGCAGTCGCTGGGTCGCGCAGGGAAATAGATTGTCTCGGCAGCTTTAATGGGGCCAAACCATCCTCAGTCTGTCATGGAGCTGCAGATAGCTTAGCCCTATCACTTGTGTCGTCCCAGTGGAGTGCTCTATGGCAGAGTGAGATGTACGGCACAGAGCGAGCAGTGCCAACTGGCACCAGGACAAGCAGAGGACACCGCACACGGCTCTGAATTAATGCTGCTTTTTCTCATTTCAATGTGACTTTGAGGAAAAAGTGAGAATTTCTACTAAGTGACTGTTTCCTATTAATGGGGCAGAGACATAAATACTTTAATGTCTCCATAGAAATTGCATTGATCGTAAAAATGATTCTTCCAGGGAGCATTGACCTGCACGCTTTATCTTTTGACGATTTCCCAGGTGCTCACGTTGGCTAGTATTCCTACTGATCCCCAGTATAAATGAGATGCACAGTGCGAATATGTATCTCCTGCGGTTTAATAAATCTCAGTGGGCGGGTGATACGGCTGAGATTGATAGCATTTGGTGCATGTGTGATTTGAACTGAATAGGTGGCAGGAGCTCTGATAAATCAGGTGGTTTAGAGCTGTTTGGGGTTGTTATGGTTAATTTGTCATGGTTATGTTTTAGAACTTTTTTTCCCCTTTTTCTTCCCCCCCCCATAAGGTAGAGATACCTTGGCCTTTGTTCATGTAGCACTATTTGATTACGCTATCGACAAGCACATCGGTTGAGTCTGAGCTGAATCAAGCAAGATTTTGTTTAGCGCTTACTTACACTTAACTTACTAACGTGATGCAGTGCAGACATGTTCCCAGGGTGCGGAGTGCACTAGTTTTTAATAAGTGATATTCGCTTTATAGCGTTGGTCTGAAACCTAACCGGCTGAATGAACAAAGTGAGTAACCAATGAGCTCTCGGGATGCGCAGTATCATGCCGAACGCTAGGCTAGATATTGGAAACTCAATATCCGTACTTTGGAAACAACTAGCGAAGGGAGCTTAGAACGCACGGATTAATAAAACTGGCGGATTAGGAATTACTCACATTGCCAATCTAGGGTGGAGCAGTCAATAGAATTGCTGTACATTATTGTAATCAGTACTATGTTACATAGTTGGAAAGAGACATGCATCCGTCAAGTTCAGCCTGTAGGGTTCTGGGTTTTTTCTTTAGTCCCCCGTTTGGATTTTTTTTTATTATATGTTTTTGATCATTATTGCCTCCCCTTTAGATTTTACCCAAGTTGTTGTCCATCTCAACCCTCCATTTTTTTATTGAGAAGCTGTTAAAGGGACACTCCAGGAGTGGGGAGAAAGAAGAGGGTTACACACTAAACATCCACGCATGCACACTGAAACGTCACACAAAAATGCTCCTGCTTGCACACACTGAAACTTTATAAAAACACACCACTAAATTCACACACTAGCACTTTACACAAATACACCTGTCATTCACACACATTCACTAACACTCCACGGAAATTTGCTCCTACATATACATTGCCACTCAGACACCTAGCCAGCTACATACTCAGAACTGATCATATTCCCCTATCCACCCAGTAAGATAGTCCCATCTCCCTGTCACATTCACATACTTTGCCACATAACGTATCACTCACGTCTACCCATCTTACACATATTGCCATCAACCACCCACCTAGGCATATTCATCCATCCACATACCCCAAACTAGTCACATTCACCCATCCAACCACATACCCCAAACAAGTAAAATTCACCCATCCAATCACATACCCCGAACTAACCACATTCACCCATCCAATCACATACCCCAAACTAGTCACATCCATCCAATCACATACCCCGAACAAGTCACATTCACCCATCCAGTCACATACTCCAAACTAGTAACATCCATCCAATCACATACCCCGAACTAACCACATTCACCCATCCAATCACATACCCCAAACTAGTAACATCCATCGTATCACATACCCCGAACAAGTCACATTCACCCATCCAATCACATACTCCAAAATAGTCACATTCACCCATCCAATCACATACCCCAAACTAGTAACATTCATCCATCCAATCACATACCCCGAACTAACCACATTCACCCATCCAATCACATACCCCAAACTAGTCACATCCATCCAATCACATACCCCGAACAAGTCACATTCACCCATCCAGTCACATACTCCAAACTAGTAACATCCATCCAATCACATACCCCGAACTAACCACATTCACCCATCCAATCACATACCCCAAACTAGTAACATCCATCCAATCACATACCCCGAACAAGTCACATTCACCCATCCAATCACATACTCCAAAATAGTCACATTCACCCATCCAATCACATACCCCAAACTAGTAACATTCATCCATCCAATCACATACCCCGAACTAGTCACATTCACCCATCCAATCACATACCCCGAACTAGTCACATTCACCCATCCAATCACATACCCCGAACTAGTCACATTCACCCATCCAATCACATACCCCGAACTAATCACATTCACCCATCCAATCACAAACCCCGAACTAGTAACATTCACCCATCCAATCACATACCCCGAACTAGTCACATTCACCCATCCAATCACATACCCCGAACTAGTCACATTCACCCATCCAATAACATACCCCGAACTAATCACATTCACCCATCCAATAACATACCCCAAACTAGTCACATTCACCCATCCAATAACATACCCCAAACTAGTCACATTCACCCATCCAATCACATACCCCGAACTAGTCACATTCACCCATCCAATAACATACCCCGAACTAATCACATTCACCCATCCAATAACATACCCCGAACTAGTCACATTCACCCATCCAATAACATACCCCGAACTAATCACATTCACCCATCCAATAACATACCCCAAACTAGTCACATTCACCCATCCAATAACATACCCCAAACTAGTCACATTCACCCATCCAATCACATACCCCGAACTAGTCACATTCACCCATCCAATAACATACCCCGAACTAATCACATTCACCCATCCAATAACATACCCCGAACTAGTCACATTCACCCATCCAATCACATACCCCGAACTAGTCACATTCACCCATCCAATCACATACCCCGAACTAATCACATTCACCCATCCAATCACAAACCCCGAACTAGTAACATTCACCCATCCAATCACATACCCCGAACAAGTCACATTCACCCATCCAATCACATACTCCAAAATAGTCACATTCACCCATCCAATCACATACCCCAAACTAGTAACATTCATCCATCCAATCACATACCCCGAACTAACCACATTCACCCATCCAATCACATACCCCAAACTAGTCACATCCATCCAATCACATACCCCGAACAAGTCACATTCACCCATCCAGTCACATACTCCAAACTAGTAACATCCATCCAATCACATACCCCGAACTAACCACATTCACCCATCCAATCACATACCCCAAACTAGTAACATCCATCCAATCACATACCCCGAACAAGTCACATTCACCCATCCAATCACATACTCCAAAATAGTCACATTCACCCATCCAATCACATACCCCAAACTAGTAACATTCATCCATCCAATCACATACCCCGAACTAGTCACATTCACCCATCCAATCACATACCCCGAACTAGTCACATTCACCCATCCAATCACATACCCCGAACTAGTCACATTCACCCATCCAATCACATACCCCGAACTAATCACATTCACCCATCCAATCACAAACCCCGAACTAGTAACATTCACCCATCCAATCACATACCCCGAACTAGTCACATTCACCCATCCAATCACATACCCCGAACTAGTCACATTCACCCATCCAATAACATACCCCGAACTAATCACATTCACCCATCCAATAACATACCCCAAACTAGTCACATTCACCCATCCAATAACATACCCCAAACTAGTCACATTCACCCATCCAATCACATACCCCGAACTAGTCACATTCACCCATCCAATAACATACCCCGAACTAATCACATTCACCCATCCAATAACATACCCCAAACTAATCACATTCACCCATCCAATCACATACTCCGAACTAGTCACATTCACCCATCCAATCACATACCCCGAACTAATCACATTCACCCATCCAATAACATACCCCGAACTAGTCACATTCACCCATCTAATCACAAACCCCAAACTAGTCACATTAATTAAGTCTAATATTAATACAATTATAGAAAAAAACTATTTTTAAATCATTTGGGGAAAAGTCATTTTCAGTTTTCGGCTCAGAATTTTCATTTTGGTGTATCCGTAATATATATTAGGGCTGGGGCACATTGGTGAAACTGTCGTTGGGGCAGCAGAGAGGGTAAATCCAGCCATAGTGTTGTGTATTTTCGGTTAAGAAAGCAAATCCAGATACATATAGAAATGCAGAGAAAATTGGATTTAAAGGAGCAGGACTACCATTAGACAATAAAGCTGATCTGTAACTTTTTCCAGTGCCCAGCCGCCACCCCCTCTATAGACCCCCCCTTTCTACTTTCTGTAACTGTCCCTATGCGGCTCAATGAGAAGTCTTTACAAGGCAGGTGCTCTGGGCAACTGCTGTCCCTTGAGTGTAGTTCCACTGAGCTAACCAAACCAGGAAATAACAGGACCGGTGGTCTGATTGACAGCCAAGGGGGGTGTAACTGGGTTAATTTATAAAATGCCAATGATGCTCTTGATCTTCAAATCAGATCTAGTCACAATTTGATTATTGAAGCCTAAATTTTGATCCCCTGCCCTAATCTCCCAAGATGGGACTTTACAAACACCCGATTCTGATAGGGACGTATGAGGCTTGATATCCAATAAACTGATCATAATAAGAAGACAGGCCATCACATATTCCCAGTACACCGTCATTGCATGGCTCAGGATTAGTTTTTACTGTTTCACGTGCGGAGCGACTTTCTCCTTTCATGTGTTTCCTACACTTGACTTTGCTTTCCATAAAGAAGTGCTCATTTTAGCTAAATATGCCAGCCTACAGCACTTTCAATTACACTGCATTTTTCCCGACTTATACAGTGAAATTGGTTCTTTGCTGCGGAATGAATGCTCAATTTGTACTCGTTTTTTTTTAATAAAAAAAAAGCTGCAAGGTCTAAAAATTGAAGCTTCAAACACATAAAATATTATTGTTGTTCATCCAGTTAATAAATAAATCATAATGTTATTGTAGCAGGAGGTAGAAACCACGATATACTGGCGAGCTGCACAGAGTGAATCCAATGAAACAAAGACTGGGCTTCAAACAAGTACAGGAGATCACTGGAGAACAGGGGAGATCGCTGGAGATCAGGGGAAAGATCACTGGAGATCAGGGGAAAGATCACTGGAGATCAGGGGAAAGATCACTGGAGATCAGGGGAAAGATCGCTGGAGATCAGGGGAAAGATCGCTGGAGATCAGGGGAAAGATCGCTGGAGATCAGGGGAAAGATCGCTGGAGATCAGGGGAAAGAAAGATCGCTGGAGATCAGGGGAAAGAAAGATCGCTGGAGATCAGGGGAAAGAAAGATCGCTGGAGATCAGGGGAAAGATTGCTGGAGATCAGGGGAAAGATTACTGGAGATCAGGGGAAAGATTGCTGGAGATCAGGGGAAAGATCGCTGGAGATCAGGGGAAAGATCGCTGGAGATCAGGGGAAAGATCGCTGGAGATCAGGGGAAAGATCGCTGGAGATCAGGGGAAAGATCGCTGGAGATCAGGGGAAAGATCGCTGGAGATCAGGGGAAAGATCGCTGGAGATCAGGGGAAAGATCGCTGGAGATCAGGGGAAAGATCGCTGGAGATCAGGGGAAAGATCGCTGGAGATCAGGGGAAAGATCGCTGGAGATCAGGGGAAAGAAAGATCGCTGGAGATCAGGGGAAAGATCGCTGGAGATCAGGGGAAAGAAAGATCGCTGGAGATCAGGGGAAAGATCGCTGGAGATCAGGGGAAAGATCGCTGGAGATCAGGGGAAAGATCGCTGGAGATCAGGGGAAAGATCGCTGGAGATCAGGGGAAAGATCGCTGGAGATCAGGGGAAAGATCGCTGGAGATCAGGGGAAAGATCGCTGGAGATCAGGGGCAAGATCGCTGGAGATCAGGGGAAAGATCGCTGGAGATCAGGGGAAAGATCGCTGGAGATCAGGGGCAAGATCGCTGGAGATCAGGGGAAATCTCTGGAAATCAGGGGAGATCGCTGGAAATCAGGGGAGATTGCTGGAGATTATGGGGAATCGCTGGAGATTATGGGGAATCGCTGGAGATCAAGGGAATTGCTGGAGATCAGGGGCGATTACTGGAGATCAGGGGCGATTACTGGAGATCAGGGGCGATTACTGGAGATCAGGGGCGATTACTGGAGATCAGGGGCGATTACTGGAGATCAGGGGCGATTACTGGAGATCAGGGGCGATTACTGGAGATCAGGGGCGATTACTGGAGATCAGGGGAGATTACTGGAGATCAGGGGCGATTACTGGAGATCAGGGGAGATTGCTGGATTGCTGTGTATTGGTATAAATAGCCGGCTCCTCTGTATCGGTATAAATAGCCGGCTCCTCTGTATCGGTATAAATAGCCAGCTCCTCTGTATCGGTATAAATAGCCAGCTCCTCTGTATCGGTATAAATAGCCAGCTCCTCTGTATCGGTATAAATAGCCAGCTCCTCTGTATCAGTATAAATAGCCAGCTCCTCTGTATCGATATAAATAGCCAGCTCCTCTGTATAAGTCAACGCACGGTAATCTTACCGTCATCTACAGGGCACTGAGTTTGGCCCAAACTTTGTATCTGAGCCTCGCTCCCTCTACAATCTATAAGGACTTCACTCAGCGGACTCCAGTAACGTGACGCCTGGTGGGAGAATTGTACGTGTGATGCAGTCAGTGACTGAAACTCCCAGGATGATCAAATCTGAATGTTTTAAAGGACTGTCATCACATTTGCGCTTCTCAGTTTTAAATGTTTATTACATTTCATGATGTGTTTCAATATGTATATATGTTTTTTTTTGTTTTTATATATGTTTATATTTTTATATATTTTTTTAAATAAGAGTGAAATCACTAATTTACATTACAGTTGCTAATAATATTACAACAGCAGACTAACATTCTGTTTCTTTCTGTAATTTAGATTTTTTAGATATCAAGACGTTTCTTTCAGTAAATAACTTAAAACCGTGACACGGTATAATCGCCTGCCACCGCGCCTCGAAACGAGGTAAAAGACGTGTAATTAATTTTTATCTTACGTTCTCACATAGCAACCATTAGTATAAAAAAAAAAATATGTTTTAATGCAATGTGAAGCCACTGTTTTACTTGATTACAAATCAGTGAGGGGGTGGGTGATGGGGGAATAAAACAAGAGAACATTCTAATAACAGGGTAAACTGAAGGTATTAGGAAGGATTAATTCTCATCTGCACAAACAATCTCTTTCAGTGTAATTTATACTTCAGACGGTTTATATAGGTCATAACGCAACCTTTAAAATTAAATCCTAAAAAACAATGCAAGATTTGACATATTCATGCACTGCTCGGGAATAGTTGGGGGGTGAAAGCTTATTGTCAATCTGTCCAGGAAGGTGGCCGAATGTTTTAAATTTTGGATATTTTAACCAGCTAAGGTCAGATCGCCCTCTTTTCCAGATTGATAATATTTCACCTGTAGAAACTGGTTTATATTTATATAAAAAAAAAAACATACTTGGTGGATTGCAGACCAGCAAATAATGCAAAAATATATAGAAAACCGAGGATACAGCTGTAGACCTACAAAACACAGACTGCAACAGAGTAATACAAATAATGCAGAATGATTTATAATTGAATAAAAGAAAATGTATAATTTACTGCAGTAATTGCCCGGCTGCATTCGGTGCCTGGATTGAAATCGATGCTTCACATCTGAATCCTGTACAAAATATAGAATTTGAAAATTCACAAAACATAAATTGTTATAAAAAAAATAAAATTCAAGGGGGCGGAGCTAGCAGCCGAACGGAGCGGCCACACTTATCCCGAGCTCCGAGCTTCCAAGCTAAAAAACTGCGGTAAAACGACAGAAAAGTGCCAGGATCCAACACCAAGCTGTCACACCACTACATAAGAGGGTAATGGGTCGGAAAAACAAAAAAGAAAGAGCGCAGAGAGGCCCCTTCTTCCATGACATTGGTGAGATGCTGCGAGGCCCTCAAAGAACAGCATGGGACAAAATGGTGTCAGGAGACAAAGGCTCATCGTACTCATCTGAAGATCTCTCCTACAACCCTGGGGTAGGGACCTCAAACAATCAGCCAGCAGAGCCCAAAGCCAAGCACCGGCTGCCGGAGACCCGGTCACAGCCGCCCAACTTAAGGACATGCTCTCGGAACTGAGAGCGAATATGGCGGCAGACATGGCCCATTACAAAGACGCCATAGACGGAGCCGTGCAAAAAATAACCCTCCTGGAGGTAAAGACGGACACACATGACTATAGACTCACTGCGTGGAACACGCACTGGCGGAGCTTCAACAGAGACAAAAAGCCACAGCAGACAGAACGGAAGCCCTGGAGGAACGCAGGCGACGCACGAACTTGAAAATACGGGGTATCCCAGACTCAATGAGCCCGACTGAATTACCGCACTATATAAGATGCCTGCTCAACACCCTGCTGCCGCCAAAACAGGCCAAGGTGGTCAAGCTTGAGGGCATGTTCCGACTGCCAAAGCCAACATCTGCACCAGCGGAGGCAACGGCAGACCTGATCATCAGGTTTCCAACTTTACAAGACAAGATATCGATCCGCACAGCAGCCCGTGGACACACTTCTCTGGTATTAGAGGGGTCTACCCTATCACTGTACCCGAACCTCACCAGAGGCACCATCGCATGGCGCAAGACCCTACAGCCACTTCTGCAGACACTACGGGCTAAGGACATTCCTTACCGTTGGGGGTTCCCGAGAGCCCTGTCCTTCACCCATCAGGGCAACGAATTTCCAGGAGCTGGAACAACATATGCAATGCCTGAGCCTGCACGGACCAGTGAGGTCAGCCACAATGGGTCTGGCGGGTATAAACCCCTTCAACATACCGGAGTTCCCCCACCGCTCAGCGGAACGCAAACCGCATACCAGAGGAGAAACCTGAAAAACAACGCCCTAGCAGCTGGACTTTCCATTACATAACAGGTCCACAGACTGACTACACCATAAACTGAACTCAGATCTAAGTTGCCGCAAACTGTTATTGTTTTCTTTTTATTGCCTCTATCCTTCATAGTTTTAACACGCTCCTCCACCACAAATCACTGGCTACCTAGGTGATATTCCTTTAAGGCCCACTATTAAGATCCACAATGGAGCCAAGCCACTGCACCGACTGGCCGCACGCCGTCTTAGCTCCGACCAAAACGGCCACTTTTACCCCTAATATACCGGCTAAACTCGAATACCGGCCACAAAACGGGTGCCAGAACAGCTGGAGCAGAGATGGGGCGGAAAATGAAAAAATCCAAACCCGACAAGCCGCGGCAACAAGCGAGCATTGGCGACCTCTGGAAACAGGCACGGGACGCAAACATGGCCGCCCTGCAGGATGATTCCTCCGACTTCTCGGATGATTCCAGGCCCAGATCTGAGGTAGTGCCCACACTAGCATTACAAAACCCCCACAGGTCTCCCCCACAAGCTGACTCAGCCCCAGTCACAGCGACGATACTGAAAGACCTACTCGCTGGGGTCCAGCTAGCCCTTCAGACCGACATAGCCCAGATAAGAACGGACCTACAGGGCCTGACAGGCCGCATGGAGGCCATAGAACATGGCGCGAACCAGAACGCCAAGCATACACAGCAGCTACAGAAACAAGTTACAGAGCTGCAACGGCAAAATTCAAAAATTGAACACCAATTAGCGGCACTAGAGGACCAGAGGAGAAGCAGGAATGTAAAGATAAGGGGCATAGCGGAGGAAACGCCGGAGACTGAGCTGCCCCACCTGGTAAGGAGGCTCCTCTCAGCCCTCCTGACACCAAAACACGCCAAACTGATGGTCCCCGAGGGGATGTTCCGACTCCCACGGCCTGCTACCGCATCAAATACCCTACCCAGGGACCTATTGGTTCGCTTCCCTAATACTAGGGATAAAATGGCGGTGATGGCAGCCGCACAAAACAAGACACCCTACGTGTTTGAAAATATGTCACTCTCATTCTATACAGACCTGTCACGGCCCACGATGGCCTGGCGCCGCTCCCTCCAACCCTTCACCTCTTTACTCAGGGCACAAAACTTCACCTATAAATGGAAGGGCCCACAAGCGCTACAAGTCCTCCACGGCAACTCCCAGCACACAGTACAAGACATGCAGGGCGCACGAAACCTTCTCCCTACTCTGGGCATACGCCAGGAGCTCCTACCTTCAAGAAGAACGCAGACAACTACCGCATCGCCTGGGATGGGAGACCCGGCAACGTCCATCCCATTTGTCCCCCGACAGCACGACTCCGCACACTATGCAGCCGTTACGACCTGACGGGACAAGAGGAACAAAGGGGCAAAAGGGAATAACTTTCCATCCCCACGGACTTTAAAGCCCAAAACAACTTAAAACCAACGGACTCCCTTTGAAGGGTTATATATATATTCATTGTTCAATCATTGTTTATTTTTTTTTTTTTATTTATTTATTTTTTTTTTCTTCCTCTCTTGTTTTAGTTGTCGAAGTAAGTTCCTTGTTTTTTATCACTCAGGACAGTCCTGAGCCCTTACCATACTCCCTAGCGCTTAAGGGTACACTCATTAACGCACAGCAGCACGGCCACAGGTTACGGCAGACACGACTTAAACAGCACCCCTTTCATCTCAACATGGAGGCTGTAAAATACTAATTCTCCCGAAGCACCCACAGCACCTGAGACTACACAGCGCCGCATACAACCAACACACAGAAGTTAGGCCACTAAGGTTCCCGTCATCCCCCCCCCCCCCCAGTTTAATTAATCCAAAGTGTCTTGAGACACAAGTACCTAGCTTTATGTGAAGCGATAACATTTTCAATGCCACCGTCCGCACTAGACACGCAATAAGCTACTCTACCACAACAAGGCAGCGCCGGTAGGCATTAGCGGCACACCAAGCACGCCTACTGTAGCATGCACCTAGCCCACGCACCACGAACTACATATCTCCACTACAGGTGGGCCTGCAGGATGCTCGATAAATAATTGTGAAAGTGCAGTTTAATATTTTGTTCAAATTGTTGATGACACTATGTAAAATGACATTATAACAAAAACTGTGTGCATGTTCCTTACACACCACATATTTGTATTATACTCCTTTAAATCCGCGCTTGTGAGAGCTAATGTGGCTATACAAACAATGTTGTAAACTTTTATGCACACCAAAAATAAAGAATTGAAAAAAAAAAAAAAAAAAAAAGATCCACAATGTACCTGCAGTAACAGGGGACCGGACCGGGGACCGCATTAGAGACCCCCCCCCCCTAGTCAAACGGAGAAGATACCACACCTTCACCTCTACCCAAGATGGGGACCTACCTACTCATACATGTAGGGGCTCTGACACACAGGCCTGCCTATCCATACGAGGAAACCCACTGAGACCCACATGTGTCGCACACGTAACATTCATGTCATATCCAACTCATTAGTACAACCCTGTGGCCCTGGAGACCTCGTTACCAGACACTCCTGTAGCCAATAACCAAAGTCACACTAGCCTTATCCTACTAACTCTATAAAAGTGCTGGACTCTATCTGCCATGTAATTGTTCATTATGTATACATTGTGCCTGTATCTGTTGTTGTGGTGGTACAGGCCGTCTTGTTATATGCTGCACGCAAAAATAAAGAATATTAAAAAAAAACAAAAAACATATATCGTTCAATTTCTTTCTATACGTGGATAATAATTTTAAGTACTATTTGCCCCCAGGCAGGACAATCAGCCTGTTTCATTGGCTCAGGCACGCAGTGAGTTGGTGAGGGGGAGGAGGAGAGAGGTAGGGTTTTGGAAAAGAAACCCAATTTTCCCAACAGCAGGGGGGGGCTCACACAGGGTGGGAGGGAGTGGAGAGCTATTGTCCTCTTGCATTTACTCTGTTTGCCGGAAAGAATATATTTACATCTGTCGCCATAGCGTAGTGCGTGCTGATGAGACGTAATATATGCACTGAATTGGCATTAGGCAGCCGGGAACTCGTGTGCCATGGGTGTAGCAAGGGTTAGTTATGTGGACGGCACTTGCGAGCCAGCGGGCACAGTAAAAATGTAAAATAAATAAATAAAAAGCCTATGTGGGTCAACTTTTTTTTAACGAATTGCCCACTGGTTGTTGGTGCAAATAGTTTTCGTTTTTAAAAATCTGGTCCTGGAGTTGAATCATTTGCATAATGTGAACAATGTCCAGATGTTGGAGTCCGAATGGCCCCATACGCAGCGAGATGGTTTTGCCCCAATCAGGTTTGGGGCCATCCAGACTTTATTAAAAAACCATGTACTCGATGTGCTACTCTCCACGACCTGCTTAGAAATCCCATCACTGATTGAATTAAAAGTAAAAAGCGTAAAATTCTCCATAAAATCCTGCGCTTCTCTTTAAACACTTTCATCTCATCTTCATCGTGTTTAATCAAAGAATCTGCCCGGAGATCCCAAACTGGGACATTTGATAATTGTTTTTTTATAGAGACGGGCATTTTTCAGTTTTCAGATTTTTTTTCCTTCCCATCTTGAGTGAGTGTGAATGTAAAATAACTCATCGGATAAGATATTTCTGTGCTGACAGACCCTGGGGGATAAAGCTAAAATCCTGTTGCTTTTACCCAGCGCTCCCTGCAGCTGTACTGATCATTCTGAGTGCCGCTATCTGCTCAGAACATTCACTGCCGCCATCCAGCTCTCTGTGCCTTGCTCTAAACAGATGTGAAATATTCCAGCCTCCGTCATGTTTCCCCATATCTGCCGATAGCATCACAGAAAGAGAGTCCTTAGGTTTCATATCTTGCTTTTCTCGTTCATCGGTATGCAGTGACATCCTCTCGTTTTATTCCCAGTCTGCGGCTGCAGTGCATCGTGATGCTAAGTTCGCCTTTTGAGAGCTACGTTAATGCGAATGAGCTTTTTTGCATTTTTAATGCAATATTTTAAGTCCAGTTATTTAGTGGTTTTAGACTCCAGAATGGGGCGATCCAGGGTTACAGCACTAGTCTGGGATTAAATACTTGGTTTGGTTAATTAAACATTACAGGATCGACCATAATGATTCTAATTTATAATACTAGAAAAGCTACAATTTCTGGGGAAATTGTGTGAAGTGTTCTTGCCTCCACCAGTAGTCTACAATTGGAGTGGGCGGAGTAACTGTTATTATTTATTTATATAGCACATTTAATTGCAACGTTGTTGCCCAAAGTGCTTCACAGTTACATTAAAACATACATTTATAAAAACATTAGCAGGTGTGCAAAAGGCCCTGTCTATGACATCACTTGCTGCTGCAGCCTGGCACAGGTCAGAGTATTTTGGCTATTGACATTTTCAAATGGTTGTATAATAAAAACTATACATCCTACAGCGAAGAGATTTATATTGTGAGAATCACAAGACCCATACCTACATTTCAGTATGCCTCTGAAGTATTAAAAATGAAGGCACAGTCGCAGTTTAGAAATTGCCCTTCAGGTTTGAGCTGGCTAGAGTGGAGTTTCAATGAATGTCAATGGACGGCATGAGTTGCAAACAAATGGTCATATTGTGAAAACTATAAGGACTATGGCTTAGCCATGGACATTTTTAGTGGCAGCAGGAATAGCTAAACGTTTTGATATAAGATTTGTGTAGGTGGGCTTGAAATTGAGGGAGTGGTGGCAGTTTAGAAATCATGTCCTGATTTTTCAGCTTTTGCCAGCTCCCACTCTAGTTTTGAACATTTGCCATTCATTCCTATGGGACAAATTTCACCACAAGAACGACGATATTCCGTGAACCATTCGGCGAAACGTTCCACAAAGTAATAGCAATCCAATCGGGAACAATCCGCACGTTTCGGTATATTTTTGTCTATGTAGTGTAAAAACTGTGGGACGAGTTAGGGTGGCAAATTTGGCTATAATAAGAATAATATTTTTGTGAGATAACATTAAGTGGTCTTGCTATGCAAGAACACTTAAATATGGTAACTAGGAGCCAGATTGTATGGACCCTTGTTCCCATTACACTAAGGAACTTAAACTCTGTCTGCTGTTGAAAGAGGCCACTGCCATCAGGGATCACCATTACCATGAAGGGGTGTACGTGGTCTCCAACAATCTCTAGGCAGGTGGTACATGTCAAAGTAACGTTCACATAAATGCAAGGACCCAAGGTTCCCAGCAGAACATTGCCCAAAGCATAATACTGCTTCCACGGCCTGTCTTCTTCCCACAGTGCATCCGTCTCCAATCTCTTCCCCAGGTAAACAACGCACACACACCTGGCCATCCACCAGATCTAAAAGAAAATGTGATTCATCGGACCAGGCAACCTTCTTCCATTAAACATGTGTAAAACATGAAAAAAAACAAATAATAAAAATAAATAAATAATGATTTCCCTGAAATATAATAATCCCCAGGAATCTTCTAAATCCTCCAAACACCATACCACAGGGGAGAACCCTGGTACAATATATTGCTTCTCTGCAGCATCAGGACAGCAAGGCAAGGTGACTTTATTTACTAATCCGATCATATTCATAATCCGTTCATATTACCCACTGGATAGAATGAGAACTTCACTTGAGAGGGTCGTCTTCAATGAACATAAAATACACTTTAATTATAATAAGAAATAATCATCATTAACCGTCCATAACCTACAAAAAAAAATAATAATAAATATATATAATATAATATAACATTCAGAGTTCAAAACACTGCCCAGATTAATAATACAGAGATATACGATAACAAATAGCAGAGAAGAAGGTTTAACAGAGCTGAACAAATACATCATCTGATTCTGTTAGCTTCCACAATGCTTTATATTGTAATAATCTTTATCAGACCTAGCGTTGCTTCGTACCACCAAATGGCCAATTGTACACGTCTGGCAGATGTTTCACGCAGTGTGTGCACACGTGGTATTCTGGCCCTGGGCTGAGGATGACAGTTATTATTACTATCTCTCTAGGAATTAGAAATAATAAATTTATACATAAAACCCTGATTTCTTTCATGACCCCTCCCTGTACGTCGCTACAATAAGATGTGTGCTTCCCTTTAACATAACTTGCCTGAGTGTCCACTCACTGCTAAATGTGAATAGAAGATATTTGTGACTTGCCTGAGTGTCCCCTCACTGCTAAACGTGAATAGAAGATATTTGTGACCTGCCTGAGTGTCCACTCACTGCTAAACGTGAATAGAAGATATTTGTGACCTGCCTGAGTGTCCACTCACTGCTAAACGTGAATAGAAGATATTTGTGACTTGCCTGAGTGTCCCCTCACTGCTAAACGTGAATAGAAGATATTTGTGACCTGCCTGAGTGTCCACTCACTGCTAAACGTGAATAGAAGATATTTGTGACTTGCCTGAGTATCCCCTCACTGCTAAACGTGAATAGAAGATATTTGTGACCTGCCTGAGTGTCCACTCACTGCTAAACGTGAATAGAAGATATTTGTGACCTGCCTGAGTGTCCCCTCACTGCTAAACGTGAATAGAAGATATTTGTGACTTGCCTGAGTGTCCCCTCACTGCTAAACGTGAATAGAAGATATTTGTGACCTGCCTGAGTGTCCCCTCACTGCTAAACGTGAATAGAAGATATTTGTGACCTGCCTGAGTGTCCACTCACTGCTAAACGTGAATAGAAGATATTTGTGACCTGCCTGAGTGTCCCCTCACTGCTAAACGTGAATAGAAGATATTTGTGACCTGCCTGAGTGTCCACTCACTGCTAAACGTGAATAGAAGATATTTGTGACCTGCCTGAGTGTCCACTCACTGCTAAACGTGAATAGAAGATATTTGTGACCTGCCTGAGTGTCCCCTCACTGCTAAACGTGAATAGAAGATATTTGTGACTTGCCTGAGTGTCCCCTCACTGCTAAACGTGAATAGAAGATATTTGTGACCTGCCTGAGTGTCCCCTCACTGCTAAACGTGAATAGAAGATATTTGTGACCTGCCTGAGTGTCCACTCACTGCTAAACGTGAATAGAAGATATTTGTGACTTGCCTGAGTGTCCCCTCACTGCTAAACGTGAATAGAAGATATTTGTGACCTGCCTGAGTGTCCACTCACTGCTAAACGTGAATAGAAGATATTTGTGACTTGCCTGAGTGTCCACTCACTGCTAAACGTGAATAGAAGATATTTGTGACTTGCCTGAGTGTCCCCTCACTGCTAAACGTGAATAGAAGATATTTGTGACTTGCCTGAGTGTCCACTCACTGCTAAACGTGAATAGAAGATATTTGTGACTTGCCTGAGTGTCCCCTCACTGCTAAACGTGAATAGAAGATATTTGTGACTTGCCTGAGTGTCCACTCACTGCTAAACGTGAATAGAAGATATTTTTGACTTGCCTGAGTGTCCCCTCACTGCTAAACGTGAATAGAAGATATTTGTGACTTGCCTGAGTGTCCCCTCACTTCTAAACGTGAATAGAAGATATTTGTGACTTGCCTGAGTGTCCCCTCACTTCTAAACGTGAATAGAAGATATTTGTGACTTGCCTGAGTGTCCCCTCACTGCTAAACGTGAATAGAAGATATTTGTGACTTGCCTGAGTGTCCACTCACTGCTAAACGTGAATAGAAGATATTTGTGACTTGCCTGAGTGTCCCCTCACTGCTAAACGTGAATAGAAGATATTTGTGACTTGCCTGAGTGTCCACTCACTGCTAAACGTGAATAGAAGATATTTGTGACTTGCCTGAGTGTCCCCTCACTGCTAAACGTGAATAGAAGATATTTGTGACTTGCCTGAGTGTCCCCTCACTGCTTAGTGAATAGAAGATATTTGTGACTTGCCTGAGTGTCCCCTCACTGCTAAACGTGAATAGAAGATATTTGTGACTTGCCTGAGTGTCCCCTCACTGCTAAACGTGAATAGAAGATATTTGTGACCTGCCTGAGTGTCCACTCACTGCTAAACGTGAATAGAAGATATGTGATGTGCAGGGTCTCTGTTTATTATCCTAATATATAACCAGTTCATGTTTAGAATTTGGGAAATCTGCCATTAATCTGCTGAGTTGGTCCTCCACCCCATGTGTGCTCTGAGCTTGGATTTGTAAATCTTGTAGGAGAACCATTTGTGACCAGGTGGAATGTATTTACTGGGCTAACGGGCTCTGGAAAAGTTAATCGTCCAGTGAGCCCTGCAGGCTCATTACCGCATTTAAATATTATCTCATTAAAGTGTCACTCCAGATAGATCGAATGACAACTCCATCATTAGACACATTTGGGCTCTGCTGAGGCAATACCTTGAATTCCAAGGACAGTAAAACATTAATTTGTTTAAATTCACGGCTAACAGTTAATAACCCTTTTAATGCTTGGAGTGTTTTCCTCACTTGTAAAACTTAACTCTTAGATAAACATGCAAAGATCATGCTAGTATTTAGAAAACTGGGCAGACTAGATGGGCCGAATGGTTCTTATCTGCCGTCACATTCTATGTTTCTATGTTTTACTCCATCATTGTTTGCCGGTGGTCGTCCAAAGAATCCTAATAGCTGAATTCCCATTGTGTACTGGGTACTGTGCACTATATCTGAGTCTCTGCTTGCACATATCTCTATATCAGAATGAAGGCATTCTACTGTCTGAATGACTGGTCAATGGCAGCAGGGCCTAAACCCATCGTAACCCCACACTCTATGGACATGAGATCACACTTACACCACTATAAACTGTGCCTGTGCTTTAATGACATTATAAAATGCAGTGTAATAGTCTCCTTAATAATCTGCTCCAATTTATGTCAATGCTTTAAACGTGAATGGCTTCTCTTTGTTTCTGCCGTTCGGTGAAAGATGTCCGTGTGTGTTTAGGGTCATTGATTCTTCTCGTGGTTGTACACCTGATATTCTGCTCTGGAATCTAGAATTCAGGGTCTGTTCCCTCAGTGATCTCCAGAAGCTCTGAATCTGCCCCAAACCGGAGCTCCAGGAATGGCATAGGGCTCTTTTATTGGGTAGAAAAAGTCTCTGAAAATTATACAGGAATACTTCATGCCCAAAACCAATACATAGTAATGTTTTGCTGAAATCCTTGATCCTTTCCCTCAGACAATGTTTAACATAACCATTTCTGAGACGAAATCCGACAAAGAGACATTACAGCTGCTTCCTCCGTGAGATCTCCAGTTCTCCCAGGTCTTCACCTTCAGTGACATCATACAAAGGAGAAGCGTGGGATGAGCGCAGCGCGGAGATTGGCGAACATACTGTGTATGTCCATAATACCTTTCTGTGAGAATCATTGGATTGGACCAGAAATGACCAGGATTCATGGCACCACTGATAAATAGATTTCTCTTTTACATTAATTTGTTCCTTTAGCTTTCGCTTCATTTACTTCCAGTACATAAAGTAAAGATGTTTCCGGATCACACAGTAACTGGAAGCAGGTGACGGAGTTCTTTTTAGAAATTCCCGTTCACAACTATGGCTTCTTTATAACTATGGCTTCATTCCGTCCTTTGCTCCTGCAGTTATTGTAGTTGGACAAGCATTCCTGGAGAGGGTGAAGAGAGAGTTTTTTCTTTCTATTTCTCTATGTCAGCATTTTCTCATCATTAATACATACAAGCAGACAGATGGCAGACAGGCAGATAAACAGACAGACAGGAAGACAGACAGACAGACAGGTCCAATTTAACAATGAACAGATTAACAATCTTACCTGTCTCTTTCTCAATACTTTCTTGAGGCTTCCATGGCAAGCGGAGTTCTCTGATTATCTCTGTCCATACATTTATATCCCTGGTTAGAGCAGAGCTGTATTTCCAGATTCAGAGGACGATGGAGGGAGAGACGAGGATTGCCATTCGAGGAGAAGGCAGTGAACCTGACTCAGAGTAAGACGAGACACTGTTTCTGTTGTTGGGGTAAACATAGCAATCCATTTAACGTGCATTTATTGTCTCGTGGAGAGAGAATAAGCCAGGGCAAGGAAAGGCTGGGAAATGAATCAATATTTACTTTATCAACATTAATACGTATGGCATCTGAATATGGACCATTAAGGAAGGGAATCGACTTACATATAGCCTCCACCAGGAAGAGATTCATTTGTTTTTTTCTTTATGTAACAGGACTCCTATCAATAAATATTGGGGCATGAGCTAGATACTCAGGATCATAGGTGTTAAATACTTGGAAGTAACAATCATTTGGTCATTGGTTAACACTGGCTTCGGTCACCATCTCATGGGTAATGATTCTATCTGGCTAAGGATCATTGGAGTTTTAGTTAGTCAAGACCTGTTAGCCCATTGCTTGGCTGAGTTTCAGTGGAGATTGTCTAGCAGTTTATCCTCTCTCTCTCTATTAATATTATTCTCTTTATAGCCTTCGAATAAAAAAGCCGGAGCCCTTGCGTTTCTCACTAAATGAAACAAAGAATAAATCAGCTGTTGCTCAGAGCCAGATGTCCCTGTAACGTATCCTAAAAGATATGTCTCTGGCAGCGTGGTGCCTCCTCGTGGGATGCCGTAAATGTACCTAACTCAAGGCCGCGGTGTGTCCTCTGCTTGGCTAAGCCACTTAAGCCAAGCTGGAAAGATGTGAAGAGTTGATAAGCGGAGATTAGTGCTCTCATTGTTCTGCGGGAGCCTCATCCCTTAGCAATCCTTCTGCCTCCATCTGTAAAACCGGTGCAGAAACTGTTATCATTAAACCTCACCCTTGGAAACAGAACACGATCTGTTATCGGGATGAAATATCCTAAATTCATGCTAAAACCTCACGGCAGCCAAATAATACGTCTGGATCTTTTCTGGATTTGAAAGCTGTCAGACAATAACTTGGTAGAACATGTCCCTTTTGTGCCATGAAAGCATTTAGCTGGTGAAGATGAACGTGCAGCGAGTTCAGCCATTTTGGCTGGTAACTGGGTATAGTAGATTATATTTCTTAAACACTGTAATCATTTATAACTGGCGGACACAATGCCCATAGTTATTGGCAGGTCGGAAAATTACTGTGAAATGAAGGATAACAGCTGGGTTGTGCGTGGCGCGGCGTCCACTCTCTGCTTGGGAAATCTGACATTGAGAAATTAAGGGAGTCTGGCTAAGGCCGGGAAATAGAGTGGCATCAGAAAATGGAATACGTACTGATTGATCGGATCAGTTCAATGTGGTTTCTAACTGTAAAAACCAATGCTTTTTGGACCAAGGCTTGAGGTTAACGGCAATTTATCTGTTCTTTCTTTGTGTAATAATACTAAAGATTAGCAACATTTGGGATATTCCTGAGACCTCGTAGCCTCTACAGAAATCTTAAACACTAGGGCCTCCATTTAATATTTTTAGATAAGATTTTCAAATGATTTCATATTTTGAAACATATTTGAATAAGTTGAAATATTTTTTGTTATATATTTTTACTATATTTACAATTTAAAAAATACTTTTTAAAAGTTTATCCAAAAATGTTAAGCTATTTGAAAAGCCTATGTATACATATTAAATCAAGGCCTAGCATACATCCCAACTCGTGCGTCCTGCTAATCGGGATGCCGGTGGGAGGGGAGGTAATGGGGGCAAGTCAGTGACGCAATTGTGTCAATAGCTGAAATCCACCCAGAAAGGGGTGGGAGGGTCCAATCTAGTTAATGACAGGTAAGCCTGGCGTGAATGCAAACCGAGACTGGAGTGCACAGTTTGAGAGCTCCCTGCAGGATTCTAGGGCCCCAATCATAGCACCAGCGAGCCTCATGATGCACTGCCACTATGATTGTTGGGGACAGTGCCCTAGCAGGAAACCATGGAACTAAGGTGTGATGGTGGGGCAGGTTGGCGGTTGGCACATTTTCTCCAGACGGTGTAAAGATGTACCTTCCACACAGATCAAACAAACAGTGCATTTCCCCAAACAATGCCGCCCCTTTATTATGGTAAGTAAAACATCGCAAGGTCGCCTTAACCCGAGACAACTAGTTTTACCTCTAGAAAACAAACGCTGGTTTTATTTACCATAATACTCTTCTTGGGCAAAAAAACAATATTGTGCAAAGCAAACCTTACCTGTTACCCGAGTATTAGTATTTCCAGTAAAACACGGACAGGGTTATTTTATTTACTGGAGCGTAATTTCAAAGTGAATTTCAAACTTAAGGCCAGAGTTGCAGAACTGAAAACTCAGCTGACTTCAGTGGCGTACATACCGCGTTCGCATGGGTCGCAGCTGCGACCGGGCCCGTCACTCCAGGTGGCCCGGCCGACCTGCGGTCCCATGCGACCGGGTACCAGCCGCCATCTTTTGCGGCCCCAGCCCACGCAGCAAACTGCCGGCGGCCGCCGTCCAAGGGGTCCATCGGGTAACGAATGCTGTCAGGGCCACCCGATGGATGTGGATTGTCAGGGGGCCCGGTCAGCGCTTGAAGCACTTTATCAGTGTGACAAGGCCCCCTGTGATTAAATCACATGCTGGGAGGAAGTGACTGCACGTCACTCCTCCCAGCTAACACACACAGTCTGTCTCCCATCAACCTGAGCCACCAATGGACCCCAGGTACCTAAAAGGTAGGAAACAGGAGGGTGACCTTAACATTGTGTGTGTTTGTTTGTATGTGTGTGTGTCTGTCTGTATGTGTGTGTGTGTGTCTGTCTGTATGTGTGCCTGTCTGTTTATATGTATGTGTCTTGTGTGTGTGTGTGTGTCGGTCTGTTTGTATGTATGTGTGTGTGTGTATGTCGGGGGGTGGGGGGCCCACGGATCAGTTTCGCACCAGGGCCCCATGGATTGTGTGTACGCCACTGGCTGACTTGGAGAATGTTTCCATCTCGGCTATTTTGACCTTAATTTGAAATTCCCTTTATCTTCACCTTGTCTTCTCACTTACTTAGTGAGATTCTCTCTCAGGACTTTCCATGTTTCCGATGTGTATACCAACTCTCCTTCTGTAAATCCCTTTAGGGGACAGGAGGTGGGATTCAGCAATAAACCTCATCTCCCTCCATCCTTATTACTAAAGAAACACTATAGTGTTAGGAAAACAGAACTGTCCCTCTATCCTACCCCCCATTCTCACCCCGGCAGCAAATAAAGGACCCATCTTCCCTTACCTGATTAAAGCACTCAGGTCCTTTGTCTCTGGGTCAGGCTCCTCCTCCTCTGGCATCAGCCAAAGTAACCTAATGCGCATGCACGATGAGCTCATGCATTAGGCCTTCCCCATAGGAATGCATTCGAAGACGCTGGATGTCCTCGTGCAAAACGTGAGGACGTCCAGCGTCATTTCACAAAGGGGTCTGAGTGCCTATAGTGTCCCTTTAATGAAAATCCATCTTACACACACATGATCATGACATGCAGTAACTATTCAGGGGCTTACATAAAAAAATCTATGGAAATGTTGACGTTCCTGCAACAAATCTGCAAGAAATAAGAGACTTTGTGCGAACTCGTAGGAGCTGACTATTGCTCACTTCAAACCTGCCCCCGTCCCCAATGATAAGGATCAATGTGCGATCTGCTTGTTGAAGAGACGCTTCCATGAGACATAAGAAGCTGCCTTCTAGTTAGAGCACTCCGGCAGGGAACGTTGCCCCCCATCATTAGTAATTACTGTGGGTTTGAGTCCTGAGCATGAGGCCAAGATCTTATGAAATAATTACTGACCGATAACACCGATATCAACGTCAAATTATTAGATACAATTCTAACGAGCCGTCTGTGGCCTCTCCTCCCCTATTACCCGTTCTTGCTATGTTCGACGTGTGAATAGAGAGGTATATTCCTATCATACGTCTCAGCAGGAGTAGAAAATGAAATGTAATAAGCCACAATTAAAGTGACACGAAGGGCAGATATGACACTGCGCAATAAGCGTAATTCACTGATAGGTGGAAAGAAGACATATCAGGCTTATTAAATTTCCTTGTGCGGCTAGTTAGCTCCTTAAAATGAATTATATTGGGAGATTTCTTATTTCTAAATGGACACTAATAAAGAAATGCTGTTCAGGAAGAGGCATGTTTTTACTGACAATTCTGCTTGTACTGAACTAGGATTCGAAAGTATTTTTGAATCCAATGAATCATTAGTCGAGTTTTACTAAGTTACGTCTATGTTGTCTAAATATGTTTCGATTCACTAAAACTGAACTTCAAAATCCCAAGTGCTTTCTAAAAAGGCAAAGGTGGGGCATTTTATGCAAATAATGTAGTTTACCTATGATTCTTGATATATTGGTGCTGTTGGATTGGACCTATGCTGCATTGGTTGGTGCACTACTGTTTGCATTTGAATTTGTCTTTTAAACAACTACTAGTCCAGCCAAGATGAGCCCTGTATGTAGTGCCATCAAGGACTCAATCTGTGATGTGACTCACACACACAAAGCCTCCAAAACCACACACAGCATTATACACACAAAGCCTCCAAAAACACACACAGTGTTATACACACAAAGCCTCCAAAAACACACACAGCCTTATACACACAAAGCCTCCCAAAAACACTGCCTTATACACACAAAGCCTTCAGAAAAAACACACAGCCTTATACACACAAAGCCTCCCAAACACACACAGTGTTATACACATAAAGCCTCCAGAAAAAACACACAGCCTTATACACACAAAACCTCCAAAACACACACAGCCTTATACACACAAAGCCTCCAAAAACACACACAGCGTTATACACACAAAGCCTCCCAAACACACACATCATTATACACACAAAGCCTCCCAAACACACACCGCATTATACACAGAAAGCCTCCAAAAACACACACACAGCCTTATACACACAAAGCCTCCCAAAAACACTGCCTTATACACACAAAGCCTCCAGAAAAAAATACACAGCCTTATACACACAAAACCTCCAAAACACACACAGCCTTATACACACAAAACCTCCAAAACACACACAGCCTTATACACACAAAGCCTCAAAAAACACACACAGCGTTATACACACAAAGCCTCAAAAAACACACATTGCCTCATACACACAAAGTCTCCAAAAACATACACAGCCTTATACACACAAAGCCTCCCAAACATACACAGCCTTATACACACAAAGCCTCGTAAACACACACAGCCCCCCAAACATACACAGCGTTATACACACAAAGCATCCCAAACCCACACAGCGTTATTGTCAGGGACCAGGAACCAGACAGAGACGGAACTAGATGCAAACACACCTTTATTAATAAATAACAAATAAATAACAAAAGCAAAGTCCAGGAATCAAGCAGGGGTCAGTCACCAGAGCGGGTAGTCAGACAAGCCAGGATCAGGAGCACGGAGAGCAGCGGAGTCAGGAACAAGGCCGGAGTCAGGAACCAGGAACAAACAGGAAACACAGGAACAAGACCGGAGTCAGGAACCATGAACAAACAGGAAACACAGGAACAAGGCCGGAGTCAGGAACCAGGAACAAACAGGAAACACAGGAACAAGGAGACTTCTGGGAAACAGGAAACCACGCAAGGGCAAGGAGGTTCTGGGATTTGCTGCTTAAATAGGCAGAACTGATTAGCAGCAGGGTTGATTACTACTCTCAGGTGAGTAACCGTGGTAACAAGCAGAAGGAGCTCATAGTAATTGCAGCTGAAAACTCATTCACTGAAACAGAAAGGGTTGCTGTTTAAAACAGCAAAGAAACCCTGACAGTACCTCCCCCTCAACGACTCCCCCCATCTCTGCTGGTGGGTCCGGGCTTCATGGGGAAGCGGGCGTGATAGGAACGAAGGAGGGATGGTGCATGGACATCAGAGGCTGGAACCCAGGAGCGTTCCTCTGGACCGTATCCTTTCCAGTGCACCAATTATTGGATCTGTCCTCTGAAGACCCGTGAGTCAATGATGCTGCGTATTTCATATTCCTCATGATTGTCAACCAGAACAGGACGTGGACGTGGCACTGAGGTGGTGTAGCGATTACAAACCAACGGTTTCAAGAGGGAAACACGGAAAACATTTTAGATGCGCATGTTAGCAGGAAGGTCAAGTGCATAAGCTACAGGGTTAACCCTTCGAAGTATACGAAATGGCCCAACGTATCGGGGTGCCAGTTTTTGTAAGGGAACACGGAGGCGTAGGTTGCGGGAAGACAGCCAGACCCTCTCTCCGATCTGATAGGTAGGTGCAGGAAGGTGTCTGCGGTCGGCCTGGAGTTTGTAGTTCTGCATTGCGCGTTGCAAAGAATTCTGAACCTGCACCCAAGTGGAACGGAGTTCCCTGAGATGTTCCTCCAATGCCGGTATCCCCTGTGGCAAGAACGTATCAGGCAACATGGATGGTTGAAACCCATAGTTTGCCAGGAATGGGGATAGCCGGGAGGAGGCATTAATCGCACTATTGTGGGCAAACTCCGCCCAGGGTAGCAGATCAGACCAGTTGTTCTGGTGGTCAGAAACTGTTCCAGTGTTTGGTTAGCTCGTTCCGCTGCACCATTGGATTGCGGGTGGTAGGCCGAGGAGAAGGAAAGCTGAATTCCCATTTGTGTACAAAAGGCTCTCCAAAATCTGGACACGAACTGGCTACCCCTATCTGAGACTATCACTTTGGGTAACCCATGCAAACGAAAGACCTCCCAAGCAAAAATTGTTGCAAGTTCACGGGAAGTTGGTAGTTTTTTCAAGGGAATGCAATGCGACATCTTCGAGAATAGGTCAACAACCATGAGAACGACTGTATTGCCACGGGAGACCGGAAGATCTACGATAAAATCCATGGACAAGTGGGTCCAGGGTCGTTCACCATTAGGTATGGTTTGCAGGAGACCCACTGGAGGGCGTCGTGGGGTTTTGTTTTGAGCGCACACAGGACAGGCAGCTACAAAAGCGGTGACATCCGAACGGAGACTAGGCCACCAAAATTGCCGGGAGACAGACCAGATTAACTGGTTTTTGCCTGGATGTCCAGCTGCTTTGGGGTCGTGGTATGTACTCAATAGTTTCGTACGGAGGTTAATAGGTACAAAACAACGGCCATTAGGTTTCTCTGGAGGAGCATTAATTTGTGCAGCCAGAATCTCCTCGCCTAGGGGTGAGGTGAGGTTAGTACGGATGGTTGCCAGTATATGGTCCGGAGGAATCACAGGAGTAGGGGTTATCTCCTCTCTAGATGGAGGGGAGAACTGTCGAGACAAGGCATCAGCCCGAATGTTTTTAGTACCGGGCAAGTAAGAAACCACATAATTGAATCTTGATAGGAAGAGAGCCCATCTAGCTTGCCGGGGGGAAAGACGCTTAGCTTCAGAAAGATATGTAAGATTCTTGTGGTCTGTGAGAATGAGGATTGGCACGGAAGTACCCTCAAGAAGGTGCCTCCATTCTTTGAGAGCTAAAATTATGGCTAGAAGTTCTCTATCACCAATCTGGTAATTGCATTCCGCCGGGTTAAATTTCCTCGAGAAATACCCGCACGGATGCCTGGAGCTCTCAGGGTTAGGACGTTGGGACAGGAGGGCGCCTACTCCTGTCTCAGACGCATCGACTTCAAGAATGAATGGTAAGGCAGGGTTAGGGTGTGCCAGTATAGGAGCAGCAGCAAAGGGGACTTTGAGAGACTCAAAGGCAGTAATGGCTTCTTGTGACCAATGCTGTGGATCAGCATCTCTCCTGGTCATGTCCGTGAGAGGTTTAACCAAGGAAGAAAAGTTGCGTATGAACTTCCAATAATAATTGGCGAAGCCCAGAAAACGTTGTATAGAGCGAAGACCCGTAGGTCGAGGCCATTTTAGTACAGCCGAAAGTTTCGCAGGATCCATAGAGAATACAGCATCTGAGATAACATATCCCAAGAATGTGACCTGTTTGCAGTTAAATTCACATTTCTCCAATTTGCAGAACAGATTATTTTCTCTAAGTCTCTGTAGAACACGAGAAACGTCTGCGTGATGGTTCTCGAGAGATGTGGAATGGATAAGAATATCATCAAGATAAACCACCACACATTGCTGCAGCATATCTCGCAGGACGTCATTTATAAATTCTTGGAAAACCGCCGGAGCATTGCAAAGACCAAAGGGCATTACTAGGTATTCGTAATGGCCGCTCCTGGTGTTAAATGCGGTTTTCCATTCGTGGTCCTCTTTTATCCGGACGAGATTATATGCCCCACTCAGATCAAGTTTGGTGAAGACCGTTGCTCCCTTGAGGCGGTCAAATAACTCCGTGATTAATGGAATGGGGTAGGCATTCTTAATAGTAATGCGATTCAGACCCCTAAAGTCGATACAGGGTCTCAACTCGCCATCTTATTTTTTTACAAAGAAAAAGCCGGCCCCGACAGGAGAAGATGACTTCCGAATAAAACCCTTAGACAGTGCATCGGTAACATACTCCTCCATGGCTCGATTCTCTGCTACAGACAGTGGGTAAATCCGGCCACGGGGAGGATTGGCACCAGGTTGGACTTCGATACCACAGTCATACGGACGGTGTGGTGGCAGAACCCTGGCTTGACCTTTATCAAATACATCTTGGAATTCTTGGTACTCAGCGGGTAAGGAAGAGGCAGAACATGTGCCCAAAACTTTGACCGGTTTCTGGAGACAGGAATATGTGCATTGCTGGGACCATGATAATATCTCAGCTTTGCGCCAATCAATTGTGGGGTTATGCTTCTGTAACCAAGGGTATCCCAAAACAACCTGGTAATATGGAGAGGAAATGACCTGGAATTGGATTGTCTCATGATGTAGAGCCCCTACAGCCAGAGATATGGGCACGGTTTCTTGGGTCACGTGGGTTGGCTGTATTGGTCTGCCATCGATGGCTTTGAAGGCTAGTGGAAAGTTGCGAGACTGTAAGGGTATAGAGTGCTTTGATGCAAATGCACAATCTATAAACAAGCCTGCGGCCCCAGAATCAAGAAATGCCCGGGTTTTAATGGATGAATCAGGCCAGGAGAGGATAATAGACACCAATGGTTTGCCCACACATATCTATGGGTCTGCAGAAAGACCACCCAAGATCTGCCCCTGACAGTATCTTGGGTGCGGGCCCTTTGCCGGACGAATCGGGCAAAACTTTAACATGTGACCGTGGTGTCCGCAGTATAGGCACAGACCCTCCCTCCTCCTAAAGGCTCTCTCCTCGACCGAGAGGCGTGAGAAGCCGCCTTGGCTCCACACAGACAGAGGACTCAGGACCAGGAGGCATGGGAGGTGAGGGAGGTTTGGGTGGGCAAGAAAAGCTTGGTGCCAAATCTACAGGAGGCCTCCACAGGCGCTCCCTGGATGAGGATCTCTCTCGGAGTCTGATGTCAATGAGGGTGACAAATGATATCAGTTCCTCGAGATCTTTAGGTAATTCTCTGGCTGCAATCTCATTTTTAAACACATCGGAGAGACCCTGTGCAAAGGCAGCCACGAGAGTCTCGTTGTTCCAGCCACCTTCTGCTGCTATGGTACGGAATTCACTGGCATACTCGACAATAGTTTTTGTGCCCTGAGCATTAGACATGAGTAGTTCGGCAGTAGGGGTGGAGCGAGCTGGAATATAAAAAACCCTTTTGAAGGACGCAACAAATTCAGGGTAATTGTAAATAATAGGCTTCTCTGCCTCCCAGAGAGGTTTTGCCCAAGCTAGGGCCTTTTCAGACAGCAAAGAAATCATGAAGTGAACTTTGTCACTGTCTGTAGGAAATGCCTGGGGCAGGATTTCAAGGTATCCTTTAACCTGATTTATAAATTCTCTGCACTGAGCTGGGTTGCCCCCAAAATACTGAGGGAGCGGGACAGACCCAGTCATTCCTCTAGCCGCTACAGGTTTGGAGGCTACAACCGGTGCTAGAACAGGAAGTGAGGCAGAGGCGGCCACAATCGCAGGCTGGCCGGGTACTGGATCCAGATGGGCATACTGGTCCAAATGGTGGTTCTGCTGGTCCCACCGGGTAAGTAGGTTAGGTATAGGTGTCTTGCCTGTACCATCTGTATTCATGGCCCTTGCGTAATGTCAGGGACCAGGAACCAGACAGAGACGGAACTAGATGCAAACACACCTTTATTAATAAATAACAAATAAATAACAAAAGCAAAGTCCAGGAATCAAGCAGGGGTCAGTCACCAGAGCGGGTAGTCAGACAAGCCAGGATCAGGAGCACAGAGAGCAGCGGAGTCAGGAACAAGGCCGGAGTCAGGAACCAGGAACAAACAGGAAACACAGGAACAAGGAGACTTCTGGGAAACAGGAAACCACGCAAGGGCAAGGAGGTTCTGGGCTTAGCTGCTTAAATAGGCAGAACTGATTAGCAGCAGGGTTGATTACTACTCTCAGGTGAGTAACCGTGGTAACAAGCAGAAGGAGCTCATAGTAATTGCAGCTGAAAACTCAATCACTGAAACAGAAAGGGTTGCTGTTTAAAACAGCAAAGAAACCCTGACAGTTATACACACACACACACACACACACACACACGCACAGCCATCAGCCTCCTAAACACACACAGACTCCTAAACATACACTCACATACAAACACACAGCCTTGCAAACAGACATACATGAGGTGGCATGACAAGATCTGCAAAGTGTTCTGGAGGCTCATTCTAAACAGGCCTCGCTTTCATACTCTACCTGCTACACCGGAGTGCACTGATGTGGTGGTGGTTCATCATTCCTGCTCACGGTTGGAGGTCTGCTCAGAGGTGCGCCACGCCAGCTGCCCAAACAACAAAAGGGCTCCTCAAATAGAATATGAGGGCACGGGGTACTGCCCAGAGGAGCGAGAAGGTCCTTGGATGTGCAACGCTGACCTTCCTCAAGACATGAGCTCAGGGAGGAGAAGACTCTGGGTACAACTGACCTTCCATGAACCATATGCATGTAACCCAGCTGTACTTGCGGAACTGTGGGAGGACTGGAGGCACACTCAAAACTGGCTTGTAGAAGGACATACATGAGGTGGCATATTATTTTGCTGGATAGAGGTTCATAGGATTTTTTTCAGATACGTAGACATATTTCCAAGAAAAAGCTTGTGAAATTCTGGTGTCCTGTATAAAAAAGAACAGGCAACTAACGTGACACTCATACTTTGGGCAGTGTAAAAAAAAAATAGTTAATTAAAACTGGCATCCTGGACCTTCAAATGGAGACATATCTTCTCAGTTGGTATATGGAGAGATGGAGGCAGACAAAGAAGAACTTGGGACCTCATGGTGCTAGGAGAGGGCCGTAGCTCCAGGACATGAGATCATTTACCTTCTTCTGCAGCTGGTTTTTCTTTGCCCAACTTTTAGACATTTGGTGAAACTGCGCATTTAGGTGCAAATCTTGACAGATACTCAATGACATCCCTGGAGTTTCGTGAATTATGAACAAATAACTTGCAACGTAAGTGCTACAGTCTGGAATATACCGACTGACCTGGTAAAGGGCTTTCTCTTAGCAGGCAACAATAAGACAAACCTTTAATGACAATTTCCAAAGCTGGTGGTGTGGAATAGAGCAAAATGAAAATATAAACTATAAAAGAACATTTGCAGGGGGCTGGGGCTGACAGCTAAGATGGCTGGACGTGTTCCTTGAGAGCTCTGGCACAGTTGTGCTTAATTACGGCTTTTACTACAATCTAGCTACTTACAGCCTTGTAAGAGTGTGGTTTGATGCTGCACCGAGTGGAAATTCGTGGATGCACATACCATATCAATCTGCCGAGCATTCACGCAGCCTGGCAATGCGGCATAGCATGAATGGCGGCCTGGTGTCTGAGGAGGTGGCCGCTCTCCCCACTCTATGCTCATCCTGAACAACAGCTTTCTTGTTGGCCCGCATCCCCCATGTGAATTGGTAGGTTTATTCTGGTCTCCGCTGGGGAAACCTACCAACTTGTACCAATATTATCTCTTGCTGAGCCGACGGCCGCATGCTGAGCCCAAGATGGCTGCTGCACCACGGCCTCCACAGCCTTAGGAGTGCTCAGAAAACCAGCGATGAGGGGGAACACCTCATGGCACAATTTGACAAAATCTGCAAAGTGTTCTGGAGGCTCATTCTAAACAGGCCTCGCTTTCATACTCTACCTGCTACACCGGAGTGCACTGATGTGGTGGTGGTTCATCATTCCTGCTCACGGTTGGAGGTCTGCTCAGAGGTGCGCCATGCCAGCCGCCCAAACAACCAGAGGGCTCCTCGAATAGAATATGAGGGCACGTGTTACTGCCCAGAGGAGCGAGAGGGTCCTTGGATGTGCAACGCTGACCTTCCTCAAGACATGAGCTCAGGGAGGAGAAGACTCTGGGTACAACTGACCTTCCATGAACCATATGCATGTAACCCAGCTGTACTTGCGGAACTGTGGGAGGACTGGAGGCACACTCAAAACTGGCTTGTAGAAGGACTGTGTCCTGAGGCCTCCTCGTGGCAATGGATGACTCCCGGATGGCAGAGATGCTGTTTTGTTCACAATACAGGGCTTTCTGTTCTCTCCCCTCTCTCTTCTTGTTTACATGACATGCCTAGTACCCAGAGATATTAACTCTCATCTGTCTTAGCTATTACCCTAGCCTGTTTAATAATACTTTTTTTTCTTATACAAAAATTGTGCATGTTCTCCATATGTTTAGTAACACCTTGTCTAATTCTCCTATATTGTGTAACTTCATTGACATGTCACTGTCTGCATGATTGTTACATACTGCACAAAATAAAATTTAAAAATGACAAAAATAAAGAACATTTTAAGGTCTCCGCCCGCTCCTCCACCCTGTCATGTAAGTCTCCCTCAGTCAGAAGCAGAGCATAACCTTACCTGACTGAAATAAACCAAGCATCTAACGTGACACTCAGCCTCGTATTCATATTGCGATGACGTCGGCCAGAGTTGCCATGGAGATCGATGTGATCTTTGGTCGGGTAAGCTTGTGCTCCCAACTAAGGGTCACGTAAATCGCTAGACAATTGGACAGAGCCTTCTATTTAAACAGGATCTGCCACGTTCCAGGATATTTAGGTTTTGTTTTATTATCCCTATATTATATTTGTGAGGTGTGAAAAATATAATTATTGTAGAAATCCACAACTCTATATCCATTAACTGGGCACCGCCATCTTAGCTCCCTGTCAATCATTGTTATAAGCTCCGCCTATTACACCTGTCAGTCAGCAAAGAGGAAGCAGACAGCGAGGAGGAGACATGTAATAATGTTTCTATCTCTCCTCATTTGCAATTTGTGCCCTGACTGAATAGGGTTGTGATGTAATTTGATAAATCTAATATGAATTTAAATGAAAGCAAACCAGAAAAAGGTTAAAACAAGTTATAGATGGTTTGTAATGTTTTATTCAATGGTGTAATTCACAGAAGTGACCATTCCCCTTTAATCCCGCTGTGAGACCCTTAGAATTCACGGCCTCTGGCTTACCAAATATACACTCCAGCATAAAAGCCTGTGTACAGGGACATTGACATGAACTCTTGTAGGAGACAAATAACCACGTAAGGATTTATCACTGTCTATGCCATCATAACAAAATGTTACGGAAAAATTACATTCTGAAATTAAATGGCCCACTGCTAATAATAACAGCGGATGTTACAGAGTGCTCATTGCTAAATAAACTAGAAATCCCACACTGACCCAAATGTGACGTGCGCAATTGTAACATTTTATCCTCAAAGGAATTAAAAATGAAATGTAAGAAAAATAAGATTGTGTAAGAAAGGGTAAACACAAACTGCTATTCTCATATTAAAGCAGGTATTTCAGGATGTAACCACTGACCTGGGGTTTGCTCTGTAGTAATACTGACACCTGATCAAAGAGGTCTCGAATTAAAACGATGGAATATGGAGGGCCGACCTGATCCACCGACGCTGCCGTGATGACTGGGCAATAGAATTTCACTGAACAAATTAAACGGTGGACGTCAGCAGAACGATGGCGTTAACGAACCCCTTCTCACACGCACATCAAGTGTCCTGTCATTTCAGCCAATCCCCACCACGATAAGTGTACAAACCGTCACTTTACAAGGCACTCGTCATTCCTTATTCGCCCGCCCCAATAAATGCCACGACTTAACGCAGTGGGGTGCAGCAGGGATAGGTAAATAACACTCTAACCTCATTCACATTTTAGAGTTTACAATTATCAGTTCGTGATGATGTCTCCCTGCTGGAATCGTGACATCAACTCAAAATAAGGGAAACAAAGAAAATCATAAAAAGTGGAGAGGAAGGGGTCTGACCCTGGTGTGTTCTATTCTACCCCCTGAGCTACTCCCATATAGTACATCTAGCAAGGGTTGGGGACGTCTGTTTCCACAGATATTACCAGGACAAACACATAACAAAAACAACTCTAAAATAATGATAATAATCAAATAATGTACTGACTGCACTCCTTGTCACATGGGAAAATGTCAGCTTCCAGGCTGTCACTGACTGATACAATGCAGCCTTCTCCACCTGCCGTCATTCCTGTAACCCTGTACAAACCAGCACGTCGGCTAAAAACAGGGGACGGGTGACCCTGGAATGTCATTAAAAATCATCTGCATTGTTCTCGTTATACAGATCCCGTACTAATTATACTAATTATTCAAATGGAAAATAAACAGCATTATCTTATAGACGTCTTACACTACTGAAATATCAACTATTTCCCATTTTTTTCACCAGGATTGTATAAATTTAAGATATTGTATACTATATTTTATTTTCTTGAATTTATTACGTGATGTAAATGTAATTTATAGCCTGTAATAATAGGTTTACACATTTTTTTTTCAGATAAAGAAATGCCTAGACAAGTCTAATAAATTGCAAGGAGATTTAGATGTTAAAAAAAATCTCATTATTTTATATGATTTTGATGGAGAAAAAAAATCATCGCCTCTTGGTAATGGGGTATCTTCACAGCAGGGGCTCTGATGGAGGAACGATACAGACTTGTTGTCACCCACTCTTAGATTTTAATGGTTCTGCCATTTACCACGCCAAGATGCTCGGCTTGATAACCTCAGAAAATACTTTGAAAGTTACATTCATCACTGGGCTCTGTCAGAAAAATCTCACTGGTGATAGCGTAGACGCAGAATTCCCTGGAAAGGTGGCAAAGCGTAAAACATTTTCAGCTCTCTGTAAAATGCTGTCTTCAGCGTGATATTAATAATAGCAACTGCAGTGATTTACATGCAAATTAGTGGAGAATATGCACAGTAAAAATTACAAATTCTAGCTGAGTATTTTTGTGGACAAGTGAAAAATGTTGACTTACGGATATAAATGTCTACATTTTGTTACAGTGACCAGTTTCATTTGAAGGGGGCGTTCTGCTCCATCTGCCAGTCCTGTTTCAATCACTTGGCTTCGAGCTGACGTGGTACCAATTGTACCTGTGGACAGCACTGACAAATGTGATGGAGCTTTATAAATAAATAATAATAATGTGTCTTTCACAATGACATAGAAACCAACGGCAGAATTACCACCGGTGCCCGCACTCTGGGGGGATCCATTGGTGGTCCATGCACTTAAGGGGCACCCCATGGGTAATGTTTAACGTGGCCCACGTGGCACCACGGCCCTTTAACTATGCGACTTGGCCCCTATAGTATTGGATGCTGGGAAGTAGTGGCTTCTGTGACAATGTCCTAGTGATGAATCTTGTCCCGAGCGTTGACTGGGATTGTGATTGGAGAATATGTGTCATTGTCTGTCTGTCTGTCTGTCCCAGGCGATCCTGTATACATTATCACTCGCCCATTAATTATACCACGCACCTCCAGCTCCAGGACGGGCCTTGTGAGGTTATTAGTTGCACAGAACCTGGGTATTTTGGGTCTAATGTCTATTCAACGCTATAAATCAGGATCAATTCGTAGGAAAAGTAACAATGCCAGAGCAATGCCCATGGCACACGTATAGGATTTATTAATGACAATCCATTTTCTTAGCCCAACCTCTGGGGTTAAAATCTATCTGGAAGCACGTCTGAGATTTTTTGATACTGAATTTGTTGATGGCGATGGGGTCTGACATTCTTCACACCTAGACGTTACCCATTGTGAAAGAGTTAAGCGCAGTGCTTGCCCCTCCCCCTCCTCTGCTCGTTTGTGGCTCTTATTTCCATATGAAGACTTTTTGCCAATACATTAATCATCGGTGTCTTCCTGGGAGAGAATATCCACAAACCTCCAGAATTACTAACAGCGTAAAGTCAATGATGGATCACGTCTCCAGTCCTGATTATACAAAGGTTATCATATTGCATTTATCATCTCCCGGAAAGTCAGGACGCAGCTGCTGAGAACAGGAGTTTTATATCCCAGAAATTGTACAGAATAACCTGCTACTGGCTATCGGAATACAGTTTATTAACATTCTGATTATTATTTAAAACACCAACATATTCCACATATTGGGACATTAAAAGGGCAAACAAGCATTTCAGTGCAACAAGTTAGAAGCAGAGATGTAGATTATATGTAAATTAAATCTATATGTGTTTACAGCTATAATAAGTAAATAAATCTCTCCCACTCTCTGTTAACCCCTTCATGACGGAGTCAATAGTACACTTTCTGATTAAAACAAAATGTAAACAAAAACTGGAATTTGTGCTATATGTCTGTTCAACCGCAATTCACCTCATTCATATTAAATGCACCCACACTTACTATATATATCATTTTGTTCAGGAGAAACTGGGCTTTCATTTCTCATGAACTATTTATATATGATCTATTGTGAATAAAATAAAAAAACTGTGAGAAATTCTTTCTAAAAAAAAATTGTAGTTCTTCTAACTGTGAATGTCATAATACTGTTTGCTTTTACTGCAATAAAATGCACATATTTGTATCCAGCAAAGTCTCACAAGTACAACAGTTCCCCCCATTTACAGATTTTACAGTGTTTTGGAAAGTTACAGGGTCAAATATAGCACATTCCATTTTTCATTTTTTTTCACGTAAAAATTTGCCAGATTGGTTACGTTGCCTTTGAGACGGTGTGGTAGCCCAGGAATGAGAATTACCCCCTAGATGGCATACCATTTGCAAAAGTAGACAACCCAAGGTATTGCAAATGGGGTATGTCCAGTCTTTTCTAGTAGCCACTTGGTCACAAACACTGGCCAAGGTTAGCATTCATATTTTTTTTGTGTGTGAAAAAAAGCAAAAAACGAATATTTGGCCAGTGTTTGTATACCATCTCTGTGTTAACTTAAAGTATTGTTCATGTAGACTGATACAATGCATGGCGGTTCTCGTGATTCGCCAGGCATTGTTCCAAATCTCTGAAGAAACAGTAAAAGCACAATCTCTCTCCCAACTGGACCCCGGTTTAGATTTATTTAAGATAGTTCTCTTATTTAGAATTTTACCAATTATAGCAATTGTTTTAGAGTTAAAGGACCACTCTAGTGCCAGGAAAACATACTCGTTTTCCTGGCACTAGAGTGCCCTGAGGGTGCCCCCACCCTCAGGGTCCCCCTCCCGCCTGGCTCTGGAACGGGGAAAAGTGGTAAAACTTTTTTTTCCAGCGCCGGGCATGCAGTTCTCCTCCTCCGATCCTCCTCCTCTCCGCCTCGTCGGCTGAATGTGCACGCGCCGCAAGAGCTGCGCGTGCATTCAGCCGGTCGCATAGGAAAGCATTTACAATGCTTTCCTATGGACGCTTGTGTGCTCTCACTGTGATTTTCACAGTGAGAATCACGCAAGCGCCTCTAGCGGCTGTCAATGAGACAGCCACTAGAGGAAATAGGGGAAGGCTTAACCCATTAATAAACATAGCAGTTTCATTAAGCTGAAGTGGTCTGGGTGCCTAGAGTGGTCCTTTAAGTTGTGTAGTATGAAGAATGTCTATTAATTCTGGATGACTTGTTAGATCTGAAGTAAGAAAATGTTTAATCCTAATATATTTAAATATTTCTCGTGATGGAAGAGCATACCTTGACTGCTGACCCTCTCCCTTTTCCTTCTGTTACCCTTCCCACCAATAACTCACATACAACCAAATTGTGAGTAAGGGCAACGGCCACAGCTTTTATTAGCAAGCCAGCATAACTTAAACAACTGTCAGCTGCTGGACTTTCCAAGCAGACCGCTAACCATAACTTTATTCTTCCCCTAGCCTCTTCAGCCTGAAGTCCGTCCTCAACCAGACCAGTCTGCGACTCCCCAAGCCTGTCCGGGCAATGATCTCAGTTCCACTTGCTGGCAAAGGACTAACCGACAAAATAAACAGAAAGAAACAACACCAAACACATCACATTCAACAATAACATATCTGGTAAGTCTTTTCCCAGTGTCCCCGGTCCAGGTGCATCCCAAACATTGTATCCCTTGTTGCAATGCCAACCTCTTCGGCAGCAGTCATGCTCCCCCTCCTTATCCATTCCGGGGGTTGGTCTTTCCTGCAAGTTGGAAAAAGGTCTTAAGGTTTTCGTTCTGATAACGATCTGAAATTATTTTTATATCGTAGTTTTGCCATTGTGAAATATCTAGATCTTCTATATACAGTGGGAGAGACTAAATAGGGCTAGCTCTAGTAATAGGATTTACGGTTTGTCCCTTTTCAATTCTCTTTCTGAATCTAAAAAACAGGTAATCAATACCGATATTATGTGATTCGATATTTTGAGTTGTGTAAAATGTTCATAGTCCAGTCAGAGGAAAAAGTAGGGATCAATCCCTCCACATTTACTCCTTTCTTGATTATACCATCCCAGATTTTTATTTATTTTAATGTTTAGCATAAATAGATGGGAGAGCGTACATATTTCATGAATTGTTTTGTAGATCAGGATATCCCAGTCCTCCTGAATTTATGTTTCTCTTGAGAACATAACCAGGTACTCTTGGTTTTTTAGCATTTTACACATATAAAGACAAAAAAAAAATCTATTTCTTTTATTATATTAGATGGAACTGGGATCGGAATAGTTTTATACAAATATACAATTTTTGGAACCAAATATGATTTAAGTATGTTTACTTGTCCGAGCCAAGAGATCTCTAAACCCCTATCTACTGTTTCCCTAAGATCTATAATCAAATCCATGTCGTTTTTATACATCTTAGACTTTGATTTTGCGCACAGTTTAATCCCTAAATATTGTATTTCTTTGTTAATCCAATTTAATGTTTCATATCTTTCACTTAAAGATAGATAATTAGAATTAGAAATATAAAAAGACATCATTTGAGTTTTTGAATTTTTTTTATTTGAGAATAGACTAAATGTCTGTAATATCCTAAGAAAAGAACGTTCTGGAGAAGATATCGTTAGAAGAATGTCATCTGCATAAAGGGAAACCAGGTGGTCCTATTGTCAAACCCTTATTCCTTTAATTGCAGCTGTCCTTATTAATCGGGTCGCCAAAGTTTCCACTGTAAGAACATAAAGGAGGGGGGCCAGCAGACAACCCTGACGGGTGCCATTTTGAATCTTCATGTTCAAAGAATTAAAAAGAGGGCCAATAATCCTTGCAGTGGGAAGCATGTATAGTACCATAGTCCTTTCAGCAAATGGGCCTGTAAGTCCAAACACTTGCAAAGTCTGAGCCATAAATCTCCAATTTACCCTATTGAAGGCCTTTTCGGCATCTAAGGCTATAATAAAAGACGGGGTTTTCTTATGGTGGATTTAATCTATGATATTAATGACTCTGCAAGTGTTATCATCCCCTGATCTGCCCACTACGAAGCCCACTTGATCGGGATGTATCAAATCTAAG
Organism: Pelobates fuscus; assembly: GCF_036172605.1. NCBI lineage: Eukaryota > Metazoa > Chordata > Amphibia > Anura > Pelobatidae > Pelobates > Pelobates fuscus. The sequence goes on along the minus strand of NC_086320.1, from coordinate 9,268,673 downwards.
ATGACTAAGTTTAATCTCTGTGCCTGAATTTTAGAATATATTTTTATGTCTATGTTAATGTTAATTAATGAAATTGGTCTATAATTAGTTACCTTGGTAGGGTCTTTGCCTGTTTTTAAAACAGGTGAAATAGTGACTTCGAGCATTTCTTGAGGAAATCCATTTGATCCAGCTATGGCACCATACACGCGCTCCAACAGAGGAGTAATCTTAGGTTGTAGGATCTGGTAAAAAAGAGCCTGTAAAGCCATCAGAACCTGGCGCCTCCCGTCCCCCTTCATATCATTAATTGCATTCATGATTTCTATCTGTGAAAAAAGGTTTAAGTATATTTCTTTTTTCCAAAGATAGTACTGGAAGGTCTAGAGATCTTAAGAAATCTTCCATATCGTCGTTTTTATTAGGTTCGGGTAAATTATATAGGGGTTTATAATATGATCTAAAAGCCTTGGCAAACTGGAGAGGAGAAAGACAAGCCACTCCCTCATTTGTTATTTGTTTAATTCTATTTCTTTGATCCTGGGCTTTTCATTTATTTGTTAAGGCTCTGCCTGCTCTGTTATTTAAATAATACCATCTTAAGACGTGTTAATGTGTAATTAGTTTGTTCTTAATCTCTTGTTGAATAATTATTATGTTTCTACATATTTCAGGAGAAGGATGTCGGTTGTTCGTTCTCTCCAGACCGGCGAGGCAAATATGAAGACCAGCCAATGGTTTACCTTGTTTCCGTTTCTTATCGATTTCCTGTTTAATCAAGTAACCCCTAAGAAAACATTTCAACGAGCGCCATAAGGTGAAATCTGAGACAGCTTCATTGTCATTCTCCTGAAGAAGAAGTTCATCAGCCTTCAATAACTCTGTCTTATTAGACTCAGAAGTTAATATAAAATCCTTTCATCTCCATTTTGAACGACTCTTTAATAAGGATTATTTTTTAAAGACATAAACACAGGTGCTTGGACTGACCAAGTTCTATTCCAAAGATTTAAAGTTGCTTTCATTAAAAAAAATCGATTCGGGAATATGAATCATGAGGATTTGAAAAAAAAAATCTCTTTCTTCAGGGTGTTGTATTCGCCATATGTCATATAGTTTGTATCTATATATAAACTTTGCCAGAGCCTTCGATTGAGTCAGATCTCTCTTGTTAATTTCAGTATTTTTAATTAATCTTTTTCTATCAAGCTGAGGACAAGCTATAAAATGTAAGTCTCCTGCCAACACAAGAGTACCCTTAGAAATCTGTTCAACTATTTGCATGGTAGAATCCATAAACATTATTGGATGATCCGAAGGTGCATATTAATTTATTAGTGTAAAAGTAAACTCGTTAATCTTACCAATTAAACTGAGATATCTCCCCATATCATCAGAAACATGGTGAATGTAATCAAACGTAACCCCTGAAGAGATTATTATAGCCACACCACGTTTTTTTTCCTACCTAAAAAACTAGCTGTATAAATATTTGGATATTTACGATATTTCCATAATCCATTATCTATATTTTTCCAGTGTATCTCTTGAGTAAAAGCCATATCTATGTGATGTCTATTAAAAAAATCTAGAAAACATGCTCTTTTAAAAGGTGAATTAAATCCCTGTGAATTGATGGTAACAAATTTGAATGACATTTATCCCCATTTTCCCACCCTCGAGAGCCTCTTTCCCACATGTACCGCAAAACACATATTCCCAATTTAACCAGTATCCATCCAAAACATTAACATTCATTACACTTTGGTGTCTACAAAAAGAGGCACCCACAACATATACTCTCATAACACGTAGTTGGAATTGAAAATCTTCCATCGCGTGTTATAAAAAAGTCCCTACAAACCACCAGGGACATTACGTATTACGTACAGTGCAATAGAGTTATAAATAAAGAACAATAGGGTGAAAGGGAGAGAGAAGACCCTTGTTATACCTTCCTCTTTTTCTCCTCTTCTCCCCTTTATCTGACAAGAGAATCCAGAATATACAATAAGAATTATGAAAAAGAGATCGAATATTCTGAACCTGTGATATTATTAAAACTATTTAGCGTTGATTTACATGATGTCTAACTATATTGTCCCCTTATATATAGTACCTAGTGTATCTAATATGTATTTAGAATGTGATCTGTCTCCATATTATCAGTACCTTTATATACGGTAAGTGCACTTATACTTGACATTAATTCTAGACATTGGATATAAAAGTGATAAAACAATTCATAATACATTGATGCTGTGATTCAAAGTACCATTTCACCCTAACATTAATTCTAAAGTTTAAATAAAGTGATGAGACATTTTGTAATATCTGATAATATGATTCGATGTGCTTTTTCATCCAGGTCCTCTATGGACCGAAAAAAAATCTCTTAAGTGCTTGTTTATGCTTATTAATATTCCCTTTTATCCTTTCCTCCTTTGCTCTTTTTCTCCCTGTTATCTAACCGGAGAATCCAATATATACAAAAGATTTTTTTTAAATAGAGATTAAATATTCTAAACGTATGGTATTATTAGAACTGTTTAACGTTAATTACGTGTCTAACTGTATTATCCCCTTATACATTGTACCTAGTGTATCCAATGTGCATTAATAATATGTTCTGACTCAATATTATCAATACCGTTATATAGGTGCACTTATACCTGACATTAATTCTAGACATCAAATATAAAAATGACAAGACATTATAGCATTACTTCTATAGTTCAAATATAAAAGTGATGAGACATTTCATAATATTTGATAGTCTTCTATGGACCAGAAATAAAATAATAATCTATTAAGTGACCTATTTATGCTTATTAATATTATTTTATACATAAGTGAATTTTATCGCCGTGGAAAGGGGGAAAAACTTTTATTTATTTTTTTATTTAAAAATTACAAATTAGTTTTCCTTCCTATCCCCATCTCCCTTCTTCTTCCTTTTATAATGTTTTCTATAGAATCATACGCTTTGCTGGTTATCTTATTATTATTATGTTATTATTTATATAGCGCCCACAAATTCCGCAGCGCTTTACAATGGGTGGACGAACAGACATGTAGTTGTAACTAGAGACAAGTTGGACACACAGGAACAGAGGGGTTGAGGGCCCTGCTCAATGAGCTTACATGCTAGAGGGAGTGGGGTAAAATGACACAAAAAGGTAAGGATAGTATTAGACTAGTGACAGTTGCAGAAGATGAATCAGTTGGGAGCTATTAACAGTTTAATTGATCAGTTTTTATGAGGAAGTGGGTTTTTAATTATTTTTTGAAGGAGTTGAGACCGGGTGAGCATCTAACGGAGGAGGGAAGTAAGTTCCACAGGAACGGTGCAGCCCTCGAGAAGTCTTGAAGGCGATCATCAGAGGTGGGAGTACGGACAGAAGACAGACGTAAGTATTCAGTGGTGCGTAAGGGCTAGGGATCGACCGATATTGATTTTTTTAATACCGATACCGATATTCTGTGAACTTTCAGGCCGATAGCCGATATAATTTGCCGATATTCTGTACATTTACCATTTTGGAAAATAAAAACAATTTCTAAAGGTAAATGCACAAAATATAAATGCCACGTGTAGTGGATGCAGTGTGTTTAGACAGGGGAGCTGTGTGTGTTTGTGTAGTGTGTGTGTAGTGGATGCAGTGTGTGTTTGTGTAGTGTGTGTGTGTAGTGGATGCAGTGTGTGTTTGTGTAGTGTGTGTGTGTAGTGGATGCAGTGTGTGTTTGTGTAGCGTGAGTGTTGTGGAGGCAGTGTGTGTTTTTGTAGTGTGTGTGTGTTGTGGATGCAGTGTGTGTTTGTGTAGTGGATGCAGTGTGTATTTGTCTAGTGTGTGTAGTGGATGCAGTGTGTATTTGTCTAGTGTGTATATAATAAAAGCAGAGTGTTTGTGTAGTGTGCGTAAAGTGGATGCAGTGTGTGTGTAAAGTGAATGCTGTATATATTAAATGCAGAGTGTGTTTGTTTGTGTAGTGTGTGTATATAAGAAATGCAGAGTGTGTGTGTATTTGTGTAGTGTGTGTATAGTGAATGTAGTGTGTTTATATAATGCAGTGTGTTTGTGCAGTGTGCATTATATAAACACACTACACAAACACACACTGAATTATATAAACACACTACACAAACCCACTGTGTATATAATGCAGTGTTTATATAATGCAGTGTGTTTATATAATGCAGTGTGTTTATAATGTAGTGTGTGTGTATATAATATAGTGTGTGTGTATATAATGCAGTGTGTGTTTGTATAGTGTGTGTGTATATGATGCAGTGTGTGTTTGTATAGTGTGTGTATATAATGCAGTGTGTTTGTGTACTGTGCATTATATACACACACACACTATACAAACACACACTGCATTATATACACACATACTATACAAACACACACTGCATTATATATACACACACACTATACAAAACACTGCATTATATACACAGTATGTTTGTGTAGTGTGTGTATAATAATGGAGTGTGTGTGTAAGGGGGCATTTTTAATTTTTATATTAAATTATAATTTTTTTAATATATTTAATTATTATTATTATTGATTTTTTTTTTGTCCCCCCTCCCTGCTTGTTGCCTGGCCAGGGAGGGGGATATGTTAATCCCTGGTGGTCCAGTGGCATTGGCTGAGCTGGGAGCGGGCAGCAAGCGTTTACTCACCTCCCAGCAGCTCCTCCAGCTCCCCAGTGTAACTCTCGCGGCCAGCGTGCCGCGCGGAGCGTTGCCATGGTAACCCATGGCAACGCTCAGACGGCCGCTGGTTTTGCGAGGTTTACACTGGGGAGCTGGATGAGCTGCTGGGAGGTGAGTAAACGCTTGCTACCCACCCCCCCCAGGACCGCCGGGCTTGTAATGAGCCTGGCTGTCCTGGGAGGTATTATCGGCAATATCGGTATCTCTATTGGCCGATACCGATATCGCCGAAAATACCAAATATCGGCCGATTATATCGGTAAAACCGATAATCGGTCGATCCCTAGTAAGGGCCAAGACGGGACATACTTGTGTATTAGGTAGAATAGATAGGTGGGAGCAGCTTTATGTGTAGATTTAAAAGCAAGAACCAACATTTTAAATTGAGACCTATATCTTACAGGAAGCCAATGTAGGGACTGACAGAAGGGTGAGGCGTGGGAGGTGTGGGCAGACAGCAAGATGAGCCTCGCTGCCGCATTTATTATGGACTGTAACGGCGCAAGTTGTGAAAACGTAAGACCACTGAGAAGCCGATTACAGTAGTCAGGGCGAGAAAGGACAATGGAATGGACCAGCACCTTAGTCGCATCTGGCGTTAAGTAGGGTCGGAGGCGCACAATGTTTTTGAGATGGAAGCGGCAGGATATGGCGATAGACTGAACATGAGGCGTGAAGGAGAGCTCGGAGTCAAAGAACACTTACGCAGCGAGCCTGCAGGGTGGAGCTGATGGTAGCATTTATTTGTTAAGGCTCTGCCTGCTCTATTATTTAAATAATACCAATACCATCTTAAGACGTATTAAATAATACCATCTCCCTTCCTTGGAGGGAGACAGACACAGGAGTAACAACACTTGAGGGAGGAAAGAGCAGAATTTCAGTTTTGGTCAAGTTGAGTTTAGGGAAGTGGGCAGCCATCCAGTTAGAAACAGCAGAGAGGCAGTCAGAGACTGATAGGACAGATAGATTTGCGTGTCATCCGCATAGAAATAATATTGGAAGCCAAAGGAGCTAATGAGTTTACCAAGGGAGACAGTAAAGATAGAGAACAGTAGGGGACCAAGGACTGAACCTTGGGGGACACCAACTGAGAGGAGTTGGGGAGAAAAAAAAAGAGCCAGAGAAAGAAACACTGAAAGAGCGCTGGGAGAGGTAGGAGGAGCACCAGGAGAGAGCAATATCGTGTAGACTGATATTGCGGATGATGAGAAGAAGCTGTTGATGATGAACAGTGTCAAAACCGCAGAAAGGGTCAAGGAGAATTAGGATAGAGTAGTGACCACGAGATTTTGTAGCGAGTAGATCACTGGATACTTTGGTCACAGCTGTTTCAACAGAGTGACGAGCGCGGAATCCAGACTGAAGCGGGTCTAACAGAGAGTTGGACTTGAGGAAGTCTGTCAATCTCGCATACACAACCCCTTTCAAGGATCTTGGACACAAAAGGCAGTAACGAGAAAGGACGGTAGTTGGACAGGGAGTTAGGGTCAAAGTTGGGCTTCTTTAGAATTGGGGTTACAGTTGCATGTTTGAAAGGCGATGGAAATATGCCAGAGGAGAGAGAGATTGAGAATTTTAGTGAGAGGTGGAGAAAGAGAAGAAGACAGAGTACGGATGAGATGCGAGGGAATTGGATCTAGGGAACAGGTGGTGGGGCAGGAGGACTGGAGCAGAGAAGAAACCTCTTCCGCTGTAGCGGGTGTGAATAGACATAGAACAGCAGAGGGAGTGAGGTTAGGGGAAGTATTGTAAGGGGAAGAAGAAAGATGAGAGATCTCTTCCCTGATTGTAGAGATCTTGTCAGTGAAGTGAGTTGCAAAGTCTGAGGCGGTCAAGTTAGTTTGCGGAGGAGGAACAATAGGGCGAGAGTTGAATGTGTGAAATAGTCGTTTGGGTTTGTGGGAGAGTGTGGTTATGAGCGTATTTAAGTAATTTACTTTTGCAGAGGAAAGACCCAAGCTGTATGAGCGCAGCATAAATTTATAGTTCAGAAAGTCAGACACACAGTGAGACTTTCTTTAACAGCGTTCAGCAGCTCTGGAGCATTTTGGGAAGTATCGAGTCATATTGGTGTGCCAAGGTTGTTGTTGCTGCGTTTAAATGTAGGACATGCCATTATGTCTAGTTGAGAGGAGAGGGTGGAATTGTAGAAGAAGGTTGCAGAGCTAGGACAGGTGAGGTTTGAGATAGGTAAAAGGAGAGATTGGAGATTAGTGGAGAAATGCTCTAGGTCAAGACATTGGAGGTTTCTGTGAGATTGATGTACATACGCTGGTGTCAATTGGGTCTTGGGTATGCCAAAGTCAAAAGTCTGCAGATGGTGGTCAGATAGAGGAAAAGGAATATTGGAGAGAATAGAGGCGGTATAGAGATTGGTGAAGGCAAGATCAAGAGTGTTTCCCGCTGTATGGGTTGCTAAATTGGACCATTGCGTGAGGCCAAAGGAGGAGGTTACAGAGAGCAGACGAGAGGCATCAGGGCAGTTGGGGTTGTTGATTGGGATATTGAAATCCCCAAGTATAAGGGAAGGAGTGCTAGATGAGAGGAAGTGGGGAAGCCAGGAAGAAAAGTGCTCAATTAATAGCCAAGGATAACCGGGGGGAGTGGGGGCGGTAGATAATAGCAATTCTTAAAGGAGTGGGTTTAAATAGGCGGACAGTGTGAACTTCAAAAGAAGAAAAGGATATGGCAGGGGGATTGGTTGAAAGGTACATTGAGGGGAGAGAAGGATGCCTATGCCGCCTCCTTTACAGTTGAGTCTGGGAGTGTGAGAGAATTGTAGCCCACCAAAACATAAAGAGGCAGGAGTAGCGCTATCAGAGGGGGACAGCCAGGTCTCTGTAAGTGCAAGCAGTGTGAGTGGGTTTGAGATAAAAAAGTTGTGTATGGCTGTTGATTTTGAATTACTGCAGACGGAGCGGGCGTTCCAGAGTGCACACTGAATGTTGGTAAGTGAGGGTGAAGACAGGGTATTATGATGAGGTTTGTGGGGTTTCTGGTTTTCTTAGCGTGTGAAGAGAAGGTGAAGGGCCCTGGATTACCAGCTGCTAGAAGTAGGATGAGAGAAAGTGACAGGAGGTGTGAATGGGTTTTGTATGCATGGGGTCTGGGATGAGATCGATTGTGGGTCAGAGTCAGAGAGTAGAAAAATGAGTTTAAGGCATGAGATGAGAGAAGGGGGGAGTGTAGCAGAGAGGGGCATATGTAAATATGGATGGGGGGGATGAGTGAAGTGGGTGTAAGGAGAGATTTTTATACTGAGGGAGGAGGAGGAAATAAAGTGGAGGAGAAGACAGATCATTGCTAAACTGGTAATAAGTAAATTGGAAATAATTGGAATATCAAGAGCAGGTGAAGGTAGGGTAAATATTAAATTTCATGGGTTAAGAAAGTTCAGCAGTGTACTAATAAGAGGCAGTGTGTACACCTGTTATTTTACCTAACTAAAATGTGGGTGTGACAGACAATCTATAAATGTAATCATGGGCATGGGGTGGAGTGGGGTTGGATGGGGTAGGGAGGGGAGGGGAAGGCGGGTATCAGACTTTCTTACAGCTGTATTGGGGCTTGATAATTCTGAAATCAGGCTTTGCTTATTGCAGACGATCAACTGATGGAGCACTGACTTTCTTACAGCAGTATTAGGGCTTGATGTTTTGAAATCTTGATCCCTTTAATTATTCTGTTCCTGAAGTGGTTGGTATTTCACTTCCTGCCTTCAGTAATCCCCATCCTATCAATTTTTATTTAGGAAGTTTTGGATCAGCACAAAGATGGGATGAGTCGTTATAGAAAATAATCAATTTAGTAGGGAATCCCCATTTATAGGGAATTTTATTTTCCCCAAGACATTTAGTCATGTCTATAAATGTTCTCCTATTCGCTCTTGTTGGTGGTGATAAGTCCGCAAATGTAGAAATGGATTCGAATTTCTCTTACGTAATTCTTTTGTGAACAAATCCTTAATTCTTGCATTGTTGAAGCGTACTATCACATCTCTTGAGAACTGGGCCATATTTGGTGGCCTTGGTAGCCGATGTATTCTTTCTATAGGGTATGATCCCAATAACTTTGAGTCAAAATATATCTTCAGAAGTTCCATCATATATGTGTCTAAGTCTTCAGTTGTTTCTGGTGAATCTTGGATTTTGAGATTTGTTCTCCTTGATCTATCCTCAATATCTGTGATTTTCACTTCAAGTTTAGCAATATTTTGTCTTAGAGGATAATTTTGAAGTTGTAAATCTGTAAATTTTTGCGTTAGTTGTATAATTTCATGAGCTAATGTTGAGCGAATCTGGGAGATTTCCTCCTTCATTTCTGCTGATTCCTTTCCAGATCTTGTTTTTATTTTACTGTATAAATTATCTAATGCTTGGTTTAGATTGATGTTTGTTATTGCAATTGAAGAATCTGAAGCACTTGAATCTAATGTTTGATCCATCGGGGGGCTGGGAGATAAGCCCTGAATATTTATCTGTGATTTAGCAGAATAAAAAGCACTGATAGGCGGAGCCTTCGTTTTATCAGCTCTATCTGTTTTATTTTGTTTTTGCTTTATCCAACTTATCACTTTTAGATGCCATTTCTTAAAAAAAATAAAACAGGAACATAAACAAGCAGTTTTTCATATTCTTGATATCCTTTAACCCCTTAAGGACCAAACTTCTGGAATAAAAGGGAATCATGACGTCACACACGTCATGTGTCCTTAATCGGTGAGGTTCTTTAGTAAGTGGTTTTCTGCTGTTGACCCTCTGATTTGCAAATAAAGGAGACCCATAAACGCAATTTTAAGAATGTTGATGTGACTTAATCAAAATAAAATGTGATTTTGATATTGTTTAATCAGTATAAGATTCCTCATTGACTGGTTTTCTACTATTAGCCTCTTCAATACATCCTCTTCGTTACGCGTATGAAACCAGGACCAAGTACTTTTGAAAATGTTGATGTCACTTCGTCAATGTAATATTCTTTGTTTATTAGGTTTGTGCTATTAACCTCTTATTATTAACATAAAAGAAATCAGGAACAGGCATTTTGAGGAATTTTGATATCACAATCCTCCTATACTGGTTTAGGTCGACCAACCAAATAGATCAATTTATATACAAAAATACTCTTCCCTTATATTTCCAGCTTTTTTTTTCCCATTTTCTGTTCTCTCTGTTTTCCCCCATTATTTAGCATCACAAATTGGCGTTTATCATTATCTTACTTCATCTGAGGAGCCAGCGTTTACATTACCCTCTGTGGCGAAGGAACTTAAAGAGTGTCCTTGAAGTATTGTTGGAGTATAGTTGTTTTTTTCACAGGGGGTCAGCTTAATAAGCCCAGACATCCAGGCATTCCTCGTGTGTCTCAGCAGTTAGTATAAGCAGCATGGTCTCAGCTTGCCACGGGGATGATAGCGTGGCTGATAGCTCTCAACACCGTTACAGTGCTTGCCGTGGTTAGAATTAATGAGGGCAGTTGAAGAAATAGTTCATTAGGAGACAGCTCGTGCCGACCTCTCAGACCTCCCAAAAACAGGCTCTGTATACCACACAGCTCCGATAAAGCCCGCATCTGTATACCATACAGCTCCGATAAAGCCAGCCTCTGTATACCACGCAGCTCCGATAAAGCCAGCCTCTGTATACCATACAGCTACGATAAAGCCAGCCTCTGTATACCATACAGCTACGATAAAGCCAGCCTCTGTATACCATGCAGCTCCGATAAAGCCAGCATCTGTATACCATAAAGCTACGATAAAGCCAGCCTCTGTATACCACGCAGCTCCGATAAAGCCAGCCTCTGTATACCATGCAGCTCCGATAAAGCCAGCCTCTGTATACCATACAGCTACGATAAAGCCAGCCTCTGTATACCATACAGCTCCGATAAAGCCCGCATCTGTATACCATACAGCTACGATAAAGCCAGCCTCTGTATACCACACAGCTCTGATAAACCCCGCATCTGTATACCACACAGCTCCGATAAAGCCAGCCTCTGTATACCATACAGCTCCGATAAAGCCAGCCTCTGTATACCATGCAGCTCCGATAAAGCCAGCCTCTGTATACCACGCAGCTCCGATAAAGCCAGCCTCTGTATACCACGCAGCTCCGATAAAGCCAGCCTCTGTATACCATACAGCTACGATAAAGCCAGCCTCTGTATACCACGCAGCTCCGATAAAGCCAACCTCTGTATACCATGCAGCTCCGATAAAGCCAGCCTCTGTATACCACACAGCTCCGATAAAGCCAGCATCTGTATAACATACAGCTACGATAAAGCCAGCCTCTGTATACCACGCAGCTCCGATAAAGCCAGCCTCTGTATACCACGCAGCTCCGATAATGCCAGCCTCTGTATACCACGCAGCTCCGATAAAGCCAGCCTCTGTATACCACACAGCTCCGATAAAGCCTGCATCTGTATACCATACAGCTCCGATAAAGCCAGCCTCTGTATACCACACAGCTCCGATAAAGCCAGCCTCTGTCTACCACGCAGCTCCGATAAAGCCAGCCTCTGTATACCACACAGCTCCGATAAAGCCTGCATCTGTATACCACGCAGCTCCGATAAAGCCAACCTCTGTATACCATGCAGCTCCGATAAAGCCAGCCTCTGTATACCACACAGCTCCGATAAAGCCCGCATCTGTATACCATACAGCTACGATAAAGCCAGCCTCTGTATACCACGCAGCTCCGATAAAGCCTGCATCTGTATACCATACAGCTACGATAAAGCCAGCCTGTGTTTACCACGCAGCTCCGATAAAGCCAGCCTCTGTATACCATGCAGCTCCGATAAAGCCAGCCTCTGTATACCACACAGCTCCGATAAAGCCCGCATCTGTATAACATACAGCTATTGTTATGGTACTTTTTGAAAGTAAACCAAAATGTTCAAATGTCTATCTGTTCCTGTCCAAATCAATAAAATTAAATTGCGTATATACGCTGAAGTAATTAAGTCTGACACACAAGGTTCAGGTTAAAATAACTTCGAGAAAGTTTATTGGCAAGTGGAGTAAAAGCGGGCGCGCAGGCCCTTTTAAGAGGCATTTTGCGTCATCATTGATTATTAGAATATCAGCAAATAAACATCATCAATTGGATTAATTGTTAAGTGTCGGGGTTAGTGTCTTACCTATTGGTTTGAAAAATTAAGAGGTTAGTCCCGTGCCCACCCATCAGAGGTGGGATTATTCTGGACACGGGTGGGGATAAGGGGGTCTTGAGCGTCATTTTACACGGTCAATGATATCAGGCTTCATGTCCAGGTGCAAGGTCTCTTATGAATAGAACATTTCATTACTACTGTGTTCTCGTGGCCTTCAAACTACATTATCTTACAAGTTCTAAGGAGTAGCCAGCAAGGTTTAAGGAGTAGCCAGCACCTCCTGGTGCTTGTCCTTGCAGGAAACACAGTCTTTGTCTACTATACTAATTGGGTTGAGAAGTTCAGTCACGTAAGGTAGTTTTAAAATGAACAAGTTAAGTCATGAGGACAAAATGGAGGATTGAAGAAGTCAGGTTAGGGGGACAAAATGGAGGAGGAAGTCACAGTATAAAGTTAAAATGGAGTTAGTACAATAATTCAATACAAGTACAATAATAATTTTTAATAATTCCACATCAGTCCCCCCTATGAAATGTTAGATTCTAAGAGATAAAACTTTATTATGTTAGTATCAGAAGACGTGTTAACCCAAAGGCACAGAAACCCCGTGGCCGCTATCTAGGTGTTAATGCAAAGTGCAAGTCTGTCCCTAGAGCTGATCCTAATAGGCTAACTCATCCGTCAGTATGGCTCTCGAACACTTCACACCCATGGGTGTCCCACGGCAGCTAACCCACCACTTCTCCACACGGGGCCTTTACCATTCACTGACAGATGCTATCCCTAAGCTAGTCCCTTCCTAGAATTCCTGCACTTTATCAACAAAAGGGAATGTTTGCAGCGGCAGACAGGGTGAATTGATGTCTTGGGATTCTTGGTCATCAACTTCGAGATGGGTGAAAGTGGGTGCCGCTTGGTCAACAGTCTTCATGAGGGATTTTCTCAGACAGGGGAGGATACAACAAAAGAGAAGAGCAAAAATAAAAAGGAAAATTAGTATAGCCATACCAATCTGCATTAAAGCCTTTTGCCATCCTGTCATCCAACCAAACCATCTTTCCCAGGGATCTTTTATCCCAGAATTCCTTTTTAACTCTTCAGACAGGTCATTTAATTTTTCTATGGCTAATGTAACTTTACCATTAGGCCCTGTGTTTTCTGGGATGTAGGTACAACATGTCATGGTGTCGGGCAAAATTTTACAAACCCCTCCTTTTTCGGCTAAGATCATATCTAGGGCCATTCTATTGTGGAAGGCCATTTGGGATGTGGCCTGCAACTGTTCGGCCAACCCCTGGAGGGCGTCTCTAGTGTAATTAACAAAACGCTGTTGGTTATAATAAATGTAATTTATCCAATTTAAATTCTTGTTTGCGGTAACTATGGTAAAAATTGATTCAAATCCTGCAGCAACTTCATCCCTTGCTTTAAACTCATTGGGCACCCCCCTAGGCACTCCAATGGCATCAATATACACATGAGGATCAAAACTTCCTTTCACTGGGGCGTCACGTTTAACCTTAGTGTGTTTGGACCCATGGGTGACGAGGTGTGTGTCAGAGATGATATGTATAGGCATAATAGCTTTAGCTAGAGTACACTCCCCCCACCACTGCTTGTCCATTCTGGATCTTAGCTGTAAATCCCCACACAACCAGTAAATATCCCCTAATGACCTGGTGTGAAACTGCAACAAGTCCATAGAGACATTTCTGTAGGTAGCACAATACCCCTTAGAGAAGTTACCCAAGAATTTACCTATTCCATCGTAATTAGCATAACAAGTATAGTTACCTTTATACACAGTAATACCATCTGGGGGTTTGACATCCTGGGTTAGGAGAGGATACTCTTTTGTCCATGCAATACATATGGACCTGTTAAAATTATGGTGATAGGCAAAAAGGCTTAAAACACATTCTTCTATATCTACTGGCAGGATTAAAGGCACAGTACCCAGGTGAGGCCGGGCACCGCCACACACATAACATGCAGTTCTATTATGCTTATTAGCATTATATTTCATCCATTCTAACCATAGATTTACATCATTAAAACCTGTTTCAGCGGCCATGGTATCTTCAAAGGTGGGGTTAGCAATGGCCATCATGTCTTGAAAGGTCTGGATATGAGGTTTTAATGGGTTAGGGACCATATGGGTGGCCCCTTGCCACTCAGAAGAGTTGCACATATCTTTGAGGTAGAAATGCCCTAATTTTTGGTAGGAACCCTTTTTCCAATACATTCCCATCACATACTGGTCTGCATCTGTTGGGCTTGGATGTTCAATGTTAAGGATTAATTTCATTGGTGTACTCCCCCCAGGCTTTCTCAAAGTCATTCTCTGGAGAAGAGATCTACCATGATCATCTACTTTAGCTACGGCACTTTTTGGTTTGTAACCCCAGGCAGGCCCGGCATTCCATCCCGCCGCCCCCCAATGGTCACAATTGTGCCCCCATTGCTTGTCAACTACACAAACATATGGGTCTTTCGAATGAGGGATATCTCTATAGATGCTCTGGATTTGTGGTGTGGGAAATGGGCATTCTACAATATCACAGTAATCAAAGGTATAAGTAGCCACCTGGGTGCACGATGAATTATACCAGAAGGTGTACCCACTAATATCTTTGGTAATGGCTACTTGCTGGGCCTTTATAAGGCTAATTAGGGAGAAGGTGTACCAGAGATACATGTTTGTGCGGTACTCGCTTCCTCTGGGGCAGGAGATTTCTTGCAGTGGGAAGCGTGGATCCAATTTGGCCTACCGGCCAGTTTGACGGAGGTTGCGGTAATCAGAAGAACTTGGAATGGACCGTCAAATCTTGGTTCCAGGGTATTTTTCCGCACAAACTTCTTGACCAGGACCCAATCTCTGGGAAGCAGGTTATGGGAACCTGTATCCAATTCGGGATCTGGAATTGAAGAGAAAACTTGGGCATGTATTTTGTTTAAGGCACTTGCAAGTTCAGTTACATAATCTACTAAAACATCTGATTGGAGCTGCAACTGTTGCGGATAATAACAACCTAGTCTGGGTGCTGTCCCAAATAGAACTTCATATGGGGACAGTGAATGCTTCCCTCTAGGTGTGTGCCTAACGCTAAATAAAGCTATTGGCAGGCTTTCTGGCCAGGGCATCTTTGTTTCTTGTGACATTTTTAACATTCTGGTTTTTAGAGTGCCATTCATGCGCTCCACTTTACCACTACTTTGTGGGTGGTAAGGGGTGTGGAAGGCTAGAGTCACCCCTAGAGCAGTCCAAATTTCTTTAGTCACTGTTGCTGTAAAGGCTGGGCCTTGGTCACTTTCAATGACTTCTGGAAGTCCGAACCTACATACTATCTCGGTAAGTAGGCGTCTTGCGGTTGTTTTTGCAGTGATATTGGCCACTGGGTATGCCTCTGGCCATCCCGAGAACATGTCCACTATGACTAGTGCATATTCATGGGGCCCACTCTTGGGCATTTGGATGTGGTCAATTTGAATTCGCTGGAAGGGGTACATGGGCTTTGCCAGGTGTTTTGCAGGCACCTTGACTGGTCTTCCTGGATTGCATTTTGCACAAATGACACAGGCTTTACAGAAGTTGCTGATCAATGTTGTAATTCCAGGTGCTTCATAATACTTCTGTATGAGGGCGGCCATCAGTTCTTTTGACAGGTGTGCAGGCCCATGTGCCCATTGGACCACTGCTGGGTATAAATTTCTGGGAAGACAAAATTTGGAGTTGTTGTAATATATTCCGTCCTTTTGGACAGCTCCTTTCTTTTTCCATTTCTGGATTTCCTCAGGAGTGACTGCAGCTTGCTGTTCTCGCAAAATTCGTAAATCAGTAGGAAGAGTCTGCAGAGCAAAAATAGGAACTTCTTCTTCTTCTTGTCCGGACACTTCTTCGTCCACTTCCTGCAGATCCCTGGCCGCTAGCTTAGCAGCTTGATCAGCCAAATGGTTGCCCTTTGCTTCATCTGTATCCAATTTCCCATGGGCCTTGACTTTTAAAACGGCCACCTCTTTGGGGAGTAGGAGGGCATCCATTAGCTCCTTGATTGCAGTGCTGTGCTTGACTGGTGTACCGGCGGTGGTAAGAAATCCTCTTGTCTTCCAAATTAGGCCGAAGTCGTGTGCCACACCCAGAGCATATCTTGAATCTGTATAGACGTTGGCACGTTTTCCTTCGGAAATTTTGCATGCTGAGGTCAGAGCCTGTAATTCAGCTTCTTGCGCAGACATTGCTGGCGGTAAGGATGATGATTTGATAACTTCATCTGTTGTGGTTACGGCATATCCTGTATGGTATCTTCCTTCTTCATCAGCATATCTTGAACCGTCCACAAACAGGGTAAAATCCGGATCTGGTAATGGATTCTCATGCACAGTTGGTAAGTGCACTGTTTCCATTTTCATCTGTTCAAAACAGTCATGAGGTGTTTCTGGGTCATAATCATTCTTTATGACCAGATCTTGAAATTCCTTTTCCAGGAAATGGCGTGGCCATGCTTCTAGAAGGTCAGTTGTTGGGTATTTGACAATACCATTTTCCTGTAGCTGTTCTTCATTCATGGTGGCCCATAGTTTTGCCATGGGCCCAAGATCATTCCATGACCTTGTCTTCAACTTGGTAACAGGAATATGTGGGATAGCGGTATCCCAATGACGGTAAAGGTAGTTAAGTTGTTGAGGTAGCTGGACCAAGACCATGCTATTGCCTTCAGAGTCACAATAGAAGTCTTGTGCAGTGAGCTTTACATCAGTCCAGTGGTAAAGCTCATCTTCATAGCAAGGTTCAGGAGTAATGTTCGGCTTGTACCACATGGTGCAGAAGGCGTAATCCGGGCCTTCACAAAGAGGTGTCTCATCTTCATAAAATGACAAATGTGGATGCATGACTTTCTTGATACATCCACAGAGCAGGTAGATGTAGGTTTCATCTGTGATAAATCCATAATAGATACCCCCCTCAGGGAGTGGAAGAAGAGTGGACGTATTAAGCACTTGACATATTTGGATGGAAATGTTGTCAGGCAAAAGAAGATGACACTGTAGGCGCAGGTGTCTGGCTGGAGACACGTGCTTGAGCTGGACTTGGTTGATAATAGCAGAAATGTCATGAGGGGCCAAAACAACCAGAGGGTGGCCAAGGACCAGGTCTGAGGTTCTGTCTATGAGTTCTCTCGCAGCAAAAACAGCCCTGAGACAGGAAGGAGTCCCTCTGGCCACAATGTCCAGTTGACATGAGAAATATCCAATAGGCCTCTGGCGGCCTCTTAAGTCATTAGTTTGGGTGAGAACTCCTGTTGCATGGCCTTGTCTTTCAGAGACATATAATTTGAAAGGTTTGGAGTAGTCAGGTAGGCCCAAGGCAGGAGCTGAAGCAATGGCACGTTTGAGAGCATTGAAATTGTCCAGAGCTTCATTGGTCAGACAGAATGGGTCAGACTTAAGAGCATCATAGAGAGGTTGCATAAGCAGAGAGGCTTCTGGGATCCATGCTCTGCAGTAGGAAATGAGGCCTAGGAAGGCATGAAGAGACTTTGAAGTCCTTGGAGGCGGAATGTCCAGCACAGCTCTCACCCGGTCCCGAGTAAGATGTCTGGTACCTTGAGATAGGCAATGCCCGAGGAAAATTACTGAAGGTTGGCAGAATTGTAGCTTGATGAGCGAAGCTTTGCATCCTTGTTCTGCCAAATAGCAAAGGAGACTAATTGAGCAATTTTCAGTAGTGGGTATATCAGCTCCACAGAGTAACAAATCATCCACATACTGGAGCAGAACAACTTCTGGGTGTTCGGCTTGCCATGGATCAAGGATGGTACCCATGGCCTTTGCAAATTGACTTGGAGAATTTTGTGCCCCTTGGGGCATGACAGTCCAGGTATACTGTTGCATCTCATGAGTGAAAGCAAACAGGTATTGACAGGAAGGGTCCAGGGGGACACTGAAAAAGGCATTGGCCAGGTCAATGACTGTGAAGAATTTTGCAGATGGTGGGACTCCAGAGAGCAGAGTATGGGGATTTGGTACAAGAGGGGTATCCAGGACGGTAGCTTCATTGACAGCACGGAGATCCTGGACCATCCTGTACTTCTCTGGCTCACCCTTTGGAGTTTTCTTTTTCACAGGAAATAATGGGGTGTTGCATTCAGATTTACATTTTACCAGGGCACCCTTCTCTAAGAGTGCCTTGATGTGGATAGAAATGGCAGCAGACTGTGCTGGTTTTAAGGGATATTGTGGTTTTCTTGGTAGCTTAGCTCCTGGAATGAGCTTTACCACCACAGGGGGAACATTTAGGTGACCTATGTCCTCTGGGCCTGAGGACCATAACTTGGCGGGCACCTGTGTTTTTAATTCCTCTGGGAAATTAGACCTTAATTCTGCTGCTTCCTCACGGGGCTTTTCTAAATGCAGCATCAGAGGCAAGGAGCACAGGGCTGAAGTGTCTGATACAGATAGAGGTGTAAACATTTCTACCTGTCCATCCGGGGTAAAGGTGATGGATGCTTGCAGGCGTGAGAGAACATCAGCACCTAACAGGTTAATTGGGCATGTGGAGGATACTACAAAGCGAGCGAGCAGGCTAGAACCAACTCGTAGTGGAGTTGTTAGAGGGCTATGTCTCGGCTGGCCATCCACTCCAACACAAGAGACATCAATATTTGACAGAAAAGATGGGTCTGGCAGGTCTTGTTCTCGCAGAACACTACGGGCTGCACCTGTGTCAACAAGGAATGTGGTAGGGTGGCCTTCAATGGGCAAAGTCACTGTGGCAAGTGGCCCCCCTTTATCCCCTGTAGACACTGCCATTACAGGGGTTACAGACACAGGCTTGCCAGCTTCCTAATCATCTGGTTCTTCAACAATTGGAACCTTTTTCTCGGTCTTGGGGCCTGGGGCAGGCTTGGAGAACTTTTTGGGTGCCCCTGGTTCCCTTTTAGGTTCCGGACAGTCACTTCTGTAGTGTCCCTGAGCCCCACAATTAAAACAAATTACATCCTCTAACTTGACTCCCTTGGTGCCAGAGGTGATGGGGGTAGCGCGGGCCACCATGAGGGGAGCTGGATTGGGTCTCCTTGGGGTCTGAACAGATTCCAAACCTCTAGCAACTAAAAGCAGGGTATCCAGGGGAACAACCTTATATTCAGGGCGTGCAGCAATGATTCCCTTACGTATAGAGTCTTTAACACCTTGGACAAACGCACCTGACAGCATTTGTGAATGAATTTTGTCAGTAAGATCAAATCCTAAATCTGTAAACATTTGATACAGTCTTGCATGGAACCTTTCTACTGATTCTCCTTTATCTTGAATAACATCAGTGAGGCCAGCAGCCTGATCTGCAAGTTTGTCTTTAGCCCATTCTCTTAATTGGGTGCAAAAGGTTACCCCGGAGGGGTAATCAACATCACTGGAAAGCAGATCTGTACTGAGGTGACGGGCCATGCTCGGCCAGTATGCATCCCCTGCTTTAATAGCACAAATGCTCAGCAAATCACGCCATGCGGCGGAATAGGTCTTTTGAATTTGAACTATCCCTCGGTAAAAAGGCATAGGCTGTTTTTCTGGGTCAGGGAGCGATTTCATTAATGCGCTAGCTTGAGTGGGGTTAAAGGCAACATATTTAGGAGGGGTCCGTTCACCCCGGCCCTTGTGTCCAAAGGGATCATCGATGGAACGATGAGTTGAGGCTCCTGCAGCGGCTCCTGCAGCCTCCGACGAGTCCTGGGATGAACTATCCTCATCTCTCTCATCTAATTCTATGATCTGAGCTTTCTTTCGTGCAGGGCCCGGGTAAGGTGACAGGACCGGAGGATGAGCGGGGGTCCCAGATGCGGGGGTGGCTAGCGAGTCATAACCGGGGGATAGGTAGTCACCGGGAATTACCGGCATCAGGGCTGTACTGGGGGCCGCCATATTAGTGGCCGGAAAGGGTATTGTATTAGGGTTAAGGGAAGAAGTGGCGGCCATGTTGGATGTGGGCACATCCGGAGCAGACTGTGTCGGACTGGGCATGACCGGAACCTGGGGAGTGGCTTGGGGAAGGGGTAGTGGATATCCGGGATAGGGCAGGGTCATGGGATACGGGAAGGGGTAGGGCCAGGCTGGGGAGGGGAAGGAGGTGGGGTATTGGACTGGGGTGGAGATGGGAGGGGACGGAGAGGGATTGGTAGGGGTGGGTGTAGGGGGAGGAGCCGGGGCGAGGGTGGAAGAGGTGGTTAGCTGGGCGGATGAGGAGGGGAGGGGATCATGAACGGAGAGGGAGCGTAGGGAAGGAATGGCAGATGAAATGTTAGGGGAAGGTACAGTAGGTAGCGTAGGGATGGATGAGGATGATGGGAATGTTAGAGACGGGGAAGGGGAAAAGAAAGATCCGTCAGAATTCAGGACCGGGCAGACAGGGGAGGTGATGGGAAGGGTATTGGGAGGATTGGGAGTGGGGAACATAGTCAGCTGACTATCACTTATAGCTGATTGAACCTTGGGGATAAATATCCCCTGGGCGCCATTTTGGGGCGCTGGCTGAGGGTAAACCCCAGTAACACAATTATTATGATACACAAACAATTTCACACCTTTGTGATTTATTTCTTCCTCAACCCAACCTTCTAGCTGAATAGCCTTCGCTACTCTGTACCATGCTTCAGCAGTCTTTAATAAACCATTATCTGTAAGCTTGCCTTTCATTTCTGCCAGTAACTTACGCCAACTTTCTGGTTGCAATCTTCCACCCGTTGGTACAGTAATTTTACATACTTTTGCAATCTTTACAACACCTTTAACCATCTCCTCACCCTCTCTGTTTTCTACCAAATCACATGCTAACCAGCCCTTACTGGGCTTACCCAAATCCTGCCCCATAATCCCCCTACCCCTATACCAGCGTCCTAGATATAGAGAGAGAGAGAGAAAACTGAACAAGAACGTCTACAATGCTCGACTGCCACCTGAGAACCGTGGGACTTTCTCAGATGCGTCTTCCCAAAACGTAGACTAGTCACTGAATCCGCCTACCCGGGGTGGTAGACACGGATTGGAGCGAGGTGAGAAGTGTGTGACCAATCACTTCTCTTTTAAGAGGAATGGGAGTGGATAGTATAATAATATAGGAAGTACAGAAAAGATGAAAGGCAAGGAAAATTCTTAGAGACAGACACAGGAGTTCATAAGACTCCTATTAAACAAACAGGACAACAATACAGTTGAAATACAATGCATGCATTACAGTTCGAATGAAATCAACAATAATCCCTTTCCTTTTACATGTGCTTACTCCAAAGTCACCTCCCTCAACCTCGTAGTGTCCCCGCTCGGAGAATGACTTCCTCAAGTCTCACTACCAGCGGCCAAGGATAACAGCTAACACCGGTCCGAAATCCTTTCTAGCCTCCCTCGTTACAGCAGTCCACTTAAAGTGGCCGCGCCACCCTCACTCCCGTAGTGCCCCTATAAAACCCACTTTATAAGTCTCACTACCACGTGATGCAGAAAACAAGCAATGCCTGCCTGAATCCCCCCAGGAAACTGAGTCCCCTGCCACAAGGCTAAGTCTCCTACCACAATTAAATAATCAGTGGACCTTCAACTCAACTAGAGCCGAAGGGTCCGGGTCAGGACGTCCCCAACTCAACTAGAGCTGGATGGTCCGGGTCAGGACGTCCCCAACTCAACTAGAGCTGGATGGTCCGGGTCAGGACGTCCCCAACTCAACTAGAGCTGGATGGTCCGGGTCAGGACGTCCCCAACTCAACTAGAGCTGGATGGTCCGAAAGCGCACAGTGAAGCTAGCTAGGCTATCAAAGTGACACAAAATTGGATCACAGGAAACTATGATTCTACACAGATCCCACAGTTCCACAAACTTCTTTTTCCATACAGCCACAGCCACGAGGCTCCTAAAAGAAATAAACAGGCAACAGAAGACCCCCAGGAACACATCCACAGGTCAACCCCCCTTTATCCCAAAAGGGGTAAAATACAAACAGATAGACAGATATACTGAAGACCCAGGCAAGTCCCCTCAGGTCCGCCCCCCTTTATCCCAAAATGGGGAAACAGGCAAACAATTCAGACACACCCAGGCAACAGATAGACTAAAATGCAGGTAAACAAGTGAGTAACGAGGCACCGGGCAAGATATTACCTGTCTTTGATGTCCTCCCGGGAAGCAGTCACAGACACGTGGACGGGTCAATCAAAGGGGCCGGAACATACCGGTGGCTCTGCAGAAGTCTCTACCGTGTACCTGGAGGTGATCAATCTCCTTTCCTTCCCCCCGGATTCCTCCGTCCACCCTTGTCTTCCTTAGGACGGCTCACCGGCCGGACATAGCCCGATGCCCCACGTTGGGCGCCAAGATTGTTATGGTACTTTTTGAAAGTAAACCAAAATGTTCAAATGTCTATCTGTTCCTGTCCAAATCAATAAAATTAAATTGCGTATATACGCTGAAGTAATTAAGTCTGACACACAAGGTTCAGGTTAAAATAACTTCGAGAAAGTTTATTGGCAAGTGGAGTAAAAGCGGGCGCGCAGGCCCTTTTAAGAGGCATTTTGCGTCATCATTGATTATTAGAATATCAGCAAATAAACATCATCAATTGGATTAATTGTTAAGTGTCGGGGTTAGTGTCTTACCTATTGGTTCGAAAAATTAAGAGGTTAGTCCCGTGCCCACCCATCAGAGGTGGGATTATTCTGGACACGGGTGGGGATAAGGGGGTCTTGAGCGTCATTTTACACGGTCAATGATATCAGGCTTCATGTCCAGGTGCAAGGTCTCTTATGAATAGAACATTTCATTACTACTGTGTTCTCGTGGCCTTCAAACTACATTATCTTACAAGTTCTAAGGAGTAGCCAGCACGGTTTAAGGAGTAGCCAGCACCTCCTGGTGCTTGTCCTTGCAGGAAACACAGTCTTTGTCTACTATACTAATTGGGTTGAGAAGTTCAGTCACGTAAGGTAGTTTTAAAATGAACAAGTTAAGTCATGAGGACAAAATGGAGGATTGAAGAAGTCAGGTTAGGGGGACAAAATGGAGGAGGAAGTCACAGTATAAAGTTAAAATGGAGTTAGTACAATAATTCAATACAAGTACAATAATAATTTTTAATAATTCCACATCACTATGATAAAGCCAGCCTCTGTATACCACGCAGCTCTGATAAAGCCAGCCTCTGTATACCACGCAGCTCCGATAAAGCCAGCCTCTGTATACCACACAGCTCCGATAAAGCCTGCATATGTATAGCATACAGCTACGATAAAGCCAGCCTCTGTATACCACGCAGCTCCGATAAAGCCAGCCTCTGTATACCATGCAGCTCCGATAAAGCCAGCCTCTGTATACCACGCAGCTCCCATAAAGCCAGCCTCTGTATACCACGCAGCTCCGATAAAGCCAGCCTCTGTATACCAAGCAGCTCTGATAAAGCCAGCCTGCAGCAGGGGATTCTGCACCCGTCCTTTCTTTCTCACGGACTCACGCCACGCCCACTCATCCGCACGCTCTACGTCATCACGCGCCTCCTTCTATATTTTGAGGCCGATATTTTTTTAATCTGGTCCAATTTCTTCGGAAACTCCTGGTCCCCCATACTATATTAATATTAAAACCCCGAAGCAAAGTGGACGGAGAAAGAGGCAATGTCTCCAGCACTGTTCCCTCTAAGGTGTGTATGCGCACACGCCTTTTTGGGAGTGAGTACAGAGGGTCTGAAGCTGCGCACAGATCCTTGTGGCACCTGCCAGAAGTTGGGGAGAGCAAGGAGCGGGCCAATGGCCTGTCACAGGGGGCCCAGGAGGTGGTCGATATAGATGGGTAATGATCTTTATTTCTGAGCTGATGTCACTTGTACCATTTAGTGCGATAACTATATGGTGATCGCTATTCATGTAGATACCTCCTTTTGAAGCACCAGTGATACGATTGTAACTCAAGCAGAGTTTGCATTTGGATCGCATGGAAGTGCATAACTGAAAATACCCCCTGGAATGCAAGAAAAAGTGGACATTACAACGTACGGAAGTGTCTATTTATATTCTCTGTAGATCGGAGGACAGGTATCAGAAGAGTTGATTGCGGCTGTGCACAAGGATTTACGTTGAGTTTCAAGAAAGGACAGCTGGACTCATCAGTAGGAGAACCAATCCCAGACAGAGAAGTAACAATACCCACTATGCCGCCCATGGCTTAATATTATTATAATTATTATTATTCAAAGGATTAGCACTATTCAAGGGGACTGTGGAAGGGTCTTTGGGCTGTTTGTAGCATTGTTTGTTTTTACTTTTTGGTCCCTGAGAAAAGAACCACGTAGGGCCTTGGAACCTTTCTTTGGTTCATTTTATTTACTTTGTATTTGTTTATGTGTTTCTACAATAAAAGCTATTTTAATTGACCTACTTAAATGCCTGAGTCCAACTCCCTGCATTAGAGAACTTCAAGAAGGAAAGGAGGCTACTGGCCCCCCTACTACCACCAGGGAAGGCACCTCTGATATAGACATATATATGTTATCGATTATCATCCTGAAAGGAGCAAAGGATTATTATAAAGCGAGAGTAGAAGGTGGGGCTTCTAATCCTACCCATCTTCCTCTAGAATGTAAGCTTGTTTGAGCAGGGACCTCAACACCCTCTGTTCCTGTTGGTCCAACTTGTTTTGTTTCACATACTTGTAACAATGAATCCCCTTATTGTACAGCGCTGCAGAATTTTTGGCACTTTGTAAAGAATAATAGTGAATGGCATAGAGCCAGGATAGAGGCAAATACAACCGTGTGGATTTTTATAAAATTTCACAACCTCATGGACATACTAACCAGCTGGGAGTGGGTGTTTAATAGGAGATACATTATTAGAAATTACTATATGCCATTTATCAGTGAGCTTTTCCATTGAGTTCAATACAGGCAAAACTATTTAATTTTACAGCAATCCAAGCATGAGGCCAGGGGACCCGTATTAATTTCCTTTTTAGATTAAAGCGGCGCTGTCACCCTTTGGGGACATTGACGAATTTGCGAAATCCCTCGACTGTGACATCGCTGCTGGAGGTCCAGTGGTAGAGGGGGGTAGGTAAATGTGAGTTTACTTACCTGAACCTGTCCCTTGCGAGCGCTGCCATCTTGGTCTGGTGTGGTCCTCCTCCTTTCGCGCATGTGCAGCATTTAGGACACAGCCAATTCCCTGCAGCCGCAGTCACACGGCTGTTGGGATTAACTCTTGGACTCTGCCCTGAGTCTAAAAAATTCAGGAGACAATGTATTCTATAAAGATTCTATGAAATACTATAGATGGGTAATTCAGGGGGGTGACAGTGTCGCTTTATTTGGACTTTTATTATACAGATAAATGCAAAGTTGTGCATGTTAGAATTAGAAACACACGAGCAATGTATAAATTAAATGGGGTTGAGTTAGCAATAATATTAAAGGGACACTCCAAACCCGAAAAGCAGTTTATGTTGCTGAAGTGCTTTATGTGTGAGTGTGTCGTTTTTTTAATTTTAGAAATAGTATAGATTTCAATAGAAATTTGCACTTCTATAAATTAACCTGGTTACACCCCCCTGGCTGTCAATCAGACAACAGGCCCAGTTACTTCCTGGTTTGGTTAGCTCAGTGGAACTAAACTCAGGAAGCAGCAATTGCCCAGAGCACCTGCCTTGCAAAGACTTCTCATTGAGCTGCATTGGGAAGTCTGTGATTGGACAGACACAGAAAGTCTGGGAGGGTTTAGAAGAGGAGGGCTTGTAAAGGCTGAAGACAAGAGATCTGGAGTTTCTGCAAGGTGTTTTTAAATATATTTCGAATGAAAAAATCCATACTTTAAATGCATGTATGTATTTATGAGATAGATCGACTAAACAGTGTTTTTTATTTTTATTTTTTTATTTGGACAGTGGAGTGTCCATTTAGATGGAAAGGACTTGGAAACGAAATGCTAATAAGATGCTGTCAGGCAAAAAAAACGGATTTTATTTTATTTTTTAGAAAAAAAGGCATCTCTAAGGGGATATAATAGCACTATACTGGGTCAGTACAAACTGCTACGTGCTAACCTGTTCATTAGCAGAAAAACAGACAAGAGGTCACCCATTGAGACTGGAAGAAAGGTTTTATTTTCTGTAATAAAAATACACAGGTTGTATGATCATGTTCTGTCGATATTATTTTAAATATATATATTTATATTTAAGGATATAAGTAATATATGTATGCGAACGTGTTATTGATGCCGAGAGAAACCGGATTGCCATTATAGAGTCAAGAAATAATCCCTCCCCCCTTTTTGTTGCATAGTTGGGATTTTTTTTATTAACATTCTTTATAAAAACATGTGTTTCAAGTTGAATTGATGTCTTTTTTCAACACAGACTACAATTAAAAATTATAACTACATATCTAAACACATAACAAAACAAAGAACAAAGTAGGACTACGAGGGCAGCTTTATTAGCCTATTCTGTGTTGTTTTTTTTCCCACGTCATACAGTACATTTTAAAGAACAGTTTTAATTTAGATTCATTGATATCATCTCTATATTATATTATCAACCCTCCCTCCACTAACTTTTCCAAAACTGAAGACCCTCCTCCGGTCTTAGTGTTTCCCTAATATTTTTCTCTTCACCCCCCCCCATCCCTCCCCATTCTTAAATGATCTGCGAACCACCAGCTACTATCCCCCAAACAGCACCCCGTCACAGAGGATCAGCATAGAACTAATTCACAAGGAAACCGCAAAATAGTCTGTGAACAAAGCTTTTGTTTGATTGTATTCATTGAAAGCTTTGTATACAATGAATATATTTAAATTTGGGCAGGGACATACAGCGTACAGGCCTGCATGTTTCTCTTATCAGAGAGTAGACTCAAGCTTTCCTTTGAAGAAGCTCTCTTGTTGTATTGATTTTCGCTGTGTGCTGGCGATAGTCTTGTGTATTTGATTATAAAATCCATACGGCTCTTCTGTCCAGTTATCCCCACTAATCATTTCTAATTCAGTCTAACATTCTCCAAACACAGAGCAGGTGATTGCACACTGAATTCAGATGGGGAACCACTCCGGCTCTAGAGAAGAACTTCAAGCAGATTAAACAATGAAAACTACAAAGAGGAAATTTTGTACTGTAGATAAAAATGGGCTGACACCAGTCAAACTATATCTCCAAATATAATGTCTGTCTGAACACAGCCTGTCAGTCCATCCCATAGTTATATCACTACATGCAGTGTCAGTCCCAGTCTGGGGAATAGAGCCCATCATAGAGACAGTCCCAGTCTGGGGATAGAGCCCATCATAGAGACAGTCCCAGTCTGGGGATAGAGCCCATCATAGAGACAGTCCCAGTCTGGGGATAGAGCCCATCATAGAGACAGTCTCATTCTGGGGGATAGAGCCCATCATAGAGACAGTCCCAGTCTGGGGATAGAGCCCATCATAGAGACAGTCCCAGTCTGGGGATAGAGCCCATTATAGAGACAGTCCCAGTCTGGGGGATAGAGCCCGTCATAGAGACAGTCCCAGTCTGGGGGATAGAGCCCATCATAGAGACAGTCTCAGTCTGGGGGATAGAGCCCATCATAGAGACAGTCTCAGTCTGGGGATATGGCCCATTATAGAGACAGTCCCAGTCTGGGGGATAGAGCCCATCATAGAGACAGTCCCAGTCTGGGGGATAGAGCCCATCATAGAGACAGTCTCATTCTGGGGGATAGAGCCCATCATAGAGACAGTCCCAGTCTGGGGAATAGAGCCCATCATAGAGACAGTCCCAGTCTGGGGAATAGAGCCCATCATAGAGACAGTCCCAGTCTGGGGAATAGAGCCCATCATAGAGACAGTCCCAGTCTGGGGAATAGAGCCCATCATAGAGACAGTCCCAGTCTGGGGGATACGACCCATCATAGAGACAGTCTCAGTCTGGGGGATAGAGCCCATCATAGAGACAGTCCTAGTCTGGGGATAGTCCCAGTCTGGGAAATACAGCCCATCATAGAGACAGTCCCAGTCTGGGGATAAAGCCCATCATAGAGACAGTCCCAGTCTGGGAAATACAGCCCATCATAGAGACAGTCCCAGTCTGGGGATAGAGCCCACCATAGAGACAGTCCCAGTCTGGGGGATAGAGCCCATCATAGAGACAGTACCAGTCTGGGGGATAGAGCCCATCATAGAGACAGTCTAAGTCTGGGGGATAGAGCCCATCATAGAGACAGTCTCAAACTGGGGGATAGAGCCCATCATAGAGACAGTCCCATTCTGGGGAATAGAGCCCATCATAGAGACAGTCCCAGTCTGGGGATAGAGCCCATCATAGAGACAGTCCCAGTCTGGGGGATAGAGCCCATCATAGAGACAGTACCAGTCTGGGGGATAGAGCCCATCATAGAGACAGTCTCAGTCTGGGGGATAGAGCCCATCATAGAGACAGTACTAGTCTGGGGATAGAGCCCATCATAGAGACAGTCACAGTCTGGGGAATAGAGACCATCATATAGACAGTCTCAGTCTGGGGATAGAGCCCATCATAGACAGTCCCAGTCTGGGGAAGAGAGCCCATCATAGAGACAGTCTCAGTCTGGGGAATAGAGCCCATCATAGAGACAGTCCTAGTCTGGGGATAGAGCCCATCATAGAGACAGTCCCAGTCTGGGAAATACAGCCCATCATAGAGACAGTCCCAGTCTGGGGATAGAGCCCATCATAGAGACAGTCCCAGTCTGGGAAATACAGCCCATCATAGAGACAGTCCCAGTCTGGGGATGGAGCCCATCATAGAGACAGTACCAGTCTGGGGGATAGAGCCCATCATAGAGACAGTCTCAGTCTGGGGGATAGAGCCCATCATAGAGACAGTCTCAAACTGGGGGATAGAGCCCATCATAGAGACAGTCCCAGTCTGGGGATAGAGCCCATCATAGAGACAGTCCCAGTCTGGGGGATAGAGCCCATCATAGAGACAGTACCAGTCTGGGGGTTAGAGCCCATCATAGAGACAGTCTCAAACTGGGGGATAGAGCCCATCATAGAGACAGTCCCAGTCTGGGGAATAGAGCCCATCATAGAGACAGTCCCAGTCTGGGGATAGAGCCCATCATAGAGACAGTCCCAGTCTGGGGGATAGAGCCCATCATAGAGACAGTACCAGTCAGGGGGATAGAGCCCATCATAGAGACAGTCTCAGTCTGGGGGATAGAGCCCATCATAGAGACAGTACCAGTCTGGGGATAGAGCCCATCATAGAGACAGTCACAGTCTGGGGAATAGAGCCCATCATAGAGACAGTCTCAGTCTGGGGATAGAGCCCATCATAGAGACAGTCCCAGTCTGGGGGATAGAGCCCATCATAGAGACAGTCCAAGTCTTGGGAATAGAACCCATTATAGAGACAGTCCCAGTCTGGGGGAAAAAGAGCCCATCATAGAGACAGTCCCAGTCTGGGGGATACGACCCATCATAGAGACAGTCCCAGTCTGGGGGATAGAGCCCATCATAGAGACAGTCCCAGTCTGGGGGGATAGAGCCTATAATAGATAGTCCCTGTTTGGGGGATATGGCCCATCATAGAGACTGTGGCGAAACCAACCTCGCCACTGGGCCCTGGAGAAGCCTGTTTGCTAGCCTCCTACCTACTGACTATGGCCCCTGGGTTATTTGGGGCATATTGTACTGTATATTGCTGCTACTGGCCCTTTTAACAGCATCTATGGACATATTGGGACTTTTGGGACTACTGTCCCTTTAAGATTGTGAAGCATATTCAAGTGTACTGCCTGTAATATTATATATGTATTTATAGATGTGTTAAGTTTATCCTGGGTGATTTGTATGCAGCATTCTGATTGTTCGGTAGAATCACTCCATTCAGTATATTGAGTGAAACTACCGAACAACCAGACCACCCAGGAATGAGTGTGCCTCCAATTACCGTTTGCAACAATGTTGCAAACAGGTAATTGGCAATCAGTGCAGTGTGGTCTTTGTCCTCTGGGTGGCCGCCATTCGGGAAACAAACACGTGGCGGCGGCCATCTTAAACTACCGAACAGCGGTGTTTTGCCGTCGAGTGTCTGGAACTAAAATCGGACACTTGACTAGGCAAACACCGCTGAGACCTCCATACTTCCAGAAATTCGTATGGAAACTACCGAATGACCCGCCGTTCGGTAGAAAGAGCCCCATAAACAAGGGAATTCATTCAAACCCTCTCCAGGCTCTATAACACAGGCAATTCGCCTGTTTTCATTCCCTTGTTTGTGACCGACCGCAGGGCCAAAATGCATGGAACTGTTTTCGGATACTTTACCCATGCGGTCGGTCAAATCTTTGGAACCCCATATCTCACGAACCATTCATCCGAATTACTTGAATTTTGAATATGTTGTCCCCCTGAATAAGGGCTATCCAGCGATGCTGGATTTAAAGGTGTACCCCCGGGTTTTGGGGTACATCCAGAACTTGGCTGAAAATGTGTACCGGATAATTGAGTTTAATGTTATCTGAGGGGAGGGGATGTGTGGGCTGAACCATGTATGTGATTGGTTATTTTATGCCTCCCCCTGGGTGTGGCCTGTATGTGGATTAGTGTAATAAAAGCCAGGCTGGATGAGCCAGTCGAGAGTTCCTGTTTTACCCTCAAAGTGATGTGTCGTCTCATTATTGGGGGGAAGGATTTATTGCATGCTGTTCCAGTTGACTGCTAGGAGTACAAGCCTATTCGTATGGTTCCTATTCAATGGTCTACAGCATTCATATGCTTGGGAGAATTCAAAAGGTTTCTCGGATTTGGTGATTATGGTGTCTGCCAGAGTGCTTGGAGTCCTCAGGAAGCACTAGGAGCATCCATTAACGGAGGTACCAAGTCGGGGTGCCAGGCGATCCGTTACATTGGTGGCAGCGGTGGGATGGCGTCCTAGTGCGAGGTAAAGCAGCTCGGAGACACAGTGCGTTTGGATTTACAATTGAGGGCAACGCTAGCAGTCGTGCAGCGCCCCTGGGAGCAGACAAGTATGGAAGGTTCTGGCTCTGGAGATGATTGGCTGGCCGAGGTGAGGCAGCGAGTGGCTGAGTATGGGGATGATATACCCATGGAGACACGCCGGGTGATCTGGAACCAGGTCATGGCCGAGCGAAACACAAGGCTGGACCGAGAATTCCGGTTGGCAAAAGAGAGGAAGTATGCTCAGCAGCAGGAGCGTTACAGCAGCCGGGTAGAGGCTGCATCCGAGGAGGTTAGCCGTCTTTCCCTGAGGCGGCGGGAGGAACCCGAAGTGGGGGTCCTCATAGACTGGTCCTGTGAGGAACCACAACAGGCAGGTAGAGATGGGACCAAGGTCACTCCACCGGGATGCTGGGCAGCCGGCCCAGATCCCCAGCAGCAACCAGAGTTGCCAGGTGGGGAAGCAGGTGGCCCTTACTCACAAATGTTGAGGGGCCTCACGGATTGGTCCTGGGAAGACCCACCAATGGCAGGTGGAGATGGGACTGCGGTCTCTCTACCGGCCCTACAGGGATGCTGGGCAGTCGGCCCAGATCCCCAGCGGCAGTGTGCGTTACAGGGAGCTGAAGGTGCCGTTCTGGCTCCCCAGCGGCAGTCTACGGTGCAGGGAGAGGAGCCTGTTATCCCCTCTCCCCAGCGGTTGAAGGTGTGTAAGGGAGAGGAGTTTGTTATTCCCTCTCCCCAGCGGCAGCACAGCTCACCAAGGGGAGACAGTAAGCCCCTCACCAGCGCAGATGGGACCGTGGTCTCTGCGCCCTGCCTACAGGGAGTACAGAGGGTCAGCCCTGCTCCCCAGCGGCTGAAAGTGTGTAAGGGAGTGGAGTTTGTTACCCCCTCTCCCCAGCAGCAGCTTAGCACACCAAGGGGAGACAGTAAGCCCCACACCAGCGCAGATGGGACCGTGGTCTCTGCGCCCAAGCTACAGGGAGCTGAAGGGGCCGTCCTCCCTCCCCAGCGGCAGTGTGATTTGTTGGGAATTGGGAGCCCAGTCTCCATTCCCCAGCGGCAGGCTGAGTTACAGGGGGCAGAGGTAGTTGGTCCTACCCCCCAGCAGCAGAGTGATATGCCGGGAAGGCAGTGTGAAGTGCAGGGAGAGGAGAGCAGCGTCCTCCCTCCCCAGCGGAAGGCTGAGTTACAGGGGGCAGAGGTAGTTGGTCCTACCCCCCAGCAGCAGCGTGATTTTTTGGGAATAGAGAGCCCAGTCTCTATTCCCCAGCAGCAGGACACTGAATTGGGAGGAGAGACAGTCGGTCTCCCTCCACAAAGACTGAAAGTAGGCATGGGAGAGGAGATTGTTACCTCCTCTCCCCAGCGGCAGATCATCAATGGGCAGAGTGTTCTAATGGGAGAGGAGATTGTTACCACCTCTCCCCAGCGGCAGATCATCAATGGGCAGAGTGTTCTAATGGGAGAGGAGCTGGTTACCACCTCTCCCCAGCGGCAGCTTAATGTACCAGGGGGAGACTGTAAGCCCCACACCTGTGCAGATGGGACCGTGGTCTCTGCACTTCCAGCACAGGGGGTAGGGACGGTCGGTCCTGCCCCCCCACAACAGGGCTGTTTAGCCAAAG
This sequence comes from Pelobates fuscus, assembly GCF_036172605.1. Lineage (NCBI taxonomy): Eukaryota > Metazoa > Chordata > Amphibia > Anura > Pelobatidae > Pelobates > Pelobates fuscus. The sequence goes on along the minus strand of NC_086320.1, from coordinate 9,236,261 downwards.
GGGAGAAAGTCGGTCTCCAGCAACCAGGCTCCAACCAGACTACTCCTGTAGTAGTGCTGGCACCAGGGCAGAGTACCGCTGGTCTCTGCCCACTCAGCAACCCACCAAAACAGCCTACCAGTCCCCCACACAGCCGGGGTGAGGCACCTGGACCTGGACAAGTTTTTCCATTACTCAGGTGTAGTAACCATTTATTGTGGGTGGGCTGTACTGCTGTTTCTGTTTTGTGGGTGGGCTGCTGGACTAACAAGGGCACTGACCGGCAAGAGGTCAGGTACCCTGTTAGTCTGTTTGGAAAAGGGGAGAAATGTGGCGAAACCAACCTCGCCACTGGGCCCTGGAGAAGCCTGTTTGCTAGCCTCCTACCTACTGACTATGGCCCCTGGGTTATTTGGGGCATATTGTACTGTATATTGCTGCTACTGGCCCTTTTAACAGCATCTATGGACATATTGGGACTTTTGGGACTACTGTCCCTTTAAGATTGTGAAGCATATTCAAGTGTACTGCCTGTAATATTATATATGTATTTATAGATGTGTTAAGTTTATCCTGGGTGATTTGTATGCAGCATTCTGATTGTTCGGTAGAATCACTCCATTCAGTATATTGAGTGAAACTACCGAACAACCAGACCACCCAGGAATGAGTGTGCCTCCAATTACCGTTTGCAACAATGTTGCAAACAGGTAATTGGCAATCAGTGCAGTGTGGTCTTTGTCCTCTGGGTGGCCGCCATTCGGGAAACAAACACGTGGCGGCGGCCATCTTAAACTACCGAACAGCGGTGTTTTGCCGTCGAGTGTCTGGAACTAAAATCGGACACTTGACTAGGCAAACACCGCTGAGACCTCCATACTTCCAGAAATTCGTATGGAAACTACCGAATGACCCGCCGTTCGGTAGAAAGAGCCCCATAAACAAGGGAATTCATTCAAACCCTCTCCAGGCTCTATAACACAGGCAATTCGCCTGTTTTCATTCCCTTGTTTGTGACCGACCGCAGGGCCAAAATGCATGGAACTGTTTTCGGATACTTTACCCATGCGGTCGGTCAAATCTTTGGAACCCCATATCTCACGAACCATTCATCCGAATTACTTGAATTTTGAATATGTTGTCCCCCTGAATAAGGGCTATCCAGCGATGCTGGATTTAAAGGTGTACCCCCGGGTTTTGGGGTACATCCAGAACTTGGCTGAAAATGTGTACCGGATAATTGAGTTTAATGTTATCTGAGGGGAGGGGATGTGTGGGCTGAACCATGTATGTGATTGGTTATTTTATGCCTCCCCCTGGGTGTGGCCTGTATGTGGATTAGTGTAATAAAAGCCAGGCTGGATGAGCCAGTCGAGAGTTCCTGTTTTACCCTCAAAGTGATGTGTCGTCTCATTATTGGGGGGAAGGATTTATTGCATGCTGTTCCAGTTGACTGCTAGGAGTACAAGCCTATTCGTATGGTTCCTATTCAATGGTCTACAGCATTCATATGCTTGGGAGAATTCAAAAGGTTTCTCGGATTTGGTGATTATGGTGTCTGCCAGAGTGCTTGGAGTCCTCAGGAAGCACTAGGAGCATCCATTAACGGAGGTACCAAGTCGGGGTGCCAGGCGATCCGTTACAGAGACAATCCCAGTGTGGGGGATACGGCCCATCATAGATAGTCCCTGTTTGGGGGATATGGCCCATCATAGAGACAGTCCCAGTGTGGGGGATACAGCCCATCATAGAGACAGTCCCAGTGTGGGGGATAGAGGCCCTCATAGAGACAGTCCCAGTCTGGGGGATAGAGCCCATCATAGAGACAGTCCCAGTCTGGGGGATAGAGCCCATCATAGAGACAGTCCCAGTCTGGGGGATAGAGCCCATCATAGAGACAGTCCCAGTCTGGGGGATAGAGCCCATCATAGAGACAGTCCCAGTCTGGGGGATAGAGCCCATCATAGAGACAGTCCCAGTCTGGGGGATAGAGCCCATCATAGAGACAGTCACAGTCTGGGGAATAGAGACCATCATATAGACAGTCTCAGTCTGGGGATAGAGCCCATCATAGACAGTCCCAGTCTGGGGAAGAGAGCCCATCATAGAGACAGTCTCAGTCTGGGGAATAGAGCCCATCATAGAGACAGTCCTAGTCTGGGGATAGAGCCCATCATAGAGACAGTCCCAGTCTGGGAAATACAGCCCATCATAGAGACAGTCCCAGTCTGGGGATAGAGCCCATCATAGAGACAGTCCCAGTCTGGGAAATACAGCCCATCATAGAGACAGTCCCAGTCTGGGGATGGAGCCCATCATAGAGACAGTACCAGTCTGGGGGATAGAGCCCATCATAGAGACAGTCTCAGTCTGGGGGATAGAGCCCATCATAGAGACAGTCTCAAACTGGGGGATAGAGCCCATCATAGAGACAGTCCCAGTCTGGGGATAGAGCCCATCATAGAGACAGTCCCAGTCTGGGGGATAGAGCCCATCATAGAGACAGTACCAGTCTGGGGGTTAGAGCCCATCATAGAGACAGTCTCAAACTGGGGGATAGAGCCCATCATAGAGACAGTCCCAGTCTGGGGAATAGAGCCCATCATAGAGACAGTCCCAGTCTGGGGATAGAGCCCATCATAGAGACAGTCCCAGTCTGGGGGATAGAGCCCATCATAGAGACAGTACCAGTCAGGGGGATAGAGCCCATCATAGAGACAGTCTCAGTCTGGGGGATAGAGCCCATCATAGAGACAGTACCAGTCTGGGGATAGAGCCCATCATAGAGACAGTCACAGTCTGGGGAATAGAGCCCATCATAGAGACAGTCTCAGTCTGGGGATAGAGCCCATCATAGAGACAGTCCCAGTCTGGGGGATAGAGCCCATCATAGAGACAGTCCAAGTCTTGGGAATAGAACCCATTATAGAGACAGTCCCAGTCTGGGGGAAAAAGAGCCCATCATAGAGACAGTCCCAGTCTGGGGGATACGACCCATCATAGAGACAGTCCCAGTCTGGGGGATAGAGCCCATCATAGAGACAGTCCCAGTCTGGGGGGATAGAGCCTATAATAGATAGTCCCTGTTTGGGGGATATGGCCCATCATAGAGACAATCCCAGTGTGGGGGATACGGCCCATCATAGATAGTCCCTGTTTGGGGGATATGGCCCATCATAGAGACAGTCCCAGTGTGGGGGATACAGCCCATCATAGAGACAGTCCCAGTGTGGGGGATAGAGGCCCTCATAGAGACAGTCCCAGTGTGGGGGATAGAGCCCATCATAGAGACAGTCCCAGTCTGGGGGATAGAGCCCATCATAGAGACAGTCCCAGTCTGGGGGATAGAGCCCATCATAGAGACAGTCACAGTCTGGGGGATAGAGCCCATCATAGAGACAGTCCCAGTCTGGGGGATAGAGCCCATCATAGAGACAGTCCCAGTCTGGGGGATAGAGCCCATCATAGAGACAGTCCCAGTCTGGGGGATAGAGCCCATCATATAGAGACAGTCCCAGTCTGGGGGATATGGCCCATCATAGAGACAGTCCCAGTCTGGGGGATAGAGCCCATCATAGAGACAGTCACAGTCTGGGGGATAGAGCCCATCATAGAGACAGTCCCAGTCTGGGGGATAGAGCCCATCATAGAGACAGTCCCAGTCTGGGGGATAGAGCCCATCATAGAGACAGTCCCAGTCTGGGGGATAGAGCCCATCATATAGAGACAGTCCCAGTCTGGGGGATAGAGTTCACCATAGAGACAGTCCCAGTCTGGGGATAGAGACCATCATAGAGGCAGTCCCAGTCTGGGGGATACGGCCCATCATAGAGACAGTCCCAGTCTGGGGGATAGAGCCCATCATAGAGACAGTCACAGTCTGGGGGATAGAGCCCATCATAGAGACAGTCCCAGTCTGGGGGATAGAGCCCATCATAGAGACAGTCCCAGTCTGGGGGATAGAGCCCATCATAGAGACAGTCCCAGTCTGGGGGATAGAGCCCATCATATAGAGACAGTCCCAGTCTGGGGGATATGGCCCATCATAGAGACAGTCCCAGTCTGGGGGATAGAGTTCACCATAGAGACAGTCCCAGTCTGGGGATAGAGACCATCATAGAGGCAGTCCCAGTCTGGGGGATACGGCCCATCATAGAGATAGTCTCAGTCTGGGGGGATAGAGCCCATCATAGAGATAGTCCCAGTGTGGGGGATAGAGCCCATCATAGAGACAGTCTCAGTCTGGGGATAGAGCCCAACATAGAGATAGTCCCAGTCTGGGGGATACGGCCCATCATAGAGACAGTCTTAGTCTGGGGGATAGAGCCCATCATAGAGACAGTCCCAGTCTGGGGGATACGACCCATCACAGAGACAGTCCCAGCCTGGGGGATAGAGCCCATCATAGAGACAGTCCCAGTCTGGGGAGATAGAGCCCATAATAGATAGTCCCTGTTTGGGGGATATGGCCCATCATAGAGACAGTCCCAGTGTGGGGGATACAGCCCATCATAGAGACAATCCTAGTGTGGGGGATAGAGGCCATCATAGAGACAGTCCCAGTCTGGGGGATATACCCCATCACAGAGACGGTCCCAGTCTGGGGGATAGAGCCCATCATAGAGATAGTCCGATAGTCCCTGTTTGGGGGATGTGGCCCATCATTGCGGTAAGTTGTTAAACCGTTAGTAAATGGTAGGATTTGGGGGAGGAACACCATGGTACTCCTGGCACCGTAATAACTTCAGTGTGCTGTAGTGATTATGGTTCTTGGAGCATTCCGTTAATATAACAGACACATTATCTGAGGGATAAGAGTGGAGTCCCGTGGTCCATGCATTTTATTTGTTGTTCTATTATCTTACCTTTATACCACTCAGACAGAGACTGGTGCAGATAGAGGGTCACATTTTGAGTTTTCGGATTACTGGTTTTATTAATCCTCGGCCGCCCATTTTTAAATTTGGATTCTCACACATTCTGTACATTTTGCGGGAGCCAGTTAATTCATCCCATAAACACTAATGTTGATAGGATAATATTAGCAGAGCAGTGCCAGGTCTGACTGGGGAAGATACGCTACGTAGAACAGACACAGAGAGGGTGAGCGGAGATTTTTAGAGCCAGATATTGTCCTCTGGGCGCATATAACACAAACTAGCGTTTGTCAGAGGTTGACTGATTTCAGCAAAGATTTTATCTTAAAAATAATAGGACTGCTTTTCTGGGAGACATTTTCATGACGGGTTTTACGTTATGTGCTGCTCCCTGATTTGTCTCTCTGTAAAATATACATTGCGGTTCTACTCAGGAGACTGGAGGATAAAACACAGCTGAGAGCACGGTGGCTCTATGATACGTGAGCTATGGTTTCTGTATGGTTATCAACCTTCGAAATACTGCGCTCATTCATTTTACTTTTGTTTTTGCCAGAGAACCTTCTTTACCGACCAAAAGATTCTAAAGAATTTCTGACAGATACGAACTTGGACTGAACTAATGTGAATATATTTTCTTTTTTATTACGTTATGATTGACTGGGGCATTGTTACCATAATATGTTTTATAGAAAAAATTTATATGTATTGATACAATAACATGCATTATTTTTATATTTTGTCCCTTTCTCATTTTATAATTATATTTTCTGATTGACTTGTTTTTTGTTTTTTTATCTAGATGACATTATGAAGACTTGTGTTTTTATGAATTCTTTTAATTGATCAACACTAAAATAACTATTAGTTCGGCATATCAATCCAGTGAAATAGCAGCACACACGGCAGAACAACAAATAACTTTTCTGTGTTTAATAATAAGAGGCTATTAACCAGTTAAATATTGGTTTTATGGCAGTCTGGGTTCATTCAATGAAATCATACATTTGATTATGTCCTTCTGATTCTACGAAAATGTTAAACAATGAGTTGGATCAGCTCGTTGGTTAGAGCGTAGCGATTACCGTCCCAATTAAAGTGAGTTGGATGACCGGTTTTGGATTCACTGCTATATTCAAAACAAGGACTCAGTTCAAATGCAAGGGAGGATTTCACAAGTCCAACAGCGCCACACTTGGCCGGAGCTGGGTGGTAAACCCGTCCATTCTCCGGAAACATAACAAGTTTCTCAGGTTCGAACATCACAGTGAGTTTATCTCCTCCCCCGCAGTAGGACAAGACATGTCTCCCTGTGCTCTGCTCGGACAGCAGGTGTGTGAAGACTATGGGTCGGTCATCGCAGCGAATGAAATTCCTCTCTCTGCCACATGGGGAAATATACGGGAAATCATCCTCATACCGGCCTGTTTCATTCCTCCTTACTTGCTTGAAGAAAAATACTAGAAATTGCTTATCTGTCAAAAAATTAAAATAGTTTCAGCGTTTTATAAAACTATTAGGTTCTGTTTTATAATACAGCTAAAATATCCAATACTCAGAACTATGATACGGGTGCCCTGTATAACGATAGATGGAAAAAGAAATATCCAGGCACACCCGAGGTTTCTTCTAAAAGTCTTTTTATGTGAAGCAAGGAAGTGGAGACAACGTTTCGGCTCCTCTCTGAGTCTTTATCAAGTCTAAGGTGTGCCTTTGGCAGAAAGTATTCCCTCTTCTTTTAGTGTGTGCATTATACTCTAGTTTGTTTGCAATCTGTATTCAGACATACATTACGGCTACAGGCTGTCATTGTGATCTCACATGGGGAACAAAGTAGCACAGTATGGTTCTACCTACATTCAACACGTGTAAAAAGCTTACTCCACTGCCGAGCACTGCAACTGAACAAATATTAGCATAGCATTTATTTGAAGCAAGGGATGCATAGCTAGCATATAAAGATATCATAACACAGCATGCTGTGTATAGATTGCTATACAGACAAACCTTAAAATTACAATTATGTAAATTTGCAACATTTTTATTGTTCACATATTTGTTTATCTTTCATAAAAATATTGGTAAATGAAAAGCTTTAGCCATTATATAATGACCGTTATCTTGTAATATTTCATACAGGTTCTGAAATTTTAGTATAAAAGCAAAAATGGACATTTTCGGACATACTACAGATGTAACAAATATAGATTAATAAACATGGAAACTAAAGGCCTTACTAGCAGGGCAGCTTACTGAAAATGGCAACAGAAAGTGAAAAGAAAGTCTGCAATTGAGCACAATGCCCACATACAGTTAAATCATATATTTCTAATAAAAAGATATATAAAACCGCTACAATAATCTAAATCAATATCTGGACTGCTAATGCAATGCTAATAGTGAAATGGTAGACTCCATTCACTCCTTCCCCTCTCTGACTGTAGGAATGGTATAACCCAGCGGTTCCCAAACTGTGTGAACGGGCACACAAGGGCGCTGCAAAATATTCCGCCGGTGCTATGATGATAGCACCGGGAACCATGCCTCACTCTTCCCTGACGGCTCTGCAGGACCGGAGGGGAGATCCGAGATTTCCCTCTCCGGCCCGCTAGCACTGTAATTTCGGTGGCCGGCAGGGGAGGGAGAGAGAGAGGACCTAGGGGAGCTCTAAAAGGCAACTCCGCTGGGTTCTCCTCTCCCAAGCTCGGAGCGTTGCTGCGGTTACCACGGCCCCCCCCCGAATCTCCCGAGAGTGAACTCTAGCTTCAGGAGCTGCACCACATGGACCACCAGGGCTTCCACACCAGACCACCAGGGTTTAGTACGGTCTCCCCTACCAGGCAAAGATAAAAGATTTTTTTTAAAGTGATATATTTATATTTATGAATTTGCCCTCCTACCCCACAGACCCAAACAAATTCCCCCATACACACACACTGCTCCCCATGCACACAATTACCCCACAATTCACACACACTGCCCCCTCGCAGAAACTGTACCCCTCACACAAACTGTACCTCTCACACACTGCACCCCTCACACAACCTGCACCCCCACAAACACCGTACCCCTCACACACAAACTGCCCCTCACACACACTGCACCCCACACACACAGTGCACCCCACACACACATGTATTGCACCCCTCACACACCCAATACAGCCCCTGTCACGGGAGATCCAAGGTAAGTTGTCAAACTGTTCTTAAACAGTTTTACTACGTACCGTGGGGGGGCACTACAGCACTACTGGCACCATAACCACTACAAAGTGGAGTAGTGGTTATTGTGCCTGGATTGTTTCTTTAAATAATCTACCAGTGATTATTTACCCCTTAATCTACCCCTCCCAAGATTAGGTTCTGGATCTGCGCCTGAACGGCAAACATTTCTGCGAACAGGGGCCCAGTATTTGCCGCAGCTCATATACCTTTTGACCTACATTTGTCTGCACTTAAAGAATAATCGTTTTAATTTTAATCTAAAAAATTTAATAAGAGGCTTTACACAGATAGAGAAATGTGTAAGCAACATAAAAAATATCAGGCAAGATAAGATAATGGCATATCAAAAAATCAAGATAAGAGAAAGGACAATATCAATAAATCTGATTGGATAAAGCATTGTACCAATAAATTAAATCCTACACAGAACACCACATATTGACCTATGTAATCCCCCGCTTCCTTCCACGGTAGCACATTGCACAGATAGAACCTCAGAAAACAGAGAGCCTCATCTTCAGTTTAAATCCTAAATATCATTCTTTAGGATCCTCATTTCTTTTTTACTTTACTACTAACTTGAACCATGACAGCTGATCATTTTCAGCCACGGACAACAATCTATGCACTCTAAGCAACACGCCGATGTCGGATCTTGAAACAAAAATCTGGCATTGTAAAATGCAGGTAGTTCACTTGCCACAAACTTGCGGCTTCGGACAGTATAATTTGCAACGTGGTCTTCTGGACCGGGGGCTCCAATCCTTCTGAGGTGTGTAACTTCAAGAAGATGCTCACAAAGCTGAATGCTGTGTCCCCTCCAAGTGCTGCTGCAAGCAAGAAGTCAATTGCAGACAGTCCAATCAAGGAGACGGGAAGGGAGCAGGAACCGGACCTCAATGACCTCCATGCTCCAAGCCAGTTGTATCCACTACAAGTCATCACGCCCCCTTGCAAGTCCTCTCCTTCTAACCACCCCACCCCCCACTCCCCAGACTTTCTGTGTCTGTCCAATGACAGACTTCCCAATGCAGCTCAATGTGAAGTCTTTACAAGGCAGGTGCTCTGGACAATTGCTGCCTCTTGAGTTTAGTTCCACTGAGCTAAACAAACTAGGAAATAACAGGACAGGAAGTCTGATTGACATCCATGGAGGGTGTAACTAGGTAATTTTTTTTACACATAAAGCATTTTTAGCAAGCTAAAGTACTTTAGGGCTCTGGAGTGTTCCTCTAACTCACCTTTTCACCCATGCCGCATTGGTCTCGCTGTGGCTGGCCCCGCCTCCATGGCTGAGATCAATCTTTATGATCTCAGCCAATCCGACGCTTTCCCCTTTGAAAGTAATTGGAGGCAATAGCGCATTCATAGCAAAATGCTGCGCCAATCAGCATCACCTCACAGAGATACATTAAATCAATACATCTCTATGGGGAGCATTCAGCGTGACATTGGAAGCACTTCTAGTGGTTGTCTGAATGACTGTCACTGGAGGTGTCTCTAGGCAGTAATGTAAACACTTCCTTTTGTCTTAAAAGGCAGAGTTTACATTGAAAACCCTGCAGGGACATGCTATTGACACTAGAACCACTACATTAAGCTGTTGGTGACTATAGTGTCTCTTTAAATTGTGTATAATATGTATGGAACATACTTCAGTAACACAAAAGTGTTACACAGTACCTCCCCATTCATAAAAAAAGTAAAACATTTTTATGAACCGGAAACTAGCGATTGGCTTAGAGCATCAGCTGACCACTCTAGCCAATTAGTTGCTCCCATGCCTGACGCCAATCTGCACTTCCTGACATTCCGTTTCAGAAACCGAGTACCACTGAGCGACCTGGAGATCTGGAGCTGGAGGAAGCCTTTGGGGGTTAAACCATTTGAGAGCGGGTTAACCCATTAAAGGAAAGAGAGGGACCTCCTGGCATTATAGCATTTTCATTTAGATTCAGTTGTTATGGTGACCAGAATGTTCCTTTAATTTGATTAAAGGAACACTATAGTGTCAGGAATACAAAGATGTATTCCTGACACCATAGTTCTGAAAACGCTATTCACCTTGGCTTTATGTGATTATTAATTATGACACTGTCAAAAAGGGGCCAAGCATGGATGTCATTACAATTATGCCACCCTCCCCCCCCCCCCCATGTAAACATCCCTCCTTCATTCCTTCCCCGCGTATAATATGCCTCATGATCCTCTAGATTGTAAGCTCACAGGCATGGATTTCTATCCCCTGTTTGCATATTTACTAATTTTATTTTTGCATAAATTGTAAATATAATAAGGTATATTCAGCACCTTGGACAGCAGTAAGTTTTACAATGGGGGTACTATGACCCTGGATAGCAGAGGATTATGGTGGGGGAGGTTGCATATTCCTATTCTGTAGGATTTTATCATCATTGTAAAGCCAATAAGGACGCAGGTGCAGTGTGTTGTTTGAAGATGATAGAATAATGAATGTATAAATATCCTAAAAACTGCCGAAATCGACTTTCAAATACGAATACGATACAAAAGTTTAAAAAAAAAATGAGTACTGTAAACTATAATAAAAATATAAAATGATGCCCACTATCAACTTAACTTTCACATTTCATCCTCAAAATATATAAATACCCCCCCAACCCCCACCAAATAATAGGATGAATTGTGGGTTAGCAGATGCTTAGTAAACAGCAACAAATCACTTCCATGAAATATGGGATGAAATTAAATTTAAAACAGATGGTGACATCAACGTGTTCTCATAAAATGTGTGATTTACTTCCCGTAAATGGTATTAAGAATATTACTGTTACATGCCTCCAACGTGATCTCTCTCTTAGAATATTTCTGATATTTTATAGAATGAAAGAAAACTCTTAAAAGGAACCGTCCCAAATTCATGGACAGATAACCTGCTTTTATTTATTGATCCTGGTAAATCGTATTAATGCGTTTATTGGGATGTTTTGTGGTGAACAGACAGAGAATGGAGGCATTATAAGTAGAGTTAAAGGGATACTCCAAGCACCGAGACCACTTCTGCCCATTGAAGTGGTCTGGATGCCAACTCCCACCAACCTTAACCCTGCAAGTGTAATTAATGCAGTTTTCATAAACTGCAATATTTACATTGCAGGGTTAAGTCCTCCTCTAGTGGCTGTCTACTAGATAGAACACGAAAAAGGATGCTGGATGTCCTCAAGCTGTGAGGACCTCCAGTGTTGCCGAAATCCCCATAGGAAAGCATTATATAATGCTTTCCTATAGGGAGGTTTAATGCGCGTGTGCGGCCATTGCTGCACATGCGCATTAGGTCTCCCCCGCCGACGGCCGCACATGCGTAGGAGCGTAGGCGGAGCCTGACCCAGCGCCGAGGGACATCGCGCTGGACTCCGGTAAGCCATTGAAGGGGTTTTAACCCCTTCAGCAACTTGGGATGGGGGTGGGAGGTAGAGGGGCACTAAAGGGTCCTGCAGAGCCAGGAAAACTAATATGTTTTCCTGGCACTGGAGAATCCCTTTAACCCCTTAAGGACCAAACGTCTGGAATAAAGGGGAATCATGACATGTCACACATGTCATGTGTCATTAAGGGGTTAAATTAGCTAGTTCTGGTAACCCTATAGTGTCAATTCACTGTTTAGTGAACAACTGTAGTGTACTTTAGTGTACAATTGTAAATACAAACCATACACTGTTCTGTGCGGTAATACGGAATAACCACAAAAACTGCTCAGTGAGATAATACAAAATACAGATTAAGGAGCAGCGCAGAGTTTAAAAAACAAAACACCTGTCTGTGTTTTGTAACAAGGCTGGAAAATGTATGTTTGGACTTGAATGACTCAAAACACACAAAATTCTCATTACAATATACAATGTAATATATTATATTTATAGCCACAACCTACGCCGCAGCGCTTTACAATATTATTAAATAATTAAATAATAAATGAGAAAATTACAAAATCTTACAGGATCAATAGATAGACGAGGACCCTGCTTGAAAGAGCTTACAATCTAGAGGAGGTGGGCTATAACAACACAGGAAGGGCAGTGTGGGGGATAGCAACCAAATGACAAGGTCAGAAAGTAGCAGAACTGGAAGGTGGGACGAGTGTGGCCCTTTAAGTGAGAGACATAGTTACAAATGCTAAAAAAAAGAGACATGTGTCCATCAAGTTCAGCCTTCCTCAAATTAGTTTTTTTTCTGTTTTACAGAATACACTGGAGCTGTATTGAAGCTCCAGGAAAGTGTGAGTGCACATATTGTATTTTACTTATCACCACTACAGTTTTAAATACTACACTATTATTCCTTCTCTGGTTCTCTTCACATATACCTTGTCAAGGATTGCTGAAGCGCTGCACCTACCCCCCTGTTTTTGTCCTTTTTTGCTGTTGATCTAAAAGAAGGCAAAAAACCCAGTTTGCTACACGTCCAATTTGCAAACAAACTAGGAATAAATTCATTCTTCACCCCAGAATGGCAGTCAGATTTATCTTTGGAAAATGAAGCTATTACCCTACAATTGAAAAATTATATCCTTGAATATTCTGTTTTTTGCAAGTATGCATCTAATTGCTGTTTAAAAATCTGTATGGATTCTGATAAAACCACTTCTTCAGGCAGAGAATTCCACAAAAAACTTTCCTTTGCCTTAGACAAAATCTTCTTTCTTCCAGTCAAAACGCATGACCTCGTGTTCTATGTAAAATCCGGTTTGTGAATAGATTTCCACACAATGGTTTGTATTAGCCCCGAATATATTTGTATAATGGTATCATATCCCTCCTGAGGCGCTGTTTTTCTAAACTAAAGAGGTTTAAATGTGTTAACCTTTCTTCGTAACTAAAATGCTCCATTCCTTTTATTAATTTTGTAGCCAGCCTCTGTACTTTTTCTAGTGCCATAATATCCTCCTTCAGAACAGGTGTCAAAAATTGCAAAGCACATTCAAGATGTGGTCTTACCAGTGATTTATAAAGAGGCAGAAAGATATTCTCATCCCGAGAATGAATGCCCTTTTTCATGCATGACAATACCTTACAGCCTTTGGCCACTGCGGATTGACATTGCACATTGTTGCACAGTGTGTTGTCTATAACAATTCCCAAACCCTTCTCGTGTGGTGTTATCCCTAATCCACTACCATAGGGTATAAGCTGCTTGTGCATTCTTTACCCCGAAGTGCATCACTGAATTTTTTTTGCTCACATTGTATTACTTTAGTGAGTTTTGTGTTATCATTTATAAATATGTTAAATAGAAGCGGTCTCAGAACAGAACCCCGAGGGACACCACTTACATGTGTTACTACAAGAGGCCTTAGGCTTTTTTAGATCTAGATCTGGGTTTTGAGGACTTCTTAATAATTGTAGACATCGGGGGAGTCTAATGGAGGTAGGGAGGCTGTTCCAAAGAAAAGGAGTCGCCCGCAAGAAGTCCTGCAAGCACGAGTTAGCAGTAAGGGCGTAAGACAGGAGGAGGTCAGTGGCCAAGAAGGGAGACAAAGAAGGAACGTACTTTAAAATGAGTGAATAAATGTAGTTGAAATCTCACTGTAAGGATCCTTTAACCACTGATGTCCATGAAGATGTATTTAGTATTCATAATCTTCCTGCGACCAAAAGATTAAAACAATGGATTTTAACCACAGTGAACAAGAAAGATGAACATAAGGAGTTTGAGTCCTAATGGGATCATCTGAAATGGTCCCGTAATGTACATGATTGCCACCTAGTGGCTAATTAAGGCGTAGCACAGTCTGTAATAAAACTCAGAAAATGGACATGTTTTATAATGCTACTTCAATAATAATAATAATAATAACTAGTATTTATGTAGCGCCTTTCTCCCAGCGCACACTGAATAGTAATAGATGTTACCTTTGGAGCAGACAATATATTTTTACAGTAACAAGGAACAGACTCAGCTCCTATACCCCTCACACCTTGTTCTAGTATCGAAACTCGCAGTGCCCAGTAGTGACCTCTTCACATTAGCAGCAGAGTGGAAAAACTCACTCTTCTCTGCCAAAAGGGAACATCCACTATAACAGATACTTTCTGCTGTCCCACCTTTCTCAGGCAGCCACGCTAAAGGAAAAATACTAGCTTGTAATACCGTGCAACTGACAAGGCACCCAGAATGTCCGGATGGTCTCCGAGATCCAAACTACATGTTTTTTTTCTTCTTCCTTGCTGCCATTAAAGAGAACTTGCCATGAGAGATATAGGTTTGCAGTTTTCTAACCACCTGTCTTGACTTACGTTACACAATTTGTGTTTCTTCCTTTAATACTGTTAAAAGCTCATATTTTATTTCATTTCCATTTCCTATGTCTCCTGCTGAGACCACCAGTCATGTTTCAGTGGATGTTTCACTGTTGTACGACACACCACTCCTGCATACCTTTGTTTGGGAAGCACTTCCCATGATAGATTAAACGTCCCCAACATTTTATGTTGGCTTAGTGTAAAGAACACTTATCTGTTCTAATCATTCTGGCACTTTCTCTCCGTGCAGCTACTGCTGCTCTCACATAAAGCCTGTCCCTCTCCCTCCTTCCCCTTGCCAGCACTGCTTGCCCTTAGGCTAAATTCAAGCAGAAGAGATGTCTAGAGGAGGGTTTTCCTGAGAACAGACTTGCAGAGTTCTTATCTCTATGCTGGTCAACACACGCAGAACTGACAGAGACGAGGGGAAAGGGCTGTTTTATAAACCCCTGTTTTTAACCCCTTAAGGACACATGACATGTATGACATGTCATGATTCCCTTTTATTCCAGAAGTTTGGTCCTTAAGGGGTTAAAGAACTATAAACAATTTCTGACAATTCTTCTAGGACAATGTACAATGTACATTTGAGAATAAGTTATATTTGTCATGACCATTTAAGTTGATATCCAGATTCTCGAACTTCTCTGTGATTTGTTTCAAGGTTCTTATGGACAGGGAACAATCTGCTTGGTTCCACTTCTTTAGGTTTACCAGTTACTGCACTGTTGGTGACTTTAATGAGGACTGCTGATAATTAAATTAAATTAAATTAAATGATGCGCTGTCCTTACCATAATTTTCAAGCAGATTGAGAACCGACCGACGAGATCGAGTTCGTCACTGGTGATTTAGATGTGCAACTGTAGTCGTGTTGCCTTGATCTTGAATCATAGATGCCAATACTTGGTTCAAAGTCAAGACACCTGCACTCAGTTCCCAGAAGTTGGATGATTTGCTACTAATATTCTTGCACTATCTTCCATGGACTGCTCGTTGGTAAATACGAACCCCCATCCTGTAGGCAAGTAATCGGTTATAATGCTATTGTGGGTTAAGTTCCTGTAGGACTTCCCTTATAAAGGTGACTTCATCCACCTAGATTAAAACGCCTGGTAGTTCAGAGTAGGTTAAGACCTTTTCTGCCGATTTAGATTCTTGGCTTGTAGAGGTCTTAGATGTGTTTTTCTCATCACGGTCATATGTCCCACAACTCTCATGGCTGTTCTGAGAGATATGACTCTTTCTTATCAGCAAGGAGACTGCTGGCTGCAATTTTTTTTTCCACTCTATAGAAATCGTCAGAAGCATTAAATCTGTATTTATGACAAGGCCAAAGAGCTTTATAATTCCGGCAGATATCAAGGAGGATTACTTCCAATTTATAATCCACCTGTTTGACTTTAAAAATGGTAATCTTAACTTCCATAAATTCTGCTGAGTTTTTATTAGACAGCAATCTAAATACAGAATCACTGCTCTTCATAATTCGGCTGCTTTACCAATAAGATTTTTTGTAAAAACCACTGGCATATATATAAGCCAAAACAGCAAAAACCTAAACAGGAAATTGTACAATTTCACTTGAAAGTGAGAGACAAACCTTGGAAACTCCCTGCAGTGCACTGAAATAAGCAGAAATGAGCCTTTTAAATCGACAGTAGTCGTGTGTGACTGGGAACATAAGATGGACACCTTAATTAGATCCCTGGATGACTCCTATGTTTAAGTCACCCTGTACCCATTGTAGGTGCAGGGTGTGTGTAATGGTTGTGTATTATGTATTTATTGTTAATTATTTGTTTGCTCTCCTGTCCTGCGGATGCTTGCTACCAACTAGGAGGATTTGGCTATGGAGCCTGTATAGCGCCCTCTGTTGGTTGCATATTGCATATTGCCAATTCTGCAGGCAGGAGAGATATTTTGTGTTAAATAATATCTTCCCAACCTCCTTATAAATATGTAATTGTGTTTTAATAGGTTGCTGTATGTTGTCTGCTATGATTTGGGTTTTTGTATTTTAATTAAGTTGTCACAGCAATCTACATGCAATGAGTCTATTGGCTAGTCCTGAGAGAAAAAATTTTTGTATGTCAGTTCCTTTTGGAACTTGTGTCCTGTGTTGATTTTTAGGGATCCTAGTGACAGATACTTCGGACCTGTTTACTGGTTGCAGGATCCCTCTAGCCCTGGGATAAATCAAGGGAGCTAGGCCACATAGCCGCAGTTGCCTTTGTAAAGGCAATAACTATAATCACTGTAAGCAGAGCTGCAGAGGAATAGGCAGAGGGGACGATACCTGCCTGGAAGGAGGACTGCAGTGGAATAGGCAGAGGGGACAATACCTGCCTGGAAGGAGAGCTGCAGAGGGGACGATATCTGCCTGGAAGGAGAGCTGCAGAGGAATAGGCAGAGGGGACGATACCTGCCTGGAAGGAGGACTGCAGTGGAATAGGCAGAGGGGACAATACCTGCCTGGAAGGAGAGCTGCAGAGGAATAGGCAGAGGGGACGATACCTGCCTGGAAGGAGAGCTGCAGAGGAATAGGCAGAGGGGACGATACCTGCCTGGAAGGAGAGCTGCAGAGGAATAGGCAGAGGGGACGATACCTGCCTGGAAGGAGAGCTGCAGAGGAATAGGCAGAGAGGGTGATACCTGTCTGGAAGGAGAGCTGCAGTGGAATAGGCAGAGGGGACGATACCTGCCTGGAAGGAAAGCTACAGAGGAATAGGCAGAGAGGGTGATACCTGTCTGGAAGGAGAGCTGCTGCCTGGTCGGGTGCAAAAGCTCCAGAAGGACTCCAGTCCAGCTGCGGCGACTGGGGAAGGAGCGTTCCAGGGACCCTGCAAGCGGCTAGGAAGCTGACTTGGCAGAGGTACCCAGCTGGGGTACAGGAAGCTCCGTCACACCATGTAGTTGCCTCCTCCCAATATTCCTGTTACAGTATGGATTCCATTCTAAGTTTTATTTTTTACATTTTAATTGACAAAAAGCCTGAAGTAAAATTCTAGAACCCATTTCACTTCTATAAATGCCTTTTTTAGTAATCCGTAGTTTGAGAATTTTTTTTTGTTCCTTTTCTTAGTTTATCAACGAAAACATCATCTTCGATCAGTAATTTTTCCAACATCTATACTGTAACCTTCTGAAATGGTCTTTTAAAAATAGAGTGGATCTCATCCAGATTTCTGCGAGTCCTTGCAGAATCCTGCCCACAGGAAACGTTGTGTCAGGATGTTTGGACTGCTCTCTCTAGGGTTGTTTACATCTCCCGCGCTCTCCCTGAATCTTGCTGATAAGGATGAAAACTGTTTGGGCCTCTCGGTCACCTGTCTTACCAGTTCCTCTAATGCCTTCAGAGAGAAGGCTGCAAAGATAAATTTTAAGACAGATTTTGCAGACCAGGACTTCAATCATAATGCTCTTCTGGCCACTGTTGCTAAGACCATAAATCTGGTAGGAAGCTTTTCCAGACTTTTCCAAAGAGGCGTCAAACAGAAGCCTCAGTTTTTTCATCATTTGGGTCTCTCAGATGGTGACATTAGGAGATTTCTACAGTTATACAGAGCAGTCAAAAAGGAGCACTGGGGTCCGGGGCTGTGTGTTTATTTAATTTTAGGTCTACCTGTCCTGTGGAAAGGAGGGGAGACAACTTATCGCGGTTACTGCAAGAGACGTATGGAAAAAACAGGTGTGCTAGAGAAGAGCTGAAAAAGTTTGGCCACTCTGCAGTAAGATTCTCCATTCAATGTCCTGTGTGAAGCTCCTACTTACCAACTAAGAAAGAGAGAAACTAAGCTTACTTCATGTATAATTTGTGAAAAATTGTAAAATCCAGTTCCAGCTTCCTCGCGGCCTGAGCTGTATAATTTATAGACTAATCCTCACCGCATCGATAGTAGATCATGTTCATTGGAACAACTGGCACTAGGTACACACTCTATTTATGAATGAAAACTAATAGGTTTGAAAAAAACATATTCTGATTTATCAAACACATTGATTATAACAATATACTGTCCTGTAGCATATTCTCTAAACCGTACCCAATTTATTTTTTGGTATAGTGGCAGATACTGTGAGGAGAGTACTTTTGGGGTGGAGAATGACCCTCAGCCGGGCACATTACGGGTGAAGAATGAGATTCATCCGGACACCTAATGGGTGAACACCTTTGGGGTGAAGAGACCCTCTGTTGAACACATTAGGGGTGAAGTGACCTTCAGCCGGACAAACTAGATGCAGAGAGTAATAAACCCCCACTTAACAGATAATAAAATCACTATTGTATTCGAATAACAACAAAAAATAAAGTACCTTTCTTTGTGTAGACCCCCCTCCCGCCCTTCCCATAAAATGTAGACTTAATCACCAAATACAAAGTCACGTATCATGCCATATCATATTCAGTCCCCGGTCCTGTAATACTAATCTCTGGTGTTTCATTTCAATTCTAATGCTTTATTTTGTCAGCAAAGAGCACGTTGTGCCTGGAGGGAGAACAGATGGCCACTTGCATTGGGTAATATAAATAATAGGATTATCAGACAGGTCAGCGATGTTCTGGCCAATGTAAGACAGTCCAGGGACAGCACACTATCAAACATCTACTTACATTACTAGAGAAGTGACAGCAAGATCTGAGGACTCGACATTATGTTTTATTTCACTGCTTGGATTCAACACGGACATTCCAATATAGCCCACTTTCCTATGGCATTATTAAGTCTCCAGACCCAGAGATAGATAGGACCATCGACGCTCTACTTGTAATTAATTCTCTGTCCTGATGGCCTTTCCAGTTAGATTTGCATGTCAAGCCTTCTGATCCAGTGCTTAGCAGATGACAATGCCCTCCGCCAGTTCTTCTCAATTGAGATGTAATTAATCTACTCTGAGACGCTGAATATCCAGGTCTCAGTGACATTTTAGCTTTTTTCGATTATGGCCTTTATTTATAATCTGCTGAGAAAGACAGAACTATTGAAGTATTTAAAGGTGGTGACAAAGATTTGAAGATTTAAGCGTCTCCCAATAAAATATTGTCATTCACAGATGATCTCAGCACTGCGTTCAGTATGGATGCGCACGCCGTATTCAATCAGCTGCAAAAAGATTCTAAAGAATCTGTATTACCGCAATTCCTGAGAAAATGAGATTTTATTCGATGTCAAAGAAAAATGAAAGATGCATTGTTTCTGACTGTTTAACAGTCTTGTGAATTAAGCACTACTAAATATAAATAATACAGCTACTAAACTATCTCCATAATCTTACATAAAACATATTTGTGTGTGGGGCATTAAACCGTAATGAGAGTAGATTAGAAGTAGGTATATAGGACTCAACATATAAAATACAGTAAAATGAAAAGGTCACTTGTGCTGTGCCAGAACAGACGATGCAGTAGGCCTGGAATAAAAGAGGGCCCACCCTAGATAATGATGAAAAGATCAAGATTCTTCTCTTTCAGGAAGTGTTCCGGAGGATTGGAGGAAGGCAGATGTGGTTGCTAAATTCAAAAAGGGTTCAAAATCCTTGCCTGGAAATTATAGACCTGTGAGCTTAACTTCTGTGGCTGGAAAAGTATTTGAAAGTTTATTAAGGGATAATATTTAAAGGACCACTCTAGGCACCCAGACCACTTCAGCTTAATGAAGTGGTATGGGTGCCAGGTCCAGCTAGGGTTAACTAATTTTTTTATAAACATAGCAGTTTCAGAGAAACTGCTATGTTTATCAATTAGTTAAGCCTTCCCCTTTTTCCTCTAGTGGCTGTCTCACTGACAGCCGCTAGAGGCGCTTGCGTGATTCTCACTGTGAAAATCACAGTGAGAGCACGCAAGCGTCCATAGGAAAGCATTATGAATGCTTTCCTATGCGACCGGCTGAATGCGCGCGCAGCTCTTGCCGCGCGTGCGCATTCAGCCGACGGGGAGGAACGGAGGCGGAGAGGAGGAGGAGAGCTCCCCGCCCAGCGCTGGAAAAAGGTAAGTTTTAACCCTTTTCCCCTTTCCAGAGCCGGGCGGGAGGGGGTCCCTGAGGGTGGGGGCACCCACAGGGCACTCTAGTGCCAGGAAAACGAGTATGCTTTCCTGGCACTAGAGTGGTCCTTTAATAATTCCTTGAGAAGAACATGGTTATCAGCAAAAATCAGCACGGTTTTATGAAGCACAGTCATGTCAAACGAACTTGATTGCATTCTACGAAGAAGTAAGTAGAAGTATAGATCAGGGTGTTGCAGTGGGTGTGATCTATTTGGATTTTGCCAAGGCATTTGATACAGTTCCACACAATAGATTAGTGTTCAAACTCAAGGACATCGGTCTAGATGAAAATGCTTGTTCTTGGGTAGAACATTGGCTTAAAAATAGAGTACAAAGAGTTGTTAATAACAAGCTGGACATAGGTGGCAAGTGGTGTCCCTTCAGGGGTCTGTAATGGGACCCCTTCTATTTAACATATTTATAAATGATCTTGGGAAAAAAAGCATTGAAAGTCATGTTTCAGTGTTTGCAGATGACACAAAACTTTGTAAAGTAATACAATGTGAGCAGGATATTGCTTTACTGCAGAGGGATTTAGATAGACTGGGGGACTGGGCACTAAAATGGCAGATTAAATTTTATGTTGAAAAATGCACTTCGGCGTAAAGAATACACAAGCAACGTAATACCCTTAAAGGACCACTCTAGGCACCCAGACCACTTCAGCTTAATGAAGTGGTCTGGGTGCCAGGTCCAGCTAGCTTTTACCCTTTTTTTTTATAAACATAGCAGTTTCAGAGAAACTGCTATGTTTATTCTGAGGGTTAAGCCAGCCTCCAGAGCCTCTAGTGGCTGTCTCACTGACAGCCGCTAGAGGCGCTTGCGTGCTTCTCACTGTGAAAATCACAGTGAGAGCACGCAAGCGTCCATAGGAAAGCATTATGAATGCTTTCCTATGCGACCGGCTGAATGCGAGCGCGGCTCCTGCCGCGCATGCGCATTCAGCCGATGACGTCGCGAGAAAGAAGAGGAGGTGGAGTAGAGCTCCCCGCCCGGCGCTGGAGAAAGAGGTTAGTTTAACCCCTTCCTCCCCCCAGAGCCCGGCGGGAGTGGGTCCCTGAGGGTGGGGGCACCCTCAGGGCACTCTAGTGCCAGGAAAACGAGTATGTTTTCCTGGCACTAGAGTGGTCCTTTAATGGAAGCGAATTAGGGATAACAACACACGAAAAGGACTTGGGAATTGTTATAGACAACAAACTATGCAACCATGTGCAATGTCAATCAGCAGTGGCTAAGGCCAGTAAGGTGCATGAAAGAGGGCATTAATTCTCGGGACGAGAATATCATTTTGCCTCTTTATAAATCACTGGTAAGACCACATATTAAATATGCTGTGCAATTTTGGGCACCTGTTCAAAAGAAGGATATTATGGCACTAGAAAAAGTGCAGAGGCGGGCTACAAAATTAATAAAAGGAATGGAACATATCAGCTATGAAGAAAGGTTAACAAATTTAAACCTATTTAGTTTAGAAAAACATCGCCTGAGAGGGAATATGATAACATTATACAAATATATTCGGGGGCCAATACAAACCATTGTGTGGAAATCTATTCACAAACCGGACTTTACATGGGACACAAGGCCATGCGTTTAGACTGGAAGAAAGAAGATTTCATCTAAGGCAAAGGAAAGGTTTTTTTACTGTAATGTGGAATTCTCTACCTGAAGAAGTGGTTTTATCAGAGTCCATACCGATGTTCAAACAGCTACTAGATGCATTCTTGCAAAAATAGAATATTCAAGGATATAATCTTTCAATGTAGGGTAATAACTGCTTGATCCAAGGATTAATCTGACTGCCATTCTGGGGTCAAGAAATATTTTTTTTCCTGGTTTGTTGCAAAATTGGAAGTGCTACAAACTGGTTTTTTTTTTTTTTTTGCCTTCTTTTGGATCAACAGCAAAAAACAAATGTGAGGAAGGCTGAACTTGATGGATGCAAGTCTCTTTTCAGTTATGTAACTATGTGTATATATATATAACGGCCTACACTATGTGTATATGTAAAACTACCTACACTTTGTATATATGTATATTGCTCTACTCTATGGATAACGGCCTACGCTATGTGTCTATGTATAACAACATACACTATGTGTCTGTGTATAACGACCTACACTATGTGTCTGTGTATAACGACCTACGCTATGTGTCTATGTATAACGACCTACGCTATGTGTCTATGTATAACGACCTACACTATGTGTCTGTGTATAACGACCTACGCTGTATATGCAAGAGCAGATTTTAAGATACCGGTCTGTCACTGGGGAGTAATTTGTGCTGAAATTTGTACTATAGAACTGATGATTTGCCATTTTTAAATTATAATCTATCAACAATTGAAGTTAATGCTTCCTTTCCAGCAGATAATCTATTTAAAGAGGCCCCAATGAATGGTGCGAAGATCAGGACAATACACAATAAATCAAAGTCCACTGATCTCCAGGGCTTGCCCCTCCATATGGAATGCCCTCCAGTCCTTAAAAACACACTTCTTTAGAGAAGCCCAGCAGCTCGCCCCTCCTCCTCTTCCCCTACAACCTTCCTTTGCCGTCTCCCACCTAGTGTGCAGACCACCTAATTCCCTCACTTCTCTCAGTGATTTGTCCCTCATTTTTTTAGATTGTAAGCTTTTTTGGGCAGTGCCCTCTTTACAAACTGTTCCGGTATCTCAAACATGCTTTGTTAGAATTGTTTGTGTTGTTGGGGTGGGGGGGCTTGACCGCCATACTGAACAGTCACAGCAAGCGTGTGCTCTTCTACAATCTTAATATCTAGACTATTGTGGCACAATTTCATGCAGCAAATCGACCTACACTACTATGTACCCAAGTCTACTGTTTGCAGGGCAATCGTATTGCAGGCTCCAGCTATCATGGACACTGTGGCTGAGATCATCTGGAAAACAGCCTTTGTGGCCTAGTGTGTTCTCGAGGGGAGAAGTGGCTAATCTTTCTGACTGGGAAGAAGGCTTTCATGAGGCATTTGACCCTCTGCAAGCAGTTCTGGAAGTTCTGGAAGAACCTAAGTGATCCAGCACCACAACAAACTCGAGTTATTGCAGCATGTGCCAAGTTGCTACTCGACAATGAGGCCACAGTTTTGAACCGCCGTCCTGGGTGGGGTGCCACAATGGAATTTACAGCAGAGAACAGTCCACATACCTGGGACCTCCATCAGTGCCCAGGATTTTTTGGAGCCATACCCTGGAGATAGGGAGGGTTGCCCATGGAAATAGAGTCTAGTTCCTATTGACGCCCAGGGCTGGAGTGTAGCTGCTCAGGGGCAATGTGGCGTATATTCAGACAGCAACAACTGTACCGTACACCTCTCTGCGACCTGACTGGCACTTCATCTGAGCACGGGCATAGGTTAAATAGGCTTAAATGCAGGGCCTTCTACTAAAGCTGGGCTATCTGGCTAGGGCACTATATATTCTACACTACAGCCGATTATTACCGTAATATTTTCTTTACAGTTGTTTTTTCAAGTTTCTTTTGTTGTGTTGCATATGGATCTGCCAAAGCTTATTTCTACAGCCCAGCATTCTATCTCCTTGGTGAGGTTATCATTCCTTACCTGGATTAGCTGATCTCTACGTGGGGTCTGGGACGGCCTCTTTCGAAGGTTGCATGCTTAAATTCTGCTGCTTCGGAGGTTACTCCTATACCACTACCTCCGCTAGTATTCCTACAAGATTCCGGGGTCTTTAATCGCAGTTGCATGTTATACTCACTTATATCACTGCCTAAAAGTTTGTTTTAAACATGCTCCATTGCTATACTTAGAATTTCTTATTTTAAAATGTGCAGTTACGTTTTACAACCAGCCATTACAGCAGTGTGCAAGCAAAAGATCACTTTGTCACATGTCTGGTACTTGCCAATTGGTTTATATGTTATCTCAGCGTGTATCAAGCACCACATTAACCTGCCCTATGGAATAACGTCATGGAATCAACCCATATACAGATATCCCTTACTAACCTGCCCTATGGAATAACGTCATGGAATCAGCCACCATACAGATACCCCTCATTAGCCTGCCTTATGGAATAACGTCAAGGAATCAGCCCTCGTACAGATACCCCTCATTAGCCTGCCCTATGGAATAACGTCAAGGAATCAGCCCTCGTACAGATACCCCTCATTAGCCTGCCCTATGGAATAAAGTCATGGAATCAGCCCTCGTACAGATTCCCCTCACTAACCTGCCCTATGGAATAACGTCATGGTATCAGCCCTCGTACAGATACCCCTCATTAGCCTGCCCTATGGAATAACCTCATGGAATCAGCCCTCGTACAGATACCCCTCATTAGCCTGCCCTATGGAATAACGTCAAGGAATCAGCCCTCATACAGATACCCCTCACTAACCTGCCCTATGGAATAATGTCAAGGAATCCACCCTCGTACAGATACCCCTCATTAACCTGCCTTATGGAATAATGTCAAGGAATCAGCCCTCGTACAGATACCCCTCACTAACCTGCCCTATGGAATAACCTCATGGAATCAGCCCTCGTACAGATACCCCTCACTAACCTGCCCTATGGAATAACCTCATGGAATCAGCCCTTGTACAGATACCCCTCACTAACCTGCCCTATGGAATAACCTCATGGAATCAGCCCTCGTACAGATACCCCTCACTAACCTGCCCTATGGAATAACCTCATGGAATCAGCCCTCGTATAGATACCCCTCATTAACCTGCCCTATGGAATAACCTCATGGAATCAGCCCTCGTACAGATACCCCTCATTAACCTGCCCTATGGAATAACCTCATGGAATCAGCCCTCGTACAGATACCCCTCATTAACCTGCCCTATGGAATAACCTCATGGAATCAGCCCTCGTACAGATACCCCTCACTAACCTGCCCTATGGAATAACCTCATGGAATCAGCCCTCGTACAGATACCCCTCATTAACCTGCCCTATGGAATAACCTCATGGAATCAGCCCTCGTACAGATACCCCTCACTAACCTGCCCTATGGAATAACCTCATGGAATCAGCCCTCGTACAGATACCCCTCATTAACCTGCCCTATGGAATAACATCATGGAATCAGCCCTCGTACAGATACCCCTCATTAACCTGCCCTATGGAATAACCTCATGGAATCAGCCACCGTATAGATACCCCTCTTTACCTGCCCTATGGAATGACATAAAGGAATCAGCCACCGTATAGATACCCCTCTTTACCTGCCCTATGGAATGACATTTGTTTTCATTTATTTTTAGCTCCTTTTTGTTGAATATGCGCCAATTTTTCATCAACATGACTGATTTATGAATATGTCTGAAACTTTTCCCTATAAATTTGGGAGTCTTCTGAAATGGAAATTTTGGCAAAATCTACTGGAATTTACCATGAAGAAAACAGTCACCTCTTTTTTCAGAACACTTTGATAAATAGCTAACAACGTTTCTCCTTTCGATCTTTGCTTCCTCTGTGCTGACTGAAAGGTGCACATATACAGTTAAAGGGACATTATAGTCACCAGAACAATTACTGCTTATTGTATTTGTTCTGGTGAGTAGAGTCATTCCCTTCAGGCCTTTTGCTGTAAACACTGTCTTCATAAAATACAGTTTTTACATTACAGGCTTATGATAACTCCACTGGTCACTCCTCAGATGGCTGCTAGAGGTGTTTCCTGGGGCAGTGCTGCACAGTGTGACTGACATTCAGTGTCTCCACCCTCTGCATGCAGACATTGAACTTTCCTCATAGAGATGCATTGATTAAATTCATCTCTATGAGGAGATGCTAAATGGTCAGGGCTGTGTTGAGCTTGCGCTGGCTCTGCCCCTGACCTGCCTCCTTGATAAGCTCAGCCAATCCAATGCTTTCCTATGTGATTGGCTCAGAGAATCACATCTGATGATGTCAGTCAAGCAGGCAGATCAGGGGCAGAGGCAGCAGCTGCAGACTGCAATAAAAGTAAGATGTTACGATATTCTGGGGGTAGGGGGCTAGATGGTGGTTTTAACTCTATAGGGTCAGGAATACATGTTTTTGTTCCTGACGCTATAGTGTTCCTTTAACCCCTTAAGGACACATGACATGTGTGACATGTCATGATTCCATTTTATTCCAGAAGTTTGGTAAAATGACAGACATGGAGTCAAAATAGAGACACATAGATCCAGAGATGAATATCGTTCTGTGGATTTCTACATTTCATTTTATTTTTTTAGACCTCACACATCCTTAAATACAGGACATAAGTAAACATTACATTTTTGTAAAGTGATGATTTGTCTTTAAAGTTCATTTTTAGATATTGCTAACAGGTTACATTTCCTAGTTTTACAACAAAAACTCTGTTAAATGAAGAAGGCCTATTTTTAATAAAGACACAGTGGGATTCTCGGATCTTCCTGTCTATCAAATACATGAGGTCAGAGAATGACCTACAGAATCAGCTTAGAAAGGGATACCGTTAGTCTACTGACGGCAGATTCTGCTTTTCCAGAGTTCTGCATTGCAAGTGGGACACCAGATCAATAAAACACGGAGAACACATAAAACCGAACTATAGCCGTAACACTACAAAACCTTCCGAGATACAAAATGCCAATACAGATTGTTCAGGAAATACTCCCTTTATCGGATGCATAAAGATGTGTTTACGCTGGGAGAAGTGACAGTAGATGACAAATTAGCCAATTAAAGGGTTTATGAGACAATATATTTATAGAAACATTTTTGTTAGTCATTATAAACTGTCAGCGGGGACCACTTTGCTGCCCAACTGTTTGCAATCGAAAATGTTGTTATGTTCGCCCTTATAATAGCAGCCATTTATATGGACAGATGGGAAATCAGTGAGGGATGTCAGGGCTCCGTCACGCGCACAGCAGTAACGTTTACAGTGGATTTCACACACACAAAAAACAACACAGAACTTTTTTCCAAGCCACCATTTGGAAACATTTACCATTCCAATGTACTGTTCATTTTTGTGCTGTTCCTGCGCCGGTCGCTGCGAGCACCAACCTCCAGCTGCTCTCCCAACACTGCACTTTACCGACATGTTTCGCCATCTGCCGGTAATCAGCCTTAGTTAACACCTAATTTCTCACTATCTGATCAGCCCGTGAGTGCCCACTTTGCAGTATCAGGGCGACTGCCCAGGCTGTATCCTGACTGGCTTCCAAGATGCACTCACTGCCTGCTATACTTCGGTAATAATTTGTTTTGTCCATAAACGAATCGATTCGTCCCAGGCGAAAGCCTTTCACTCACCAAGAGAATGGATCCGTCCATTTCATTCCTAGACGGACCACTTAATGCAGATAAGGTTTTTGATTTGGACGAATCTAGTTGTTTACTGGCTTCTCTGTCCCCAATTCCTCCATGCTCACTCACTGTATAAAACATATGGCTAGGAGTTTGGAGAATAAAAGGTAGAGAGATGTAATTCACCATCGGGACAATAATCTTCTCTTTTTATACCTCCCATTAGGTTTTGTGAAGACAGATACAACTTGCTATTCCTCCTAATTCTGCTCAATCTCCTCTACTTTAATGCCAGAAACATTGAATATATTTTCCTCTGTCAGACACTGATTAGAGGTTGATTAGTGGATACAATCTACTCTATGTTAAACATATATTTTCTCTGCTTATAATGGGCAGACAGGAAGCCTATTACACAGATTCTTTCTTTTCGATGAAAGGTTGATGACATTAGTGAGATCTGGTGACATTTCTATTTATGACAGTTCATTCTTATTTTCTGTGTTCTACAGGATTAGCCCCCAGTTTTTTGGAAGTTCACAATAATTAGCCCCATTACTTCAATTGTATATCAATATCTATACCATCATTCATAACCTACAATGGCCTTCATTTAATATTTTTGGATAAGTTTAATATTTTAAAAGATATTTTAATAATTTTTGATATAGAAATATATTTCTTTGTCTTATATAACCAGTAACTGGTGTGGCATACAATGACAGTAAAATAAAGGTAAAGTTTTACCTGATAGGCACATACAATCTAGATTTAATGATAACAGGAATAAAAAAAAATATATACAATGTTTAGGCCTGACTGACCTTAATCATGTATCATATCATCACAAACTCAAGGAGTATCTCCAAAAGAATCCTTCAAAGATTTAAAAAACAAACAAACAAAAAAAAAACAGTCTTCTATAACATGTACTAAGATCCCATTAAAGGAAAACAGAAAAAAATAAACAATTTACTATATATACTCAATGTGTATGTAGTTTTTTTGTATGTGTTCATTAGGGGTACATTTAATATTGTCTGCAGCCCAAACTTTCTGTGACTGTCCAATCACAGACTTCCCAATGCAGCTCAATGAGAAGTCTTTGCAAGGCAGGTGCTCTAGGTAATTGCTGCCTCTTGAGTTTATCTCCACTGAGCTAAACAAACCAGGAAGTAACAGGACCAGTTATCTGATTAACAGCCGGGGGGGTGTAGCCATGTTAATTTTTTTAAAGTGGCAAAGTCTTTTGAAATCTGCCTTTTAAAAAAAAAAAAAGAGCTGAAGCTCTTTATGTGTTTGGAGTCCCTAATGTTGTACAGATGACATGTTAATATTACATCAGATGTTCTCCTCCTCTCCTCACCTCCCCACAGTGATCCATGAACCTCTCCTGCATTTCAAATGGTTTGTGATTACTCTTTGTGATTACTTTTTGCTGCAGCAGATTGTCTGATAACAGTCGAGTTTTGGCCAACCAAAAAAAAAAATATGCGGGATGCGGATATTGGCCCCTCAGCCAGATAAAAAGTAAAATTTTAATAAAAAAATACATTCATTAAAAATAGTTTTATTTAACTCTTATATATGTAACGGTCAAAATGTTATTCTGTGTATTCAGTTATTTTAATGTGATTGCAATTCATTGTATTTATTCAAATTTGATATAAAATCCACGACAGAGACACACAGCAGTATCTGAGGATAACCAAGAATGGGAAATGAATAAGGATAAAATGTAGCTGGTAATTACACTTACTATCCAGCGATGGCGTTAGTGACACTACAGTCTGTTCTCCTCCTCACCTCCTAATCTGTTCACTTTCAATCGATTTATCCTAAAATACATAATGCAAAATATGGACTACTGTATTTTATGTATTTTCCTCTACTTGACAAGAGTAGCTGGCTTTTTTAGGTTTCCTCACGCTAGCGCTGGCTGGGGGAATAATCACAGACAATATCTATGGAGGCTCCTGCAGGATCATCCATAGATCTCAGTGTTGTACTCTCACACATGCCGAGAGTACAAAGACAATATCTATGGAGGCTCATGCAGGATCATCCATAGATCTCAGTGTTGTACTCTCACACACGCCGAGAGTACAAAGACAATATCTATGGAGGCTCCTGCAGGATCATCCATAGATATCAGTGTTGTACTCTCAAACATGCCGAGAGTACAAAGACAATATCTATGGAGGCTCCTGCAGGATCCTTCATAGATCTCAGTGTTGTACTCTCACACATGCCGAGAGTACAAAGACAATATCTATGGAGGCTCCTGCAGGATCATCCATAGATCTCAGTGTTGTACTCTCACACATGCCGAGAGTACAAAGACAATTTCTATGGAGGCTTCTGCAGGATCATCCATAGATCTCAGTGTTGTACTCTCACACACGCCGAGAGTACAAAGACAATATCTATGGAGGCTCCTGCAGGATCCTTCATAGATGTCATTGTTGTACTCTCACACATGCAGAGAGTACAAAGACAATGTGACGAAACCAATCTCGCCACATTGTATTGGAGGAGCCTGGTTGCCCGCCTGCTGCCTTTGGACTATGGCCCTGGGAGATTGGGCCCTTTACAAACAGTATTCGGCCCTAACAGAGTGCATGTCACTCATTCTGGCCCTTTAAATACAGTGGGGCCATTCGGTACTTGCCCTGTGTGAGCAGTGATACTCCCCAGATAGCTATGCCATGGAGCCTATTCATATAATGAAAGACTATGGGAAAGACTTTGGCTCCATGCCAATTAAACTGTATTTGTGTGGTCTGCGTGCCATTCACCTAATAATGTGCACGCAGACCTGAGCTATCTGGGGATATGTTAAATGTCTGTGTTTAATGTATAAAATATGACTTTATGTATTTTAAAGAGTTTTATGTTGTTTTGCAACCATGTGGTTAATGGAGTCTGCCTCTAGTCCTGGATAATTAGATTTCTTCTCCAATTATCTCCAGGGCAGAAGGGAGGAAGCCAGGATGCATTGTGGGGATGTTTTACTTTTACTGTTTGAGCCAGGGGGAATAAAAGATAATTTTATTAACTTTTGAACCCCTGGTCTGATTCATGCCATTTTTTAATATGTTGTTCCCCTGAATGGATTGATTGTGGATATGTATTTTTATGTGAATGTGATGTATGGTTTTAAAGTTATGAAAGTTGTGTAAAAGTATATTTTGAACTGTACACATAATGGGATTAAGTGTCACACTAAGGGGAGGGGATGTGTGGGAGGTAACATCTATGTTATTGGTTATTTTATGCCTCCCCCTGGGTGTGGCCTGTATGTGTACTCATGTAATAAAAACCAGGCTGGGTGCCCAGCACCTCAGACCACTGCTTGACCTTCAACACGGAGCCTTGTCTCGTTCTTGGGGGGATTCACTGTATGCTGTTGGAGATTTGACTGCTAGGAGTGTAAGCTGATGTCTGCTTTTCCTATTCATCTGCTAGCAGCTATTTGTGAGGTTCCAGCTGGAGTGCTACCTTATTCACCTATATCCAGTTCGTGAGTTTTGGTGCTTTTACAGTAGCTGTGCCTTTCTGAGAAAAGGGGATTATCGCCTAAACGGATTTTAACCCCTCATATGCTGAAACGGTCCGTTACAATTGGTGGCAGCGGTGGGATCGTTCCTACAGCCAGAAGGACAGCTACAGAACACCATTTCTTTGGATTTACAATTTGAGGACAACGCATGTCTGAGTACAGCGACCCTGACAGCACCAGGATGGAACCAGCAGTGGAGTACAATAAGGGTGTTGCGGTCGCCGGCCCGCCGAGCCTCACGGTCGTGCCCGACCGGCACGACCGCTCCGACTACACGAGCTTACCTGCTCGTCGGCGAGCCGGGAACCGCGCACATAGTTCTTCCGGGCATCGCGCCCGGATCCAAGATGGCGCCGACCGCGTGGTCGCGTCTATTACCAGCCCCGCCCCCGAGAATTATACCAACGTGTGCGTGACGTCACGACGTCAACGCACACGCACGTTTTGGGGTCAGAGGTCGCCCTCTGACCAATCATAGCCTAGAGAGGGGTATTTAAACCCCTAGCTTTCCCCATTACTTTGCCATGTCGTGGTGTCAGTTTCCTGGTTTCCTGAAAGTGCTATTCTCGTGTTTCTGATTTCCTGGTATCCTGATCCTTGGCGTTTCCCTGGTTATTCTGATCTCTGGTTTCCCTGACTTGGCTTGTTTATCGGTATTGAGTATTTTCTGGCTTCCTTGACCTCGGCTTTCCCTTTGACCATTCTCTGTCTCTAGCGTATTAGTCCGGCCATTCTAAGGACCGGTTTACGCTCTTTCCTATTATTTTCCTTTTCTTACTTATGTATATGTTTACATAGTTTCTGCGTGCTGGACCACATTACTAGTCGTGACATTACGACATGGCCATGGATCCTGCAGAACTATGCAAGCATATGATCGCATGTGAGAGTAGGGTGGAGGATATGGACCACAGGTTAGACCAATTTGCCCAGGCATTTCAGACCTTGCTCCAGAGGACTGCCTATTTAGAGGTCCCTCCGGTACCACCTGTGGTTCCGCCACCTGTAGTGGTTCCCGTACCACATAAACCACCGTCCATAACCTTGTCACCGCCCCCACGCTATGGAGGTGATTCTAAGGAATTCAGAGGTTTTTTAAACCAAATTGAATACCACTTTGAGGCCTCTCCAGGTTCATTCCCAACAGATAGATCTAAAATAGGCTATCTGATGAACCAATTAACTGGAAAAGCTTTGACCTGGGCTAACCCCTTATGGGAAAGTGGTGACGCAGTAGCTCGTGATTACAATACTTTTCTTACGGCTTTTAAAGCTACATTTGAACCTAAAGGCAGGGAGAAGAACGCTGCCAAAGCCCTTATGCGAATCAAGCAAGGCAGTCGTTCTGTAGCCGATTATGCTATAGAGTTCAGGACATTAGCGTCTGAGGTTGATTGGACCAATAGCGGTCTGGTGGCTGCTTTCTCTGAAGGTTTAGCTGAGAATATACAAGATGAGACTGCAGCTAGAGACCTTCCGGTTAGTCTAAATTAGTTTATTGCCTACATGATAGACATTGACAACCGGCTCAGAGAGAGAGAGAAAAACAAACAACGTAACAGACGCTCTAATTTGTCCATAGCTCCTCGTTTCTCTAACCCAGTGGTGAGTAGCCAGACGCCTCTTCCAGAACCAGAACCCATGCAATTGGGTAGTGCTAAACTCACTGAGGCAGAGAGACAACACAGACGTAACGAGGGGTTATGTATGTATTGTGGCAAGAAAGGGCATCTAAGGTCATCATGCCCGGTTCGGCCGGAAAACTTGCACACCTAAGGCACGTACGGGGACCGACCTTAGGTGTGATGTATATGTCCCCTAAATTGACTAAGAACCGTTTCCTTATCAAAGTAACCTTATCTTTCGAGAACACTACTATTCAATGTGAGGCTATGATTGACTCTGGGGCAGCGGAGAATTTCCTAGACAAGGAATTCTCTGCAAAACATCTCCTGCCCTTAAGACATAAAGAGAAACCTATAGCAGTCGAGGCCATTGATGGGAGGCCTCTTACCCAGCCTTTCATCACACACGAAACTCTGCCAATCACTGTTTCAGTGGGTGTTCTCCATTCTGAAGAAATGACCTTTCAAATTATCTCTTCACCTACAGTTCCGATAATACTCGGTTTCCCTTGGCTCCTTAAACACAATCCACGTTTGGATTGGATTGAAGGAGAGATTGTGAGTTGGGGTGAGAGATGCAAAGATGTCTGCTTTAAACAAATCCCACAACCTATTGGCACCATTAATGTTCCTGTTACACCTCCCTTGACCACACAAATTCCACAACAGTATATGGATTTGAAAGAGGTATTTAACAAGGTCCAGTCAGAAGGGTTACCTCCTCATAGACCTTATGACTGTACCATAAACTTATTACCAGGGACTGTGCCTCCCAAGGGAGGAATCTATGCCTTGTCCCCCCAGGAAAATCTTTGTTTAGAGGAATACATTAAGGAGGCTCTCAGAAAGGGTCATATCCGTAGGTCCTCCTCACCAGCCGGGGCTGGATTCTTCTTTGTCTCTAAAAAAGAAGGAGACCTACGCCCTTGTATTGATTATAGGGGTTTGAATAGGATTACCATTAAAAACGCCTACCCTATTCCCCTTATATCAGAACTATTTGACAGATTGAAGGGAGCTCGAGTCTTTACCAAGCTCGATCTCCGAAGTGCATACAATCTAGTCAGGATTAAGGACGGTCACGAATGGAAGACCGCATTTAACACCAGAATGGGACATTACGAATACCTGGTTATGCCGTTTGGATTATGTAACGCTCCAGCGGTATTCCAGGATTTTATTAACGATGTCCTAAGAGAGTACCTTCACATGTTCGTTCTAGTGTATTTGGACGACATTCTCATCTATTCCCCAGACCTAGAGACACATCACAAACATGTGAGAATTGTACTGAAAACCCTGTTACAAAACGGCCTTTACTGTAAACTGGAGAAATGCCAGTTTGACCAAACGGAGATACAATTCCTTGGATACGTTATATCTCCGTCTGGTTTCCAGATGGATCCTCGTAAACTGGAGGCAGTCTTACAGTGGCCATTACCCAAGGGCCTTAAAGCTACTCAACGCTTTATAGGTTTTGCGAATTACTACCGCAAATTCATAAGGGGATTTTCCTCCGTGATTTCCCCTATAACCAATTTAACAAAAAAAGGAACAAATTGTATATCTTGGCCCAAAGAAGCAAGAGAGGCATTTGAACAATTAAAATTTTTATTTTCCTCAGCACCTGTCCTGGCCCATCCTGATCCATCCAAACCATTTATCCTAGAGGTGGATGCATCAGAAACAGGAGTTGGAGCCATTCTGTCTCAAAGAGAAAGTCCTGATACGCCTTTACATCCCTGTGGATTTTACTCTCGCAAACTCACACCTGCAGAGAGGAATTACGACATAGGGAATAGGGAACTTTTGGCCATTGTACTTGCCCTTAAGGAATGGAGGCATCTCTTAGAAGGTTCCAAAGAGCCACTTTTGATCTTTACTGATCATAAGAATTTGGCTTATATTGGGGACGCTAAGAGACTGTCCTCTCGTCAGGCTAGGTGGTCATTGTTCCTCTCCCGATTCAATTTCGTAATTACGTACCGGCCTGGTACTAAAAACATCAAGGCAGATGCACTTTCTCGGCAGTTTGAGACAGATGAAGTACCAGAACAGGAGATATATCCTATTGTACCTCCTGAATGCCTCATTGCCACTACTGTTTCCGAAGTGTCTTCTCCACTCTTCTGTGCCATAATAGCAGATCAAACTCAGGCACCTGTGGGAAAACCTCCGGACAAACTGTATGTGTCACCTCAGTTTCAAAAGAAGATACTAGATTTGTTCCATGACAACCTCACAGCGGGCCATCCTGGAGTCCATAAAACTCTCTCAGCCGTCTCCAGGAGATTTTGGTGGCCTGCTCTTAGAAACGACATCAAAGATTATGTTGGGGCATGTCAAATATGTGCAGTTTCTAAAGTTCCTCCTAGGTCACCTCCTGGACTGTTACAACCACTGCCCATACCTAGTGCTCCCTGGACCCACTTGGCCATGGATTTCATTGTGGATCTACCCAGTTCAAACGGGTTTAATACAGTCCTTATGGTTATTGATAGATTCACGAAGATGGCACATTTCATCCCACTTAAGAAATTACCATCTGCTCAAGATCTTGTTCAAATATTCTTGAGAGAGATCTTTCGGTTGCACGGTGTACCCAAAAATATAGTATCTGACAGAGGTACCCAGTTTGTTTCTAGGTTTTGGCGTTCCTTTTGCAAACAATTGGGCATCGAACTCTCCTTTTCATCAGCATATCACCCTCAAACAAATGGAGCAGCAGAGAGGGCGAATCAGTCTTTAGAAGCCTATTTACGTTGCTTTATAAATGCCAATCAATCTAACTGGTATGAGCTCTTACCCATGGCTGAGTTCGCCAGAAACAACGCCACTCATGAATCTTCTAATCACAGTCCATTCTTTGTTAATCAGGGTTATCACCCCGCTGTTTTACCTTCTGCATTCTCAGACACAGAAATCCCCGCTTTGGACACCCGTTTAGAATCGATTCATGATACCTGGGATTCCGTCCATTCAGCTCTGCAAAAAGCCTCATTCCGAGCAAAGGTCCAAGCTGACAAGAAACGGGGCGCTAATCCTGTCTATCTTCCAGGTGACAGGGTGTGGCTCTCCACGAGACATATCAAGCTTAAGGTCCCATCCATGAAATTTGCCCCTCGGTACATTGGTCCCTTTCGAGTTACCCAACGTATTAATCCAGTGACCTATTCTTTGGCACTACCGGCTCATATGAGAATAGCGAATACTTTCCATGTGTCTCTGCTCAAGCCCCTTACTTGCAATCGCTACACCAGGGTATCCACTCCTCCTCCGCCCTTGGTAGTGGGTGATCAAGAAGAATACGAAGTCCATTCTATCATGGACTCCAAATTATCCAGAGGTGTCTTGTCCTATCTCGTTGACTGGAAGGGTTATGGTCCCGAGGAACGTTGTTGGGTTCCTGCTGACCGGGTCCATGCGCCCCGTCTTATCCGGTCGTTTCACAACCGCTTTCCTCTTAAGCCGGGTCCTTCCCGCCCGGTGCGCGGTCTTCGAGTGGGGGGTACTGTTGCGGTCGCCGGCCCGCCGAGCCTCACGGTCGTGCCCGACCGGCACGACCGCTCCGACTACACGAGCTTACCTGCTCGTCGGCGAGCCGGGAACCGCGCACATAGTTCTTCCGGGCATCGCGCCCGGATCCAAGATGGCGCCGACCGCGTGGTCGCGTCTATTACCAGCCCCGCCCCCGAGAATTATACCAACGTGTGCGTGACGTCACGACGTCAACGCACACGCACGTTTTGGGGTCAGAGGTCGCCCTCTGACCAATCATAGCCTAGAGAGGGGTATTTAAACCCCTAGCTTTCCCCATTACTTTGCCATGTCGTGGTTTCAGTTTCCTGGTTTCCTGAAAGTGCTATTCTCGTGTTTCTGATTTCCTGGTATCCTGATCCTTGGCGTTTCCCTGGTTATTCTGATCTCTGGTTTCCCTGACTTGGCTTGTTTATCGGTATTGAGTATTTTCTGGCTTCCTTGACCTCGGCTTTCCCTTTGACCATTCTCTGTCTCTAGCGTATTAGTCCGGCCATTCTAAGGACCGGTTTACGCTCTTTCCTATTATTTTCCTTTTCTTACTTATGTATATGTTTACATAGTTTCTGCGTGCTGGACCACATTACTAGTCGTGACAAAGGGTGACATGGATGACCGGGATGCAATAAGGAAAGGCATCTGGTACCAGGCCCTGGATAATGTACAATACCAGCGGGGTGAGAGTCTCCCCAGTGAAGAGCAGCGGTTGCAGAAGCAAGTGGCCCTGCGGATGCCCTTCCTGGGAGAGCAGCCCCTGGAGGAATGGGTGAAGGAACTAGAGCACCGGGTATGGCAGGAGCTATGGCTGGAGGATGCCTACCAGGCGCTCTGGTGGTATATGGCACAGTATATACCCTGGACAGCCGAACATGACAAGCCAGAGGGAGAGGAGTTTGATGGTCCTGGCTTGTTATGGGAGTCCTTTGCAGAGCCTGGCTTCGGGAGCCCTGCGCAAACCAGACTGCAGGACATTTTCTATGAGAGGGAGGCTAGGCATGAGTGGGATGACCCCCATGAGGTAGAGCAAGACCTGGCTCACCTAGCAACCCTGGAGTGGGAACTGGAGCAAAACTACCAAGATCTCTTCCACTTCATTGGGAAGGCTCAGCAGGACAGTAAGGTGACAGACCCAGATCCAGACCCCTTCCGCTGGGAAGATATTGTAGAGATTTACTGGGAAGAACCCCAGGTGGCCGGTAGAGATGGGACCGAGGTCTCTCCACCGGTCCTGCAGGGAATTGGGAGCCCAGTCTCCATTCCCCAGCGGCAGGCTGAGTTACAGGGGGCAGAGGTAGTTGGTCCTACCCCCCAGCAGCAGAGTGATATGCCGGGAAGGCAGTGTGAAGTGCAGGGAGAGGAGAGCAGCGTCCTCCCTCCCCAGCGGCAGGCTGAGTTACAGGGGGCAGAGGTAGTTGGTCCTACCCCCCAGCAGCAGAGTGATATGCCGGGAAGGCAGTGTGAAGTGCAGGGAGAGGAGAGCAGCGTCCTCCCTCCCCAGCGGCAGGCTGAGTTACAGGGGGCAGAGGTAGTTGGTCCTACCCCCCAGCAGCAGCGTGATTTTTTGGGAATAGAGAGCACAGTCTCCTTTCCCCAGCGGCAGAGTGTCCAGCAGGGAATAGAGAGCCCAGTCTCCTTTCCCCAGCAGCAGGACACTGTATTGGGAGAAGAGACAGTCGGTCTCCCTCCACAGATGATGGAAGTATGTATGGGAGAGGAGCTTGCTACCACCTCTCCCCAGCGGCGGATCATTGATATGCAGGGAATAGAGAGCCCAGTCTCCTTTCCCCAGCGGCAGAGTGTCCAGCAGGGAATAGAGAGCCCAGTCTCCTTTCCCCAGCAGCAGGACACTGTATTGGGAGGAGAGACAGTCGGTCTCCCTCCACAAAGGTGGAAAGTATGTATGGGAGAGGAGCTTGCTACCACCTCTCCCCAGCGGCGGATCCGTAATGTGCAGGGAATAGAGAGCCCAGTCTCCTTTCCCCAGCGGCAGAGTGTTCTAGTGGGAGAGGAGCCTGTTACCCCCTCTCCCCAGCGGCAGCTTAATATACCAGGGGGAGACTGTAAACCCCCCACCGGTGCAGATGGGACCGTGGTCTCTGCACTCACCACACAGGGGGTAGGGACGGTCGGTCCTACCCCCCCACGACAGAGCTGTGTATCCAAGGGGGAGACAACCGGTCTCCCCACTCAGCAGCAGAGCTATGCAACTAAGGGGGAGACAGTCCGTCTCCAGCAACCAGGCTCCAACCAGACTACTCCGGTGGTAGTGCTGGCACCAGGACAGAGTACCGCTGGTCTCTGCCCACTCAGCAACCCACCAAGGCAGCCTACCAGTCCCCTACACAGCCGTGGTGAGGCACCTGGACATGGACAAACTTCTCCTCTACCCAGGTGTAGTAACTATTTATTGTGGGTGGGCTGTACTGTTTTTTTTGCTTTATGGGTGGGTTGCTGGACTAACAAGGGCACTGACCGGCAGGAGGTCAGGTACCCTGTTAGTCTTTTTGGAAAGGGGGAGAGATGTGACGAAACCAATCTCGCCACATTGTATTGGAGGAGCCTGGTTGCCCGCCTGCTGCCTTTGGACTATGGCCCTGGGAGATTGGGCCCTTTACAAACAGTATTCGGCCCTAACAGAGTGCATGTCACTCATTCTGGCCCTTTAAATACAGTGGGGCCATTCGGTACTTGCCCTGTGTGAGCAGTGATACCCCCCAGATAGCTATGCCATGGAGCCTATTCATATAATGAAAGACTATGGGAAAGACTTTGGCTCCATGCCAATTAAACTGTATTTGTGTGGTCTGCGTGCCATTCACCTAATAATGTGCACGCAGACCTGAGCTATCTGGGGATATGTTAAATGTCTGTGTTTAATGTATAAAATATGACTTTATGTATTTTAAAGAGTTTTATGTTGTTTTGCAACCATGTGGTTAATGGAGTCTGCCTCTAGTCCTGGATAATTAGATTTCTTCTCCAATTATCTCCAGGGCAGAAGGGAGGAAGCCAGGATGCATTGTGGGGATGTTTTACTTTTACTGTTTGAGCCAGGGGGAATAAAAGATAATTTTATTAACTTTTGAACCCCTGGTCTGATTCATGCCATTTTTTAATATGTTGTTCCCCTGAATGGATTGATTGTGGATATGTATTTTTATGTGAATGTGATGTATGGTTTTAAAGTTATGAAAGTTGTGTAAAAGTATATTTTGAACTGTACACATAATGGGATTAAGTGTCACACTAAGGGGAGGGGATGTGTGGGAGGTAACATCTATGTTATTGGTTATTTTATGCCTCCCCCTGGGTGTGGCCTGTATGTGTACTCATGTAATAAAAACCAGGCTGGGTGCCCAGCACCTCAGACCACTGCTTGACCTTCAACACGGAGCCTTGTCTCGTTCTTGGGGGGATTCACTGTATGCTGTTGGAGATTTGACTGCTAGGAGTGTAAGCTGATGTCTGCTTTTCCTATTCATCTGCTAGCAGCTATTTGTGAGGTTCCAGCTGGAGTGCTACCTTATTCATCTATATCCAGTTCGTGAGTTTTGGTGCTTTTACAGTAGCTGTGCCTTTCTGAGAAAAGGGGATTATCGCCTAAACGGATTTTAACCCCTCATATGCTGAAACGGTCCGTTACAGACAATATCTATGGAGGCTCCTGCAGGATCCTTCATAGATCTCAGTGTTGTACTCTCACACATGCCGAGAGTACAAAGACAATATCTATGGAGGCTCCTGCAGGATCATCCATAGATCTCAGTGTTGTACTCTCACACATGCCGAGAGTACAAAGACAATATCTATGGAGGCTCCTGCAGGATCCTTCATAGATCTCAGTGTTGTACTCTCACACATGCCGAGAGTACAAAGACAATATCTATGGAGGCTCCTGCAGGATCCTTCATAGATCTCAGTGTTGTACTCTCACACATGCCGAGAGTACAAAGACAATTTCTATGGAGGCTTCTGCAGGATCATCCATAGATCTCAGTGTTGTACTCTCACACACGCCGAGAGTACAAAGACAATATCTATGGAGGCTCCTGCAGGATCCTTCATAGATGTCATTGTTGTACTCTCACACATGCAGAGAGTACAAAGACAATATCTATGGAGGCTCCTGCAGGATCCTTCATAGATCTCAGTGTTGTACTCTAACACACGCCGAGAGTACAAAGACAATATCTATGGAGGCTCCTGCAGGATCCTTCATAGATCTCAGTGTTGTACTCTCACACACGCCGAGAGTGCAAAGACAATATCTATGGAGGCTCCTGCAGGATCCTTCATAGATCTCAGTGTTGTACTCTCACACACGCCGAGAGTACAAAGACAATATCTATGGAGGCTCCTGCAGGATCCTTCATAGATCTCAGTGTTGTACTCTCACACACGCCGAGAGTACAAAGACAATATCTATGGAGGCTCCTGCAGGATCCTTCATAGATCTCAGTGTTGTACTCTCACACATGCCCGAGAGTACAACAGTGACGCGGGGTGCTGGCAGGTAAAGCGTCCGGAGCTGAAAAAGATTAAACAGATGCACTTGGCGGTGGTGTGGGACAACTTCAGGTAAGTAAAACTTGCCTATCCCTGCACGCAATAGCCAACAAGTGAAGTGGCAAAATTGCCAAGTGGCATTCAACAAGTTTATCACTGGTTTACCATATGTTTTAATTAGTTTGCAAAAATTCATTGCTCTCTACCTAGACCTGCAATCCTCTACTGACACCTGGTGGTTAAAAGCAGGAAATGAACAATATCACACTCTAACCCTGGGAAGTGGTTAATAATATTGCACTGTTGTGTCTTTCTCATCTCAAATGTTTCTCAACTCCATTTCCTATGATCCTTCGAAAGCCATTAAACTGGAGGATGAACGGAGATAGCGTATAGCCCTTATATCAGATAACGGAGGGTAACGCAGATAGTGTACAGCCCTTAGATCAGATAACGGAGGGTAACGCAGATAGCGTACAGCCCTTATATCAGATAACGGAGGGTAACACAGATAGCGTACAGCCCTTATATCAGATAACGGAGGGTAACGCAGATAGCCTACAGCCCTTATATCAGATAACGGAGGGTAACGCAGATAGCGTACAGCCCTTATATCAGATAACGGAGGGTAACGCAGATAGCGTACAGCCCACATATCAGATAACGGAGGGTAACGCAGATAGCGTACAGACCTTATATCAGATAACGGAGGGTAACGCAGATACCGTACAGCCCTTATATCAGATAACGGAGGGTAACGCAGATAGCGTACAGCACTTATATCGGATAACGGAGGGTAACGCAGATAGCGTACAGCCCTTATATCAGATAACGGAGGGTAACGCAGATAGCGTACAGCCCTTATATCAGATAACGGAGGGTAATGCAGATAGCGCAAAGCCCTTATATAAGATAATGGAGGGTAACACAGATAGCGTACATCCATAGATCTCAGTGTTGTACTCTCACACACGCCGAGAGTACAAAGACAATATCTATGGAGGATCCTCAGGATCCTTCATAGATCTCAGTGTTGTACTCTCACACATGCCGAGAGTACAAAGACAATATCTATGGAGGCTCATGCAGGATCACGCCGAGAGTACAAAGACAATATCTATGGAGGCTCCTGCAGGATCCTCCATAGATCTCAGTGTTGTACTCTGACACACGCCGAGAGTAGAAAGACAATATCTATGGAGGCTCTTGCAGGATACTTCATAGATCTCAGTGTTGTACTCTCGGCGTGTGTGAGAGTACAAAGACAATATCTATGGAGGCTCCTGCAGGATAACGCCGAGAGTACAAAGACAATATCTATGGAGGCTCCTGCAGGATCCTTCATAGAGCTCAGTGTTGTACTCAGATAACCTATAGCCCTTAGATCAGATAACGGAGTGTAAAGCAGATAGCATACAGCCCTTATATCAGATAACGGAGGGTAACTCAGATAGCGTACAGCCCTTATATCAGATAAAGGGTAACGCAGATAGCGTAAAGCCTTGTATTAGATAACGGAGGGTAACGCAGATAGCGTACAGCCCTTGTATCAGATAACGGAGGGTAACGCAGATAGCGTAAAGCCTTGTATTAGATAACGGAAGGTAACGCAGATAGCGTACAGCCCTTATATCAGATAACGGAGGGTAACGCAGATAGCGTACAGCCCTTGTATCAGATAACAGTGGCGAAGTTGGTTTTGCCACAATTCTCCCCTTTACCAATTAGACTAACAGGGTACCTGACCTCCTGCCGGTCAGTGCCCTGGTTAGTCCAGCAACCCACCCACAAAACAGAAACAGCAGAGCAGCCCACCCACAATAAACAGTTACTACACCTGGGTGAGGGAGAATTTTGTCCAGGTTCAGGTGCCTCACCACGGCTGTGTGGGGGACTGGTAGGCTGCCTTGGTGGGTTGCTGAGGGGGCAGAGACCAGCGGTACTCTGTCCTGTTGCCAGCACTACCACGGGAGTAGTCTGGTTGGAGCCTGGTTGCTGGAGACCGACTGTCTCCCCTTTGGATATATCGCTCTGTGGCTGGGGGACAGGACCGACCGTCCCTACCCCTGGTGCTGTAAGTGCAGAGACTACGGTCCCATCTGCACAGATGTGGGGCTTAACATCTCCCCTTGGTGGGTTAGGCTGCCGCTGGAGAGTGGGTGTAACAAGCTCCTCTCTCTGGACGGTAAACTGCCGCTGGGGAGAGGGGTTAGCAGGCTCCTCTCCCTGCCACTCTCTCTGCTGGTGGAAAGGGAGACCAGTTGTCTCCCCTTTCATTCTCTTGTCCTGCTGCTGGGGTGCGAGACTGACTGTCTCTGCTCCCTGCAGGACACACTGCCGCTGGGGAGGAAGGACGGCACCTTCAGCTCCCTGGGGTACACACTGCCGCTTGGGAGGAAGGACGGCACCTTCTGCCCCCTGGGGTACACACTGCCGCTGGAGAGGAAGGACGGCACCTTCTGCTCCCTGGGGTACACACTGCCGCTGGGGAGGAAGGACGGCACCTACGGCTCCCTGGGTTACACACTGCCGCTGGGGAGGACGGACGACACCATCAGCTCCCTGGGGTACACACTGCCGCTGGGGAGGAAGGACGGCACCTTCCGCTCCCTGGGGTACACACTGCCGCTGAGGAGGAAGGACGATACCTTCTGCTCCCTGGAACACACACTGCCGCTGGGGAGGACGGACGACACCATCAGCTCCCTGGGGTACACACTGCCGCTGGGGTGGAAGGACGATACCTTCTGCTCCCTGGGACACACACTGCCGCTGGGGATCTGGGCCGACTGCCCAGCATCCCTGTAGGGCCGGTAGAGAGACCTCGGTCCCATCTCCACCTGCCTGCTGGGGGCCTTTCCAGTACCACTCCATGCAGTCCTCTACTTTGGGTTTCTCTGGTTTGTGTTGGAGGAGGATATCGGCTACCTCATCTCCTTG
Source organism: Pelobates fuscus (assembly GCF_036172605.1). Lineage (NCBI taxonomy): Eukaryota > Metazoa > Chordata > Amphibia > Anura > Pelobatidae > Pelobates > Pelobates fuscus. The sequence continues at coordinate 9,192,421 of NC_086320.1, read as the reverse complement.
ACCATGTCTCACCATTAACAGGATGAAATCGTACTCAAGATCACGTGACCTCTGGTTCTCTTGAAGCAGTTGCTGCACAGCTGCATCAACAATCTCCTTCCGGGGATTCGGGCCATATTTGGCTATTCTTCTCAGTACCTCAGTATCAAAATCTACGCCTTCATATCGATAGAACATGACTGCTGGTGGTGACGCTGTACGGGTACTGGCGTTGCCCTCACTTTGTAAATCCAGGGGATGGTGTTACCTGTAGCTGTCCTTCTGGTTGTAGGAACGATCCCGCCGCTTGCCACCAATTGTAACGGACCGTTTCACTTACAAGAGGATAAAATCCGTTTAGGCGATAATCCCCTTTTTGAGAGACAGGCACAGCTACTGCAGAACACCAAACTCCCGAACTGGATACAAGATAACACTCCGAACTGGAACAGCTGAACAAGAAAAGCATACAATCCGCTTACACTCCTGGCAGTCAGCTTACAATCCAATTCCCCCCAAGAACGAGATGACACTTCATTTTGAGGGTTAAACAGGAACTGAGGACTGGCTCATCCAGCCTGGCTTTTATTTCCAACTCACACATACAGGCCACACCCAGGGGGAGGCATAAAAGAACCAATGACATAGATGTTACCTCCCACACATCCCCTCCCCTTAGTGTGACACATAATCCCATTATGCATACAGTTTAAAATATACTTTTACACAACTTTCCTAACTCTAAAACCATACATCACATTCACATAAAAATACATATCCACAATCAATCCATTCAGGGGAACAACATATTAAAAAATGGCATGGATCAGACCAGGGGTTCAAAAGTTAGTAAAGTATCTTTTAAAACCCCTAGCTTCCCAGCTCAGACTGTTTTTTACAGAGCCTTCTCTGTGCTGGAGAAGTAATCTAATTATCTCCAGCACAGAGACAGACTCCATTAACCACATGGTTACAGAAAGACATAAAACACTTTAAAATACAGAAAATTACTTTTTAACCATAACACACAGACATTTCACATATCCCCAGATAGCTGGGATCTGAGCGCACAAAACTACCGAATAGCGCGCAGATCCTATTCACACAGTACAATTGCCATGGAGCTAAAGTCTTTCCCATAGTCTTTCATTATATGAATAGGCTCCATGGTATAGCTATCTGGGGTATCACATTCCCATAAAGTCTGGTCCATAGTCCAAAGGCAGCAGGCGGGCAACCAGGCTTCTCCAGTTCACAGTGGCGAAGTTGGTTTCGCCACAGAGGGTAACGCAGATAGTGTACAGCCTTTATATCAGATAACGGAGGGTAACGCAGATAGCGCAAAGCCCTTATATAAGATAACGGAGGGTAACGCAGATAGCGTACAGCCCGTATATCAGATAACGGAGGGTAACGCAGATAGCGTACAGCCCTTATATCAGATAACGGAGGGTAACGCAGATAGCGTACAGCCCGTATATCAGATAACGGAGGGTAACGCAGATAGCGTACAGCCTTGTATTAGATAATGGAAGGTAACGCAGATAGCGTACAGCCCTTATATCAGATAACGGAGGGTAACGCAGATAGCGTAAAGCCTTGTATTAGATAACGGAGGGTAACGCAGATAGCGTACAGCCCTTGTATCAGATAACGGAGGGTAATGCAGATAGCGTAAAGCCTTGTATTAGATAACGGAAGGTAACGCAGATAGCGTACAGCCCTTATATCAGATAACGGAGGGTAACGCAGATAGCGTACAGCCCGTATATCAGATAACGGAGGGTAACGCAGATAGCGTACAGCCCGTATATCAGATAACGGAGGGTAACGCAGATAGCGTACAGCCCGTATAACAGATAACGGAGGGTAACGCAGATAGCGTACAGCCCTTATATCAGATAATGGAGGGTAACGCAGATAGCGTACAGCCCTTATATCAGATAACGGAGGGTAACGCAGATAGCGTACAGCCCGTATATCAGATAACGGAGGGTAACGCAGATAGCGTACAGCCCGTATATCAGATAACGGAGGGTAACGCAGATAGCGTACAGCCCGTATATCAGATAACGGAGGGTAACGCAGATAGCGTACAGCCCGTATATCAGATAACGGAGGGTAACGCAGATAGCGTACAGCCCGTATATCAGATAACGGAGGGTAACGCAGATAACGTACAGCCCGTATATCAGATAACGGAGGGTAACGCAGATAGCGTACAGCCCTTATATCAGATAATGGAGGGTAACGCAGATAGCGTACAGCCCTTATATCAGATAATGGAGGGTAACGCAGATAGCGTACAGCCCGTATATCAGATAATGGAGGGTAACGCAGATAGCGTACAGCCCGTATATCAGATAATGGAGGGTAACGCAGATAGCGTACAGCCCTTATATCAGATAACGGAGGGTAACGCAGATAGCGTACAGCCCTTATATCAGATAATGGAGGGTAACGCAGATAGCGTACAGCCCGTATATCAGATAACGGAGGGTAACGCAGATAGCGTAAAGCCTTGTATTAGATAACGGAGGGTAACGCAGATAGCGTAAAGCCTTGTATTAGATAATGGTTGTCCTATAAACATGTTCTGCAGGAGGCAGCATTGATCATAGTGAACACCCTCAGATGGTATTTACAAATCATCCACAACATGGTGGTCAGACTCCTCTTTAACATAAGAGCCCTAATGTCTGAAATTGCAGTGTACCTACCTTTGAAACAGGTAATGAAATTCTTTACTTTCGCATCATCTAAGAAAAGCTGGAAAAAAAAAGAAATAAAATAAAGATTTATTAAAGAGAAGCTTGTCTAAAACGTACAGTTAAAATATAATGGACTGCACATATTATACATGAACCAGCCTGGGGGAGGGGTACAGTGCAAGCACTCCCAGCTCTGGTCTTTGTCGAATTCTATTAAATACACCTGATTTAATGTCCTCTCAGGGAAGCTATGCATGACGTGAGCATACTTTATATGTTCTCAGTAACCTTTCTAGACTCTCTCATACTGTTCTGCGAGACTGGCTGTGCTGATTTCACAAGCGTTCACTACAGTCATACCTTTTCCTGAAAAAAACAACGTCGTGTTTTACGTACAGTGAATTACATAGAAAGGGCTTATTATGGGTAATACACTCCCTTGGAAGAGTCGATATTCGGCGAATCGCACGTCGGGACATTTGTAGCAGAGGGTGGAAGGGATTATGCTGCACCTAACACTTCTGTCCCGGATTAGCCACCCTGCTATATTATTTTAACTAATCATATGATACGTAGCTATTAGGTATTTTTGGCTACATTTCTTACGTTAGGGGGGAAGGAGATTTTGCTACCACTTTGGCACTGGGTGATGGGAGTTGGAGTTCCGGGAGTTTCCTGGAAGACTGAGACTATTTTTTTACCTTGATAAAATCCCCGTGCCATAGGTGCTATTACCTGACAGGGGTAGTACCTTCTAGTATATATCTCCCTTTTTTATTTCACGGTTTGTAATTGTATATATGGATTATAACCCAAAGTAAATTACAAGTTATATTTTATTTTTACCAGTCTATATGGGGGTGCTCCAATATTCTTAAAGCTTGGAAGGGGAATTGCTCAGACCTATCTATTCCCTATCTAGTGTTTTGCTCTCTATTTCTTAGTTATATTCTATCTAGGGGTTACCCCCCATTAAGTATTAGCACCCTGACACACTCTCTCTACTCTTTCTCTGACTTAGCAATGGGTAATACATTGCACTCCAAATGAAAAATATGGGGGGACCAGGATTGACAGAGAAGTTGCAGCCACCTTTTTTGGGAGGGACGTTGAAATCTAAGCTATACATTTAAATTAAACGTCTGATAAAACTGTGCCTCAACGGAGATTGCCACAGCAGAGTTCTGCTGAAAACCTGCCTGCAGAAATGCCTGTTGTGGCAGCGGATCAGAACGCAGTGAGAGCTATTCATTAAAACTCTTAGAACCTCTGATACCTACTGTCAGCACAGCCCGCATCGTGTCAGTGGACACCCGGCTATCACACTGCTGGCAGAGACATACAGATATCTCACACCATGGTTTCAGCCTTCTAAGGGCCTCGTTAGCATGGTGTAGCTGATATCTCTCCAGGAACAGTGAGCATGGGGTCATCATTCATTGCAACAAAAACAGAGAATATGAGAACTCTGAGGACAAGCAATGGCTCAGAGAAACCTCAATAGCCCTTCGGTTAGTCAGTCTGAAAAATGTTCCTGCTCACTTGTTAAATAACAGAGAGTAACTGTACCATAATATGTTACCCGGCTCTGCTGTGACTTCTTAATTTATTAAACAAACACCTAGTACCATAACAACATACACTGATCAGCCACACCATTAAAACCACCTGCCTGATATCATGTAGGTCCCCCTTCTCCTTGCCCTGTGGTATCTGGCACCAAGAAACGTGTCCTGTGGTATTAGCCACCGAGACATTAGCAGCAGATCTTTTAAGTCCTGCAAGTTGCATGGTGGGGCCTCCCACCATGCAATTTCTAAATTTTTTCCCACTTCCAACTCATGGAATTCATGTTCTGACTGTTCATGTACTGCCCAATAAATCTCACCCATTGACAGGTTCCATTATAATAATATAATCAATGTTATCCACTTCACCTGTCAGTGGGTTTGATGTTGTGGCTGATCAGTGTGTGCTACTTGCAAGAGATCCCATGCCACTATCTCACTGAATAAAGTTACTAATACCTGCAGCGATTTGCAAAACTCATTCGGCTAAAACCCATGTCACTGCAAGAAGCTTAGCATCTACCGCTAAACTTCCAGGTATCTGTAGGTGAGAAAAAGCAATGCAACCTAGAGTGAAGCAGCCTGCGCTGTATCTGTGAAATGCTCATCTCCCTTTAGAAATAAGGGGAGCATCCCGAATGTCAGCCTAGTCTGGGCACAACTCACTGCAGAAACAGGGGATTTGCAGGAACTTCATTAGACATAGTATGTAATTCTAACACTATTGTGACCTGTTATGAAGGAGAAAGGTGAATAACGTACATTTTAGCCCTTGCCGCAGTGCTCTCAACATTGCCAGCCTTGTCTCCTTCGCATAGCAAAGCACAGGAGGCTGGAGCACATCTGCAGCATAATGCTGTGCTGTGCCATTCAAATGGTAGAGGCATTTTAACCCTGCAATGTAAACTACTATAAACTACCAGGGCATGGCACCCAGACAGCTTCACTGAGATACTGTCCTATTAAAGCCAAAGTATATGAATGGAAAGCAGAACAGAATTATTCCAGGGAGGCTACTTGAACCATAGATAGAAAATGCACATTACTGGGAGTATTATTGCCGTGGAGCTCTGTTATACACTCAGACACATTACTGGGAGTATTATTGCTGTGGAGCTCTGTTATACACTCAGACACATTACTGGGAGTATTATTGCTGTGGAGCTCTGTTATACACTCAGACACATTACTGGGAGTATTATTGCTGTGGAGCTCTGTTACACACTCAGACACATTACTGGGAGTATTATTGCTGTGGAGCTCTGTTATACACTCAGACACATTACTGGGAGTATTATTGCTGTGGAGCTCTATTATAAATTCAGACACATTACTGGGAGTATTATTGCTGTGGTGCTCTATTATACATTCAGACACATTACTGGGAGTAGTATTGCTGTGGAGCTCTGTTATACACTCAGACACATTACTGGGAGTATTATTGCTGTGGAGCTCTGTTATACACTCAGACACATTACTGGGAGTATTATTGCTGTGGAGCTCTGTTATACACTCGGACACATTACTGGGAGTATTATTGATGTGGAGCTCTATTATACATTCAGACACATTACTGGGAGTATTATTGCTGTGGAGCTCTATTATACATTCAGACACATTACTGGGAGTAGTATTGCTGCGGAGCTCTGTTATACACTCAGACACATTACTGGGAGCATTATTACTGTGGAGCTCTGTTATACACTCAGACACATTACTGGGAGTATTATCTCTGTGGGGCTCTGTTATACACTCAGACACATTACTGAGAGTATTATTGCTGTGGAGCTCTGTGATACACTCAGGCACATTACTGGGAGTATTATTGCTGTGGGGCTCTGTTATACACTCAGACACATTACTGGGAGTATTATTGCTGTGGAGCTCTGTTATACACTCAGACACATTACTGGGAGTATTATTGCTGTGGAGCTCTGTTATACACTCAGACACTTTACTGGGAGTATTATTACTGTGGAGCTCTGTTATACACTCAGACACATTACTGGGAGTATTATTGCTGTGGAGCTCTGTTATACGCTCAGACACATTACTGGGAGTATTATTGCTGTGGAGCTCTGTTATACACAGACACATTACTGGGAGTATTATTGCTGTGGAGCTCTGTTATACACTCAGACACATTACTGGGAGTATTATTGCTGTGGGGTTCTGTTATACACTCAGCCACATTACTGGGAGTATTATTGCTGTGGAGCTCTGTTATACACTCAGACACATTACTGGGAGTATTATTGCTGTGGAGCTCTGTTATACACTCAGACACATTACTGGGAGTATTATTACCGTGGAGCTCTGTTATACACTCAGACACATTACTGGGAGTATTATTGCTGTGGAGCTCTATTATACACAGACACATTACTGGGAGTATTATTGCTATGGAGCTCTGTTATACACTCAGACACATTACTGGGAGTATTATTGCTGTGGAGCTCTGTTATACACTCAGACACATTACTGGGAGTATTATTGCTGTGGAGCTCTGTTATACACTCAGCCACATTACTGGGAGTATTATTGCTGTGGAGCTCTGTTATACACTCAGACACATTACTGGGAGTATTATTGCTGTGGAGCTCTGTTATACACAGACACATTACTGGGAGTATTATTACCGTGGAGCTCTGTTATACACTCAGCCACATTACTGGGAGTATTATTGCTGCGGAGCTCTGTTATACACTCAGACACATTACTGGGAGTATTATTGCTGTGGAGCTCTGTTATACACTCAGACACATTACTGGGAGTATTATTGCTGTGGAGCTCTGTTATACACTCAGACACATTACTGGGAGTATTATTGCTGTGGAGCTCTGTTATACACACAGACACATTACTGGGAGTATTATTGCTGTGGAGCTCTGTTATACACTCAGACACATTACTGGGAGTATTATTGCTGTGGAGCTCTGTTATACACTCAGACACATTACTGGGAGTATTATTGCTGTGGAGCTCTGTTATACACACAGACACATTACTGGGAGTATTATTACTGTGGAGCTCTGTTATACACTCAGACACATTACTGGGAGTATTATTACCGTGGAGCTCTGTTATACGCTCAGACACATTACTGGGAGTCTTATTGCTGTGGAGCTCTGTTATACACTCAAGACACAGGTGTTTTCACGTTGGGTAGCACTTCACCTTTTCTTTGAGTTATCTCAGCAGGGTCTATGGTTTAGGTAGGCACTAGCCCAGTGCGGTGCCGAGGTATTAGGGACAGTTTTTTTGTGGGGTATGATGGTTACCTATTATTGATTTTCTACCAATATTGGTATTTTAGTAATTCGGCTCTTTGTATACTCTGCTTTTTATGTACAATTACTGCTGGATGAGCGGTTTCATTGCTTCTGAGTGATATGCAGACAATTCCCTTGTGTCCCCCATCTACCCTTTGATAGTACCTGTATATTAGCAGGATATCTAACCAGTGTGCCTCCCATATGTCCTCTACCCAGCATTCAGACACGGTCTTTCCTATTTAGGACCCCAGGTTAGATATAGTGGCACTATGTTTACGTTTTTATAAAGGTTTTTCATTTTTTTTGGTTTTGCCACTTTACTATTTTAGGTCGTACTCTTTCTCATACACCCCCTCTGTTGGGAGTGGATGTCTGGGATTCTGTTCCTCTACTTTCTAACTGTTAATTATTAGGGTTACCCCCTTTATATGAGTATGACCTGGTGACCTTTCTCTCGTAACTAGCGGATATGGTTAGGTGATTACCCTGGCTTTATTCGTCTTGGCTGGGGGAATATCATGTGACCTATCCTACGGTTAATATTCCTTTCAGTTTCTACTCAGTCCTCAGGTATCCCCTACCAGTCCAGGATTTAGGGATTACCTGGTTGTGTCTAAAGTGTTTTTTTTTCTTTTCTACAAACACCTTAGACACAAATGGGTTATCCCTAGATCCTGGACTGTCAGGGGGGGCTGGAGGACTGTGTTGGGGAGTCCCTGGTTGCTGTAGTTGGGGGGTCCCTGGTTGCTGTAGTTGGGGGGTCCCTGGTTGCTGTATAGGGGGTCCCTGGTTGCTGTATAGGGGGGGTCCCTGGTTGCTGTATAGGGGGGGTCCCTGGTTGCTGTATAGGGGGGGTCCCTGGTTGCTGTATAGGGGGGGTCCCTGGTTGCTGTATAGGGGGGGTCCCTGGTTGCTGTATAGGGGGGTCCCTGGTTGCTTTATAGGGGGGTCCCTGGTTGCTGTATAGGGGGGTCCCTGGTTGCTGTATAGGGGGGTCCCTGGTTGCTGTATAGGGGGGGGTCCCTGGTTGCTGTATAGGGGGGTCCCTGGTTGCTGTATAGGGGGGGTCCCTGGTTGCTGTATAGGGGGGGGTCCCTGGTTGCTGTATAGGGGGGTCCCTGGTTGCTGTATAGGGGGGTCCCTGGTTGCTGTATAGGGGGGTCCCAGGTTGCTGTATAGGGGGGGTCCCTGGTTGCTGTATAGGGGGGTCCCTGGTTGCTGTATAGGGGGGGTCCCTGGTTGCTGTATAGGGGGGTCCCTGGTTGCTGTATAGGGGGGTCCCTGGTTGCTGTATAGGGGGGTCCCTGGTTGCTGTATAGGGGGGGTTCCTTCTTAGTGAGGCAGCCCGTTTGATGCTCTGCCCGCAGACAGGTCGCACCGTGTATTATTATTATTATGCTGAGCCAGGTGCGGCCCCCGGGGGCCCATGCTGCCGGCTCACCTGGCCCTGGTGGTCGATATAATAGAAGTACTCTCGGAGCCGGGGCTCGGGGCTCTGTCCCTGCCGGTAGGTCAGGGCTCTCCGGGGGAGGAGCCTCGGGGACAGGAAGCCGCGGAGAGCCCGGAAACAGAGCAGGGGCCCCTGGGAGCCCAGCAGGAGCGCGGGACAGGCCATTCTACGCCGTGATAGGCCGCACGGTTACTATGGAAACAGCGGGTCCGTCACTTCCTGGAGTTCGGAGAGAAACAGGCGGCGCGGAGATCAGTTCCGGAGTCTGAGTTAGCGCTCCCCCTGCCGGCAGCCCGAGTTACTGCAACCAGCTCAGCGGGAGGGGGACTGCTTCACTGATACTGGGTTATTATTATTCACTGATACTGGGTTATTATTACTCACTGATACTGGGTTATTATAACTCACTGATACTGGGTTATTATTACTCACTGATACTGGGTTATTATAACTCACTGATACTGGGTTATTACTCACTGATACTGGGTTATTATAACTCACTGATACTGGGTTATTACTCACTGATACTGGGTTATTATAACTCACTGATACTGGGTTATTATTACTCACTGATACTGGGTTATTATTATTCACTGATACTGGGTTATTATTACTCACTGATACTGGGTTATTACTCACTGATACTGGGTTATTACTCACTGATACTGGGTTATTATTATTCACTGATACTGGGTTATTATTACTCACTGATACTGGGTTATTACTCACTGATACTGGGTTATTATTATTCACTGATACTGGGTTATTATTACTCACTGATACTGGGTTATTACTCACTGATACTGGGTTATTACTCACTGATACTGGGTTATTACTCACTGATACTGGGTTATTATTCACTGATACTGGGTTATTATTACTCACTGATACTGGGTTATTATCACTCACTGATACTGGGTTATTATTACTCACTGATACTGGGTTATTACTCACTGATACTGGGTTATTATTACTCACTGATACTGGGTTATTACTCACTGATACTGGCTTATTATTACTCACTGATACTGGGTTATTACTCACTGATACTGGGTTATTACTCACTGATACTGGGTTATTATAACTCACTGATACTGGCGTATTATAACTCACTGATACTGGGTTATTACTCACTGATACTGGCTTATTATTACTCACTGATACTGGGTTATTATTCACTGATACTGGCTTATTACTCACTGATACTGGGTTATTATTCACTGATACTGGCTTATTACTCACTGATACTGGGTTATTATTACTCACTGATACTGGGTTATTATTACACACTGATACTGGGTTATTACTCACTGATACTGGGTTATTATTACTCACTGATACTGGGTTATTATTACTCACTGATACTGGGTTATTACTCACTGATACTGGGTTATTATTCACTGATACTGGGTTATTATTACTCACTGATACTGGGTTATTATTACTCACTGATACTGGGTTATTATAACTCACTGATACTGGGTTATTATTACTCACTGATACTGGGTTATTATTACTCACTGATACTGGGTTATTATTACTCACTGATACTGGGTTATTATTACTCACTGATACTGGGTTATTACTCACTGATACTGGGTTATTACTCACTGATACTGGGTTATTATTACTCACTGATACTGGGTTATTATTACTCACTGATACTGGGTTATTATAACTCACTGATACTGGGTTATTACTCACTGATACTGGGTTATTATTCACTGATACTGGGTTATTATTACTCACTGATACTGGGTTATTATTACTCACTGATACTGGGTTATTATAACTCACTGATACTGGGTTATTATTACTCACTGATACTGGGTTATTATTACTCACTGATACTGGGTTATTATTACTCACTGATACTGGGTTATTATAACTCACTGATACTGGGTTATTACTCACTGATACTGGGTTATTATTCACTGATACTGGGTTATTACTCACTGATACTGGGTTATTATAACTCACTGATACTGGGTTATTATTCACTGATACTGGGTTATTATTCACTGATACTGGATTATTATCACTCACTGATACTGGGTTATTATTCACTGATACTGGGTTATTATTCACTGATACTGGGTTATTATTACTCACTGATACTGGCTTATTACTCACTGATACTGGGTTATTATTCACTGATACTGGGTTATTATTACTCACTGATACTGGGTTATTATTACTCACTGATACTGGGTTATTATTACTCACTGATACTGGGTTATTATTACTCACTGATACTGGGTTATTATAACTCACTGATACTGGGTTATTACTCACTGATACTGGGTTATTATTCACTGATACTGGGTTATTATTACTCACTGATACTGGGTTATTATTACTCACTGATACTGGGTTATTATAACTCACTGATACTGGGTTATTATTACTCACTGATACTGGGTTATTATTACTCACTGATACTGGGTTATTATTACTCACTGATACTGGGTTATTATTACTCACTGATACTGGGTTATTATAACTCACTGATACTGGGTTATTACTCACTGATACTGGGTTATTATTCACTGATACTGGGTTATTATTCACTGATACTGGGTTATTACTCACTGATACTGGGTTATTATAACTCACTGATACTGGGTTATTATTCACTGTTACGACACTCGCCGCCTGGAGAGTGAAGCCGCCGTTTAGCCGATAATCCCCTTTCTCCAGAAATGCAGTTCCAGCATAACCGATCATAAGACTCCCGACCGGAGCATACGAACACGGTCTCTCCCGATCAGCAATCCATCCGAAATCCTTCCACAGCTAGAAATAAACGAAAACGCTGTCCCAATAGTCAATCCCTCCACAAACGAGACAAAGCTCCGTTTTGAAGGTCAAGCAGAATGTGTTTAATGGGGGCTACCTGCCCAGTATTTATGCAGGTCTCCACCAGGTAGACACTCCCCTAGGGGACCTGGTGGAAGACTGTAAAATATATTTAACAGTAGCCAATCGCAGTGGCCATAACACAAGCCCTCCCCATTTTACCCATAAGACATTTCTTCCTATCCCGGAGATAATTAGGGAGAAATCTAATTAACTCCGAGGATAGGAACCATCGCCATTTTAAACACAAACATACAAAATGCAATAAAATACATAAAATCCGAAATACCGAAGATATAGTGTTCGTGCAACGTATCCCCAGATAGCCTGAATCTGAAGGCATATTCCTGCCGAATAGCGCTCAGATCCGAAGTACACAGTCCAATCGCCATGGAGTCAAAGTCTCTCATAAGTCTTTCGGTGTACGAAGGACTCCATGGGCCGGCTATCTGGGCAAGTCCATACGGATGAAGAAAACCCCCGAACGGAACAGGGTTCGTATGCCTCCAAGGGAATAGAAGGAGGGACGGCCGTCTCCAGCGGTGTTCGGTAGATAAAGAGTCCGTTTTTAGATCCATGGGTTTTGCACCGAACACCGCTGATTCGCCTCGTGTCCAAAATGGCCGCCGCCTCGTGGTCGGCATACGAACGACGACCACCCGTATGAAATGGAATGGAGAGGTGTTTGCGGTTAACCACAGCGTTCTAATTTGTGGTCAAGGTGTTAATGAGCCGCACACTCCTCTCCTGGGTGGCCGATGTTCGGTAGTTTTATTCGGTACTTTAGGAAACGAAAAACCAATAGCGTACGGACAGGAAATCCACGAATCCCATGGAAACAGATGAACCCGCAATACAGGTCTATGCAGTAGGGTTCGTCACACGGCTCCCCCCTTGTGGAACACTCCGGCAGACCCGGCTTGGCCCTTTAGCGGGTCAACGTGGGGATGACCGGACTAGGAAGTAGCAAGGACGTCGGTTTGCCGGGATAACCCATCTGCATTCCCATTCTGCTTACCGGGTCGGTAACTGATGGTGAAGTTATATGGCTGTAATGCTAAACTCCACCGCAGCAGTCTACCATTGTCTCCCGAGACCCGGTTAAGCCAAACAAGGGGATTGTGGTCCGTGATAAGGGAAAATTCCTGTCCATACAAATAGGGGCTCAATTTCTTCAATGCCCAGACCAGGGCCAAACACTCTTTCTCTACTGCCGCATAACTCACTTCCCGGGGTAACAGCTTTCGACTGAGGTATGCGACAGGGTGTTCTCCTCCATCTTCCCCGACCTGGCTTAGCACAGCCCCCAGTCCATACATGGAAGCATCTGTATGGACGAGAAAACGTTTGTTAGGAAGTGGGGCAGCCAGGACAGGGGCATTCATGAGGGCCTGCTTAAGTGCTTGAAACGCAGCTTCACAAGCTGGAGACCACAGGACCTGCTTAGGGAGGTTCTTCTTAGTCAGGTCTGTCAGGGGTTTAGCTATCGAGCTATAGTCGGGGACAAAGCGTCTGTAATACCCTGCAGTCCCTAGGAAGGCCAATACTTGGGTCTTGGTTATAGGTGTGGGCCAGTTCGCTACTGCCTCTATCTTGGCCGGCTCTGGTCTCTGGCTCCCACACCCTACCCTGTGACCCAAGTATTGTACCTCAGCCATACCTAGATGACACTTTTCTGGCTTTAACGTCAGGCCAGCGGCCCGAATTTTATCCAGTACTACCCCTATGTGTACCAGGTGTTCCTCCCAGGACTCACTGTAGATCGCAATATCATCCAGGTATGCACAAGCAAAGTCCTGGAAGCCATCAAGGAGCCTATCCACCATTCGTTGGAAGGTAGCTGGGGCGTTCTTCATCCCAAATGGCATAACCTTAAATTGGTATAAGCCAAAGGGGGTGACGAAGGCCGACTTGGGGATGGCGTCCTTGGCCAGGGGAATCTGCCAGTAACCCTTACACAGGTCTATGGTGGTCAGGTAGCGTCCCCTGGCAATGCGGTCTAATAACTCGTCTACCCGTGGCATCGGGTAGGCGTCAGTGGTGGTCCGCTCGTTGAGCCTCCTGTAGTCCACACAGAACCGGGTGGTCCCATCTTTCTTAGGCACCAGGACTACAGGGGAGGCCCAAGGGCTATCGGAGTGCTCGATGACCCCAAGCTGGGTCATCTCCTCTATCTCCTTCCGCATTCCTTCTCGGACTGCTTCAGGGATACGGTAAGGGGGCTGTCGTAAGGGGTTCTGTCCAGGGGTCTCTACCTTATGTACAGCTAGGGTAGTGTAGCCGGGTTCTTGGGAGAACGTCGCCTGCTTCTCCCACAGAAGCTGTTTCGCCTGTTCCTTCTCCGTGGGGCTTAACCTGTCCCCTAGCTGTACGAGCTCAGTCAGATCCGTCTGGGCACCTCTGGCTAATAGGTCGGGTAGGGGTAAGCTTTCGGTATCGTCTGCAGCGGGGGCACACACTGCGGCTATATCCTCCGGTCGTTCCTGATATTCCTTTAGCATGTTCACATGAAAGGATCGCTGGATCCTGTCATCTGAACAGCTGGCTATAAGGTACGTAGTATCGCACACCTGGGCTAATACTTTATACGGGCCCTGCCAAGATGCCTGCATCTTGTTCGCCTTCACAGGTTTGAGCACTAGTACCTTCTGCCCAACCTGGAATACTCGCTGTCGGGCACCCCGATCATACCATTCCTTCTGTCTCCCCTGGGCCACCCGGAGATTCTCCCTTGCCATCAGAGACAGTTTCTCCATGCGGTCCCGAAGTTCCAGAACATACGGTACTATGGGGGTACCTTCCTGCTCTGTCTCCCCCTCCCAGTGGCCTCTAATGAGATCTAGAGGTCCGCGGACCCTTCTCCCATAAAGCAGCTCAAAGGGGGAGAACCCAGTAGATTCCTGGGGCACCTCTCTGTAGGCAAACAACAGATGAGGCAGGAATCGCTCCCAGTCTCGGCAAGTGTCAGAAAAGGTCCTCAGCATCTGTTTGAGGGTGCCATTAAATCGCTCGCAGAGACCGTTAGTCTGTGGATGGTATGGGGAACTAAGTATCGGTTTAATGCCGCATACCCTCCACAGCTGCTGGGTGAGCACAGCGGTAAATTGGGTTCCCTGGTCAGAGAGAATCTCTTGAGGGAACCCGACCCTGGTAAAAATCCTAACCAGGGCATCAGCAACTGTCTCTGCCTCTATGTTAGACAGCGCCACTGCCTCTGGATAGCGAGTGGCATAGTCCACCACGGTGAGAATGTATTTCTTACCAGATGGACTAGCCCTGGCCAGTGGACCCACAATATCAACGGCTATGCGGGCAAAGGGCTCCCCAATAATAGGCATCGACATAAGCCTACCTTTTGGGTGGTCCCCCCGCTTCCCTACCCGTTGACAAGTGTCACACGTGCTACAATATATCCGCACAGCCTGGTTAATTCCTGGCCAAAAGAAATTCTGCATAATCCTATGGCCTGTGCGGCGGGACCCTAGATGTCCGGCTAGCGGGACATCATGCCCTATCCGCAGAATCTCTCGCCGGTATTTCGCGGGCACTACCAGCTGTCGATTCGGCGGAGGGGCAACACTTTTCTGGGATGGCTTAGGGATCCGATATAACCTGTCCCCTACCCACTCATACCGCTCCCCCTCTGCTCCCTCCTCTCCAGTGTCTGCTCTGCCTCTATACCTCTGGAGAGATGGGTCTGTCTGGGTTTCCCTCCCGAACTCCTCCGGGGAATCCCAACTAGCTAACGTCGGCCCTGGGGTGTCAGTCGGGGAATCGGTCCTTACCTGGGTCTCAGCAGCAGGTGGGCCGGTTCCAGCAGCACGGGTCTGAGCACGGGTAGTCACTGGGTTGGCTTCGCCAGGTCCCATAGTAGCATAGGCGGAAATCAAAGGGGCCAAATCATTTCCCAGCAAAACATCGGCAGGCAAGTCCTTCATAACCCCCACATTCACATGTCCAGCTCCCGCTCCCCAGTCCAAATGAACCCGGGCAACAGGCAGACGGAACACGGCGCCTCCTGCCACCCTTACTGCCACAGTGTTCCCGGTGTGTTGGTGTTCCGAAACCAGGTTCTTTTGGAGCAAGGTCATCGTAGCCCCGGTGTCTCTTAGACCAGTGACCTCTTTCCCGTTCAACTTAACGGTCTGTCTGTGGTGTTGGCGGTTGTCCTGCTGAGCTGCGTGAACTGGGTCTGCTTCGTGCAGGAAACCCCAAAACTCCTCCTGCTCCAGGCAGTGAGCAGAAGGCTGAGGTGGTTGCTGGGCTCCGCCGGCTGGGTTTCTCCAGGATGGTGCTTGGTTGGCGTGGTTTAAAGGGCATTCTGGTTTTTTATGTCCCATCTGCTTGCACCCAAAGCACTGGACCTGGTTGGAGTAACCCCGTTTGTTGAATCGGGCTGACTGCCCATGGTTGGTTGCTGGCGGTATAGCGGGGGTACGTTGTGCTGGGGGGTGATATAGGTTGGTGGTTGGAGGTGCTGCCGGTTTGTATTCCACTCGGGCAGGGACCTTGGCTGCTGTCTGATCGAGCTTACGGGCATCAGTGTATTCGTCAGCCAGACGAGCAGCTTCGTGGAAGGTAGCGGGTTTTCGGTCCCTGACCCACTCTCGAACTCCTGCAGGTAATTTGTCAAAGCAGTGTTCTAGCAGGAACACTTGCAGCACCTCTTCCCCAGTTACCGCTCGACATCCTGTCATCCAGTGGGCTGCCGTGCGGTGTACCCGGCATGCCCATTCCACATAGGAATCACCAGCCTGTTTATTATTGTCCCGGAATCGCCTCCGGTACGCCTCAGGGGTAACAGCGTACCGGGTCAAAAGAGCATCTTTTACTGTCCGGTAGCTAGTGAGTTCCTCTTCTGGGATGGCCCGAAAAGCTTCACTAGCCCGGCCGGATAATTTCCCAGAGAGGATAGGAACCCATTCTTCTGCGGGTACCTGGTGTAAAGCACACTGTCGTTCAAAGTCCGCCAGGAACCCGTCTATCTCTCCTTCAGTTTCAATAAAGTTTTTAAAAGCAGCAAATGGTACCTTTTTCTTCCCATTGTTATTATGGGGTACCTCTGCTGCTGTAGCTCCGCTTCTCTGGAGCGCCTGTTGTGCTGTTACTGCGGCTTGTACTTGAACCACAATATCCGCTGCAGGGTTGGGGCCAAAGTGTGCCAGCCTGATCTGAACTGCCCGGTTAAACGCTATTTCCTCGGGTGTTAGATCCAGCAGGCCAGGCACATTAGCTATCTCCCTTCCCTGTGCTGTATCCATCTCCACCAATATAGCAATAATCTCTCTTTTCTTGAGATTGCTCGCTGATCGTCCTCTGCGCTCCAAAATGTCTTTAAGGGTAGCACGCCTTAACTCCTCATATTGCATTTCCAATCCGGGGTGTGTAGCTGGCCTTCAGGGCGGTGGGATTCATCCCGTCGCTTGCCACCAGTTGTTACGACACTCGCCGCCTGGAGAGTGAAGCCGCCGTTTAGCCGATAATCCCCTTTCTCCAGAAATGCAGTTCCAGCATAACCGATCATAAGACTCCCGACCGGAGCATACGAACACGGTCTCTCCCGATCAGCAATCCATCCGAAATCCTTCCACAGCTAGAAATAAACGAAAACGCTGTCCCAATAGTCAATCCCTCCACAAACGAGACAAAGCTCCGTTTTGAAGGTCAAGCAGAATGTGTTTAATGGGGGCTACCTGCCCAGTATTTATGCAGGTCTCCACCAGGTAGACACTCCCCTAGGGGACCTGGTGGAAGACTGTAAAATATATTTAACAGTAGCCAATCGCAGTGGCCATAACACAAGCCCTCCCCATTTTACCCATAAGACATTTCTTCCTATCCCGGAGATAATTAGGGAGAAATCTAATTAACTCCGAGGATAGGAACCATCGCCATTTTAAACACAAACATACAAAATGCAATAAAATACATAAAATCCGAAATACCGAAGATATAGTGTTCGTGCAACGTATCCCCAGATAGCCTGAATCTGAAGGCATATTCCTGCCGAATAGCGCTCAGATCCGAAGTACACAGTCCAATCGCCATGGAGTCAAAGTCTCTCATAAGTCTTTCGGTGTACGAAGGACTCCATGGGCCGGCTATCTGGGCAAGTCCATACGGATGAAGAAAACCCCCGAACGGAACAGGGTTCGTATGCCTCCAAGGGAATAGAAGGAGGGACGGCCGTCTCCAGCGGTGTTCGGTAGATAAAGAGTCCGTTTTTAGATCCATGGGTTTTGCACCGAACACCGCTGATTCGCCTCGTGTCCAAAATGGCCGCCGCCTCGTGGTCGGCATACGAACGACGACCACCCGTATGAAATGGAATGGAGAGGTGTTTGCGGTTAACCACAGCGTTCTAATTTGTGGTCAAGGTGTTAATGAGCCGCACACTCCTCTCCTGGGTGGCCGATGTTCGGTAGTTTTATTCGGTACTTTAGGAAACGAAAAACCAATAGCGTACGGACAGGAAATCCACGAATCCCATGGAAACAGATGAACCCGCAATACAGGTCTATGCAGTAGGGTTCGTCACATTCACTGATACTGGGTTATTATTCACTGATACTGGATTATTATCACTCACTGATACTGGGTTATTATTCACTGATACTGGGTTATTATTCACTGATACTGGGTTATTATTACTCACTGATACTGGCTTATTACTCACTGATACTGGGTTATTATTCACTGATACTGGGTTATTATTACTCACTGATACTGGGCTATTACTACTCACTGATACTGGCTTATTACTCACTGATACTGGGTTATTATTACACACTGATACTGGCTTATTACTCACTGATACTGGGTTATTACTCACTGATACTGGATTATTATTACTCACTAAAAACAAAACAATGAGTAAGTGCTAAATAATACAATATGGCAGCAACCCTAAAGGGAGTCCCTCAAAGAACCCTTAGAGATAACACAAAGAAGACAAATACAAGGTAAGGGCTGCGCCTGGTAAAAAGTTAAATAGAATCGTCCAGTTAAAATAAAAAGAGAAAGTCTTATCTCACAACGTCTGATAAAAACGTGTAGTACGGTGGTGTTCAATCCGGAACACTTATCCTTATAGGATTCTTCCTTGTGTCTTCAGCTCGTATATGAAAAACAAAGGAATATATAGGAAGCCAGATAGTGTAGTATGTTAGGTAATAAATGGGATAAAAATGTAGAAATCTCGAATGCAAACTCACATTTGGAGGAGCTAGAACCCGCTCTGGTATAGCAAGCGTACAGCGATTTTGATCCTCGCTTATGGGATATGGAGTAGATAATCTTCGTCTGTGGTATGTATCCTCGATCCGAAATAAGATGGTCACTCGGGTAGAGAGAAACAACCAATAGTGCACACTGAGTAAAAACTTTGAATAAAATAATAAGGTAAAATGGATACTCACAAGATAGGAGCAGGTCACCTGCTCCTATTTAATAGCGCTGGTGGTATAATCCCCACCTAGGATTGCTTGGAGTCCGATGAATAAAATGCCAGGTAAAAAAGTGGATAAGTGTATATAAAAAGATAAATTGTACAATTAAAAGTAACAATATACTTTAATATTAAAATACACAAATATTGTAACCATAAACGCGTTTCACCAATACGGCGTTATCAATATTGATAACGCCGTATTGGCGAAACGCGTTTATGGTTACAATATTTGTGTATTTTAATATTAAAGTATATTTTGTTACTTTTAATTGTACAATTTATCTTTTTATATACACTGATCCACTTTTTTACCTGGCATTTTATTCATCGGACTCCAAGCAATCCTAGGTGGGGATTATTCCACCAGCGCTATTAAATAGGAGCAGGTGACCTGCTCCTATCTTGTGAGTATCCATTTTACCTTATTATTTTATTCAAAGTTTTTACTCAGTGTGCACTATTGGTTGTTTCTCTCTACCCGAGTGACCATCTTATTTCGGATCGAGGATACATACCACAGACGAAGATTATCTACTCCATATCCCATAAGCGAGGATCAAAATCGCTGTACGCTTGCTATACCAGAGCGGGTTCTAGCTCCTCCAAATGTGAGTTTGCATTCGAGATTTCTACATTTTTATCCCATTTATTACCTAACATACTACACTATCTGGCTTCCTATATATTCCTTTGTTTTTCATATACGAGCTGAAGACACAAGGAAGAATCCTATAAGGATAAGTGTTCCGGATTGAACACCACCGTACTACACGTTTTTATCAGACGTTGTGAGATAAGACTTTCTCTTTTTATTTTATCTGGACGATTCTATTTAACTTTTTACCAGGCGCAGCCCTTACCTTGTATTTGTCTTCTTTGTATTATTACTCACTGATACTGGGTTATTATTACTCACTGATACTGGTTATTATTATTCACTGATACTGGGTTATTACTCACTGATACTGGGTTATTATTACTCACTGATACTGGGTTATTATTACTCACTGATACTGGGTTATTACTCACTGATACTGGGTTATTACTCACTGATACTGGGTTATTATTCACTGATACTGGGTTATTACTCACTGATACTGGGTTATTATTCACTGATACTGGGTTATTACTCACTGATACTGGGTTATTATTCACTGATACTGGGTTATTACTCACTGATACTGGGTTATTATTCACTTATACTGGCTTATTATTCACTGATAGTGATGTACCGAACTGTTTGCTGGCGAATAGTTCCCGGCAAACATAGCGTGTTCGCGTTTGCCGCCGCGGGCGAACAGATGGGCGGTTCGATCCGCCCCCTATTCGTCATCATTGAGCAAACTTTGACCCTGTGCCTCACGGTCAGCAGACACATTCCAGCCAATCAGCAGCACTCCCTCCCTTCCACACCCTCCCACCTCCCTCCCAGCATCCATTTTAGATTCATTATGAAGCTGCATGCTTAGTGAGAGGAGGGAAAGTGTAGCTGCTGCTCATTAGATAGCCAAATTGATAGCTAGGCTAGGGTATTCAGTGTCCACTACAGTCCTGAAGGACTCATCTGATCTCTGCTGTAAGAACAGCACCCCAAAAAGCAATTTTTAGGGCTAGAACATCAGTCTGCTTTTTTTTATTATTTTTTTCTGTGTAATGTAATTGCAGTTGCCTGCCTGCCAGCTTCTGTGTCAGGCTCACAGTGCATACTGTGCCCATTTGCCCCGTGCCACCACTCACTCACTGTTGTCACAATAGCTTAAGCTTGACATTTAAAAAGAAAAAAAATGTTTTCACTGTAATACATTGAATAGCAGTTCGTTGTCTGCCAGCTTCTGTGTCAGGCTCAGTGGATACTGTGCCCATTTGCCCAGTGCCACCACTCATATCTGTTTTCACAATAGCTTATGCTTGACACTTAAAAAGAAAAAAAATGTTTTCACTGTAATAGATTGAATAGCAGTTAGTTGCCTGCCAGCTTCTGTGTCAGGCTCACAGTGGATACTGTGCCCATTTGCCCAGTCAGTGCCACCACTCATATCTGGTGTCTCTATAGCGTGCTTTTACAAAGAAAAAAGTTTTTCCAGTGTTAGCTAATAGCAGTCAGTGTCCTTAAAGCGGGTGTGTCAGGCCTTCAGCGTGTGCCCTGCAGACCCCTGCCAGTGTACTTTGACAGTTGCCACTCATATCTGGTGTCTCTATAGCGTGCTTTTACAAAGCAAAAAAGTTTTCCAGTGTAAGCTAATAGCAGTCAGTGTCCTTAAAGCGGGTGTGTCAGGCCTTCCTTCATCGTGTGCCCTGCACAACCCTGCCAGTGTACTTTGACAGTTGCCACTCATATCTGGTGTCTCTGTAGCATGCTTTTACAAAGAAAAAAAGTTTTCCAGTGTAAGCTAATATCAGTCAGTGTCCTTAAAGCGGGTGTTTCAGGCCTTCAGCGTGTGCCCTGCAGACCCCTGCCAGTGTACTTTGACAGTTGCCACTCATATCTGGTGTCTCTATAGCGTGCTTTTACAAAGCAAAAAAGTTTTCCAGTGTAAGCTAATAGCAGTCAGTGTCCTTAAAGCGGGTGTGTCAGGCCTTCCTTCATCGTGTGCCCTGCACAACCCTGCCAGTGTACTTTGACAGTTGCCACTCATATCTGGTGTCTCTGTAGCGTGCTTTTACAAAGCAAAAAATTTTTCCAGTGTAAGCTAATAGCAGTCAGTGTCCTTAAAGCGGGTGTGTCAGGCCTTCCTTCAGCGTGTGCCCTGCAGACCTGTCAGGGTATTTATATCGGCAGACATTTTGTGCTATGATAGAAATACAAAGTATATATTCTGAAGTAATCTGAACATACCAGACTCCATTTTGTTATATTCAAGTTAACAAAGACACAAAATTTCTATCCTTTCTCTAAAACTGACTGCTTTGCCCGAGCTGAATGGAATGTGTAGTATATATAAACAACCTAGAGATAAGACATTGAGAACGGAGGATGGACAGACTGTCTAATTACTAATGGAATATAATAAATTCTAAACCCAGACATAGGTGACAGAGGAGATTAAATAATTGTATTTTACTTTCTATACCTAACAACGTCCCATTATAGTGGAAGTTGAAATAAAGTTCACAAACTGTCATATTAGGAATTACTACAGAAAATGGAGACACATAGTCTGGATAAAACTGAGAAAGACCCTGTGATCTGAAAGGATAAAATAAGTTATAGCCACCATATAGATAACGTAAATGACGTCAAAATAGCCACCAGGAAAAGTTAACTCTTTCCTGGATAGGTATGTTTAGTGGGACAAGACTGCCATCTAGAGCCCAAATACTAAAATGGTTACCTGGAAAGAAACCACACCCACAGTGATGCTATTGGTTATCACTTAGAGGAATTTTCCCTTTAAAAAGTTAAGACAAGGGAAGAGAGAAGGCAGAATCGGGCGATCAGAGTAATCAAGAAAATCAAGACACTCCATGCAGAGCCAGAGAGAAACATTCCTTGACACTTAGCTACCTGAGAACATCTGATGAGAAAATATCTACTTAACTGGTAAATATACTGGCTTCCATTAATTAATTAAAATTAATTAAAATTAATAGCATGATATATGACTGGATAAATCATGATTAGATTTCATATTTCGAAATCTTAATTATTAAAGAATATATATATGGTTATAGCATCCTATCTGCAGCTGGGAGTAATATAGCCATTAATGTATTTATGTGATTAATATCACGTTAGCATATTGTGACAATTATCCAGCTGTATTGATTGGCTCTAAAATAAGATAAAATATCTATTTAGACAAATTAATAAAATTATCAGCTTATACAACATAGTAAGATTTCTCATTGGATGGATCAAGGAAGTGATTACTGACTGTTTAAATATTATTTTTATTTAAAATTACATAGGAGTAGATCTTAAATCCCTAGAAGAGGTCTAGCCAGCATTGAAAGGGTTACTCTGCCAGCTAAGTTTTTATTGCTCTACACTCTGTCTCCCTGTGAAACTTTCACATTCCTTCTCTGTGAAGAAAGGGTCATAAATCTCTTGACGGCCTAATGCTATAGATAAGACTGTATTAACCAATGTTTTTATATTACCATATTGTATGGCATATTCATGTTATACTGAAATTCCATTGATTATTATCATGCATGTTACTTATATTATTATCATTTGAATATAAAAATAAATATTATCGATTTGGCTGACTGACCGCATTTAGCAATACACCACAAGAGGACACTGCTGCACACTGCTCCACGAGGCGTATAAAGCACAATCTAAATCCTTATGTATGAATGTCATGTTAAAACTTTAAAAGTTCCATTTTGGAAGCGGTCTTTATTACATAGACTACTGGCGAATTTATTATGCACTTACAGCAATTCGAGTTACTGCTTTATATCCGTTTACGCTAGACCTTGCTCTGCTTCCTTATTAACTGCGCAATGTCTTATTCAAGAATTATTTACAAAAAAAATGTGCATTGTATTTCTATGTCATGCCACACAGCAATGCTGTTTACTGTTATATAGCAGGTGCCTGCCGTTGGGGCATGGCACACGCATTTGTGGATGTTAACCTTCTATATGCACTCAAAAATAAAGAATAAAAAAAAAAAAATATTATCTATTTTTATAACAATTGTGATTTTAATTATATGGTTTACATTTCACTTATAACGATACGTTCTTTGGGATCTGAGAATTAAATTAGTGGGTAATTCTCTCTGTTTACAATTATTATCCCATAAATATCCCCACAGACCCTTGCCAGTGTACTTTGACAGTTGCCACTCATATCTGGTGTCTCTGTAGCGTGCTTTTACAAAGAAAAAAAGTTTTCCAGTGTAAGCTAATAGCATACAGTGTCCTTAAAGCGGGTGTGTCAGGCCTTCAGCGTGTGC
Organism: Pelobates fuscus; assembly: GCF_036172605.1. Lineage (NCBI taxonomy): Eukaryota > Metazoa > Chordata > Amphibia > Anura > Pelobatidae > Pelobates > Pelobates fuscus. The sequence goes on along the minus strand of NC_086320.1, from coordinate 9,168,219 downwards.
CCTGCAGACCCCTGCCAGTGTACTTTGACAGTTGCCACTCATATCTGGTGTCTCTGTAGCGTGCTTTTACAAAGCAAAAAAGTTTTCCAGTGTAAGCTAATAGCAGGCAGTGTCCTTAAAGCGGGTGTTTCAGGCCTTCAGCGTGTGCCCTGCAGACCCCTGCCAGTGTACTTTGACAGTTTCCACTCATATCTGGTGTCTCTATAGCGTGCTTTTACAAAGCAAAAAAGTTTTCCAGTGGAAGCTAATAGCAGTCAGTGTCCTTAAAGCGGGTGTGTCAGGCCTTCAGCGTGTGCCCTGCAGACCCCTGCCAGTGTACTTTGACAATTGCCACTCATATCTAGTGTCTATATAGCGTGCTTTTACTAAGAAAAAGTTTTCCAGTGTAAGCTAATAGCAGTCAGTGTCCTTAAAGCGGGTGTGTCAGGCCTTCAGCGTGTGCCCTGCAGACCCCTGCCAGTGTACTTTGACAGTTGCCACTCATATCTGGTGTCTCTATAGCGTGCTTTTACAAAGCAAAAAGTTTTCCAGTGTAAGCTAATAGCAGTCAGTGTCCTTAAAGCGGGTGTGTCAGGCCTTCAGCGTGTGCCCTGCAGACCCCTGCCAGTGTACTTTGACAGTTGCCACTCATATCTGGTGTCTCTATAGCGTGCTTTTACAAAGCAAAAAAGTTTTCCAGTGTAAGCTAATAGCAGTCAGTGTCCTTAAAGCGGGTGTGTCAGGCCTTCAGCGTGTGCCCTGCAGACCCCTGCCAGTGTACTTTGACAGTTGCCACTCATATCTGGTGTCTCTATAGCGTGCTTTTACAAAGAAAAAAAGTTTTCCAGTGTAAGCTAATAGCAGTCAGTGTCCTTAAAGCGGGTGTGTCAGGCCTACAGCGTGTACTCCAACCTCTGCCAGTGCACATTGCCACTTATTTCTGGTGTCACAATAGCGTGCATTTAAAAACCAAAACATTTTTTCACTGTTATAGATTGAATAACAGTTAGTTGTCTTCAAGTGGGTGTGTCAGGCCTACAGCGTGTACTCTGCAGACCTCTGCCATTGCACATTGCCACTCATATCTCGTCTCACAGTAGCTTGCACGCATAGTACCACTAATCCCCCAAAAAATTACAGGCAGAGGCAGGCCACCCCGCAGGGGCCATCGTGGTCGTGGTGCTGTGATTCCCTTTGGCCCTAGAATAATGCCCAGTTTTCAGAGGCCACGTACCCTGAACTTGAAAAGTTCTGAGGACATAGTTGACTGGCTAACACAGGACACCCAATCTTCTACAGCTTCCTCTCGGAACCTTGACGCACCATCCTCCTCCAGCTAAGCTTCAGGCACCTCTCAAGATACCACTCACCCGCCTGCCGCCACCACCAAAACTAGCACCACAGCCGCTTTACTTGGTATGTCAGAGTAGTTATTCACACATCCGTTTGAAGAAATGAGTGATGCGCAACCATTATTGCCAGAGGATGTAGATAACAGGGATATGTCTCAGGCAGGCAGCATTACACACATGGACGTACGGTGTGATGATGATGATGTTGTACCCGCTGCTGCTTCCTTTGCTGAGTTGTCAGATACAAGTGAAGCGGTTGATGATGACGATGCGTCCATGGATGTCACGTGGGTGCCCGCTCGGCAAGAAGAAGAACAGGGCGAAAGTTCAGATGGGGAGACAGAGAGGAGGAGGAGACGAGTTGGAAGCAGGGGGAGGTCGTCGCAAGGAGCTAGTGGCACAGTCAGACAGCATGCATTGGCACCCGGGGTCAGCCCGACAGCACGCCAATCAACGCATGCTGTGTCCACCACCAGAATGCCGTCATTACAGAGCTCAGCAGTGTGGAATATTTTTTGTGTGTCTGCCTCTGACAACAGCGATGCCATTTGCAACCTGTGCCAAAAGAAACTGAGTCGCGGGAAGTCCAACACCCACCTAGGTACAACCGCTTTGCGTAGGCACATGATCTCACATCACAAACTCCTATGGGATCAACACATGAGTACAAGCAGCACGCCTACTCTAAGCATCCATCCTCCTCCTGGTCCAGCATCTTCAGCCACGTCAACCACTGCTGTCCTCCTTGCCCCCTCTCAACCATCCGCCACTCCGTCTCCCGCCTTGAGCAGTTCCCGCTCATCTGCCCACAGTCATGTGTCTGTCAAGGACATGTTTGAGCGTAAGAAGCCAATGTCAGAAAGTCACCCCCTTGCCCAAACTATTAGCCCGCCAGCTTTTACCATACAAGTTGTAGATATTGGGACACTGCAGTGGAAGGTACTCGGCAGAAATTTCTTTTCACAAAAGGCAATCCCCAACCTGTACTCGATTGTGCAAAAGGAAGTAATGGCATGTCTGGCACACAGTGTTGGGGCAAGGGTCCATCTGACCACTGATACCTGGTCTGCAAAGCATGGTCAGGGCAGGTATATCACCTACACTGCGCATTGGGTAAACCTGCTGACTGCTGCCAAGCATGGAATGCATGGCTCTGCAGAGGAGTTGGTGACACCGCCACGACTTGCAGGCAGTCCTGCTGCCACCTCCTCTACTCCTCCAACTCCATCCTCTTCCATAACCTCCTCGGCTGAGTCCTCTTCTGCTGCTGTGTCTTGCTCCACATCAACGGCACCCCCCCAGCTCCCCAGGTACTATTCCACATCCCGGATACGGCAGTGTCATGCCGTCTTGGGTTTGACTTGCTTGAAAGCAGAGAGTCACACCGGACAAGCACTCCTGTCCGCCCAGAACGCACAGGTGGAAAAGTGGCTGACTCCGCAGCAACTGGATATCGGCAAAGTGGTTTGTGACAATGGAAAAAAATTGTTAGCGGCATTGAAGTTGGGCAAGTTGACACATGTGCCGTGCATGGCACATGTGTGTAATCTGATCGTACAACGCTTTGTGCATAAGTACACAGGCTTACAGGACATCCTGAAGCAGGCCAGGAAGGTGTGTGGCCATTTCAGGCGTTCCTACATGGCCATGGCTCACTTTGCCGATATCCAGCGGCGAAACAACATGCCAGTGAGGCGCTTGATTTGCGACAGCCCGACACTTTGGAATTCAACACTCCTAATGTTTGACCGCCTGCTCCAACAAGAAAAAGCTGTTAATAAATTTTATGACCGGGGTGCTAGGACAGCCTCTGGGGAACTGGGAATTTTTTCGCCACGTTACTGGACGCTCATGCGCAATGCCTGTAGGCTCATGCGTCCTTTTGAGGAGGTGACAAACCTAGTCAGTCGCACCGAAGGCACCATCAGCGACATCATACCATTTGTTTTCTTCCTGGAGCGTGCCCTGCGAAGAGTGCTGGATCAGGCCGTAGATGAGCGTGAAGAGGAAGAGGAAGAGTTGTGGTCACCATCACCACCAGAAACAGCCTTATCAGCATCGCTTGCTGGACCTGCGGCAACACTGGAAGAGGATTGTGAGGAAGAGGAGTCAGAGGAGGAATGTGGCTTTGAGGAGAAGGAGGAAGACCAACCACAACAGGCATCCCAGGGTGCTCGTTGTCACCTATCTGGTACCCGTGGTGTTCTACGTGGCTGGGGGGAAGAACATACCTTCATTGACATCAGTGAGGAGGAGGAACGGGAAATGAGTAGCTCGGCATCCAACCTTGTGCAAATGGGGTCTTTCATGCTGTCGTGCCTGTTGAGGGACCCTCGGATAAAAAGGCTGAAGGAGAACGACCTGTACTGGGTGTCCACGCTACTAGACCCCCGGTATAAGAAGAAAGTGGCGGAAATGTTACCGAATTACAACAAGTCGTAAAGGATGCAGCATTTGCAAAATAAATTAAAAAGTATGCTTTACACAGCGTATAAGGGTGATGTCACAGCACAACGGGAATCTAACAGGGGGAGAGGTGGAAGTCATCCTCCTCCTCCCACGACCACGCCATATCTGCCAAGTGACCCTATGTAGGGGTAACAGTCTCTATTCTGCTCTGTGTCAGTGTGTATCATGGTCTCTGAGGACGGGGAACAGTCTCTATTCTGCTCTGTGTCAGTGTGTATCAGGGGCTTTGAGGACAGGTGTCAATCCATACCTGCCAAGTGACCCTATGTAAGGGGAACAGTCCCTATTCTGCTCTGTGTCAGTGTGTGTAACGGAATGCAGTACATTAGTCCACGATATCCGTTGGTATCCTCAGGAAATCCACAGTCAGAACAGAAAGCACGGCAATATTCCCCATCCTCCCAATAACCGGACGAAACACAGTTTGGGAGTCAACTAACTCAGTTTATTCACAGGCTGGCATATTTAAGCAGTTCCCCATGCAAGGGGTTTCCTTACAGATAATCCAGGGGATTTCTCCCAACATGCATTACTCTTTTCCCAGCAGGCATTGCTGCACGAGAGGGATACTCCCACTAAAATGGACGATTAAGTGGATTATCCCCTCGTGCAGCAGAACTGACAATTTACTTTAAAATACATATTTTCCACAATATTCGGTATTTTAAGATGACCAAACGTTCGGTAGATAGCTGGGGTCGAAGCGCATACTTTGTGGGAATACCGCTCCGATCCCAGCTGAATTGAGCGAACGCCGCACAAAACACATTAAAACATTGAGTTCGGTTTAAAAGTACCGAACAGCTAGGGGGAACAGAATGTGCCGAACGCGGGACTCCCGAACGCTCTGGAAGTCCAGCGGTGTTCGGATCATTGAGTAGCCGTTTTCAGTTCCAGGCACTCGACGACCGAACACCGCTGCAGAGACAAAGGATCCAAGATGGCCGACCGCCGCATGGTCGGTAGCCGAACGGCGGCCACCTAGGAGAGCCCTTAATTACCGATTGCAACATTGTTGCAATCGGTTAATTGGTGCCACACGACTTGTGAATGGGTGGTCTACCTGGGGAGCCCGCATTCATACGGCGAACGGCCGGGATAGCCGTGTTTCGTCGAATGAATGTTTTGTATGCTGGCAGCGTACGGCTGCCAGCATGCGAACAGCCATAACACAGCACATATACAGGTAAGGACACACAGTATGCATTCAGCCTATGGACAACCTACAATAAATATAGTTCAGAAGTGGCTAGGTTTGCCACAATGCTCCCCCAGAACCAAGCCGGCATACACAGTCTGATCCCAACGGATCGGCTTTGGGATGTCCGGGAGAGTACTCACAGATCACTTCTCGAGTTCAGTCTGTCTGGATAACCCGTCAGCGTTACCGTTTTGTTTTCCTGGCCGGTAATGGATGGTAAAGTCAAAGGGCTGCAGCGCCAAACTCCAGCGCAGCAGCCTGGCATTGTCTCCAGACACACGGTTTAGCCACACCAACGGGTTGTGATCTGTGAGTAAGGAAAAAGGTTGTCCATACAAATACAGCTGTAACTTTTTAAGGGCCCACACCACGGCCAGGCATTCTTTCTCAATGGCGGCGTAGCTCACTTCACGGGGCAACAACTTGCGGCTTAAGTAGGCTACGGGATGTTCTCCGCCATCGGCTCCCACTTGACTCAGCACTGCCCCCAATCCAAACATTGAAGCGTCTGTGTGGACAAGAAATCTTTTAGTTGGATCAGGAGCAGTTAACACAGGAGCATTAGTTAGGGCTGTCTTGAGTTGTTGGAATGCCTGCTCACACTCTGGGGCCCAGACAACCAGTCGGGGAAGGTTCTTTTTGGTCAGGTCCGTCAGGGGTTTGGCCAGGGTGCTGTAGTCGGGTACAAATTTCCTATAATACCCTGCAGTCCCTAGAAACGCTAGCACCTGAGTTTTGGTCCTTGGGGTAGGCCACTTAGCTACGGCCTCAATTTTGGCTGGCTCGGGTCTCTGCTGCCCACACCCTACTCGGTGTCCCAGATACTGCACCTCGGCCATACCTATGTGGCACTTACTAGGTTTTAAAGTTAACCCGGCTTCCCCAATACGGTCTAAGATCGCCCCTATATGGTGTAGGTGATCTTCCCAGGTCTGGCTGAAGATGGCTATATCATCCAGATAGGCACAGGCATACTCCTGGAAGCCGTCCAGTAGCCGATCTACCATCCGCTGAAAAGTAGCCGGAGCGTTTTTCATTCCGAAGGGCATGACCTTAAACTGGTACAGGCCAAACGGAGTGACAAACGCCGACTTGGGGATGGCATCCTCGGCTAGCGGAATTTGCCAGTATCCTTTACACAAGTCAATGGTAGTGAGATACTGACCCCTTGCCATCTTATCTAGCAGCTCGTCTATCCGAGGCATCGGGTAGGCATCAGACACTGTCTTGTCATTCAGCCTCCGGTAGTCAACGCAGAATCGGGTAGTGCCGTCCTTTTTAGGCACCAGGACTACCGGCGATGCCCAGGGGCTATCTGAGGGTTCGATAACCCCTAGCTGTAGCATTTCATCCAACTCGGCCTTCATATGGGTCCGGACTGATTCCGGAACCCTATATGGAGCCTGTCGCATAGGTAGCTGTCCCGGGGTTTCGACTCGGTGGGTGGCTAGCGGAGTGTACCCAGGTAAATTGGAGAAGGTAGCCCCTTTAGCTACGATCAGCGCCTGTACCTGGGCACGCTCGTGCGGGCTTAGCCGCTCCCCCAGCTGAACTCCCCGGGAGGGCTCTATCGGTTCTTCCGGCTCTAGTAGATCAGGTAGGGGCAAGTTCTCCTGATCTTCTAAGGCGGAGGCACAGATTGCCATCACATCCTCTATCCTCTCATGGTAGGGTTTGAGCATGTTTACGTGGAGCATGCGTCTCTTCCCTACCCCTGAGCAGGGGCCGATCACATAGGTAGTGTCGCATCGCTGCTCTACTACCTGATATGGGCCTTGCCAGATGGCCTGCAGCTTGTCTGTGCGGACAGGTTTTAAAATCAAAACCTTCTGTCCCACTTGAAAGCTGCGGTCCCTGGCTCCTCTATCGTACCAGCGTCGCTGACGTTGCTGCGCCGCCTGGAGGTTGGTGTGCACCGCCTGAGTTAGCGCCTCCAGACGGTCTCTGAACTCCAGTACATATGATACGATAGGGGTTTCGCTAGCCGTACTCTCCCCCTCCCAGTGTTCCCTAATCAAGTTCAAGGGTCCCCGTACCCTTCTCCCAAACAATAGTTCAAATGGGGAGAACCCGGTCGATTCTTGGGGAACCTCTCTATACGCAAAGAGCAGGTGAGGCAGGAACCTCTCCCAGTCTTTGTGGGTTTCCCCGAACGTCCGAAGCATCTGCTTCAGCGTCCCATTGAATCTCTCACATAGTCCATTGGACTGGGGGTGGTAGGCGGAATTGACTATTGGCTTAATGCCACATACCTTCCACATATGTTGGGTGACCTCGGCAGTAAATTGGGTGCCCCGGTCGGATATTATTTCTTGGGGGAATCCTACCCTGGAAAACACTTTCATTAAGGCTTCAGCTACGGTTTCAGCATGAATGTTAGTGAGGGCCACCGCTTCGGGGTACCTGGAGGCGTAGTCCACCACGGTTAAAATATACTTTTTGCCAGAGGGACTGGGTTTTGGCAGGGGCCCTACTATGTCTACCGCTACCCTGCTGAAGGGTTCGGCAATAATGGGTAGGGGGCATAACTTGGCCTTGTGGCGATCCCCTCGTTTACCTACTCGCTGGCAAACGTCGCAGGAGGTGCAATACTGTCGCACATCCTGCGAGATTCCGGGCCAGAAAAACGCATGTGTCAGGCGGTATCGGGTGCGGGTCATCCCTAGGTGTCCCGACAAGGGGATATCATGAGCAATTCTAAGCAGCTCCTGCCTATACTTCTGTGGTACCACTAACTGTTTGTTAGTCAAGGTGACAGATCCCCCCACGTCCTTGGCCGTGACACGGTACAATAACCCTTTCTCCCACGTGTAATGCTCCCCCTCTAGCCCTGTCTGGTCAGCTTGTGCCCGGTCCCTATAGACTTGTAAAGTGGGATCGGTCTGTACTTCAGTGACAAAGGTAGACGGGGTATCCCAGGACATGGGAGTCGGGTGGGGGTCATGGTCTCTTACCTGAGCCTCCGAGTGTATCGGTGTAGCCGTGGTGCGAGCCTGTTGCCGTGTGGTTACTGGATGGGCTTCCTGGTAGGGAGCCTGTGGAACAAAGGCCGAGGTCATCTGGCCCAAATCATTCCCTAGCACAACATCTGCTGGTAAGTTCTGCATTAGTCCCACTTCCACTGTCCCCTCTCCCGCACCCCAGTTCAAATGTACTTTCGCCGTGGGTAGTCGGTATACCGCTCCCCCGGCTACCCGAACGGCCACAGATCCGCCAGTATGCGTGCCCTCCGATACCAAATGGGGTGCTATCAGGGTTAAGGTAGCTCCCGAATCCCGCAGTCCCTGAACCTCGTTCCCCTCAGCTGCCGGTGATGTTGCCGGTTATCGGTGGCTCGGACCGACATTACCTATTGCAAGATACCCAGGGGTTCCTCCGCATGAACACTCCACAACTCCTGCGTGGCTGGTTCCCTCTGGTAATGGTGAGCAGCCGCCCTGGGTACGGGGCTTGGACGCCCCTGATTCCAGGTGGGCCTGCCACGATTCTGGGTGCATTCTCGGGCCATATGCCCCCATTGTTTACAGGAATGGCACTGGATGTTGGCCCGCCCGTTGTATCTGGAAGGGGGCGGTACATGTCCTTGCGAAGGACGGAACGGGGCGGCTGTGGGCGCTAGAGGTGGTGGAGCGCTAGGTAGTCCTGTGGGTCGGGAGTAGCTTTTGGCTACAGGTCCCTGGTGCCTCCGGGCATCAAAGTGTTGATCGGCCAATCGAGCTGCTTCAGGTAGGGTGAGGGGTTTCCTGTCCCGCACCCATTCTTGAGTCTCCGGGGATAATCCGTAAAAAAATTGCTCCAGCAACATCATCTGACGCAATTCCTCCATGGTGGTGGCGTTGCTGGCCTGTATCCACCCTTGGGAGGCTTGATCCAGTTTGTGTGCCCATTCGGCGTGCGAATCTCGCTCTGGTTTGCGTAAGTGTCTGAACTTGCGCCGGTATGCCTCTGGGGTAATGGCATACCTCTCCAAGATTGCGCGCTTTACTTTTTCGTAATCTTTGCTGTCCTCACTGGGCACAGCACGGTAAGCTTCAGCTGCCCGACCTGCTAGTTTGCTTGCTAGCAGTTGCACCCATACTGACCGTTCTAGCTCATGTAGATCACACAGTCTTTCAAAGTCCTGCAAGTACCCATCGATCTCGTCCTTTTCCTCGCAAAAGGCTCTGAAGGCCTGGTACGGGATCTTGGGCTTTACCGGGTTGTAAAGGGACCCTGTGTTGGACTCGGTTCGAGTCAAGGCGCGTTGTGGGCTGTGTGCCATTACGTATTCCTGCACATTTGCCATCACCATATTCAACATGGCATCCGATATAGGCTGCGGCAAAAATGCTAGCCTGGTCCTCATCTCTCTTTCATAGAGCGTTTCTTCCATAACTACTGGGGGTGTAGCGCTGCGGGCTTGGTCTCCCTCCATCAGCTCGGCAATTAGTACCGCCTTGGTTTTGCTGCTGGCTACTTTCCCCCTGGCTTCCAGTAGTTCTTTTAAAGTCTGTCGTTTCAGTATGGTATAATCAATCTCCATACGAATTGCCCTTGCTTTCCTTGTTCGGTAGTTCCAGTTACACGAACTCTGCTTTTCGGCTGTAAGGTTCGGATCCCGTCGCTTGCCACCAATTGTAACGGAATGCAGTACATTAGTCCACGATATCCGTTGGTATCCTCAGGAAATCCACAGTCAGAACAGAAAGCACGGCAATATTCCCCATCCTCCCAATAACCGGACGAAACACAGTTTGGGAGTCAACTAACTCAGTTTATTCACAGGCTGGCTGGCAGTTCCCCATGCAAGGGGTTTCCTTACAGATAATCCAGGGGATTTCTCCCAACATGCATTACTCTTTTCCCAGCAGGCATTGCTGCACGAGAGGGATACTCCCACTAAAATGGACGATTAAGTGGATTATCCCCTCGTGCAGCAGAACTGACAATTTACTTTAAAATACATATTTTCCACAATATTCGGTATTTTAAGATGACCGAACGTTCGGTAGATAGCTGGGGTCGAAGTGCATACTTTGTGGGAATACCGCTCCGATCCCAGCTGAATTGACCGAACGCCACACAAAACACATTAAAACATTGAGTTCGGTTTAAAAGTACCGAACAGCTAGGGGGAACAGAATGTGCCGAACGCGGGACTCCCGAACGCTCTGGAAGTCCAGCGGTGTTTGGATCATTGAGTAGCCGTTTTCAGTTCCAGGCTCTCGACGACCGAACACCTCTGCAGAGACAAAGGATCCAAGATGGCCGACCGCCGCATGGTCGGTAGCCGAACGGCGGCCACCTAGGAGAGCCCTTAATTACCGATTGCAACATTGTTGCAATCGGTTAATTGGTGCCACACAACTTGCGAATGGGTGGTCTACCTGGGGAGCCCGCATTCGTACGGCGAACGGCCGGGATAGCCGTGTTTCGTCGAATGAATGTTTTGTATGCTGGCAGCGTACGGCTGCCAGCATGCGAACGGCCATAACACAGCACATATACAGGTAAGGACACACAGTATGCATTCAGCCTATGGACAACCTACAATAAATATAGTTCAGAAGTGGCTAGGTTTGCCACAGTGTGTATCAGGGTCTCTGAGGACAGGTGTCAATCCATATGTCAAGGTGTCAATCCATATGTCAAGGTGTCAATATGTCAGGTGTCAATCCATATCCATTGCGATTTAGGAATGTTAGGTGATTTCTGCCCTTTATGGATTAAAACCAGACTCTGCATCAACTGTGTAATTTTCCATGGGAGTTTTGCCATGGATCCCTGTAACGGACCGTTTCAGCATATGAGGGGTAGGGACGGTCGGTCCTGTCCCCCAGCCACAGAGCGGTGTATCCAAAGGGGAGACAGTCGGTCTCTCCCTCCGGCAGCCGAGCTATGCACCTAAAGGGGAGACAGTCAGTCTCCAGCAACCAGGCTCCAACCAGACTACTCCCGTGGTAGTGCGGGCACCAGGACAGAGTACCGCTGGTCTCTGCCCCCTCAGCAACCCACCAAGGCAGCCTACCAGTCCCCCACACAGCCGTGGTAAGGCACCTGGACATGGACCAGATTCTCCCTTACCCAGGTGTAGTAACCGTTTATTGTGGGTGGGCTGTACTGCTGTTTCTGTTTTGTGGGTGGGCTGCTGGACTAACCAGGGCACTGACCGGCAGGAGGTCAGATACCCTGTTAGTCTATTTGGAAAAGGGGAGAAGTGTGGCGAAACCGACCTCGCCACGTGTCCGTGGAGGGGGCTGCTTGCCTGCCTCTTGCCTTTGGACTATGGACCAGACTTTATGGGAATGTGATACCCCAGATAGCTATACCATGGAGCCTATTCATATAATGAAAGACTATGGGAAAGACTTTAGCTCCATGGCAATTGTACTGTGTGAATAGGATCTGCGCGCTATTCGGTAGTTTTGTGCGCTCAGATCCCAGCTATCTGGGGATATGTGAAATGTCTGTGTGTTATGGATAAAAAGTAACTTTCTGTATTTTAAAGTGTTTTATGTCTTTCTGTAACCATGTGGTTAATGGAGTCTGTCTCTGTGCTGGAGATAATTAAATTACTTCTCCAGCACAGAGAAGGCTCTGTAAAAAACAATCTGAGCTGGAAAGCTAGGGGTTTTAAAAGATACTTTTAGTAACTTTTGAACCTCTGGTCTGATCCATTTTTTAATATGTTGTTCCCCTGAATGGATTGATTGTGGATATGTATTTTTTATGTGAATGTGATGTATGGTTTTAGAGTTAGGAAAGTTGTGTAAAAGTATATTTTAAACTGTATGCATAATGGGATTATGTGTCACACTAAGGGGAGGGGATGTGTGGGAGGTAACATCTATGTCATTGGTTCTTTTATGCCTCCCCCTGGGTGTGGCCTGTATGTGTGAGTTGGAAATAAAAGCCAGGCTGGATGAGCCAGTCCTCAGTTCCTGCTTAACCCTGAAGCTGAAGTGTTGTCTCATTCTTGGGGGGAATTTGACTGTATGCCGACTGCCAGGAGTGTAAGCTATTCGTATTGCTTTTCCTGTTCGGCTGCTTCCAGGGTTCGTGTGTCTGCTGTTCGAGAGTTGGATAATCCGTGCAGTTTGGGAGTTCGGGGAATTGGTGCTTATAGTAGCTGCTGGTCTATCTAAAGGGGATTATCGCCTAAACTGGGTTTTATCCCCTCTTGAGCAAAACGGTCCGCAACAATCCCCCTCCGGCATGCCACAGTCAAGGTGTTAGTCCCCTTGAAACAACTTTTCCATCACTTTTGTGGCCAGAAACAGTCCCTGTGGGTTTTAAAATTCGCCTGCCCATTGAAGTCAATGGCGGTTCGCCGGTTCGCAAACGTTTGCGGAAGTTTCCGTTCGCCGTTCGCGAACCGAAAATTTTGTGTTCGCGACATCACTATTCACTGACACTGTTTATTATTCACCGATCCTCACTTCTAATCCACTGACACTGTTTATTATCCACTGACACAGTTTATTATTCACTGGCTTTGTTTATTATTCACTGACACTGTTTATTATTCACTGACTGTTTATTATTCACTGACACTGTTTATTATTCACTGACACTGTTTATTATTCACTGACTTTGTTTATTATTCACTGACACTGTTTATTATTAACTGATCCTCACTTCTAATCCACTGACACTGTTTATTATTCACTGACATTGTTTATTATTCACTGACTTTTCTCTGATCCTGGGATCCTGGCTGGGAGGGGCACCCAGGTGACCCCAGGTAAAAAGTTATTCCATTTCAAATGTTTTGACTACTTTCACGCCCTGTACTATAGGGAGCAGAGCTGTACAGGGGACAGTGCAGTGCCCACAAGGCATTATACATTATACATTATACATCTGTCATATCAGATTTTTCTTATATTCAAAGTCTTTATATTTCACAGTGTGCATATAGTGAATTACACCTCCAGGTTTATTGAATGATAAGATCAGGTTTAATGAGAAGCAAATCATGATTTTAATATTTTTATTATTTTATTTATTTATTTTTAATATAAATGCCTTACTTATCCTTTTGAAAATACTATAATTGCACGAAGAATTACATTTCAGAGATACATTCAGAGACAGTTCTATAAATAAAATGTAGAATTCAGTTAATTTGTTTAGACAGTTGTGTCTTTGGTCAGGAGACTGCAAGCACCGCCAGTGGCCATCTAGTCTTTTCACAGCCTGTGTGAGCTGATGGCAGTGGGTTAGATATTCCTAGTTACATAACAGGAAACGAACAAGAGCCTCTATAGAAACGAGGAAGGAGCTTCTGTCAAAAACATGATCTGGATAAATCCAAGGAATTCGACTCAGAGATGACGCCATGATGTATTTTTGTAATTCATTGTGTCACGTGACATGAACACGCCCACGCGGAGTCTACCAACATACATGAGGTTCCGACATCTGTCCATAGATTTCGACTTCGCATAGCGTGAGATAGTCTTCTCGTGATGGAATAGTCACCCCCACATATTGCCCTTCCATCCCGTTACAACATACGGAAATCTTCACAGCGGGCACAACGCCTGTTATCGTTCCACATCTGCCAGGAAGAAAAGGAAAGACTAGAATTCAACAGCATCTCTGACATTACAACCAATTATGCTTCCAGAAGTTCCAGCGCAAAGTATAATCGCTAACTGGCAACGCAAACGCAACGATTACTAAGGTCCTATACCGCTGGAAATACGTTCTCCCATTTTCACTCATCCCCCTTGGATTTTCAATGTGGTGCAGAGTTCATGTACAAGCTTAAAACAAAATCCCCAACAATAATAATAATAAAAATACATAAGTACAAATACAGTCAGAAAAAATAAGGGGGCAGGGGAAAAAAGGAGGATGAAAAGGAGAGATGAGAACATGAAAATGGGGGGAACAGTAAAAGATAGAGAGCACTGAAGCACAGGAAGGCCCAGGTAAAACAACAGACCTAGTAGTAAGAACTCTGGGCTGAGATAAAAGGGGGGCAAATGAAGGATAGAGATCATGTTCTGGTGACATGAAGATGGCGGATCTCTAATCCCTTATTCCCTTATAGGTGGGCAGGGCAGACATTTTATCTTTAACCACATGCATGCATCCAATCTCTTCTGAGTTCGGCAGCACAGTCCTGATGTTTGAGTCCTGTCCCGCATCCCAACTTAGTTCCCTTGTGTCCCACTGTGACGAACTGAGCCTCGTCACGTGTTCTTGGAGGGGCCTGCTGGCCAGCCTCTTACCAAAAGACTATGGGTCCTTTAAAAAACCTGTAAACAGACTTGGTTCGTGGGATTTATATTTGGTTCGGGAACCGAACAGCCGCACAAACCGGAGACCACCCTGGAGCTTGTTAAGCCTAATTGCTACTTTGTAGCAATTTCTACCACAGTGTTCGTCTGGGTGACTGCTATTCCTATGGACGACCACGAGGTGGGGGCCATCTTGTTCCCGCAACGCAGGCAGCAGTGTTTGGGCATGAATTTAATGGAACTGAAAACAGACACAGAAACTCCCGAACACCGCTGGACTTCTCCACTTAGAAAAGCGCTGTTCGGTGGAAACGTTCCCACAAACAAGGGGATCAAGCTTCAGGGTAAGACTATTGACTATGTTCGGTAGTTTGTTCGTTTTTAAACTACTGAACTAGACCAACCGCAAGCCCTGATTCTCTGGATCTGTTTTGGGCATGGGACCATGTGGGCGGTCGGTCAGGAAATTACTGAACCAATCTGAGTGATTTTTGGATATGTTGGTCACCCAGACCGGGGCTATCAGTGGATGTGACTTTTGTGGGAATTTTGTATGTTTTAAGGTATTGTTAGGGTTTTGTAAAAATGTATGTTTTCTGTGCCTGGAGATAATTGAGTTTATTACAGTACTGACTTAATTATCTCCCAGGCATAGGGGAGGGATTGACCTATTTTGTAGGTCAAGAAGGCAGGTCCAGAAGGGAGGACCCCTTGCATGGGGATCTGCATATAAGGCCAGTTGTGGCTGCCATTAAAGAGATTTGTTTTACCCTTCATGAAGTCTAGGCTCATGTTTGGGGAATTGGAGAGCTATATTCACTCTGGGAATTGCTATAATCACTATACTCCCTTGGATCACAACGATTGCTCTTGTAAGAGCAGCATGCTTCGCTCTCGGGACTATGAGAGGTCTATCCACTGGAAGCTGGATCCTGGTCTTGGGTCCAGGGTGGGTGGAGGACAGCGACAAAGCTGCGTCGGTGTTCCAGTGCGGTGCTGATGGTACTCAAGGATTACAAGGAAGCAGCGATTGACGGAGGTACCCAGTCGGGATGCCAGGTGGTCCGTCACACCTACTTTTGGGGACAGTAGAGAACTGTCCCCAACAAACTTAGTGAAAACATTCACGCCAAGATGACCTGCTAGTAATTGGGTAATTTAACTACCTCCCACCTGCTTCTGGAAGCCATATCTGGGAGGTACGCATAATGTTTACTTATAAACCCAGAAAGATTAAAATGTCATTGGGAATAGGGTGGCCGGTGAGAACCAATTCTCTGTAGATATGAGGGGTTCTGTAGAAAGAGACATTGTGATTAAAAAGTACTAAACATGAAACAATCAGCAGGAACAGTCTATTGAGTTCCATAGTGATTGCTCTCCTTTTAGAACATTGTCCAACAATTGTTCTTCAATATACCCCACCTTCGTAATGAGTTAAAGAGACAGGCATGATGGCCTAGTTACTCACACAGGGTTTGTTTTAACATCTGGTGAGTTTCCGACACGGACCTCGGCTCCAATCAGACGTTCTGAGCAGCAGTCCTGTCTGGCAGCAATTATAATAGTCGATATTTTATAGGTCAGATGGAGATCCACTTTCCACCAGGGATCCTTTTCTTTACTGGTGTGAGAGCAGGAACCGAAGTCATAAATACCATCGCTGTTCCCATCTATGGCTTGTCTAGCGTACCCCATTACTTGATATAGGTAGACAGAGCTCTGCGATGCAAAGCCGTTTCTGGCTAGATTTATTGCTGCAAGAATGAAATGAGTATGGAGTTATTCACGGTATTGGCCGGTGTAGTACAGACTCTTGGTAAAACATACTTACTGTATATGGACCTTATGCTCACATACAGGCAATATTTTAAATCCTGGAATTTACAACTCCCAAAATGTATATTGCCACCGGTCTGTAGTATTGACAAATTGTTCCCTGGTGCGATTGCGTCACTGTTCTGCCCCATTTCCCCCCTCCCACCGGTGTTTGTCTTTGCCAATGTATACAGAAAATATTCAGAAGTCTATAGTTAACATCTACGGCGATTTCTGCAGATAAATCATTTGACAAGCTTATCTAAAATAAATAATCTGGGCCTAGATTTGCAGACAGTGACTTGGCTACACCTAGCAAAGCCAATAAACTAAATACATGACTCTTCCGATCACCATTTTTATGAGTTCTCCCTTTGTAATGGAATTCACCCTCTCCTTCCCATACAGGTATTTGTCTCACCTCTCGGAGGAGGAGCATCACAGCAATGAGAAACATTCAGGAATCCGAGCGCAATCAGAACCGAGATTACCTTCATGCTAAAAGGAACCAGAAATGCTGAGAGTTAATATTATGCCACCATTAAAACGAATAGATATCTATCTTAGGACCCGTTATAATATTTTTGGATAAATTTTTTAAATGATTTGATTTTTATCAGTAAACATTTAAAATGTTGTTGTTGTTTTTTTAAATATAAAAAATATCAAAATGTAAGAAAATATCAATAAAGAAAAAAAATATTAAAAAAATTACAATATATAAATATTTTTCTAAATATAAAATAAATTTAAGCGTCCCCCCCCCCCCCAAATAGTAAATGTTTTTATAAAGCTTATCCAAAAATATGAAATTTAGACCATAAATAAAGAGACGAGGCACATTGAATCCACAAAACCTAGCTTGACATCTTTTTTTATGCATTTTATATGCACCGAATGGTTCTTATCTGCCGTCACATTCTATGTTTCTATGTTTCTATTTTGTTGCCATGTTCTGTTACATGCAGCGCTAAGGCTCCAGGGAGCAGCCATCTTGTCTTTGTATTAGGTCCTAATAAGACGTATCACAAGGTATCACTGATATAACCTACATCCCTGATTACACAGCACATACAAGTGATGTCTCTTTTTTGTAATGATGCTTGAAGTAAAAGTTGTCTAACTGGGAATCGTATTACATAAACTGTAACCGGTAAGATAATTACACCATACATTGTACGTGTGTGCTGGCTCTATGAACAATCACTGTGCATATAGACAATCTGTGAAAATCTGAACAATAACATCTCAAACCCTAGAAACTTTTGGAAAGTCATAAATAAACTACAAACTCCCTCAATCCACTCCCAACCCTCCACTGTCAAAGTGGATAACCAAACCCTGCAACTTCCCTTAGATGTAGCAAATGCCTTTAACAATTATTTTGTTGGATGCTCCACTGCCCTGATTGCAGTGGCGGATCCAGGGGGGGGCAACGGGGCCCCCCTGGAATACCGACGGTCTCCCTCTCCCTCCCCCTCCCCCTCCCCTGCCAGCCCTGAAATGTGCGTGCGGACCGGAGGGGAGATCACAGATCTCCCTCCCCGGTCCGCAGGCACTGTGCTGGCGGCCGGCGGGGGAGGGAGGGAGTGAGAGGGAGGACCCGGAGGTCAGGCTGCAGCTCCTCCGGGTCCTCCTCTCGCAAGATTTGGAGCGTTGCCACGGTTACCACGGCAACGCTCCAAATCTCGCGAGAGTGAACTCTAGCCCGGGAGCGTGGGCTAGAGTTCACTCTCCCCACTGGAACCACCAATGAATCGCCCACCGGACCACCAGGGAAATGTCCCCCCTCCATACATAGAATATTTATTTAAATAAAAAATAAATATATATTAAAAAAAAAAGACCCCATACCCTTATATCACACATACACTGCCCCCATACACACACACTGCCCCCCATTACACACACACTGCCCCCATACACCCATACTGCCCCCCATACACCCACACTGTCCCCCATTACACACACACTGCCCCCATACACACACACTGCCCCCCATACACCCATACTGCCCCCATTACACACACACTGCCCCCATACACCCATACTGCCCCCCATACACCCATACTGCCTCTCATACACCCATACTGCCCCCCATACACCCACACTGCCCCCATACACACACACTGCCCCATACACACACACTGCCACCATACACACACACTGCCCCCATACACCCACACTGCCCCCATACACCCATACTGCCCCCATACACCCATACTGCCCCCCATACACACACACTGCCCCCCATACACACACACTGCCCCCATACACACACACTGCCCCCATACACACACACTGCCCCCATACACACACACTGCCCCCATACACACACTGCCTCCCATACACACACACTGCCCCCCATACACACACACTGCCCCCCATACACACACACTGCCCCCATACACCCATACTGCCCCCATACACACACACTGACCCCCATACACACACACTGCCCCCCATACTGCCCCCATACACCCATACTGCCCCCATACACACACACTGCCCCCCATACACCCATACTGCCCCCCATACATCCACACTGCCCCCATACACCCACACTGCCCCCCATACACACACACTGACCCCTATACACACACACTGCCCCCCATACACACACACACTGACCCCCATACACACACACTGACCCCCATACACACACACTGCCCCCATACACCCATACTGCCCCCCATACACACACACTGACCCCCATACACAGGGCCGGATTAACATAGGGGCTGATGGAGCTGCAGCTCCAGGCCCAGGCCCATGGAATAGGCCCATTGATTTAAAAAAAAAATTTTTTCACACACTACTACTCTTAGGGATTCCACCTGGCTTTTATTTTATTGGCACAGACAGTATTTGAGGCTGCCTGGCTGGTGCCAATATTGCAGTGATATTGGCAATACAAATGCTGTTATTTTTCTCAGTATAAACAAGAGATTACTATGCAATACCAGCACTGGCCAGTAGGGGTCACTGTGTGTGGAAAGAGGCAGTGATAGGAAGTTCTGGCATCTCCCTCCCTGCCTATCTATACTCACTGATCTGCAGGGGTGCAGCTACTGAGAGTCCAGACCCTGCAGAGACAGCCTACAGCTCAGGGAAGTAAGGAATGGGGGAAAGGCTGCAAGGAGACATACACTGAGACACTAAGGGACACTGGGAGACATTATGGCAGACACTGAGACACTAAGGGACATTGGGAGACATTATGACACAGACACATGGGGACACAGTGTCCCCATGTCTCCCAGTGTCCCCATGTCTCCCAGCCAGTGTCCCTGGAGCCTCAGTGCACCCTAGTCTCCCAGTGACCCCTTGTCTCCCAGTGCCTCAAGTGTCTCAATGTCCCCATGTGTCCAAGCTAGTGTCCCTAGTGTCTGTGGCCCTGGTGTCTCAGTGTCCCCATGTCTCCCACTGCCCCATGTCTCAATGTCCCCATGTCCCCCAGTCAGTGTCTCTAGTATCAGTGTCCCCATGTCATTAAGTGACCCCTATTTTCCCAGTGTCCCCATGTGTCCCAGCCAGTGTCCCCTAGTCTCCCAGTGTCACTGGTGTCTCTGTGTCCCCAGGTCTCCCCGTGTCCCCAGGTTTCCCCGTCTTCCTAGTCTCCTAGTGACACATACATGGGGACATAGACACATGGGAATACTGGAGGACACAGGGAGACATGGGGCATTGAGACACTGTGATACATAGGGACACTGTGATACATAGGGTCACTGGGAGACCTGGGGACATGACACTAGGGGACACTGGGAGACATGGGGCACTGAGACACTGATACATAGGAACACTGAGACCTGGAGTAATCGACACGTGGGGGCACAGGGAGGAATCCATCTATACAGCAGAATCAAACTAAGTCATTTTTTGGCGATTTTACAGCATTTTCTCTTATGTCACTCCTTGTGATTTACATCATGTGATGTCACCCATACATATTTAATTATGCAAATTAGTAAGGCCGGTATGTTTTTCCAAGAAAGGTGGCAACCCTAACTACTTTTCACATACTCTTACTTAAGTATGGAAACTTAAGAGGGATGTATGGGAACAAAACTTGTGTGGCCTGGCTGACAATGAATATAGTTAAAGGGACACTATAGTGACCAGAACAACTACAGCTTATTGAATTTGTTCTGGTTAGTAGAATCATTACCGTCAGGCTTTTTGCTATAAACACTGTCTTTTCAGAGAAAATGCAATCTTTACATTACAGCCTAGTGATAACTTCACTGGCCACTCCTTAGATGGTTGTTAGAGATCTTCCTAGGTCATGGCTGCCTAAAATGCATCCAAACATTCAGTGTCTCCTCCCTCTGCATGCAGACACTGAACTTTCCTCATAGAGATTAATTTATTCAATTCATCTCTATGAGGAGATGCTGATTGGCCAGGGCTGTGTTTGAATCATGCTGGCTCTGCCCCTGATCTGCCTCCTTGTCAGTCTCAGCCAATCCTATGGTGAAGCACTATGAATGGATCAGGCTACCTCTTCTGATGATGTCAGCAGACTGCTTGTTTTTCTGAGTCTAACAGCATGCAGAGTTACAGCTTCAGGCTTGAATACAGTAAGATTTTTACTATATTTATGGAGGCCCAGGGGGGCTAGATGGTGGTGTTAACACTATAGGGTCAGGAATTCATGTTTGTGTTCCTAACCCTATAGTGATCCTTTAAGGTAATGCTGACTTTGGTCTCTCTAACACTGTGGCATGTTCCCTTTCTTCTACACTCACTACATTCAGCTTTTCTCTGTCCCAGACTATATACCAGGATCTTCTGCCTGCTAGTAAGAAGGTAAGGAGACAAGTGGACCAGCGAGTGCTAGGGGACAGTCCTTAGAAAGCGTTGAGCGAGCGCATCATTAGATGCATTTATGCTAAGCTCAGGGTGCTGTCTGCATAGTATGCCCTTAGTTGGCCAGCTGCATGATTGGCAGGCAGCCTGACATGCATTCATGCCAGGCTGGCCTTCTAATTCTTTGGGCAGACATGTCCTCTTTTTGGGCATGTTCGCCCCTTTTGGCAGGTTACGTGATTTGTGTCAGTGGCACACCCTTTTACCCCGCCCATTGACTTCCTGCTTCACTGGACACTGCTGTTAGGGGTTATGGATTTACTTGAAAGATGAAAAGATAAATTAGAGGGAGATTAGTGTAGGGTATGTGTTTTCTTATAGCTGCTGTTTTCTTTCTCTCCAGCACCATCTCCATCAGATACATGATGCTTGGGAGTGTTTAAGTGTTTTTGGTCGATATGATTCTGTTATTAGGCCCGTCATAATTGTCAGCACCAGGCCCACTGGGCTGTTAATCTGGCCCTGCCCATACACACACACTGACCCCCATACTGCCCCCATACACCCATACTGCCCCCATACACACACTGCCCCCCATACACCCATACTGCCCCCCATACACCCACACTGCCCCCCATACACCCACACTGCCCCCATACACACACACTGCCCCTATACACCCACACTGCCCCCATACACCCATACTGCCCCCATACACCCATACTGCCCCCATACACACATACTGCCCCCCATACACCCATACTGCCCCCATACACACACACTGCCCCCATTCACACACACTGCCCCCCATACACCCATACTGCCCCCATACACACACACTGCCCCCATACACACACTGACCCCCATACTGCCCCCATACACACACACTGACCCCCATAGACCTGTACTGCCCCCCATACTGCCCCCATTGCCCACACTCACAAATACACTGCAATACTCACACACACACACTGCAACTGTTACACACACACATACTGTCCCACACATACACTGCATCCCTGACATACACTGCCGCTCTCACACACGCTCACACACTGTCCCCCTCACACACACACTGCACCCCTTACACATTGCACCACTCACACACACTACTGCTCCTATGCACTACTACAGCCCCATTTCCCAGCAGACTTCAGGTAAGTTGTCAAACTGTTCTTAAACGGTTTGACTACTTACTCTGGGAGGGGGTCCCGGCACTATAGACACCATAGCCACTACACTGAGCTGTAGTGGTTATTGTGTCTGGATTATTTCTTTAAATAATCTACAAGTGCCCCTCCCGAGATCAGGCTCTGGATCCGCCACTGCCTGATTGCCAAGCTAATAAATGACACGCATCCTGAAACTACAAATGTGGATCAGGCCCCATTAAATTTGTAAAGGCCCAATATAGACAAGTTCATTTTTAGGCCTGTACCTATTAGTGTCATTAAAAAACACCTTAATAACAAAAAAATGAAAAATCAGTGTGGACTTGATCAAATCCCAGCAATGCTGTTGAAGCGCAGTGCGCCGGCAATTGCTAAACCTGTCACAGCCCTAATTAACGAATCCTTGGTGTCTGGATACATACTCAAACTTGGAAGACTGCGAGAGTAGTGCCTATCCATAAAAGTGGTGACACTACTTTGGTTTCTAACTATCGCCCAATATCATTGCTCCCAGTATTGTCAAAAATCTTAGAAAAATGCGTCCATACACAACTATGTGAGTACTACCAACAATCAAACTATCTGACCCCTGATCAATCCGGCTTTCACCAGAATCACTCCACTACAACTGCCCTCTTAAAAGTTTGCAATGACATCCAAACTGGCATGGAACAAGGAGACCTAACTAGAGCTATTTTCCTTGATTTTGCAAAGGCCTTTGACACAGTATACCACAACATTCAACTGCACAAACTCAAAAACTCTGGTATTGGTGATCATTCGCTAACCTGGTTTCGATCGTATGTATCGCCTCGCTCGCAATATGTGTCCATTTCTGACAGCGACTCCCTCCCTCTCCCAGTCACGTGTGGTGTTCCCCAAGGTTTCATTCTCGGCCCCCTACTATTCACATTATTTATAAATGATCTGCCTAATGTCTGCAAATCCTCAAATGTACACATGTACGCAGACGACACAGTAATCTATGCGAGCAATTCCGATCTACCGCAGCTTGAGGCTGTGCTCCAAGTCCAGTTCAAAGAGGTAGAAAAGTGGATTGCAAAAAAACAAACTCTTCCTAAACACTGACAAAACTTCAACAATGATCTTTGGAACAGTACCTAAATTACACAAATTACACAATTTCCACCTATCCATCAAAACAATTTCAAATGGCACACTGACCGCAGTCCAATCAATCCAAATACTTGGGTACTTGGGTATGTTGTTAGACCCCAATCTATCTTTTGGCCTCCACATAGAAAAGCTTGCATCTAAACTTTATCCAAAACTAGGTGCCCTGTACAGAAACAAATCCTGCCTAAGCCCTACAGTAAAGGAAAAGATTGTACAGCAAATGCTGATGCCAGTCATTGATTATGGGGATGTAGTATATGCACCTGCACCGCAAACCCACCTTAATAAACTCAACACATTGTATAACTCGTTCTGCCGATTTGTGCTACAATGTAATTACAGGACCTGCCATTGTGACATGATAAAAGAACTAAACTGGCTGTCACTGGAATCCAGACGCACCCTTCATCTCTCCACCTCCCACCTCCTATAAACTCCGATCCAGTACCAGCACTTTATTTAGTCTGCCTCAATACAAAACGAAAGCCGCCTGATCCTCCTTCTCCTACAGAGCACCACAATTATGGAACGACCTCCCGCACAATTTAAAATCTTCCCCAAGCCTAAAGTCCGTTAAGAGATCCCTCTCTACATACCTCAAAACAGAATGCACGTGTCATGGTTGATTATATATTTCCCACCTGTTCTATGTTAAATATTGTGTATATTGTATATGAATATTGTTTTTGTATTTTATTGTACCCTATTGTAACAATGCAATGATTTGTGGACCCAGGACATACTTGAAAATGACAGAAATCTCAATGTATCTTTCCTGGTAAAATATTTGATAAATAAATAAATGTCCTTCTCTGCAGTATCCAATAATTAGGAATGAAGTGCGTACTTACCTGTGAACAGTGTGGGATCCTCTGCTGCTCTAGGTGCGAGCTGATGATGTCCATATTTATAGGCTGTCTCCACCCCTTTATTAAGGGATCTGACCTCAGGCTGTCACTAAGAGGTGATTTAATCTCAATCCATCAGATAGCCACTAAGCTTCAATTGTCCAGAATTCAGAATTACATTTTAGAACAAATTATCAGATCTGGAAAAATTCTCCACTTCAGCGATTGTTTTAGGTTTGACTATTTCGGTGTAAAATCTAAAATTAACATTAAATTTCCGGGAACTCAGACCTCAGTAAGTGACCTGCTAACATGGACCTCACGTTAATTCCTTTGGAAATGTTTTCAAATGATCACAATTCTTATTAACATTCGTGGCAACGTTTGTTGACAAATCATTTGGGAAGTTTAGTATAGTAGCCTGAATTTATAGAGTATATAGCAGGTGAATTTATTATTTTTTACTGGTAACGCGATTAGTTATTCTATGATCCTGTTTGACAACAAAACTACAAACCCAACTGGACAGAGATCTCGTACTGGTTGTTGTTAAGTGCGTCCGTATGATCCCTTACTGTCTGTTATTCCGTGAGATCCCTTACTGTTTGTTATTCTGTGAGATCCCTTACTGTTTGTTATTCTGTGAGATCACTTACTGTCTGTTATTCCGTGAGATTGCTTACTGTCTGTTATTCCGTGAGATTGCTTACTGTTTGTTATTCGGTGAGATCGTTTACTGTTTGTTATTCCATGAGATTGCTTACTGTTTGTTATTCTGTGAGATCGCTTACTGTTTGTTATTCCGTGAGATTGCTTACTGTCTGTTATTCCATGAGATTGCTTACTGTTTGTTATTCGGTGAGATCGTTTACTGTTTGTTATTCCATGAGATTGCTTACTGTCTGTTATTCCATGAGATTGCTTACTGTCTGTTATTCCGTGAGATCCCTTACTGTTTGTTATTCTGTAAGATAACTTTACTGTCTGTTATTCCGTGAGATCGCTTACTGTTTGTTATTCCGTGAGATCACTTACTGTTTGTTATTCCGTGAGATTGCTTACTGTCTGTTATTCCGTGAGACTGTTTCCTGTTTGTTATTCCGTGAGATTGCTTACTGTCTGTTCTTCCGTGAGACTGTTTCCTGTCTGATATTCCGTGAGATTGCTTACTGTTTTTTATTCCGTGGGATCGCTTACTGTTTGTTATTCCATGAGATCGCTTACTGTTTGTTATTCGGTGAGATCGTTTACTGTTTGTTATTCCATGAGATTGCTTACTGTTTGTTATTCTGTGAGATCACTTACTGTCTGTTATTCCGTGAGATTGCTTACTGTCTGTTATTCCGTGAGATTGCTTACTGTTTGTTATTCGGTGAGATCGTTTACTGTTTGTTATTCCATGAGATTGCTTACTGTTTGTTATTCTGTGAGATCGCTTACTGTTTGTTATTCCGTGAGATTGCTTACTGTCTGTTATTCCATGAGATTGCTTACTGTTTGTTATTCGGTGAGATCGTTTACTGTTTGTTATTCCATGAGATTGCTTACTGTCTGTTATTCCATGAGATTGCTTACTGTCTGTTATTCCGTGAGATCCCTTACTGTTTGTTATTCTGTAAGATAACTTTACTGTCTGTTATTCCGTGAGATCGCTTACTGTTTGTTATTCCGTGAGATCACTTACTGTTTGTTATTCCGTGAGATTGCTTACTGTCTGTTATTCCGTGAGACTGTTTCCTGTTTGTTATTCCGTGAGATTGCTTACTGTCTGTTGTTCCGTGAGACTGTTTCCTGTCTGATATTCCGTGAGATTGCTTACTGTTTTTTATTCCGTGGGATCGCTTACTGTTTGTTATTCCATGAGATCGCTTACTGTTTGATATTCGGTGAGATCGTTTACTGTTTGTTATTCCATGAGATTGCTTACTGTTTGTTATTCTGTGAGATCACTTACTGTCTGTTATTCCGTGAGATTGCTTACTGTCTGTTATTCCGTGAGATTGCTTACTGTTTGTTATTCGGTGAGATCGTTTACTGTTTGTTATTCCATGAGATTGCTTACTGTTTGTTATTCTGTGAGATCGCTTACTGTTTGTTATTCCGTGAGATTGCTTACTGTCTGTTATTCCATGAGATTGCTTACTGTTTGTTATTCGGTGAGATCGTTTACTGTTTGTTATTCCATGAGATTGCTTACTGTCTGTTATTCCATGAGATTGCTTACTGTCTGTTATTCCGTGAGATTGCTTACTGTTTGTTATGCGGTGAGCTCACTTACTGTCTGTTATTCCGTGAGATTGCTTACTGTCTGTTATTCCGTGAGATCGCTTACTGTTTGTTATTCCGTGAGATCACTTACTGTCTGTTATTCAGTGAGATCGCTTACTGTTTGTTATTCCGTGAGATTGCTTACTGTTTGTTATTCCGTGAGATCACTTACTGTCTGTTATTCCGTGAGATTGTTTACTGTTTGTTATTCCGTGAGATTGTTTACTGTTTGTTATTCCGTGAGATCGCTTACTGTTTGTTATTCCATGAGATTGCTTACTGTTTGTTATTCCGTGAGATTGCTTACTGTCTGTTATTCCGCGAGATTGCATACTGTTTGTTATTCCGTGAGATCGCTTACTGTTTGTTATTCAATGAGAACGCTTACTGTTTGTTATTTGGTGAGCTCACTTACTGTTTGTTATTCCGTGAGATCACTTACTGTCTGTTATTCTGTGAGATTGCCTACTGTCTGTTATTCCGTGAGCTTGCTTACTGTTTGTTATTCCGTGAGATCGCTTACTGTTTGTTATTCCGTGAGATTGCTTACTGTCTGTTATTCCGTGAGATTGCTTACTGTCTGTTATTCCGTGAGATTGTTTACTGCTTGTTATTCCGTGAGATCGCTTACTGTTTGTTATTCAGTGAGATTGCTTACTGTCTGTTATTCCGTGAGATTGCTTACTGTCTGTTATTCCGTGAGACTGTTTCCTGTTTGTTATTCCGTGAGATTGCTTACTGTCTGTTGTTCCGTGAGACTGTTTCCTGTCTGATATTCCGTGAGATTGCTTACTGTTTTTTATTCCGTGGGATCGCTTACTGTTTGTTATTCCATGAGATCGCTTACTGTTTGTTATTCGGTGAGATCGTTTACTGTTTGTTATTCCATGAGATTGCTTACTGTTTGTTATTCTGTGAGATCACTTACTGTCTGTTATTCCGTGAGATTGCTTACTGTCTGTTATTCCGTGAGATTGCTTACTGTTTGTTATTCGGTGAGATCGTTTACTGTTTGTTATTCCATGAGATTGCTTACTGTTTGTTATTCTGTGAGATCACTTACTGTCTGTTATTCCGTGAGATTGCTTACTGTCTGTTATTCCATGAGATTGCTTACTGTTTGTTATTCGGTGAGATCGTTTACTGTTTGTTATTCCATGAGATTGCTTACTGTCTGTTATTCCATGAGATTGCTTACTGTCTGTTATTCCGTGAGATTGCTTACTGTTTGTTATGCGGTGAGCTCACTTACTGTCTGTTATTCCGTGAGATTGCTTACTGTCTGTTATTCCGTGAGATCGCTTACTGTTTGTTATTCCGTGAGATCACTTACTGTCTGTTATTCAGTGAGATCGCTTACTGTTTGTTATTCCGTGAGATTGCTTACTGTTTGTTATTCCGTGAGATCACTTACTGTCTGTTATTCCGTGAGATTGTTTACTGTTTGTTATTCCGTGAGATTGTTTACTGTTTGTTATTCCGTGAGATCGCTTACTGTTTGTTATTCCATGAGATTGCTTACTGTTTGTTATTCCGTGAGATTGCTTACTGTCTGTTATTCCGCGAGATTGCATACTGTTTGTTATTCCGTGAGATCGCTTACTGTTTGTTATTCAATGAGAACGCTTACTGTTTGTTATTTGGTGAGCTCACTTACTGTTTGTTATTCCGTGAGATCACTTACTGTCTGTTATTCTGTGAGATTGCCTACTGTCTGTTATTCCGTGAGCTTGCTTACTGTTTGTTATTCCGTGAGATCGCTTACTGTTTGTTATTCCGTGAGATTGCTTACTGTCTGTTATTCCGTGAGATTGCTTACTGTCTGTTATTCCGTGAGATTGTTTACTGCTTGTTATTCCGTGAGATCGCTTACTGTTTGTTATTCAGTGAGATTGCTTACTGTCTGTTATTCCGTGAGATTGTTTACTGTTTGTTATTCCGTGAGATTGTTTACTGTTTGTTATTCCATGAGATGGCTTACTGTTTGTTATTCCGTGAGATCGTTTACTGTTTGTTATTCCATGAGATTGCTTACTGTTTGTAATTCCATGAGATTGCTTACTGTTTGTTATTCCGTGAGATTGCTTACTGTCTGTTATTCCATGAGCTCGCTTACTGTTTGTTATTCCGAGAGATCGTTTACTGTTTGTTATTCGATGAGATCACTTACTCTCTGTTATTCTGTGAGATCGCTTACTGTTTGTTATTCCGTGAGATTGCTTACTGTCTGTTATTCCATGAGATTGTTTACTGTCTGTTATTCCATGAGATCACTTACTGTTTGTTATTCCGTGAGATCGCTTCATGTTTGTTATTCCGTGAGATCACTTACTGTTTGTTATTCTGTGAGATCGCTTACTGTTTGTTATTCCATGAGATCGCTTCTGTTTGTTATTCCGTGAGATCGCTTACTGTTTGTTATTCCGTGAGATCGCTTACTGTTTGTTATTCCATGAGATCGCTTACTGTTTGTTATTCCGTGAGATCGCTTACTGTCTGTTATTCCGCGAGATTGCATACTGTTTGTTATTCCGTGAGATCGCTTACTGTTTGTTATTCAATGAGAACGCTTACTGTTTTTTATTTGGTGAGATCACTTACTGTTTGTTATTCCGTGAGATCACTTACTGTCTGTTATTCCATGAGATCGCTTACTGTTTGTTATTCCGTGAGATTGCTTACTGTCTGTTATTCCGCGAGATGGCATACTGTTTGTTATTCCGTGAGATCGCTTACTGTTTGTTATTCAATGAGAACGCTTACTGTTTGTTGTTTGGTGAGATCACTTACTGTTTGTTATTCCGTGAGATCACTTACTGTCTGTTATTCCGTGAGATTGCTTACTGTCTGTTATTCCGTGAGCTTGCTTACTGTTTGTTATTCCGTGAGATCGCTTACTGTTTGTTATTCCGTGAGATTGCTTACTGTCTGTTATTCCGTGAGATTGCTTACTGTTTGTTATTCCGTGAGACTGTTTCCTGTTTGTTATTCCGTGAGATCACTTACTGTCTGTTATTCCGTGAGATTGCTTACTGTCTGTTGTTCCGTGAGACTGTTTCCTGTCTGATATTCCGTGAGATTGCTTACTGTTTTTTATTCCGTGGGATCGCTTACTGTTTGTTATTCCATGAGATCGCTTACTGTTTGTTATTCGGTGAGATCGTTTACTGTTTGTTATTCCATGAGATTGCTTACTGTTTGTTATTCTGTGAGATCACTTACTGTCTGTTATTCCGTGAGATTGCTTACTGTCTGTTATTCCGTGAGATTGCTTACTGTTTGTTATTCGGTGAGATCGTTTACTGTTTGTTATTCCATGAGATTGCTTACTGTTTGTTATTCTGTGAGATCACCTACTGTCTGTTATTCCGTGAGATTGCTTACTGTCTGTTATTCCATGAGATTGCTTACTGTTTGTTATTCGGTGAGATCGTTTACTGTTTGTTATTCCATGAGATTGCTTACTGTCTGTTATTCCGTGAGATCACTTACTGTCTGTTATTCCGTGAGATTGTTTACTGTTTGTTATTCCGTGAGATTGTTTACTGTTTGTTATTCCGTGAGATCGCTTACTGTTTGTTATTCCATGAGATTGCTTACTGTTTGTTATTCCGTGAGATTGCTTACTGTCTGTTATTCCGCGAGATTGCATACTGTTTGTTATTCCGTGAGATCGCTTACTGTTTGTTATTCAATGAGAACGCTTACTGTTTGTTATTTGGTGAGCTCACTTACTGTTTGTTATTCCGTGAGATCACTTACTGTCTGTTATTCTGTGAGATTGCCTACTGTCTGTTATTCCGTGAGCTTGCTTACTGTTTGTTATTCCGTGAGATCGCTTACTGTTTGTTATTCCGTGAGATTGCTTACTGTCTGTTATTCCGTGAGATTGCTTACTGTCTGTTATTCCGTGAGATTGTTTACTGCTTGTTATTCCGTGAGATCGCTTACTGTTTGTTATTCAGTGAGATTGCTTACTGTCTGTTATTCCGTGAGATTGTTTACTGTTTGTTATTCCGTGAGATTGTTTACTGTTTGTTATTCCATGAGATGGCTTACTGTTTGTTATTCCGTGAGATCGTTTACTGTTTGTTATTCCATGAGATTGCTTACTGTTTGTAATTCCATGAGATTGCTTACTGTTTGTTATTCCGTGAGATTGCTTACTGTCTGTTATTCCATGAGCTCGCTTACTGTTTGTTATTCCGAGAGATCGTTTACTGTTTGTTATTCGATGAGATCACTTACTCTCTGTTATTCCGTGAGATTGCTTACTGTTTGTTATTCCGTGAGATTGCTTACTGTCTGTTATTCCATGAGCTCGCTTACTGTTTGTTATTCTGTGAGATCGCTTACTGTTTGTTATTCCGTGAGATTGCTTACTGTCTGTTATTCCATGAGATTGTTTACTGTCTGTTATTCCATGAGATCGCTTCTGTTTGTTATTCCGTGAGATCGCTTACTGTTTGTTATTCCGTGAGATCACTTACTGTTTGTTATTCCATGAGATCGCTTACTGTTTGTTATTCCATGAGATCGCTTCTGTTTGTTATTCCGTGAGATCGCTTACTGTTTGTTATTCCGTGAGATCGCTTACTGTTTGTTATTCCATGAGATCGCTTACTGTTTGTTATTCCGTGAGATCGCTTACTGTCTGTTATTCCGCGAGATTGCATACTGTTTGTTATTCCGTGAGATCGCTTACTGTTTGTTATTCAATGAGAACGCTTACTGTTTTTTATTTGGTGAGATCACTTACTGTTTGTTATTCCGTGAGATCACTTACTGTCTGTTATTCCATGAGATCGCTTACTGTTTGTTATTCCGTGAGATTGCTTACTGTCTGTTATTCCGCGAGATTGCATACTGTTTGTTATTCCGTGAGATCGCTTACTGTTTGTTATTCAATGAGAACGCTTACTGTTTGTTGTTTGGTGAGATCACTTACTGTTTGTTATTCCGTGAGATCACTTACTGTCTGTTATTCCGTGAGATTGCTTACTGTCTGTTATTCCGTGAGCTTGCTTACTGTTTGTTATTCCGTGAGATCGCTTACTGTTTGTTATTCCGTGAGATTGCTTACTGTCTGTTATTCCGTGAGATTGCTTACTGTTTGTTATTCCGTGAGACTGTTTCCTGTTTGTTATTCCGTGAGATCACTTACTGTCTGTTATTCCGTGAGATTGCTTACTGTCTGTTGTTCCGTGAGACTGTTTCCTGTCTGATATTCCGTGAGATTGCTTACTGTTTTTTATTCCGTGGGATCGCTTACTGTTTGTTATTCCATGAGATCGCTTACTGTTTGTTATTCGGTGAGATCGTTTACTGTTTGTTATTCCATGAGATTGCTTACTGTTTGTTATTCTGTGAGATCACTTACTGTCTGTTATTCCGTGAGATTGCTTACTGTCTGTTATTCCGTGAGATTGCTTACTGTTTGTTATTCGGTGAGATCGTTTACTGTTTGTTATTCCATGAGATTGCTTACTGTTTGTTATTCTGTGAGATCACTTACTGTCTGTTATTCCGTGAGATTGCTTACTGTCTGTTATTCCATGAGATTGCTT
This sequence comes from Pelobates fuscus, assembly GCF_036172605.1. NCBI lineage: Eukaryota > Metazoa > Chordata > Amphibia > Anura > Pelobatidae > Pelobates > Pelobates fuscus. The sequence goes on along the minus strand of NC_086320.1, from coordinate 9,136,366 downwards.
ACTGTTTGTTTTTCGGTGAGATCGTTTACTGTTTGTTATTCCATGAGATTGCTTACTGTCTGTTATTCCATGAGATTGCTTACTGTCTGTTATTCCATGAGATTGCTTACTGTTTGTTATGCGGTGAGCTCACTTACTGTCTGTTATTCCGTGAGATTGCTTACTGTCTGTTATTCCGTGAGATCGCTTACTGTTTGTTATTCCGTGAGATCACTTACTGTCTGTTATTCAGTGAGATCGCTTACTGTTTGTTATTCCGTGAGATTGCTTACTGTTTGTTATTCCGTGAGATCACTTACTGTCTGTTATTCCGTGAGATTGTTTACTGTTTGTTATTCCGTGAGATTGTTTACTGTTTGTTATTCCGTGAGATCGCTTACTGTTTGTTATTCCATGAGATTGCTTACTGTTTGTTATTCCGTGAGATTGCTTACTGTCTGTTATTCCGCGAGATTGCATACTGTTTGTTATTCCGTGAGATCGCTTACTGTTTGTTATTCAATGAGAACGCTTACTGTTTGTTATTTGGTGAGCTCACTTACTGTTTGTTATTCCGTGAGATCACTTACTGTCTGTTATTCTGTGAGATTTCCTACTGTCTGTTATTCCGTGAGCTTGCTTACTGTTTGTTATTCCGTGAGATCGCTTACTGTTTGTTATTCCGTGAGATTGCTTACTGTCTGTTATTCCGTGAGATTGCTTACTGTCTGTTATTCCGTGAGATTGTTTACTGCTTGTTATTCCGTGAGATCGCTTACTGTTTGTTATTCAGTGAGATTGCTTACTGTCTGTTATTCCGTGAGATTGTTTACTGTTTGTTATTCCGTGAGATTGTTTACTGTTTGTTATTCCATGAGATGGCTTACTGTTTGTTATTCCGTGAGATCGTTTACTGTTTGTTATTCCATGAGATTGCTTACTGTTTGTAATTCCATGAGATTGCTTACTGTTTGTTATTCCGTGAGATTGCTTACTGTCTGTTATTCCATGAGCTCGCTTACTGTTTGTTATTCCGAGAGATCGTTTACTGTTTGTTATTCGATGAGATCACTTACTCTCTGTTATTCCGTGAGATTGCTTACTGTTTGTTATTCCGTGAGATTGCTTACTGTCTGTTATTCCATGAGCTTGCTTACTGTTTGTTATTCTGTGAGATCGCTTACTGTTTGTTATTCCGTGAGATTGCTTACTGTCTGTTATTCCATGAGATTGTTTACTGTCTGTTATTCCATGAGATCACTTACTGTTTGTTATTCCGTGAGATCGCTTCATGTTTTTTATTCCGTGAGATCACTTACTGTTTGTTATTCTGTGAGATCGCTTACTGTTTGTTATTCCATGAGATCGCTTCTGTTTGTTATTCCGTGAGATCGCTTACTGTTTGTTATTCCGTGAGATCGCTTACTGTTTGTTATTCCATGAGATCGCTTACTGTTTGTTATTCCGTGAGATCGCTTACTGTCTGTTATTCCGCGAGATTGCATACTGTTTGTTATTCCGTGAGATCGCTTACTGTTTGTTATTCAATGAGAACGCTTACTGTTTTTTATTTGGTGAGATCACTTTCTGTTTGTTATTCCGTGAGATCACTTACTGTCTGTTATTCCATGAGATCGCTTACTGTTTGTTATTCCGTGAGATTGCTTACTGTCTGTTATTCCGCGAGATTGCATACTGTTTGTTATTCCGTGAGATCGCTTACTGTTTGTTATTCAATGAGAACGCTTACTGTTTGTTGTTTGGTGAGATCACTTACTGTTTGTTATTCCGTGAGATCACTTACTGTCTGTTATTCCGTGAGATTGCTTACTGTCTGTTATTCCGTGAGCTTGCTTACTGTTTGTTATTCCGTGAGATCGCTTACTGTTTGTTATTCCGTGAGATTGCTTACTGTCTGTTATTCCGTGAGATTGCTTACTGTTTGTTATTCCGTGAGACTGTTTCCTGTTTGTTATTCAATGAGATCACTTACTGTCTGTTATTCCGTGAGATTGCTTACTGTCTGTTATTCCGTGAGCTTGCTTACTGTTTGTTATTCCGTGAGATCGCTTACTGTTTGTTATTCCGTGAGATTGCTTACTGTCTGTTATTCCGTGAGACTGTTTCCTGTTTGTTATTCCGTGAGATCGCTTACTGTTTTTTATTCTGTGGGATCGCTTACTGTTTGTTATTCCATGAGATCGCTTACTGTTTGTTATTTCATGAGATTGCTTACTGTTTGTTATTCTGTGAGATCACTTACTGTCTGTTATTCCGTGAGATTGCTTACTGTCTGTTATTCCGTGAGATTGCTTACTGTTTGTTATTCGGTGAGATCGTTTACTGTTTGTTATTCCATGAGATTGCTTACTGTCTGTTATTCCATGAGATTGCTTACTGTCTGTTATTCCATGAGATTGCTTACTGTTTGTTATGCGGTGAGATCGTTTACTGTCTGTTATTCCATGAGATCGCTTACTGTTTGTTATTCCGTGAGATTGCTTACTGTCTGTTATTCCGTGAGATCGCTTACTGTTTGTTATTCCGTGAGATCACTTACTGTCTGTTATTCAGTGAGATCGCTTACTGTTTGTTATTCCGTGAGATTGCTTACTGTTTGTTATTCCGTGAGATCACTTACTGTCTGTTATTCAGTGAGATCACTTACTGTCTGTTATTCCGTGAGATTGTTTACTGTTTGTTATTCCGTGAGATTGTTTACTGTTTGTTATTCCGTGAGATCGCTTACTGTTTGTTATTCCATGAGATCGCTTACTGTTTGTTATTCCATGAGATTGCTTACTGTTTGTTATTCCGTGAGATTGCTTACTGTCTGTTATTCCGCGAGATTGCATACTGTTTGTTATTCCGTGAGATCGCTTACTGTTTGTTATTCAATGAGAACGCTTACTGTTTGTTATTTGGTGAGATCACTTACTGTTTGTTATTCCGTGAGATCACTTACTGTCTGTTATTCTGTGAGATTGCTTACTGTCTGTTATTCCGTGAGATTGTTTACTGCTTGTTATTCCGTGAGATCGCTTACTGTTTGTTATTCAGTGAGATTGCTTACTGTCTGTTATTCCGTGAGATTGTTTACTGTTTGTTATTCCGTGAGATTGTTTACTGTTTGTTATTCCATGAGATGGCTTACTGTTTGTTATTCTGTGAGATCGTTTACTGTTTGTTATTCCATGAGATTGCTTACTGTTTGTTATTCCATGATATTGCTTACTGTTTGTTATTCCGTGAGATCACTTACTGTCTGTTATTCCGTGAGATTGTTTACTGTTTGTTATTCCGAGAGATCGTTTACTGTTTGTTATTCGATGAGATCACTTACTATTTCTTATTCCGTGAGATCACTTACTCTCTGTTATTCCGTGAGATTGTTTACTGTTTGTTATTCCGAGAGATCGTTTACTGTTTGTTATTCGATGAGATCACTTACTATTTCTTATTCCGTGAGATCACTTACTCTCTGTTATTCCGTGAGATTGCTTACTGTTTGTTATTCCGTGAGATTGCTTACTGTCTGTTATTCCATGAGCTCGCTTACTGTTTGTTATTCTGTGAGATCGCTTACTGTTTGTTATTCCGTGAGATTGCTTACTGTCTGTTATTCCAAGAGATTGTTTACTGTCTGTTATTCCATGAGATCACTTACTGTTTGTTATTCCGTGAGATCGCTTCATGTTTGTTATTCCGTGAGATCACTTACTGTTTGTTATTCTGTGAGATCGCTTACTGTTTGTTATTCCATGAGATCGCTTCTGTTTGTTATTCCGTGAGATGGCTTACTGTTTGTTATTCCATGAGATCGCTTACTGTTTGTTATTCCGTGAGATCGCTTACTGTCTGTTATTCCGTGAGATTGCTTACTGTCTGTTATTCCGCGAGATTGCATACTGTTTGTTATTCCGTGAGATCACTTACTGTTTGTTTTTCAATGAGAACGCTTACTGTTTGTTATTTGGTGAGATCACTTACTGTTTGTTATTCCGTGAGATCATTTACTGTCTGTTATTCCGTGACATTGCTTACTGTCTGTTATTCCATGAGATCGCTTACTGTTTTTTATTCCATGAGATCACTTACTGTTTCTTATTCCGTGAAATCACTTACTCTCTGTTATTCCGTGAGATTGCTTACTGTTTGTTATTCCGTGAGATTGCTTACTGTCTGTTATTCCATGAGCTCGCTTACTGTTTGTTATTCTGTGAGATCGCTTACTGTTTGTTATTCCGTGAGATTGCTTACTGTCTGTTATTCCATGAGATTGTTTGCTGTCTGTTATTCAGTGAGATCACTTACTGTTTGTTATTCCGTGAGATCGCTTCATGTTTGTTATTCCATGAGATTGCTTACTGTTTGTTATTCCGTGAGATCACTTACTGTTTGTTATTCTGTGAGATCGCTTACTGTTTGTTATTCCATGAGATCGCTTCTGTTTGTTATTCCGTGAGATCGCTTACTGTTTGTTATTCCATGAGATCGCTTACTGTTTGTTATTCAGTGAGATCGCTTACTGTCTGTTATTCCGCGAGATTGCATACTGTTTGTTATTCCGTGAGATCGCTTACTGTTTGTTATTCAATGAGAACACTTACTGTTTGTTATTCCGTGAGATCACTTACTGTCTGTTATTCCATGAGATCGCTTACTGTTTGTTATTCCATGAGATCGCTTACTGTTTGTTATTCCGTGAGATTGCTTGCTGTTTGTTATTCCGTGAGATCGCTTACTGTCTGTTATTCCGTGAGATTGCTTACTGTCTGTTAATCCGCGAGATTGCATACTATTTGTTATTCCATGAGATCGCTTACTGTTTGTTATTCAATGAGAACGCTTACTGTTTGTTGTTTGGTTAGATCACTTACTGTTTGTTATTCCGTGAGATCACTTACTGTCTGTTATTCCGTGAGATTGCTTACTGTCTGTTATTCCGTGAGCTTGCTTACTGTTTGTTATTCCGTGAGATCGCTTACTGTTTGTTATTCCGTGAGATTGCTTACTGTCTGTTATTCCGTGAGATTGCTTACTGTCTGTTATTCCGTGAGACTGTTTCCTGTTTGTTATTCCGTGAGATCACTTACTGTCTGTTATTCCGTGAGATTGCTTACTGTCTGTTATTCCGTGAGACTGTTTCCTGTTTGTTATTCCGTGAGATCGCTTACTGTTTTTTATTCCGTGGGATCGCTTACTGTTTGTTATTCCATGAGATCGCTTACTGTTTGTTATTTCATGAGATTGCTTACTGTTTGTTATTCCGTGAGATCACTTACTGTCTGTTATTCCGTGAGATTGCTTACTGTCTGTTATTCCGTGAGATTGCTTACTGTTTGTTATTCGGTGAGATCGTTTACTGTTTGTTATTCCATGTGATTGCTTACTGTTTGTTATTCTGTGAGATCACTTACTGTCTGTTATTCCGTGAGATTGCTTACTGTCTGTTATTCCGTGAGATTGCTTACTGTTTGTTATTCGGTGAGATCGTTTACTGTTTGTTATTCCATGAGATTGCTTACTGTCTGTTATTCCATGAGATTGCTTACTGTCTGTTATTCCATGAGATTGCTTACTGTTTGTTATGCGGTGAGATCGTTTACTGTCTGTTATTCCATGAGATCGCTTACTGTTTGTTATTCACTGAGATTGCTTACGGTCTGTTATTCCGTGAGATCGCTTACTGTTTGTTATTCCGTGAGATCACTTACTGTCTGTTATTCAGTGAGATCGCTTACTGTTTGTTATTCCGTGAGATCGCTTACTGTTTGTTATTCCGTGAGATCACTTACTGTCTGTTATTCAGTGAGATCACTTACTGTCTGTTATTCCGTGAGATTGTTTACTGTTTGTTATTCCGTGAGATTGTTTACTGTTTGTTATTCCGTGAGATCGCTTACTGTTTGTTATTCCATGAGATCGCTTACTGTTTGTTATTCCATGAGATTGCTTACTGTTTGTTATTCCGTGAGATTGCTTACTGTCTGTTATTCCGCGAGATTGCATACTGTTTGTTATTCCGTGAGATCGCTTACTGTTTGTTATTCAATGAGAACGCTTACTGTTTGTTATTTGGTGAGATCACTTACTGTTTGTTATTCCGTGAGATCACTTACTGTCTGTTATTCTGTGAGATTGCCTACTGTCTGTTATTCCGTGAGCTTGCTTACTGTTTGTTATTCCGTGAGATCGCTTACTGTTTGTTATTCCGTGAGATTGCTTACTGTCTGTTATTCCGTGAGATTGCTTACTGTCTGTTATTCCGTGAGATTGTTTACTGTTTGTTATTCAGTGAGATTGCTTACTGTCTGTTATTCCGTGAGATTGTTTACTGTTTGTTATTCCGTGAGATTGTTTACTGTTTGTTATTCCATGAGATGGCTTACTGTTTGTTATTCCGTGAGATCGTTTACTGTTTGTTATTCCATGAGATTGCTTACTGTTTGTTATTCCATGAGATTGCTTACTGTTTGTTATTCCGTGAGATCACTTACTGTCTGTTATTCCGTGAGATTGTTTACTGTTTGTTATTCCGAGAGATCGTTTACTGTTTGTTATTCGATGAGATCACTTACTATTTCTTATTCCGTGAGATCACTTACTCTCTGTTATTCCGTGAGATTGCTTACTGTTTGTTATTCCGTGAGATTGCTTACTGTCTGTTATTCCATGAGCTCGCTTACTGTTTGTTATTCTGTGAGATCGCTTACTGTTTGTTATTCCGTGAGATTGCTTACTGTCTGTTATTCCATGAGATTGTTTACTGTCTGTTATTCCATGAGATCACTTACTGTTTGTTATTCCGTGAGATCGCTTCATGTTTGTTATTCCGTGAGATCACTTACTGTTTGTTATTCTGTGAGATCGCTTACTGTTTGTTATTCCATGAGATCGCTTCTGTTTGTTATTCCGTGAGATCGCTTACTGTTTGTTATTCCATGAGATCGCTTACTGTTTGTTATTCCGTGAGATCGCTTACTGTCTGTTATTCCGTGAGATTGCTTACTGTCTGTTATTCCGCGAGATTGCATACTGTTTGTTATTCCGTGAGATCACTTACTGTTTGTTATTCAATGAGAACGCTTACTGTTTGTTATTTGGTGAGATCACTTACTGTTTGTTATTCCGTGAGTTCATTTACTGTCTGTTATTCCGTGACATTGCTTACTGTCTGTTATTCCATGAGATCGCTTACTGTTTGTTATTCCATGAGATCACTTACTGTTTCTTATTCCGTGAGATCACTTACTCTCTGTTATTCCGTGAGATTGCTTACCGTTTGTTATTCCGTGAGATTGCTTACTGTCTGTTATTCCATGAGCTCGCTTACTGTTTGTTATTCTGTGAGATCGCTTACTGTTTGTTATTCCGTGAGATTGCTTACTGTCTGTTATTCCATGAGATTGTTTGCTGTCTGTTATTCAGTGAGATCACTTACTGTTTGTTATTCCGTGAGATCGCTTCATGGTTGTTATTCCATGAGATTGCTTACTGTTTGTAATTCCGTGAGATCACTTACTGTTTGTTATTCTGTGAGATCGCTTACTGTTTGTTATTCCATGAGATCGCTTCTGTTTGTTATTCCGTGAGATCGCTTACTGTTTGTTATTCCATGAGATCGCTTACTGTTTGTTATTCCGTGAGATCGCTTACTGTCTGTTATTCCGCGAGATTGCATACTGTTTGTTATTCCGTGAGATCGCTTACTGTTTGTTATTCAATGAGAACGCTTACTGTTTTTTATTTGGTGAGATCACTTACTGTTTGTTATTCCGTGAGATCACTTACTGTCTGTTATTCAGTGAGATCACTTACTGTCTGTTATTCCATGAGATTGCTTACTGTTTGTTATTCCGTGAGATCGCTTACTGTCTGTTATTCCGTGAGATTGCTTACTGTCTGTTATTCCGTGAGCTTGCTTACTGTTTGTTATTCCGTGAGATCGCTTACTGTTTGTTATTCCGTGAGATTGCTTACTGTCTGTTATTCCGTGAGATTGCTTACTGTCTGTTATTCCGTGAGACTGTTTCCTGTTTGTTATTCCGTGAGATCACTTACTGTCTGTTATTCCGTGAGATTGCTTACTGTCTGTTATTCCGTGAGACTGTTTCCTGTTTGTTATTCCGTGAGATCGCTTACTGTTTTTTATTCCGTGGGATCGCTTACTGTTTGTTATTCCATGAGATCGCTTACTGTTTGTTATTTCATGAGATTGCTTACTGTTTGTTATTCCGTGAGATCACTTACTGTCTGTTATTCCGTGAGATTGCTTACTGTCTGTTATTCCGTGAGATTGCTTACTGTTTGTTATTCGGTGAGATCGTTTACTGTTTGTTATTCCATGTGATTGCTTACTGTTTGTTATTCTGTGAGATCACTTACTGTCTGTTATTCCGTGAGATTGCTTACTGTCTGTTATTCCGTGAGATTGCTTACTGTTTGTTATTCGGTGAGATCGTTTACTGTTTGTTATTCCATGAGATTGCTTACTGTCTGTTATTCCATGAGATTGCTTACTGTCTGTTATTCCATGAGATTGCTTACTGTTTGTTATGCGGTGAGATCGTTTACTGTCTGTTATTCCATGAGATCGCTTACTGTTTGTTATTCACTGAGATTGCTTACGGTCTGTTATTCCGTGAGATCGCTTACTGTTTGTTATTCCGTGAGATCACTTACTGTCTGTTATTCAGTGAGATCGCTTACTGTTTGTTATTCCGTGAGATCGCTTACTGTTTGTTATTCCGTGAGATCACTTACTGTCTGTTATTCAGTGAGATCACTTACTGTCTGTTATTCCGTGAGATTGTTTACTGTTTGTTATTCCGTGAGATTGTTTACTGTTTGTTATTCCGTGAGATCGCTTACTGTTTGTTATTCCATGAGATCGCTTACTGTTTGTTATTCCATGAGATTGCTTACTGTTTGTTATTCCGTGAGATTGCTTACTGTCTGTTATTCCGCGAGATTGCATACTGTTTGTTATTCCGTGAGATCGCTTACTGTTTGTTATTCAATGAGAACGCTTACTGTTTGTTATTTGGTGAGATCACTTACTGTTTGTTATTCCGTGAGATCACTTACTGTCTGTTATTCTGTGAGATTGCCTACTGTCTGTTATTCCGTGAGCTTGCTTACTGTTTGTTATTCCGTGAGATCGCTTACTGTTTGTTATTCCGTGAGATTGCTTACTGTCTGTTATTCCGTGAGATTGCTTACTGTCTGTTATTCCGTGAGATTGTTTACTGTTTGTTATTCAGTGAGATTGCTTACTGTCTGTTATTCCGTGAGATTGTTTACTGTTTGTTATTCCGTGAGATTGTTTACTGTTTGTTATTCCATGAGATGGCTTACTGTTTGTTATTCCGTGAGATCGTTTACTGTTTGTTATTCCATGAGATTGCTTACTGTTTGTTATTCCATGAGATTGCTTACTGTTTGTTATTCCGTGAGATCACTTACTGTCTGTTATTCCGTGAGATTGTTTACTGTTTGTTATTCCGAGAGATCGTTTACTGTTTGTTATTCGATGAGATCACTTACTATTTCTTATTCCGTGAGATCACTTACTCTCTGTTATTCCGTGAGATTGCTTACTGTTTGTTATTCCGTGAGATTGCTTACTGTCTGTTATTCCATGAGCTCGCTTACTGTTTGTTATTCTGTGAGATCGCTTACTGTTTGTTATTCCGTGAGATTGCTTACTGTCTGTTATTCCATGAGATTGTTTACTGTCTGTTATTCCATGAGATCACTTACTGTTTGTTATTCCGTGAGATCGCTTCATGTTTGTTATTCCGTGAGATCACTTACTGTTTGTTATTCTGTGAGATCGCTTACTGTTTGTTATTCCATGAGATCGCTTCTGTTTGTTATTCCGTGAGATCGCTTACTGTTTGTTATTCCATGAGATCGCTTACTGTTTGTTATTCCGTGAGATCGCTTACTGTCTGTTATTCCGTGAGATTGCTTACTGTCTGTTATTCCGCGAGATTGCATACTGTTTGTTATTCCGTGAGATCACTTACTGTTTGTTATTCAATGAGAACGCTTACTGTTTGTTATTTGGTGAGATCACTTACTGTTTGTTATTCCGTGAGTTCATTTACTGTCTGTTATTCCGTGACATTGCTTACTGTCTGTTATTCCATGAGATCGCTTACTGTTTGTTATTCCATGAGATCACTTACTGTTTCTTATTCCGTGAGATCACTTACTCTCTGTTATTCCGTGAGATTGCTTACCGTTTGTTATTCCGTGAGATTGCTTACTGTCTGTTATTCCATGAGCTCGCTTACTGTTTGTTATTCTGTGAGATCGCTTACTGTTTGTTATTCCGTGAGATTGCTTACTGTCTGTTATTCCATGAGATTGTTTGCTGTCTGTTATTCAGTGAGATCACTTACTGTTTGTTATTCCGTGAGATCGCTTCATGGTTGTTATTCCATGAGATTGCTTACTGTTTGTAATTCCGTGAGATCACTTACTGTTTGTTATTCTGTGAGATCGCTTACTGTTTGTTATTCCATGAGATCGCTTCTGTTTGTTATTCCGTGAGATCGCTTACTGTTTGTTATTCCATGAGATCGCTTACTGTTTGTTATTCCGTGAGATCGCTTACTGTCTGTTATTCCGCGAGATTGCATACTGTTTGTTATTCCGTGAGATCGCTTACTGTTTGTTATTCAATGAGAACGCTTACTGTTTTTTATTTGGTGAGATCACTTACTGTTTGTTATTCCGTGAGATCACTTACTGTCTGTTATTCAGTGAGATCACTTACTGTCTGTTATTCCATGAGATTGCTTACTGTTTGTTATTCCGTGAGATCGCTTACTGTTTGTTATTCCGTGAGATCGCTTACTGTCTGTTATTCCGTGAGATTGCTTACTGTCTGTTAATCCGCGAGATTGCATACTGTTTGTTATTCCGTGAGATCGCTTACTGTTTGTTATTCAATGAGAACGCTTACTGTTTGTTATTTGGTGAGATCACTTACTGTTTGTTATTCCGTGAGATAATTTACTGTCTGTTATTCCGTGACATTGCTTACTGTCTGTTATTCCATGAGATCGCTTACTGTTTGTTATTCCATGAGATCACTTACTGTTTCTTATTCCGTGAGATCACTTACTCTCTGTTATTCCGTGAGATTGCTTACTGTTTGTTATTCCGTGAGATTGCTTACTGTCTGTTATTCCATGAGCTCGCTTACTGTTTGTTATTCTGTGAGATCGCTTACTGTTTGTTATTCCGTGAGATTGCTTACTGCTTGTTATTCCGTGAGATCGCTTACTGTTTGTTATTCAGTGAGATTGCTTACTGTCTGTTATTCCGTGAGATTGTTTACTGTTTGTTATTCCGTGAGATTGTTTACTGTTTGTTATTCCATGAGATGGCTTACTGTTTGTTATTCCATGAGATCGCTTCTGTTTGTTATTCCGTGAGATCGCTTACTGTTTGTTATTCCATGAGATCATTTACTGTCTGTTATTCTGTGAGATCACTTACTGTTTGTTATTCAGTGAGATCAGTTACTGTTTGTTATTCAGTGAGATCAGTTACTGTTTGTTATTCCGTGAGATCGTTTACTGTCTGTTATTCTGTGAGATCGCTTACTGTTTGTTATACCGTGAGATCGATTACTGTTTGTTATTCCGTGAGATCGCTTACTGTCTGTTATTCCGTGAGATCGCTTACTGTTTGTTATTCCATGAGATCGATTACTGTTTGTTATTCCGTGAGATCGCTTACTGTTTGTTATACCGTGAGATCGATTACTGTTTGTTATTCCGTGAGATCGCTTACTGTCTGTTATTCCGTGAGATCGCTTACTGTCTGTTATTCCGTGAGATCGATTACTGTTTGTTATTCCGTGAGATCGCTTACTGTTTGTTATTCCATGAGATCGCTTACTGTTTGTTATTCCATGAGATCGCTTACTGTTTGTTATTTCGTGAGATTGCTTACTGTTTGTTATTCCATGAGATCGCTTACTGTTTGTTATTCCATGAGAACGATTACTGTTTGTTATTCCATGAGAACGATTACTGTTTGTTATTCCATGAGATCGCTTACTGTTTGTTATTCCGTGAGATCACTTACTGATTGTTTACTTTTTGATGCATATTGTTTCTATTGAGTGAGTAATAATTCCTTTATAATAAATATAATTTGTTTTTCTCTGTTTGTATAAGTAAGGAATAATTGACTCCAGGCCATTGAATTATTAGAAAAAATAATGCACACCCGAGGTGTAACGGCCACTCCGCTTCGTGACCGCATTACCACCTCGGGTGTGCATTATTTTATCTAATAATTCAATGGCCTGGAGTCAATTGTTCTGCTTATACTACAGCTACCGCACCGCGAAACAATGTTCAGATGATGTATTTCAAGACGTTTGTCAAGTTTTTGTCATTTGTATGTAGGACTAATTTCTTACGCAAGTATAATGCGGTCAAGACCTCTCTGGAACTACTTTAGCCGTGTGTCTCCCTGAAAATAATGCACACCTTAGAACGTTCGTCAACCAATCAGATTGAAGCATGCAACAGCCCTGTAGTATAAATCTCATTAAGGCGTAGTTACACAGTATCAGACTGAACTGATAACTATACTCAGAGACTTGTATTTCATTATTTTATTTTATTACCTTTATAATGAAAGTTTAATACATTTTAAAATGGATTGTATCTATAAGTTGACCGCTGGGGTGATTTGGGATCCTTTCCACCACCATTATACATGCGTGAATTCCTGAGTCCACAAAGCTGTACGTCTGGTGTGCCTATCACACCCGGGAGGTTGTGAGGATCTCTAATGGAGATTAGTTTGGAATCTATTATTACCCATCAAGCTTTTCTCCAGGTGGGCTCCCACTCGTACCTGTGTCCACCTGCGGTACCAGGAGGCCACCCATGGATTAGGGCTTTATTTAATCTAGTCCGTCCTAAAATGATGAGTTATCTTCACTGCTTATTTGTACACGGATACATCACTTCCCAGGATGGCCGCATTGAACGTCATAATAAATGTGTGGAATGTCTTAGTTAGGTCATGTGTTACATGTGTAAACTATTAGTGAATAAATAAATTAATAAACAAATGATACTTCTCAATGTCTTTCTTTTCCACAGGTGGAAATCCGCATTGTCTAGGTAGCGGCTGTGAGATTGCAGCCTGTAACGGATCACCTGGCACCCCGACTGGGTACCTCCGTTGAAGGATGCTCCCAGCGCTTCCTGAGGACTCCAAGCACTGCAGCAGACACCATAACCACCATAGACTCCTTCAGAGAGTGTCACGGCTAGTAATGTGGTCCAGCACGCAGAAACTATGTAAACATATACATAAGTAAGAAAAGGAAAATAACAGGATAGAGCGTAAACCGGACCTTAGAATGGCCGGACTAATACGCTAGAGACAGAGAATGGTCAAAGGGAAAGCCGAGGTCAAGGAAGCCAGAAAATACTCAATACCGATAAAACAAGCCAAGTCAGGGAAACCAGAGATCAGGATAACCAGGGAAACGCCAAGGATCAGGATACCAGGAAATCAGAAACACGAAAATAGCACTCTCGGGAAACCAGGAAACTGAAACCACGACAGGGCAAAGTACTGGGGTGAATTAGGGGTTTAAATACCCCTCTCTAAGCTATGATTGGTCAGAGGGCGACCTCTGACCCCAGAACGTGCGTGTGCGTTGACGTCGTGACGTCACGCACACGTTAGTATAATTCTCGGGGGCGGGGCTATCCATAGACGCGACCACGTGGTCGGCGCCATATTGGATTCGGGCGTGATGCCCGGAAGAACTAAGTGCGCGGTTCCCGGCTCACCGACGAGCAGGTAAGCTCGTGTAGTCGGTGCGGTCGTGCCGGTCGGGCACGACCGTGAGGCTCGGCGGGCCGGTGACCGCAACAGAGAGCAAAACAGGAACCAGCTATTCCAAGAGTTTAGCAGTGATTAAGCAAGGGAATATGACAAGCATAGCAATCCCTTGTAGCAGATTGCCCCAATAAGAGACGACACTCCAAATTGAGGGTAAAGTAGAACTGACTGTGCTGGCACACCCAGCCTGGTTTTTATTACGGTCTTGCACATACAGGACCACCCACAGGGAGGTATAAAATAACCAATAAAATAACAGTTACAACCCACAGTAAAGTCCTTCCCTCTGCCTGTGATACAATTATCTTACACAATGGGAAATGTAATTATCACAGGCAGAGAAATACAGTTTTTACAAATATACTATAACTTTAAAACTATACATCACATTCACATAAAAATATATATTCACAATCAATCCATTCAGGGGAACAACATATTAAAAATCAAACCAGGCACGAATCAGACCAGGGATTCAAAAGTTAGCAAAAATATTAATAAAACCTACTGCAGCATGGCTTTCCGGCCCAAACCAGTTTCACAAGAGTCCTCTATCCTGGAGACAATGGAGAGGTAATCCAATTATATCCAGGGATAAAGGCAGACTCCATTGAGCACATGTTAGCAAAAGACACAAAAAGACACAAAAATACATAACTCCTATCATACTGAACAGAACCCCCACATTCAACCCATCCCCAGATGGCTTGGATCTGAGCGCTCAATATATCCGAACAGCGCTCAGACGCCAAAAACACAGTCATATCGCCATGGAGTTTAAGTTTAGCATGGGCTGATGAGAGCGCCATAGTCTGAAAGGGACATACACAGTCCAATAGAATTCCATATGCTGCTTAAAGGGCCAGTGGCAGTATAATAAAATACAGTATGCCCAAATGTTGCACTTGAAGGGCCAAATCTCCCAGGGACCATAATCACAGGGCAGGAGGCGGGCAAGCAGCCCCCTCCAAAAGCTCATGGCAAACTCTGTTAAAGGGGTGAGTTTGCTACACAGCCAATACCTGATGTGGGGGTTTGTGTTAAGTACCGTGCGGTTACAGACCATTTATTATCTGGGAACTTTGGAAATAGGACGCTATTTGTTTCAGAAAATATATTCACAGTTTGACATTATTTGATGGGATTGATTGACATTATTTGATGGGATTGATTGACATTATTTGATGGGATTGATTGACATTATTTGATGGGTTTGATTGACATTATTTGATGGGATTGATTGACATTATTTGATGGGATTGATTGACATTATTTGATGGGATTGATTGGCATTATTTGATGGGATTGATTGACATTATTTGATGGGATTGATTGGCATTATTTGATGGGATTGATTGACATTTTGTGATGGGATTGATTGACATTATTTGATGGGATTGATTGACATTTGGTGATGGGATTGATTGACATTATTTGATGGGATTGATTGACATTTGGTGATGGGATTGATTGACATTATTTTATGGGATTGATTGACATTTGGTGATGGGATTGATTGACATTATTTGATGGGATTGATTGACATTTTTTGATGGGATTGATTGACATTATTTGATGGGATTGATTGACATTTGGTGATGGGATTGATTGACATTATTTTATGGGATTGATTGACATTTGGTGATGGGATTGATTGACATTATTTGATGAGATTGATTGACATTATTTGATGGGATTGATTGACATTATTTGATGAGATTGATTGACATTATTTGATGGGATTGATTGACATTATTTGATGAGATTGACATTTGGTGATGGGATTGATTGACATTATTTGATGAGATTGATTGACATTATTTAATGGGATTGATTGACATTATTTGATGGGATTGATTGACATTTTGTGATGGGATTGATTGGCCTTATTTGATGGGATTGATTGACATTATTTGACGAGATTGATTGACATTATTTGATGGGATTGATTGATATTATTTGATGGGATTGATTGACATTATTTGATGGGATTGATTGACATTATTTGATGGGATTGATTGACATTTTGTGATGGGATTGATTGGCCTTATTTGATGGGATTGATTGATATTATTTGATGGGATTGACTGACATTTTATGATGGATTTGATTGACATTATTTGATGGGATTGATTGATATTATTTGAAGGGATTGATTGACATTATTTGATGGGATTGATTGACATTATTTGATGGGATTGATTGATATTATTTGATGGGATTGACTGACATTTTATGATGGATTTGATTGACATTATTTGATGGGATTGACTGACATTTTATGATGGGATTGATTGACATTTTTTGATGTTTATTTCATTAAATGATTTTTTTTTTAGTTTGCCGCAGTAATGAATATTATTGTTTGGTTATAACCAACGTGCTAAACATGAATTAGATGTGTTAAGAAATCCTTCTCAGCTGGGACATATTAATCATATTCATATTAAAGTACGCCCTTACAAATCGATCCGTCTCATTAATCCTGGAATGATAGATACCCTCAGCAAAGCTTAACTGGAATTTGATTCGTTCATCACACGTGAAAATGATTTGTTCATGAATGAATCCTCTGATTGATAAGAAACAGGAAATAGATTGTATAGATTGAAACATCAAATGCCACCATTTTACCTGTTAATCCTTATATCTGATAAATATATAGATTGAAACATTAAGTGCCACCATTTTACCTGTCAATCCTTATATCTGATAAATATATAGATTTAAGCATTAAATGCCACCACCATTCTACCTGTTAATCCCTAAATCTGATAAATATATAGATTGAAACATTAAGTGCCGTCATTCTACCTGTTAATCCTTATATCTGATAAATTGTAAGACAACCAATCGTATCTACTTATCAGGATCAATCACTAGAACAGGTGTTTGACAGCAGGATTAAACCTTATTGCCTCAACTGTCAGCACATATCTCTTGGTATAGCTCAGTGATCCTACAAACCGTGCATTGTGTGGGAAACTTAAAATGCTATTTATTCTGGGCCCTGGAAAAATACATGTAAATCTTCTATTTATTCATCCTGGGTGGGTGTCTCCTTTAAGAAGTTCCCTAGTTATTGATGGGGGTGGGGGAAGATTGTAAATTTGAGGGCAAAATTGAAGAGAAAAACAATATAGCATGAAAATGTAAAAAATCTCCATCTCCGTGAGTGAGGTCTGGTGGGTGCTGGACAAAAATTGTAGCTCAGTCATACAACATGTAACTGCCATAGTGTCCGCATAGTGTCAGCCTTTATGAAATTCAAGGCAGCCGGTTGGACCAGATTCTGAAGGACGGCGCTAGTCCATCACTGTCAAGGCTGGCCTAAGGGCGGCGGGACCAGCAAGAATAATTTCTTCTTTAAACTTAGTGAAAGAAATGCCTCTATTGGAATTCCCTATTACAGAAACTCCCGCTGTGTAACGCATGTTAAACAATCTTCATTAAAAAAACCTGACAGAAGAGGTCAATTAGCCACCATTCACCTGCCACCAGCTTGGTATCAGCTAAACTCAGGGCCACTAAAGATGTTCTAAAATATAATATTAGACAATGCCTAAGCTTTCTTTGGCCCAGCGAAAAACTCGCCTTCTAGCTCTTAGTTAAAGAGAAACTGTACATACCATAAGTACCTCAACTGATTGAAGTGGTTATGGTGCCTGTAATCTGCGGGCTGCAGGTGCCGCATTTCTTTTAATTACTCTGAAATGCTTGGTTCCCGGTACCATGGAGGCCAGCCCCCAGTTGCAATATAGCAAAGGAGGAGTTATGCAGGTATTGCAGCATTGAACCGGAGCTCTCATCCTGTCACCGCCTGCCACCCCTGATATGGCGTGAGGTGGATAGTAACTCCGCCTCAGCCACATTGTCATTGGAGGCCAAAGACCAAGCATCTCTGCTAAACAGTGAGTAAATCGTCTTGCAGACTCCAAGCACCATAACCACTTCAATCACTTTATGTGGTTATGGTTCCTACATTGTCTCTTTAACCCTTTCACTGCTGTAGCTAAGAGCTGCTAACTGCAACTGTCTGCTGCTGCACCGGGGAGGTGTGTGTTTTGCTGAGTCCTGTCCGATTTCGGTGACCCTGGGTATTCCGGAGATCATTGTTGTTTACTGTTCCCAGGGCCGCCATCAGAAATTGTGGGGCCCCTAACACAGCTCAAGGTCTGGGCCCCCGGGTGCCCGCCTCCAGATCCCGCACACAGACACACACACAGAAAGATACACACATACTAACAGACACAAATACTAAAACAGACACATACACACATACACATGCATAAGGAGATACAGATACACACACACATACTGACATACAGACACACACACATACATACCGACACACACACATACATAAAGACATACATACATACACACATACATACTGACACACACACATACATACAGACATACATACATACACACATACATACTGACATACACACACAGACATACATACTGTGAAGGATTTTTCATGTATTTGCCTGTGGGCCCTCAGTTAAACCTTCTCCCTGCTGTTTAAATGCCTGCATCCGTTCGGTTCAATATGTATGTACCACTTTAAGAACATTTTTCAAAAGTTGACAGTTGGCAGTTAACTCCTTGAGCCTTTTTTTTAAAATTGGCAGTTGTCTCCCTGAATGGTGTTTCGTCTGGTTACTGGGGGATTTGGGATATTACCTCCCGGACTGGCCCACCGGGATACCGGGAAATTTCCCGGTGGGCTGTCGGCACCTGGGGCCGGGCAGCAGGGCCGGACTGGCCCACCGGGATACCGGGAAATTTCCCGGTGGGCCGTCGGCACCTGGGGCCGGGCAGGCAGCTGGCTGACCTGCGGCCGCAGAGGGAGCTCTTTTGGCGGCTGCAGGGGGAGCTGGCTGTTCTGTCTCTGCTCCCCCGCCCCAGCGCGCTGCTTAATGAGACCGGGGCTGGAATATGACGTCATATTCCGGCCCCAGTCTCATTAAGCGGCGCGCCAGGGAGCAGAGACAGAACAGCTCCCTATTCGCGCCACCAGCCGCCACCGCCCTGCACAATCCCTGCAATCAGCAATGCCGCCCGGCGCCCGCCTGCACAATCCCTGCAATCAGCATGCCGCCCGCCTGCACAATCCCTTGGCCGGTCGCTCACTGGACCCCACAGGTAGCAATAATGTGTGAGTCATGGTGTGTCTGTCTGTGTCATGCAATGTGTGTCTGTGTCATTGTGTGTGTCTGTGTGTCTGTCTGTGTCATGCAATGAGTGTCTGTGTCATTGTGTGTGTCTGTCTATGTCATGGTGTGTATGTGTGTCTCTGTCATGGTGTGTGCGTCTGTGTCATAGTGTGTGTGTCTGTCTGTGTCATGCAATGTGTGTTTGTGTCATTGTTTGTGTGTCTGTCATGTAATGTGTGTCTGTCTGTGTCACGGTCTGTCTCTGTCATGGTGTGTGTGTCTGTCTGTATCACAGTGTGTGTGTGTGTGTCACGGTCTCTCTGTGTCGTGGTGTGTGTGTGTGTGTCTGTGTGTTGTGGTGTGTGTGTGTCTGTGTGTTGTGGTGTGTGTGTGTGTCTGTGTGTCATGGTGTGTGTGTGTGTCTGTGTCATGGTGTGTGTGTGTCTGTGTCACAGTCTGACTGTTATGGCATGTGTGTGTGTGTCTGTCATGGTATGTGTGTGTGTGTCTGTCATGGTGTGTGTGTGTGTGTGTGTCTGCCTGTCTGTGTCATGGTGTGTCTGTGTTTCTGTCTGTGTCACGGTGTGTGTGTGTGAGATTCTGTCTGTGTCACGGTGTGTGTGTGTGTGTCAGTCAGTGTCACGGTCTGTCTGTGTCATGGTGTGTGTCTGTTATTGTCACGTTCACAGTAAATGATGTGGAACACAACTGCAGATTTGTTAGGACTTTGATCTTTTATTAAGACACTTAGATGGAAGCCAAGGTCAAGCACCAAAGGTATGAAACACGTTAGGAATGCGTAGATTTTTAGGAAGATCCAATGCATACGAGACAGGATTAACCACATGCAAGATACGAAAAGGACCAATAAAACGAGGGGCCAACTTCATAGAAGGCACACGAAGACGAATATTGCGAGTAGAAAGCCAAACCCGGTCTCCCACAGCATAGGATGGAGCCGCCCTGCGATGCTTGTCTGCCTGAACCTTCTGGCGAGCAGCTGAAGCCACCAAAGAACACTGAACCTGCTCCCAAGTATTACGTAGACTAGCCAAATGTTCGTCCAGAGCTGGCATGCCCTGTAAGGAGAATGCAGCCGGAAGAACCACGGGATGCCGGCCATAAACAACGTAAAAAGGGCTGTTACCGGAGGATTCATGAGCAGCATTATTACGAGCAAACTCAGCCCAAGGAAGAAGGTCAGCCCAATTGTTCTGATGGTGGGACACGAAACAACGAAGATACTGCTCTAGAGATTGGTTGGCACGTTCAGCAGCTCCATTAGACTGGGGGTGGTAGGCGGAAGAAAACGAGAGGGAGATACCCATCTCTGTACAAAACGTTCTCCAGAATCTGGAGATAAACTTGCTACCCCTATCGGACACGATCGAAGTGGGAATACCATGCAACCGAAACACCTCCCTGGCAAAGATAGAGGCAAGTTCCCTGGATGATGGCAATTTGACAAGAGACACAAAATGAGCCATCTTAGAAAAACGATCCACAATCATCAGGATGACAGTTTTACCATTAGAGGGAGGTAATTCAACAATAAAATCCATGGATATATTGGACCACGGCCTCTCGGGTATGGGCAATGGATGCAACAACCCACAAGGAACTCTGTGGGAGGACTTCATACTGGCACAAGTACTACAGGCATTAACGTAATCGGTGACGTCCTTGCGCAAGGAAGCCCACCAGAAATATCTAGAAACTGCTGAGAATGTCTTAGAAATACCAGGGTGTCCAGCAGTTCTAGTGTCATGATATAATGACAAGATGTCTCGTCTCTCGGGTATATCAACGAATAGCTTATCAGCAGGCCTCTCCCCAGGAGCCAAATTTTGTTTAGCCTGAATAGCTTGTAAGAGAGAAGACGAAATAGAAAGAACAGTAGTAGCTATTATTCTGTCAGGCGGAATGACAGGGGTAACATCGACCTCGAGTTTGTCAGTAGTCTCGAATTGTCTGGACAGAGCGTCAGCTTTAGTATTACGATCACCCGGTCTGTATGTGATTATGTAATTAAAACGAGACAAAAACAGAGACCACCTGGCCTGCCTAGAAGACAATCTTTTTGCTTCACTAAGGTAGGAGAGGTTTTTGTGATCCGTTAAAATGAGGATGGGATCCCTAGTACCCTCTAGCAGATGTCTCCATTCCTTGAGCGCCAAAATGATAGCAAGGAGTTCACGATTGCCTACATCATAATTCTTCTCTGCTTTGGACATCTGTCTGGAAAAGAAGCCACAAGGGTGTAACGGCTTTTCAGGTGAATCTCTTTGAGACAAGATAGCACCTACCCCTATCTCAGAAGCATCAACTTCAAGAATAAAGGGCAGTGAAGGGACAGGATGCTGTAAAATAGGAGCAGAGGCAAATGAAGCCTTCAGGAATTCAAAGGCCTCGAGTGCTTCTGATTTCCAGACATGAGTATTACCATCCTTCTTGGTCATTCTGGTTATAGGCGCTACAATGGCAGAAAACCCTTTAATAAAACGCCTATAATAATTAGAGAACCCCAGAAAACGCTGAATGGCTTTCAAACCCTGAGGTAGAGGCCATTCCATAATGGCAGACAGTTTCTTGGGATCCATACGAAAACCCTTGGCAGAGATTATATAACCCAAGAATTGGACTTCAGATTGATCAAATGAACATTTTTCGAGTTTGCAATAGAGACCGTTAACCAGAAGAGTTCTCAACACTAATTTAACATGCATGTGATGAGTCTGTAAATCAGTAGAATAAATTAATATGTCGTCCAAGTATACTATAACGAATGTATGTATAAATTGACGTAGGACATCATTAATAAATTCTTGAAAAACTGCTGGGGCGTTACAAAGACCAAAGGGTCTACAGTATATTCGTAGTGGCCACTCCTGGTATTGAATGCGGTCTTCCACTCGTGATCCTTTTTGATACGTATGAGATTGTAAGCACCCCTAAGGTCCAATTTAGTAAAAACTGTGGCCTGTTTAAGCCTATCAAATAGTTCTGTGATCAAAGGTATGGGGTACGCATTTTTGACGGTGATTTTATTTAGGCCCCTATAGTCAATACAAGGCCTTAATTCGCCATCTTTCTTAGATACAAAGAAGAAACCCGCCCCTGCCGGGGAAGAGGATCTTCTTATAAATCCCTTCTCTAGAGATTCCTTAATATATTCCTCCATAACCAGATTCTCCTGAGGAGATAAAGGATATATTCTCCCTTTGGGAGGCATCGTACCAGGTAATAAATTAATAGCACAATCGTAAGGCCTGTGAGGTGGCAATTTTTCAGCCTCCCTTTTATCAAAAACAGATTTAAGAGACAGGTATTGAGGGGGTATGACCGTAGGCACGGGAGGAATATTAGTAGAATTCAAAGGGGTGATTTTAACAATACAAGACTCTTGGCAAGAATCACTCCAAGAAACTATTTGTCCTGACTCCCAATCAATGGTGGGATTATGAGTACGTAACCAAGGATACCCTAACACGAGGTGAGAGGAAGGAGAAGTAATGATCTGAAACCGAATGGTCTCAGAGTGTAACACCCCTGTAGACATATGTAGTGGAACAGTTTCATGTGTGATAACTGGAGAGCATAATGGTCTACCATCTATGGCCTCAACGGCCAAGGGTGTCTCCTTCTCTCTGGTGGGTATGTTATTCTCCTTGACAAAACTGGAATCAATAAAGTTTTCGGCCGCTCCGGAATCAACCAGGGCTAGTATTTTCCCTGCTATGCAGTTACTACCAAGGTGCAGGGAAACAGGGAGAAGTAATTTATTAAGAGGCAAATGTGAGGACTGTGATGTCACACCCAAGGCCAGTCCTCTATACGGTCTTAGGTGCGATAGTTTCCCGGACGCACGGGACATTCTTGTCTCATATGACCCCTCCTACCACAATAAAGACAAAGTCCCTCCTTTCTCCTATAAAGCTTTTCAGCGTCAGTAAGTTTGGCAACCCCTAACTGCATAGGTTCCTCCTCAGAACCTTTAGATCCCTCGGGAGTCTCAGCTCTAGGGGAGTTAACAGGAACAAAACGTCTATTTCTGGACCTGGTATATAACCTGTCACGGATCCTGTTATCTTTATCGATAAGATAGTCAATCAGGTCCTCCAGGGGTACAGGGAGGTCCTTAGCTGCTACCTCATCCAACATAGTTTCAGACAGACCCTCCATAAACGCGGTAGTAAGCCCATTATTAGTCCAATCTACCTGTGAGGCAAGGGTACGGAACTGAATAGCATAATCGGCTACAGATTTAGGTCCTTGTTTTATTCTCATTAATGCCCTGGCGGCATTTTTTGACCTTTTAGTCGTGTCAAATGTTCTACGAAACGCTGTGAGGAAGCTAGTGAAGTCGTGTACCATAGGCCCATTAGCCTCCCAAATAGGATTTGCCCATTCTAGTGCCTTATCCGTAAGCTGGTGCATAAGAAAACCCACCTTAGATCTATCAGTGGGAAATGAACGTGGGTACATTTCAAAGTGGAACTCCACTTGATTAAGGAATCCCCTACATGTCTTAGCGTCCCCTCCATACCTAGGTGGCGGGGTTAGATGTGCTGAAGCATTAGGCATATTAGCTGTGTCTGGTATAGGGTTTACAGGAGGCGCAGGTACAGGTACCGGAGCTGATCTGGATAACAGTGTCTGGATGGCTTGAGCCATTTGATCCATACGGTGATCCTGTTCTGCGAATCTAGCCTCATGAGTGGCCATCTGTTGTCCTAAACCTGCGGGGTCCATGGCCCTATCGTAATGTCACGGTAATATACCCCAACACGCAGGAATAGGTCAATAGTCAAGAGACAAGAAACCAGGGTTCGTCTTACCGGACCTTAGAATGGCCGGACTAGGACGAGTAAGAAAGACAGAGTCTAGAACAAGCCGAGGTCAAGGGAACTGAGAGACAGCGTAACGTAGAACAAGCCGAGGACTGGTACACAGAGGACAAAACAGCGGATAAGCAAGCAAGGATAAGGAGAGAGCGGAGTCAGGAACAAAGCCAAGGTCAAGCACCAAAAAACCAACTGAACGATACAAGCACTAAAGGGAACTGGACAGAAACCACGATAGGGCAAGGAGCAAGGGAAACAGGTGAGTATAAATACCCTAAAGATCACTTTGATTGGCCCCTGTCATATCCACGCCCCCAAAACGTTAGTGTATGGGGAACGTGGTATGACAGGGGCCAATGGGAGACTGATTCTAATTTAGTCTCCCACTGTCCCTTTAAGAGCGCGCCCGAGACGCGCGGCGCGCTCTTAGTGTCGGGCGGGACACGTGACCGCTTCTCGCGGTCACTGCCCGCCTGACTGATCTTATCGTTGGCTGAGCCGCGCGCGGCTCGTGCAGGAGCAGGGCCGCGCGCGGCGAGAAGAGAGGACCCCGGCCGGCCCCTGGAGAGGGTAAGTACCGCTACAAAAGGGAACTTAACTTCTTAGATGGCCAATTTCTGAAAATGTCCTTTGAGGAAAGCCAGACAAGATCCCCAATCCCATAATCGGGGGAAGAATTTTCTTTAGTATAAAATTTTTTTCTTTGAGTGGATGATGCAAATTCCAAAAGTTCATGTAAAAATTTGAATAGGGATGACATATGAGAGATTTGATTCGAAACAGAAGAATTAGACGAAAGATTTGTTTGAGCAGGAAACAAGGAGGGATGAAATCCATAATTGGAAAAAAATTGAGTCATCTTGCTATTAGTATGATAGGAGTTGTTGTATACGAATTCTGCCATGGGCAACCAGGTTATCCAATCATCTTGTAAGTGAGAACAATAACATCGTAGATATTGCTCTAAGTATTGGTTGACTCTTTCAGTTTGTCCATCAGTTTGGGGATGATATGCGGATGTCAGTTTACGTTGGATATGTAGAGAAGCACATAAGGCGTTCCAGAATTTGGAGGTAAACTGAGTCCCTCGATCTGAAATGATTTTGTCGGGCAGTCCATGAAGTTTTACAATATTGTCAAGAAATAA
The DNA here is from genome assembly GCF_036172605.1 of Pelobates fuscus. Lineage (NCBI taxonomy): Eukaryota > Metazoa > Chordata > Amphibia > Anura > Pelobatidae > Pelobates > Pelobates fuscus. The sequence continues at coordinate 9,111,335 of NC_086320.1, read as the reverse complement.
TTTTGAAAGTTCAGAGGATGAGGGTAACATCTTTAAAGGGATAAAATGGGACATTTTCGTGAAGCGGTCCACTACCACTAGAATGGTGGTATGCTGTTGAGAAGGGGGAAGATCCACCAAGACGTGCATAGAAATGGATTGCCAAGGTTTTTCGAGAATCGGTAGGTTCAATAATTGACTACTTAGGTACTGCGGTCCTTGTTTGGATCTTTGGCAGATTGAACAGTTTTTAACATATGATTTAACGGTTTTGTCTTGATGAGGACACCAATAATATCTCTTGGACAATTCAAGGGTCTTTTTTATACCTGGATGATCTGCCAGGTTAGAATCATGAATAAAATTGAGCACTTGATTTCTGAAAGCAGGAGGTACATAAATTCGGTCTTTGAAATAGTAGAGACCGTCTTTCTTCGATAGTTTAACTGATGTAGGAAGATTAAGAGTATTTGCTGTAGAGGGGAGTGCACTTAGGATGGAAGAGGCATGAGTCTGCCTACTGCCCTTTATCCGTTTCAATAAAGGACAATCAGAGACCAAATGAACTTGAGAGGCACAATACATGCAGAGGTTTAATATACGTCTTCGATTTTTCTCTTCAGGAGTGAGGGGACTTCTTATTACCCCTATTTCCATAGGTTCGATTGGTAAGGATCGGTTGTCAGAAGGCTTTGGAGGATGAAATTATTTTTTCCCAGTTGAAGTTGAGAGAGCCTTTTCGGCCTTTCTTTCTCTAAGCCTTCTGTAAATGCTGATCGATAGATGAATCAGAGCATTCAAAGTAGTAGGGAGTTCTATTCTAGATAGTTCATCCTTTACAGCTTCAGATAAGCCGATTCGAAATTGGTTGCGCAATGCGATGTCATTCCATTGCGTTTCTGCTGCCCATCTTTTAAACTCAGCGATATAATCTTCAACAGGTCTATGTTTTTGTAGCAAGGTTCTAATTGTTAATTCAGCAGTATTTTGTTTGTAAGGATCTTCATAGAGAAGAGACATGGCTTTAAAAAATTCCTCCAGTGAATCTAAGATGGGGTCATCATTGTCCAAAAAGGAATGGGCCCAGGACATAGGTTCACCTCTCAGAAATGAGATAACTGAAAAAACCTTAGATCTTTCTGTGGGATAAGATCTAGGTTTTAAAGCAATCAATAATTTGCAGGAATTAAAAAACTCCCTATATTTGGAACGATCACCATAAAATTTTTCAGGGTTACATACAGCAGGATCGCTAGTTGAGTGCAGAACAGTATGAGGAGAATGCGTTTGTAAGTCTCTGACATAAGTGAGAATTCTTTCATTTGTAACCTGCAGGTCTTGCACACCTTGGTTAAGTGAATCGACTCGTTGATTCAGCAAAATTACTTTAGAATCGAAATCTGCTGGTTCCATTACAAAGGCTGGATTATTCTGTCACGTTCACAGTAAATGATGTGGAACACAACTGCAGATTTGTTAGGACTTTGATCTTTTATTAAGACACTTAGATGGAACTGAGACTTCAGTTCCAGAATTACAGATACTGTTTCTTTAAATAATAAACGGTTTGTTTCATTTAGCATTGACAAGGTTCAGAATTCATTAGCATCCGTTATTCTTGTAAACAGTTCAAATTATAAGAGATTATATACATTGGAATTATCAGCAGCAAGACTGGTGCAGTATAACTTAAATAATACTTGTTTTGAGGGATGCTGTAGCAGGCTTGCTGAACAACTTGATAGAAGACTTTAGTATGAGGAAATAAGATTATCTGTAGCAAGACAGGTACAGCTGAACTTGAATAATACTTGATTTGAGGAAAGCTGTAGCAGGATTGCTGAACAACTTGATAGCAGACTTTAGTATGAAGAAATAAGATTATCTGTAGCAAGACAGGTACAGCTGAACTTGAATAATACTTGATTTGAGGAAAGCTGTAGCAGGATTGCTGAACAACTTGATAGCAGACTTTAGTATGAAGAAATAAGATTATCTGTAGCAAGACAGGTACAGCTGAACTTGAATAATACTTGATTTGAGGAAAGCTGTAGCAGGATTGCTGAACAACTTGATAGCAGACTTTAGTATGAAGAGATAAGATTATCTGTAGCAAGACAGGTACAGCTGAACTTGAATAATACTTGATTTGAGGAAAGCTGTAGCAGGATTGCTGAACAACTTGATAGCAGACTTTAGTATGAAGAAATAAGATTATCTGTAGCAAGACAGGTACAGCTGAACTTGAATAATACTTGATTTGAGGAAAGCTGTAGCAGGATTGCTGAACAACTTGATAGCAGACTTTAGTATGAAGAAATAAGATTATCTGTAGCAAGACAGGTACAGCTGAACTTGAATAATACTTGATTTAAGGAAAGCTGTAGCAGGATTGCTGAACAACTTGACAGCAGACTTTAGTATGAAGAAATAAGATTATCTGTAGCAAGACAGGTACAGCTGAACTTGAATAATACTTGATTTGAGGAAAGCTGTAGCAGGATTGCTGAACAACTTGATAGCAGACTTTAGTATGAAGAAATAAGATTATCTGTAGCAAGACAGGTACAGCTGAACTTGAATAATACTTGATTTGAGGAAAGCTGTAGCAGGATTGCTGAACAACTTGATAGAAGACTTTAGTAAGTTGAAATAAAACTTTAACATTGTTAGCTCTTAACTCAGAGACTGTAAATTACTTAACTTCTGGAAGTAGAGGGATTGTGTCCCCAGCTCTCCTCAGAGGCGGTTGCTTCAGTGAATGGTTGCCGAGAGTGCTGGTAGTTGTCTGTGATGAAGAGAGATATTGGGGACTTGAATATTCCTCCAGTCCGGTCTAGTAGCGAGTGGTTGTCTCACCGAGGTATGTGAGCCGGTGAGTTTGGCTTGGTACGCGTTTCAATAATCCAGCGTCTATCAGCTGGTGCGGTCGCATTAAATAGCCGACCGCGGCAATGGGGGTTTGGCTAAGCTCCGTCAAACCAGGAAGCATGAGGAGACATCGGGAGGCTTAAGGCCTGACAGTTATGCTATGTGTGTGTTTTTACTCACCTTTTTTTCCCCCACGTCGTGCTGGTTTCCCCTCGACTGGCCCTGCCTCTATGGCTGAGATCATCAAGCTTGATGATCTCAGCCAATCCGCACTGACACAGGAACACCTCTAGTGACCGTCTGAGTGTCTGTCACTAGGAAGCAATGTAAACACTGCCTTTTCTCAGTGTTTACATTGAGAAGCTTGTAGGGACAGGCTATAGACACCAGAGCCAATACATTAAGCTGTGTGTGTGTGTGCACGCCTGCTAGTGAGTGGGCTTGCTTGTGTGTGTGTGTGTGTGTGTGCCTGCTACTGAGTGAGCTTGTGTTTTTATGTCAGTGACCTTATGTATATCAGTGAGATTGTTTGTCTATGAGGCTGTGTATCAATCAGCTTGTGTCAGTGAGATTGTCTGTGTCTGCATGTGAGTATGCTTACTGTATAATTAACAATTTTACTCTGAAAGGACCAATATTTTATATTGGAAAAAGCAATATATATATATATATATATATATATATATATATATATATACAATCAATCATCTAGGGTGGCAAGACATAGCCTTACATATTACATGCAACAATATATGGCGCAATGACTTATGGGGCTGGCATAGATTTTTTTCCAGGGCTGCTTTGTATCCCCAGTCCGACCCTGATACTGATAGATATATACATACACACATACATACTGATAGATATATACACACATACATACTGATAAACAGACATGCATACATACATACATGCATGCAGACACATACATATACACACACACCTCATTTATCAGCCACCCTCCTCTTCCTTATATTTTCGTTGCAGGAGGGTGGCTGGGGATGATGGGAGCGGATGCCCCTCCTCTCTTCTCCTCTCCTCGGCCGTCTCTCCCCCGCGCGGAGTAAGCAGCACTTGCGGTGCAGCCGCAATGGTTTTTTAGAGGGGCCCGGTCGCACTATTACACGGCTGCAGCGCTGACCGGGCCCCTGAAGATATAGAGCTCATCGGGTGGCCCTAAATGCCTGGGCCACCTGATGGGCCCTGGTGCAGGTGCACCTGCGGCAGTTTCGCCGCTCCACGTGGGGCCCGGGCGGCAGGGCCCCCCAGGGCCGCCAGGCCCGTGACAACCATCATGGTTGTCACCCCCTGATGGCAGCCCTGACTGTTCCCCATAGGTTCTTTAGTAGTTTTACTGGGGAGTTGTGTGTTTTGCTGAGTCCTGTCCAATTTTGGTGACCCTGGGTATTCAGGAGATCATTGTTGTTTACTGTTCCCCTCAGGTTCTTTAGTAGTTTTACCGGGGAGGTGCGTGTTTTGCTGAGTCCTGTCCGGTTTCGGTGACCTGGGTATTCAAGAGATCATTGTTAGCTACCATTCCTCTCAGGTTCTTTAGTAGTTTTCCAGATATCTCATCTGTTTTTTACATATTTATGTACATGCAAGTTTATTCTGTGTTTGATTTCCCCAGTATACTTAGTGTTAGTGCTATCTACTATCGAGCGAGCTCGCGCCTGGGTAGTGATGGTTTGGGGCTCTGCCATGTGACGATCATTAGTGCGCAGTCAGTGCTGGAAGTACTGGTAGTTACTGCAAGGTATTTACCTACTCACTGGTGCGCGCAGTTAAATGCCATGAGCAAAACTACTGTCTCATAAACAAAAAAGTCAATCTATAAAGTAAATTCACCCCCTGATTTGCAGTTGATACTAAAGACATGCCATCATTTTCTGCCAGGCCTCCCTAGTCCCCACAATCCCTATTTCGGTGGGACAGTCTCAATTTCAGGATCCCTGCGCCTGGGACACCAGGGAACTGTTCTCAGACAGCACCGTGCGAAAGCATCATTAAACACATTGCGCTGTGCAGTCGGCTTCAGCAGCACCCTCTGGATAATCATGTAGGCTGGTGGCCGGCTGTCAGTGGGGGGCCTGCACCTTTTCTCGGCCGCCCCAATCTTGTTGGAAGGTATGCTCAGCTCTAGACTGCGTAGTTTAGGGCAATTTAGGGCTAAAAAATGAATTGTAGTGAATGGAAAACCAAATAGCAAAATATAAGCAAAACCAGGCAAGCTTTCAGTGTGGCAGGGTTGAAGAATGCTTTATCGATTTTACCGTGAAGTCCAAGCGTACGGTAGAGATTACGGTGTTTGGAGTGTTCACTACATTTTATGAGCAAACCTATGTCTCCATGAAATGTGTGTGTTTTCTACACAGATCCCAATATCTAGCACAACCCTGAAGATATAGGGGTTATCCACTAGACAGCAGACTGCAGGGAATTGAAAACTAAAAGTTGATAGATATTCCCCGAATAGTTTTACGGAGAGGCTGATGAGGAACCCTCATCATTTGGTGACGTCAGATCAGTTCTGGCCAATATAGAAACTTACAGAGATGACTTGGTTGATTCACTTTGCCATCCATGTTCTCCTTTCCCCTCTGCCTTTAGTAGCCACTGATTGGTCTTACGAATCTAATTCTAGAAAATCTGATTGAAAAAGGACACTGAGCAATGTAGTCAGTATGGATGATGAGCCAGGCATAGATAAGCTTGCTTTGCTAAAAAAATATATCTGGGGATAGTTGAATAATGGTAATGCTATTGTATAAAGGAACTGCATTGGAATGTGAAGTGACCTCCCCCCGCCGCCCAACACCTGCTTATCGGCTTTCTGAGCTGATAATGTGGAATTGTGAAGGTCATTAAATCTACAGAAACTAAGAGGCTCCAAAAGGCGTAACCTTTACTGTGTGGACATTTGCCAGCCATAGCTTTGCATTATTTTGTTAAGTATAAAAGATATCAAACTGGAGCAGAGTTTGACCTCACATTGTGTCTCTCCGAGCTCGCACCTTCCAGGGATCTGCTCAGCTGATTAGCCATATCTAGATACCCCTTGTAAGGAGACCCCCTACACCAACACGTATCCACAGGTTTATGGAATGTGGTCTATTGTAAACCAGCATAATCTGAGCCTCCAGTCTGACATCAAATGTAAGCGTTTCCTAGTCTAATAGTGAAAGGAAATAAAAATGTATCGAAGACGGAAGGTGAATAATATTTCTTCCTTCTGATAAGCTGCCCGTGTTCTATTCTTTGTTTCAGTGAAAGGAAATTGGCTATAGCGGTGAGACAGCGACTTCTATTCTGGTTGTGAATTTAGAGTTCCTTGAGTTCCCGTTTATTAGGAGACTATTTTTCAGGTTCATAGAATGAAAAAGGAAGAAACGACCCGATGTGCCGTAAATAGAATATAATATGAGCATCCGGCATTTAATACAATTTTTATTCCCGTCACCATTAAAGGAACACAATAGTGTTAGGAATACAAAGTTGTATGCCAGGCATAGGAAACCTTCGGCACTCCAGATGTTTTGGACTACACCTCCCATGATGCTTTGCCAGCATTATGGGTGTAAGAGCATTATGGGAGATGTAGTCCAAAACATCTGGAGTGCTTATCCCTGTGTATGCCTTACACACTCGGAACCCTCTGTCCCCTCTTCCCTTACACCCTCTGTTATCTCCCCCAGCAATGTAAATAGTTTAAAAAACATTTTTGTGTACAATGCCACATACACACACTGATACACATACAGTGACACAGAGACACACACCAACATACATGCAAGTACACAGATACACACACTGATACACAGATACACACAGTAACGCATACACACAGACATCCATTAGGTAAGTGTGATAGGGTTTGGGGAGTAGTTGGGAAGTGTTTTATAAAATATGCCAGAACCACGCTGGAGTTTGGCTGCATTAGCAGCTTACTGGATCACCAGTAGGCCTATTTTTAAAAGCAGGCTCTGGCAGTTGTTCCCCATTTCACATGGCAATCGGGCACCCTCCCCAGTTTCTCGTGACACTATTGCTATTCATGGATAGTGCTTGAATTACCAGGTGCATGTGGGGCCTCAGGACTGCTGGGCCTGTAACAACCATCACGGTTGTCACCCTCTGATAGCGACCCTGGTCGCTGTCACTGAACTGGGAAACCCAGATTTCAATCCAATCCCTGTGAGGGCAGGGGTGGAACTAACATAGAGAGGGTCCTGGTGCAACAATTTTTTGGGACCCTCTCTAGCACAAGGGTGGCCAGAAGGTAGATCCTCAACTGTCCAACAACTCTCACAATACCTTGCCAGCTGGGGATCTACACCGATTTGTGAGCAGTGTTTGTGTATTTGCATGTTTTTGTATGTAGTATGTGTCTGTCTGAATGTAGAAGTGTATTTGTATGACCTGTTAACATGTGAATGTAGCCCCATGTAGCCAAAAGCGCAGCTTAAGCGGAACAGGGCCTTGACAGGGATTAGGAGGCGGGCCCAGGAGGAACAGACAGGACAGATGGGTTATGGGATATGTGGGTTTGGCTATTTAAGGGAGGAGCCATTTTGTTAGGTTCACTTTGAATTTCCTACCCGGTTCAGTTTGTGCGCATCCCGGTGCTCTCTAAACTTGCTGGGTAGGGCTTTTCTCTTTTGTTTCCTCTGCAGGGCCATGGATGTCGTGGAGAAGCTTCTGGAGGGGATCAGGACAGCGGCGCGGCAACAAGGAGCGGAATGGGTGCAGGCCCAGCTGGGCCCGGTCCTTGCTGCGGCGGCAGGACGTGAGGCCGGAGACTCGTGCCCGGCGCGGGCCAGGAGGCCCCCAAGGCGTTTGAGCCCAGGTGGAGAACCGGAGGTCGGTGGCACGGGAGTGCAGGAGGCAGCCGGTGGAAGTCGCAGCAGGCCCAGGAGCTGCCTGGTCGAGGCTCTGCCTCCCAGTGTGCGGCCGGGGCTTCGGCGCAGTGAGTCTAGACGGGCGGCTGCCCTGGACATCGCTGACGCACCCCCTAACCTGGATGGGGCCGTGCGCGGAGCAGGATCCAAAATGGCGGCTGGACGGCCTGGTGCGGGGCCTGGCGGGGTCTCGGCCCAGGAGGGCACCCCCATCGGTCATGGCAGTGGACAGCAGCACGCGGACTGGGACGGTCCGCGACGGGCCCAACGTACAGCAGGCAAGTGCAGGTGGCCCTTCCGGGGGCCCCCTTGGCGTGGTGGGCAGACGGGGAGCGAGGCCCGATTCAAGGGAGCGGGTGGACGGAAGGGGGGGTAGGCGAGCGGCCCAAGGGGAGCAGGGGTCGGGCAGAGGGCCCCTGGGAGGGGTGCGGGATGCTGCGCAGGGGTCTCACGGAGTGCAGACTAGGCAGGCTTCGGTGGGGGAGGGTGGGGGGTCCCTCGGTAGTTCGCTTGCGGGGCGGAGGGTGGGGCCCGCGGGTCTGGTAGATGTTAGGAGGGCGGTAGAGGGTAAGGGGAAAGGAAAGGCTCCGAGGCCCGGTCGGTCGGGGATAGCTGTCTCGGGGAGCGGGGTGCCACCGTCCGCGTCCATAGAGGGCCCCGGGGGAGGTGTCTCTGGTCTGGGTTCCGTAGGAGCAGGGGTAGGTCGGGCTGAAGCGGGGTTGGGGCGCGGGGCAGGAAACGGGGGGGGCGGGTCTAGTTCGGAGTCTGGTAGTGCTAGCCCCTCGCCAGTTAGGGCCCCCAGGACGCGCAGACGGAGGCCCCAGCGCAGGCGCTCAACGTCAGGGAGTTCGGCGGGGTCCGGGTCCCCCAGGTTGCATCGACGGGGGTTGGCATCTAGGGGTGACGGTAGGAGTCGTAGTCCACGTGGCAGGGCTCTCCGGGCCTTTGGGGCGCGACGGCGGGATGACACCCGGCGGGAGGCTTTGGCGGTTGGCAGGCGCTCCCCGGTTCGGGACGGGAAGGTAGTGGGGGAACAGTACGCCTTGCCCAGGACTTCTTCTCCTCTTTCCAGGTCCCGGAGTCGCTCCTCCTCAGAGTTTTCCAGGCACCGGATGTCGCTCATCCTGAACGGGCAGTGACGGACAGCGCAGCCCCGGGTATCCTCGGCTCCAGGGGCTTGGCCGGTAAGTCTACTGAATCGCTACAGTCCAGTGCACTAGTGCAAACACTGCAGTCACTACTCCACTCACTGGGAGCGGGGGGTGGTACACAGGGTAGCGTAGGGCAGGTGTGGACACAAGGGGGAGGGGAGGCGGGGTTCGGTCTAGGGACCCCGGCGGCAGTTGCGGGCGGGGAAGCCGTGTCGGCTTCCAGCGTGGGCGAGGCGGGAAGCGAACGGGCGGAGTTGACAGGTGGGGTGTCGGAAGCGGCGAGGAGCATGCGTATGTGTCCTTCGCGGGCCCGCTGGGGGTGCACCTCAAGCAGGAGGTGAAAGATAAAATCTGGAAAGGGGAATTTTGCGAGATCTTCTCTCTTCTTCCCTTGGAGGACTTTCTTGACCTCAAGGAGGAGGACAAGAAGGACGAGAAGAAGGAGGAGGAGGAGAAACGGCGGAGGTATCGCAAGATACCGAAGTCTTTTGGTAACTGGCTAAGGGCATTCTGTATCCTGGCCAGCGTAATCGGGGAAAAGTCGCCGGGCTCCTGCTCGTCCCTGTTTTGCTACTTGGACGGCATATGGGAGGCATACCGCACCTATGGCGGATTGGCATGGTGGCGGTATGATGAGCAGTTCCGGCAGCGGCTGGCGGCGAATCCAGGCATGCGGTGGGACCAGATGGACCTGCCTCTCTGGATGAAGCTCATGATGGCGCAGAAGGCGCAGCCCTTTCAGCACTCGGCTGGCGCTAAGGGTCAGTCCTCCTCGTCGGCCGCCTCGCAGAAGGGCTTATGCTGGCTCTTTAATGAGAGTCAGTGCAAGTGGGGCGCAGCCTGCCGCTTCAAGCACGAGTGCTCGGGCTGCGGTGGGGCTCATGGGCTCCAACGATGTTTCAAGAAAGGAAAGTCCGGGGGGACGGGAGCCTCTGCCGCGGTTGGCGGCGGGGGGTCTCCCACTACCTCGGGGGCTAACCCCGGTGAAACTAGACGCGATGGAGCCCTGGCTAAGCCGCTACGGTAACAGGGCAGACGCGGAGCTGCTTCGGGCGGGGTTTGGGCAAGGGTTTGTCATTCCTTTTAGGGAGAGGGGCGGCACTGCGTGCCCTCATGATCTCAAGTCGGTGGTGGAGTTTCCAGAGGTGGTTCGGGAGAAGCTAGACAAGGAGGTGCGGTTGGGTAGGATGCCCGCCATGCTAGCCTTTCTCGGCTCCGCCGCTGGAGGGCCTTAGGGTTTCTCTCCTCGGAGTGGTCCCCAAGAAAGAAACAGGGAAGTTTCAGCTCATTCACCATCTTTCTTATCCTAAAGGGGAGTCGGTGAACGACGACATTGATAGGGACCTATGCTCGGTCTCTTATGCATCATTTGACCAGGCGGTCGAGCTGGTGAGGAGAGCCGGGCGTGGTGCGTTGATGGCCAAGGTGGATATCGAGGCTGCTTTTAGATTGCTCCCGGTACACCCGGCGTGTCACCACCTGTTGGGGTGCTTCTTCGAAGGGGGCTACTTTGTGGATTTGTGCCTTCCCATGGGGTGTTCCATTTCGTGCTCTTACTTTGAGAAGTTTAGTTCATTTCTCGAATGGGTGGTGCGGATGGAAGCGGGAGATAGAGCGGTGGTGCACTATCTGGATGATTTCCTGTGTCTGGGGCCGGCCGGCTCTCCCGCGTGCCAGCACTTGTTAGGTACTATTCAATGGGTGGCGGGCTGCTTTGGGGTGCCACTGGCGGCGGATAAAACGGAGGGCCCGACTGAGTGCCTTCGTTTCCTGGGTCTGGAGATCGATTCAGTGCGGGGGGAATGTCGGCTACCACTGGCAAAACTGGAAGGGTTGCGCGGCGTGGTGGCCGAGGTGCGTCGGGCACGGAAGGTGACCCTGCGCCGCCTGCAGTCGCTGGTTGGCATGCTCAATTTCGCCTGTAGGGTGATACCCATGGGTAGGGTGTTTAGCCGCAGCTTGTCGGCGGCTACCGCGGGGATTCGTTCCCCTCACCATTTCATACAGGTATCTTCATCCATGCGGGCAGACTTGGGGGTGTGGGATACCTTCCTCAGGGACTTTAACGGGACGGTGTTCTTTCGGCAAGGGGGCGTGTCGACAGCCGAGCTGGAGCTGTATACCGACGTGTCGGGTAGCGTGGGTTTTGGGGCCTACTTCAGCGGGAGCTGGTGTGCGAAAAAGTGGCCGGAGGCATGGGGGCAGAGCCCCCTCATACGTAACCTGGCTTTTCTAGAGCTGTTCCCACTGGTGGTGGCATTGGCTCTGTGGGGGGACCGGTTGAGGGACCGGAAGGTAGTTTTCTTCTCGGACAACATGTCCGTGGTGCACGCGGTTAATAATCAGTCTGCGGCATCGAAGCCGGTGGTGACACTGCTGCGTCGCTTTGTTTTGTTGTGCATGTCCCTGAATGTGGTCTTTCGCGCGCGCCATGTGCCAGGGTACTTGAACGAGGTAGCTGACGCTCTGTCTCGTTTTCAGTGGTCCCGGTTTCGGATGATGGCCCCGGAGGCTCAGGACATGGGTCAACCGTGCCCGGTCGAGATGTGGCAGCTAGGAGCGTCCTGCTTGGCGGACTCGTGAAGGCTTCGCTGGTGCCGGCCACATGGGCCGCCTACAGTAAGGTCTGGAGTTCATGGGAACGTTCCTGGGGCGGGCTGGGCCGAGGGGTACGAGGGGAGCCGCCTCTGGATGCCTTTTTGTGGTTTACCTTTCAGTTACTGGCGGGGGGCGCCTCCCCGGCGGTGATTGACAGGAACATGGCAGCAATGGCGTTTTGGTTCAAGCTCCATGGGGGCGCGGACCTTACCAAGGCGTTCATTGTCAGGCAAGCGCTCAAAGGGTATCGGAGGGCTCGGAGGGCCCCCGACGCTAGGCGCCCAGTGTCGGTGCATGTGCTGGAGGGGCTTGTTCAGGTGCTGCCCGACATTTGTTTCAATGCATTTGAGGTGTCGCTATTCCATGTGGCATTTCTTTTGGCTTTCTTTGGGGCGTTCCGCGTCAGGGAGTTGGTGAGAAACACCCGGGCGGCCACGGGGGGCCTACAGGTGTCCGGGGTACGTATACTGGGTGGGAAGCTGGTGGTACACTTGGCTAGGTCCAAGACGGATGTGGAAGGTAAGGGCCGGGACGTTACGCTGGGGGCTCTGCCGGGCTCGGCACTGTGCCCAGTAGCTGCGGTGTCGGAGTATTTGGATCGGAGACCCGCGGTTGGCGGGTCCCTGTTGGATGGCTCGTCGCTTTCTCGCTTCCAATTTCAGAAAGTTTTCAGTCTGGGTCTGGGTCGGATGGGACTGGATGCCGGCACATACGGTACCCATTCCTTTCGTATTGGGGCGGCCACGGAGGCCACGCGTCTGGGTTTGGGGGATGAGGTAGTCAAGCGGATCGGGAGATGGGAATCTGTTAGGTTCCGCTCATATGTACGCTTGGGTCTGTTGGATCACTAAGGGGCCTTGGGGCGGCCTTGGGGGTACGGGTGGTTTTTTATCCTGTGTTTTTCTTTCTTCCCCAGGCCGGGTCGCTTGGATCGTGGGTCATTCCTTCGTTTTCTGGGCTGGAAGGAGGGCTGCAGCTCGAGCTCAAGGCCAGCAGCTGGGCTTTCTGGAAGGCCAGCTTGTGGTGCGCTGGTGGGGGTATCGGGGCTTCTGCTGGGGGGACGTCTGCGGGGCAATATTCGGAATGGTCGCTGGCGGGGCGCGGCCGGACATGCTAGTCTTACATGCAGGCGGTAATGACCTGGGCCTCACCTCGCAACGGAGGTTGGTTAAATGGATGAAGCAGGATCTTAATAGGTTGGTTGATCTGTGTAACGGACCGTTTCAGCATAAAAGGGGAAAAATCCGTTTAGGCGATAATCCCCTTTTCTGGATACAGGCACAGCTACTGCAGAACACCACACTCCCGATCTGGATACGAAATAACACTCCGAACTGGAACAGCTGAACAAGAAAAGCATACAATCGGCTTACACTCTTGGCAGTCAGCTTACAATTCAATCCCCCCCAAGAACGAGACGACACTTCATTTTGAGGGTTAAGCAGGAACTCAAGACTGGGACACCCAGTCTGGCTTTTATTACCAACAAGTACATACAGGACACTCCCAGGGGGAGGATGAAATTAACCAATCACATGGATGTACCTCCCACACATTTCCTCCCCTTAGATTAACACTTAACACAATTATACTGTACACCTTTTTCCCCAATTCCTGGATGTACCCCAAATACATATGCTACACCTCCAAAACCGGTATCCCCTGATAGCCCTTATTCAGGGGGACAACATATGCAAGAATCAGCCCATTCGGATAAATGGTTCAGGAGTTATGGGACTTTAAAGTATTGACCGACCGCATGGGTAAAGTATCCGAAAACAGTTCCATGCATTTTGGCCCTGCGGTCGGTCACAAACAGGTGAATGAAACATACGAATTACTGGTGTTATAGAGACTAAGGGGAGTTCGTATGAATCCCCTAGTTCGTACGTTTCTTTCTACCGAACGGCGGGCCGTTCGGTAGTTTCCCCACGAAATCCTGGAAGTCTGGAGGTCTCAGCGGTGTTTGCCTAGTCGAGTGTCCGATTTCAGTTCCAGACACTCGATGGCAAAACACCGCTGTTCGGTAGTTAAAGATGGCCGCCGCCACGTGTTGGTTTCCTGAATGGCGGCCACCCAGAGGACAAAGACCACACTGCACTGATTGCCAATTACCCGTTTGCAACATTGTTGCAAACGGTAATTGGAGGCACACTTAGTCCTGGGTGGTCTGGTTGTTCGGTAGTTTCCTCAATACAAGGAATGGAGTGATTCTACCGAACAATCAGATGAAGGCTGCATATATATATAACCCAGGTTAACTGCATACATAAATACATATACAATATACAGGCAGTACAATAGGATATGCTTCACAGTCTTAAAGGGACAGTAGTCCCAAAATGTCCATCGCTGATTTTTAAAGGGCCAGTAGCAGCAATATAAATTAGTACATGCCCAAATATAGTCTTTAAGGTGCAATATGTCCAGGGGCCATAGTCAGCGGGCAGGAGGCTAGCAGCCAGGCTTCTCCAGCCCACAGTGGCGAAGTTGGTTTCGCCACAATCTGCTTCCCGGGGTGATGCTGGTATGGTCAGAGATTGTTCCGAGGCGGCGGTGGCGGTACGCACGGGACCCGGTAGCCATTGACAGATGCAGGGGTAAGGTGAACAGCCTGATGGCGAGTTTTGTCAGGAAACTGGGGGGAGTGGTGGTAAGGCACCAGGAGCTGGAGGAGGGGTTGGCTGGGTATTACCGCTCAGACGGTGTACACCTTTCGGCAGTGGGTTACGACCTGCTGAACTTGGGTCTGCAGGAGGGGATGCAGAGGGCGTTCCTTCTCCGGGGTGGCGGAGCTCAGACAGCTTAAGAGGTCAAGGTCTGAGCTTGTGGCGGGATAGGGAGCTGAGAGAGAGGACATAGGCTCCCTATGAGGAACGTGAGGAACATGGAGAATTTGGAATTATGGTCAATGGTGGTTTCGAGTCCTGGAGGTGGCTCAGAACCTGGTGGGGCAGGGGTATCCGGGTATACCCCTGCCATGGTTACTTATGGTTGGCACTTGTTCGGTTCAAGTTGGCGAGGTTGGAAAATGTTGTTATATATTTGTATTTGTTATGTTGGGGGTCATTGCCCTTTATTAAAAAGAAGGATACGGATGAGAGGGGCGGAAGGTGGGGGCAATGACCCATGTTTATATGTTAATTTATTTAAAGCAATATTATCGTTATATATTATATAAATTATTTAATAAAGCTGTGGACAAATTTTCCCATATACCAGAGTGTCAGTGTGTTATTGGGTTAGGTATGTGGGGGGGTTTTTTGTCCAAGGTTCCGACAGCCCATATGGCGACTATACACCGGTCATGTAGCCCCATGTAGCCAAAAGCGCAGCTTAAGCGGAACAGGGCCTTGACAGGGGTTAGGAGGCGGGCCCAGGAGGAACAGACAGGACAGGTGGGTTATGGGATATGTGGGTTTGGCTATTTAAGGGAGGAGCCATTTTGTTAGGTTCACTTTTAATTTCCTACCCGGTTCAGTTTGTCCCGCCCACCTTCCCTGTATATTTATGATTAGATAGGGGGTTATCCCGTTTTTTCACAGCGGCGGGATAGGGAGCTGAGAGAGAGGACATAGGCTCCCTATGAGGAACGTGAGGAACATGGAGAATTTGGAATTATGGTCAATGGTGGTTTCGAGTCCTGGAGGTGGCTCAGAACCTGGTGGGGCAGGGGTATCCGGGTATACCCCTGCCATGGTTACTTATGGTTGGCACTTGTTCGGTTCAAGTTGGCGAGGTTGGAAAATGTTGTTATATATTTGTATTTGTTATGTTGGGGGTCATTGCCCTTTATTAAAAAGAAGGATACGGATGAGAGGGGCGGAAGGTGGGGGCAATGACCCATGTTTATATGTTAATTTATTTAAAGCAATATTATCGTTATATATTATATAAATTATTTAATAAAGCTGTGGACAAATTTTCCCATATACCAGAGTGTCAGTGTGTTATTGGGTTAGGTATGTGGGGGGGGGTTTTGTCCAAGGTTCCGACAGCCCATATGGCGACTATACACCGGTCATGCATTTGTGTGTTTGGATGTAGTGTTAGTGCTTGAATGCAGGTGTGTGTCATGTTGGCATTTGACTGCAGGGGTGTAACACACTGACATAAATACACACACATATTGACACAGATACATTTATACACTGACACACACATACTGACATATATTCACATACACACTGACACACACACACACACACACACACAGATACACATACACATTGACAGACACACTTTGACACACAGGTACACACACATAACTTATTATTTTCATATTTAAGACACCCTCATTTTTCCATACCTTTTGGGTGCAGGAGGGTAGCTTCTCTGCTGGCTGAGGCTGATGGGAGTCTGGAGCTGCTGGGAGTCTGCTCCTTACTCTGTGTCTCCTCTCTCTCATGCTCCTCCCTGCATGCTCCCAGCCCACCTCTCATAGCTGCAATGACGTTATCTGAACTTATTCCTCCCAGCAGTATCTGACCTGATTGAGCTGTTAAAGGGCCACAATTCCTTACCTGACGCCTGGTTAGAGATTCCTGTTGTGTATCCCTAGGTGTGAGGGATTCCCAATGGGCCGTCACAGCTGGCGAGCCCCGGCGCGGCCACACTGGCATAGCTCCACCGTTGGGTCACACCACCACACAGTCAGCGTCTCTGGCAAGACCATTAATGGTATATACCCGCTGCCTCAAATCCTCATAGACTGTAAGTCAGTCATTTTATCAGAGCGTTCCTCACCTCCACTGCAGAATATGTTAGCACTATATAAATGCTGATAATACTAATAGCAGCTGTATCAGCTCTTGGTGGCCTGCTGATACGAAGCTTTAATCTGTCTCACAGAGATATTGAATGTGTCACTGTCAGTATATCTGTGTATGTGTGTTTCTAAGAATGAATAACAAAGAATTCCAGCCCATCGTAGTCCTATCTGGGTTACAGTCAGAAACTCACTCATAGTTCAAACTGGTTGTGGGTTTATTTCACGTATTTTATCAGTTCTCAAATTATATGATTGGATGGATGGAGATGGCAAATTCGAGAATAGAAAATGGTAATTTCATATTTTCATTATTTTATAGGAGAGGGGAATAATATTATACCCCTAGAGAGGGGCTGGTGATATAGCTAAGGGCCCCTGGTATCTCGGCCAAGCAATCTACCAGCAGACCTTCATCGATGGGCCTTTCTCCTGCTCCCCCTGCTCATAGACCTCTACTTCACACAGCGATAGAGATTTGTAGGATCCTGGCAGTGTCACACTGACATAGCGACCTTCCATTCCATTGCAGCAAAGTGTAGTAATAGGATTTTCTGTAGAGATGATTCCACATCTGTAAATAGAAGAATAGCAGGTTAGGAGGTCCTGAACAAGGCACTAAAAGGGAAAAATCTGGGACAACCTTATAGTCGATACAGAAACAAGCAACAACCTGATGGGAGATACAGAAACAAACAATGACCTGACGGGAGATACAGAAACAAACAACGACCTGACGGAACATACAGAAACAAACTATGAGCTGATGGGAGATACAGAAACAAAACAACCTGATGGAAGATACAGAAACAAACAATGACCTGACGGGAGATACAGAAACAAACAACGACCTGACGGAACATACAGAAACAAACAACGACCTGATGGAAGATCCAGAAACAAACTATGAGCTGATGGGAGATACAGAAACAAAACAACCTGATGGAAGATACAGAAACAAACAATGACCTGACGGGAGATACAGAAACAAACAACGACCTGACGGAACATACAGAAACAAACAACGACCTGATGGAAGATCCAGAAACAAACACAACCTGATGGAAGATACAGAAACAAACAACGACCTGACGGAAGATACAGAAACAAACAACGACCTGATGGGAGATACAGAAACAAACAACGACCTGACGGAAGATCCAGAAACAAACACAACCTGATGGAAGATACAGAAACAAACAACGACCTGACGGAAGATACAGAAACAAACAACGACCTGATGGGAGATACAGAAACAAACAACGACCTGACGGAAGATACAGAAACAAACAACGACCTGATGGGAGATACAGCAACAAGCAACAACCTGACGGAAGATACAGAAACAAACAATGACCTGACGGAAGATACAGAAACAAACAACGACCTGACGGAAGATACAGAAACAAACAATGAGCTGGTGGGAGATACAGAATCAAACAACGACCTGATGGGAGATACAGCAACAAGCAAAGACTTAATGGGAGATACAGAAACAAACAACGACCTCATGGGAGATACAGAAACAAACAACGATCTGATGGGAGATACAGAAACAAACAACGATCTGATGGGAGATACAGAAACAAACAACGACCTAAAGGAAGATACAGAAACAAACAATGAGCTGGTGGGAGATACAGAATCAAACTACAACCTGATGGAAGATACAGAAACAAACAACGACCTGATGGAAGATACAGAAACAAGCAACGACTTAATGGGAGATACAGAAACAAACAACGACCTCATGGGAGATACAGAAACAAACAACGATCTGATGGGAGATACAGAAACAGACAACGATCTGATGGCAGATACAGAAACAAACAACGACCTGATGGAAGATACAAAAACAAGCAATGACCTAATGGGAGATACAGAAACAAACAACAACCTCATGGGAGATACAGAAACAAACAACAACCTCATGGGAGATACAGAAACAAACAACAACCTGATGGAAGATACAGAAACAAACAACGATCTGATGGGAGATACAGAGACAAACAACGACTTGATGGGAGATACAGAGACAAACAACGACCTGATGGCAGATACAGAAACAAACAACGATCTGATGGGAGATACAGAAGCAGACAACGATCTGATGGCAGATACAGAAACAAACAACGACCTGATGGAAGATACAAAAACAAGCAACAAACTGATGGGAGATACAGAGACAAACAACGACCTGATTGGAGATACAGAAACAAACAACGACCTGATAGCAGATACAGAGACAAACAACGACTTGATGGGAGATACAGAGACAAACAACGACCTGATGGCAGATACAGAAACAAGCAACGACCTGATGGGAGATTGTGAAGAATCCCCCTCCATTCAGGGAATGGAGGGGGAGGGAAAGTGATGTATACTTTCCCTCCCTGCTACTTTATTCATGGATTTATTACTGTGACGAAGTGCCCTTTGCCACTTGTGCCTGGAAAGGACTGCTTGCCTGCCTCTTGCCCTGTGACTATGGACCCTGGGAGATTTGGCCCGTTTAATTCAGTATGATAGGAGTTATGTATGTTTGTATACTTTTGTATTTTACTGGTAACATGTGCTCAATGGAGTCTGCCTCTATCCCTGGATATAATCGGATTATTTTCCCCATTGTCTCCAGGATAGAGGGCTCTGTAAAACCGGTTTGGGCCAGATAGACATGCTGCCAGCCAGGCCCCAAAAGATACTTTACTAACTTCTGAACCCCTGGTCTGATTCATGCCATTTTTTGATATGTCGTTCCCCTGAATGGATTGATTGTGAATATCTATTTTTTTTATGTGAATGTGATGTATATTTTAGAAGTTATGCATATGCTGTAAAAACTGTATTTTTCCTGCCTGTGATAATTGCATCTTCTATTGTATAAGATAATTGAATCACAGGCAGAGGGGAGGATTCTGTGTGGGCTGTAACCTCTGTTTTATTGGCTACTGTAGATAACGTGTGTGTCCCTCCCAGTGGTGTATCCTGGTTTTGTGCTGCCCTAGGCAGAACAAAACTCAGGCGCCCCCCCCCCCCCCCCACGCACCACCCCCACCCAACCTTTACCCCGCCCCGCATTCTAAATACACACACACACATTCACTGACAGATACGCATACACTAGCTAACAGAAACACACACACTAATAGACAAACTCACACTCAGTAACAGACAAACTCACACTCAGTAACAGACAAACTCACACTCACTAACAGACACTCACTAACAGACACTCACTAACAGACACTCACTAACAGACACTCACTAACAGACACACACTCACTCACTAGCAGACACAAACTAGCAGACACACACACTAACATACACACACTCACAGGCAAACACACACACACGGTCAGACACACACACACACTCACAGGCAAACACACTAACAGACACACACTAACAGACACACACACACTCACTAACAGACACACACACACTCACTCACTAACAGACACACACACTCACACTCACTAACAGACACACACACACACACTCACACTCATTAACAGACACTCACATTAACACTTTTTTTTTTTTTTTTTACTTTAACCCCCCAGCCTCCTTACCTTTGGGAATGCTGGGGGGGGGCTTCTTTTTTCCCTGGTGGTCCAGTGGCTTTTTTTTTTAACTTTAACCCCCCCAGCCTCCTTACCTTTGGGAATGCTGGGGGGGGGGCTTCTTTTTTCCCTGGTGGTCCAGTGGCTTTTTTTTTTACTTTAACCCCCCCAGCCTCCTTACCTTTGGGAATGCTGGGGGGGGGGGGGCTTCTTTTTTCCCTGGTGGTCCAGTGGCTTTTTTTTTTTAACTTTAACCCCCCCCAGCCTACTTACCTTTGGGAATGCTGGGGGGGTGTCATGCCTTAACTATGGTATCCTCTTACTTCCTGGTTCCACGGAGCCTAGCCACACCCCTTTATGACACGGTCTGCCTATTTAATCTGACTGCACCAGCTGATCAGGGCTGGATTATTGAACTACGTTCCTTACTCACAACCCGGCTACAACTTCGTTGTGAAAGCCTCTGCTACCAGACCGGACTGAAAGACTCTGCAAAGTTCCCTTCACCTCTCCTCATTCACGACTAAAGATTAAACACTCTTCATACGCCTCTGAGGAGATCTCGGGAACCAGTGTTCTATGTGCCGGAAGCTAAGTAAAACCTCTGTGATAAGCATTGCATCTCAAGCTGTTATTTCCTGTCTCCAAAATCCTTCGATAATACAAAACCGTTACAGCTAACTTCAACTCATACTTTATCTCAGTTAGCTGCATCTGTCTTGCTTCGGTTAAAGTCTATGGAACAGCTATTGTGACTGCTTATCACCTAAACCGTTGATTCTACTAAGAGACTCTTTATTGATTCAGTGTCTGCAATTTACTATCGTTTACTCCTTAAAGCTACAGTGCCTGTAATTGTGGACTTCAGTTATCATTTACTACTTAAAGCTACAGTGCCTGTAATTGTGGACTTCAGTTATCATTTAATACTTAAAAGCTACAGTGCTTATAATTGTGGACTTCAGTTATCGTTTATTACTTAAAACTACAGTACCTGTAAATTGGAATTAAAGTCAATACCTTTTACTTTTTATAATAAATATTCAACTATACGAAATCTGCAGTTGTGTTCCTTCATAACAAATGTTTAGACGTGACAGAATAATCCAGCCATTGTAATGGATCCAGCAGATTTCGATTCTACTATAACTACGCTGAATCAAAGAGTTAATGCACTAGCCCAAAGTGTGCAAGACCTGCAAGTTACTAATGAAAGACTTCTCACTTATATCAGAGATTTACAAACTCATACTCCTCATACTACTCTGCACTCGGCTAGTGATCCTGCTGTGTGTAACCCTGAAAAGTTCTATGGAGATCGTTCCAGATACAGGGAGCTCCTCAACTCTTGCAAACTTTTAATTGCTTTGAAACCTAGATCCTATCCTACAGAAAGAACTAAAGTTTGTTCGGTTATTTCCTTTCTAAGAGGTGAACCTATGTCATGGGCTCATTCCTTTCTGGAAAACGATGACCCCATTTTAGATTCACTAGATGAATTTTTTGAAGCCATGTCACTCCTCTATGAAGATCCTAACAAACAAGCTACAGCTGATTTAACAATCAGAACACTACAGCAAAGAAATAGACCCGTTGAAGATTACATTGCTGAATTCAAAAGATGGGCTATAGAAACGCAATGGAATGACATCACATTGCGCAACCAGTTTCGAATTGGTTTATCGGAAGCTGTAAAAGATGAATTATCTAGAACAGAACTCCCTACTAATTTGAACGCTCTAATTCGCCTATCAATCAGCATTGACAGAAGATTAAGAGAAAGAAAGGCCGAAAAAGCCCTTTCACATTCAAAAGACCGCAAACCTTTCACTCCCTCAAAAGCTCCAGATAAGAATTCCATACCAAGTGAACCTATGGAAATAGGGGCTCCAAAGCCTCCTGACAACCCATCTGAACCAATCAAACCTATGGAAATAGGGATAATAAGAAGTCCCCTCACTCCTGAAGAGAAAAATCGAAGACGTATGTTAAACCTCTGCATGTATTGTGCCTCTCAAGTTCATTTAGTCTCTGATTGTCCTTCATTAAAACGGATAAAAGGCAGAAGGCAGTCTCATGCCTCTTCCATCCTAAGCGTACTTCCCTCTACAGCAAATACTCAAATGTCCCCTATCGTTCTTGTATTACAGTGGGACAATAAAAGAATCATAACCAAGGCTGTTATCGATTCCGGTGCAAATGGAGTATTCATCGACTCAGCCTTTGTAACAAAGAATAAAATTCCTTGTGTTCGTAAAAGAACTTCTGTACCTGTTAAAGTGATTGACGGGTCCCTCATCTCATCGGGACCAATACTTCATGAATCCGTCCCTCTAAAAGTAACCATCAATCATACTCATACGGAAAGTCTTATATTTGATGTTATCTCATCACCATTTTTTCCTATTATATTAGGGATCAACTGGTTAAGGAACCACAACCCTCAAATCTCATGGTTTCCTTTCTCTCTCACCTTTAACTCACATTATTGTAAAGAAACATGTTTACAGCAAATTCCAATTCTTCAGTCTACGAAAGAACCAGCTAAAACCTCATGTTGTTCTGACACCGAACTGGAGTCTCCTCCTCCTACAGTCATTGGTGAATTAAAGAGAAAGTTTACAACAGCTCCTATCCTTCAACTTCCAAATCCTTCATATCCTTATGTCCTTGAAACGGATGCTTCGGAATTTGCAATTGGAGCTGTCCTTTCTCAACACAAAACTCCTCAAGAACCTCCTTTGCCTAAAGTCATTGGAATCTTATCTTCTCTTATTGACGACATTAAAGGTCTCAGTGAAGATGCTCTTGAACTTCCTAAATCAATGAAATTATCCAAGAAAAACGGTCTCTACTATTTTAAAGACCGGATTTATGTACCTCCCTCTTTCAGAATTAAAGTACTTGAATTTATTCATGATTCTCCTCTGGCAGGTCATCCAGGTATGAAAAGGACCCTTGAATTGTCTAAAAGATACTGTTGGTGGCCTTGTCAAGACCAAACTATCGAATCTTATGTCAAATCTTGTTCTGTATGCCAAAGATCCAATCAATTGTCCTTGTTGAAGCCTCATCATCCTGACCCTTTCCAAAGAAATGTCACTACTTCTCCTGATCCCATATTGGTCCAGGGTGAAGAAGAATACGTAATTCAAAGTATACTGGATTCAAGGATCCATCGTGGCTCCTTTCAATACCTCATCAGATGGAAAGGATATGGAATTGATGAAGATACATGGGAAAACTCCTCTGTCGTTCATGCTGACAAATTGATTTCCAAATTTCACAAGCGTTACCCTTCTAAACCAAGTCAATAGCACCCAGAGGTTGCTCATTAAAGAGGGGGTACTGTCATGCCTTAACTATGGTATCCTCTTACTTCCTGGTTCCACGGAGCCTAGCCACACCCCTTTATGACACGGTCTGCCTATTTAATCTGACTGCACCAGCTGATCAGGGCTGGATTATTGAACTACGTTCCTTACTCACAACCCGGCTACAACTTCGTTGTGAAAGCCTCTGCTACCAGACCGGACTGAAAGACTCTGCAAAGTTCCCTTCACCTCTCCTCATTCACGACTAAAGATTAAACACTCTTCATACGCCTCTGAGGAGATCTCGGGAACCAGTGTTCTATGTGCCGGAAGCTAAGTAAAACCTCTGTGATAAGCATTGCATCTCAAGCTGTTATTTCCTGTCTCCAAAATCCTTCGATAATACAAAACCGTTACAGCTAACTTCAACTCATACTTTATCTCAGTTAGCTGCATCTGTCTTGCTTCGGTTAAAGTCTATGGAACAGCTATTGTGACTGCTTATCACCTAAACCGTTGATTCTACTAAGAGACTCTTTATTGATTCAGTGTCTGCAATTTACTATCGTTTACTCCTTAAAGCTACAGTGCCTGTAATTGTGGACTTCAGTTATCATTTACTACTTAAAGCTACAGTGCCTGTAATTGTGGACTTCAGTTATCATTTAATACTTAAAAGCTACAGTGCTTATAATTGTGGACTTCAGTTATCGTTTATTACTTAAAACTACAGTACCTGTAAATTGGAATTAAAGTCAATACCTTTTACTTTTTATAATAAATATTCAACTATACGAAATCTGCAGTTGTGTTCCTTCATAACAAATGTTTAGACGTGACAGGGGGGCTTCTTATTTCCCTGGTGGTCCAGTGGCTGCTGGGCGGTCGGGCGGCGCTGCTGGGCGGGCGGGCGGCGAGGGAGCACTTCCTTTGAGCTGTCTGCTCAGCTCCCTCGCGCGCCGCACAGTGAGGCTGGGAGGCGGAGCCGGAATATGACGTCATATTCCGGCTCCCAGCCTCACTGTGCGGCGCGCGAGGGAGCTGAGCAGACAGCTCAAAGGAAGTGCTCCCTCGCCGCCCGCCCAGCAGCGCCGCCCGACCGCCAAGCAGCAGCCCAGCATGTCTGTTAGCCGCAAGGCTAACAAGACATTTGCCTTGGGCATTTGGGGGGCGGCTTTTTTTGCCGCCCCCTGGAAAATGCCGCCCAAGGCAAATGCCTTGTTTGCCTCGCGGCTAATACGCCCCTGGTCCCTCCCCTGCATGGGAGCAGGGCATAAAATAAACTGTAGCTTGAATACCTGTTGTTGTTACTTCCAGTAAAGTTCTGTTCCAGCATTAAGCTTTGGCTCATGTGTGGATTGTTTGGCGACACCGGCGATATTTATTCCTGTGGATTATTAGGAATATTATTTTATGGGAAGAAGGGAATGCTTGACGGAGTAAAGGATTGTACCGTCACAGAGATACAGAAACAAGCAACGACCTGATGGGAGATACAGAAACAAACAATGAGCTGGTGGGAGATACAGAATCAAACAACGACCTGATGGGAGATACAGCAACAAGCAACGACTTAATGGGAGATACAGAAACAAACAACGACCTCATGGGAGATACAGAAACAAACAACGATCTGATGGGAGATACAGAAACAAACAACGACCTAAAGGAAGATACAGAAACAAACAATGAGCTGGTGGGAGATACAGAATCAAACTACGACCTGATGGAAGATACAGAAACAAGCAACGACTTAATGGGAGATACAGAAACAAACAACGACCTCATGGGAGATACAGAAACAAACAACGATCTGATGGGAGATACAGAAACAGACAACGATCTGATGGCAGATACAGAAACAAACAACGACCTGATGGAAGATACAAAAACAAGCAACGACCTAATGGGAGATACAGAAACAAACAACAACCTCATGGGAGATACAGAAACAAACAACAACCTCATGGGAGATACAGAAACAAACAACAACCTGATGGAAGATACAGAAACAAACAACGATCTGATGGGAGATACAGAGACAAACAACGACTTGATGGGAGATACAGAGACAAACAACGACCTGATGGCAGATACAGAAACAAACAACGATCTGATGGGAGATACAGAAACAGACAACGATCTGATGGCAGATACAGAAACAAACAACGACCTGATGGAAGATACAAAAACAAGCAACAAACTGATGGGAGATACAGAGACAAACAACGACCTGATTGGAGATACAGAAACAAACAACGACCTGATAGCAGATACAGAGACAAACAACGACTTGATGGGAGATACAGAGACAAACAACGACCTGATGGCAGATACAGAAACAAGCAACGACCTGATGGGAGATTGTGAAGAATCCCCCTCCATTCAGGGAATGGAGGGGGAGGGAAAGTGATGTATACTTTCCCTCCCTGCTACTTTATTCATGGATTTATTACTGTGACGAAGTGCCCTTTGCCACTTGTGCCTGGAAAGGACTGCTTGCCTGCCTCTTGCCCTGTGACTATGGACCCTGGGAGATTTGGCCCGTTTAATTCAGTATGATAGGAGTTATGTATGTTTGTATACTTTTGTATTTTACTGGTAACATGTGCTCAATGGAGTCTGCCTCTATCCCTGGATATAATCGGATTATTTTCCCCATTGTCTCCAGGATAGAGGGCTCTGTAAAACCGGTTTGGGCCAGATAGACATGCTGCCAGCCAGGCCCCAAAAGATACTTTACTAACTTCTGAACCCCTGGTCTGATTCATGCCATTTTTTGATATGTCGTTCCCCTGAATGGATTGATTGTGAATATCTATTTTTTTTATGTGAATGTGATGTATATTTTAGAAGTTATGCATATGCTGTAAAAACTGTATTTTTCCTGCCTGTGATAATTGCATCTTCTATTGTATAAGATAATTGAATCACAGGCAGAGGGGAGGATTCTGTGTGGGCTGTAACCTCTGTTTTATTGGCTACTGTAGATAACGTGTGTGTCCCTCCCAGTGGTGTATCCTGGTTTTGTGCTGCCCTAGGCAGAACAAAACTCAGCCCCCCCCCCCCCCACGCACCACCCCCACCCAACCTTTACCCCGCCCCGCATTCTAAATACACACACACACATTCACTGACAGATACGCATACACTAGCTAACAGAAACACACACACTAATAGACAAACTCACACTCAGTAACAGACAAACTCACACTCACTAACAGACACTCACTAACAGACACTCACTAACAGACACTCACTAACAGACACACACTCACTCACTAGCAGACACAAACTAGCAGACACACACACTAACATACACACACTCACAGGCAAACACACACACACGGTCAGACACACACACACACACTCACAGGCAAACACACTAACAGACACACACTAACAGACACACACACACTCACTAACAGACACACACTCACTCACTAACAGACACACACACACACTCACTCACTGACACACACACTCACACTCACTAACAGACACACACACACACACTCACACTCACTAACAGACACTCACATTAACACTTTTTTTTTTTTTTACTTTAACCCCCCAGCCTCCTTACCTTTGGGAATGCTGGGGGGGGGCTTCTTTTTTCCCTGGTGGTCCAGTGGCTTTTTTTTTTTTAACTTTAACCCCCCCAGCCTCCTTACCTTTGGGAATGCTGGGGGGGGGGCTTCTTTTTTCCCTGGTGGTCCAGTGGCTTTTTTTTTTAACTTTAACCCCCCCAGCCTCCTTACCTTTGGGAATGCTGGGGGGGGGGGGGGGCTTCTTTTTTCCCTGGTGGTCCAGTGGCTTTTTTTTTTTAACTTTAACCTCCCCCAGCCTACTTACCTTTGGGAATGCTGGGGGGGGCTTCTTATTTCCCTGGTGGTCCAGTGGCTGCTGGGCGGTCAGGCGGCGCTGCTGGGTGGGCGGGCGGCGAGGGAGCACTTCCTTTGAGCTGTCTGCTCAGCTCCCTCGCGCGCCGCACAGTGAGGCTGGGAGGCGGAGCCGGAATATGACGTCATATTCCGGCTCCCAGCCTCACTGTGCGGCGCGCGAGGGAGCTGAGAAGACAGCTCAAAGGAAGTGCTCCCTCGCCGCCCGCCCAGCAGCGCCGCCCGACCGCCAAGCAGCAGCCCAGCATGTCTGTTAGCCGCAAGGCTAACAAGACATTTGCCTTGGGCATTTGGGGGGCGGCTTTTTTTGCCGCCCCCTGGAAAATGCCGCCCAAGGCAAATGCCTTGTTTGCCTCGCGGCTAATACGCCCCTGGTCCCTCCCCTGCATGGGAGCAGGGCATAAAATAAACTGTAGCTTGAATACCTGTTGTTGTTACTTCCAGTAAAGTTCTGTTCCAGCATTAAGCTTTGGCTCATGTGTGGATTATTTGGCGACACCGGCGATATTTATTCCTGTGGATTATTAGGAATATTATTTTATGGGAAGAAGGGAATGCTTGACGGAGTAAAGGATTGTACCGTCACAGAGATACAGAAACAAGCAACGACCTGATGGGAGATACAGAAACAAACAATGAGCTGATGGGAGATACAGAAACAGACAACGACCTGATGGGAGATACAGAGACAGACAACGACCTGATGGCAGATACAGAAACAAACAACGACCTGATGGAAGATACAGAAACAAGCAACGACCTGATGGGAGATACAGAAACAAACAACGACCTCATGGGAGATACAGAAACAGACAACAACCTGCTGGCAGATACAGAAACAAACAACGACCTGATGGAAGATACAAAAACAAGCAACGACCTAATGGGAGATACAGAAACAAAGAACGACCTCATGGGAGATACAGAAACAAACAGCAACCTGATGGCAGATACAGAGACAAACAACGACCTGATGGCAGATACGGAAACAAACAACAACCTGATGGGAGATACAGAAACAAACAACGACCTGATGGCAGATACAGAAAGAAACAAACAACCTGATGGGAGATACAGAGACAAACAACAACCTGATGGGAGATACAGAAATAAACAACGACCTGATGGGAGCTACAGAGACAAACAACGACCTGATGGGAGATACAGATGTTAGAAAAAAAAAAAAAACGTTACCAAATTTTAAAAAGAGTGTTGACAATATATATGAATAAGACACATGTATAATGTTTATTTTAAACATTGAGCCTGGCTGTTTACTTATCATCATGTCCTAAGCCAGTTCAACTTAGGGGCTACAGGAGCTATAGCTCACATTGCAATAGGCCAAGCTGCCCGATGTTAATGTATTTATTTATAAATGTATGTATTTAAGTGACCAGTGATATTTTAAGCACATTGGCCCATAATCACAAAAACTAAAATCATAGTGATTTTCAAACCCATGTCCCTGTAACCCCTATTTTAGCACTGACCGTGTCCTGGCAGATATGACCATTTATGTCAAATATAGACAGAATGTATGGGTTGGTAAGATACATGTTATCATTTATGAGACGTCCCCAAAATACTGATTTCTGTTCCTGAGACATGGCCATTTACACCGATAGGATGGGGACATTTCAAATTGTATCTGCAATTTTCAGGTCAAACTATGTAACCAGCTCAGCTGTCTCAGCATTAAATTAGAATTTTCCCCATTTCCTGGTTTTAACGAATAAACCTGTATTGCTATCTGTTATCTTCTTATTACAAGACATTTTACACTGTGATTTAAAGAGATGTAATTATCCCTTACATCTTCTTTAGTAATTACTAAACTAATTAATTCTAATCCAGATAGCCATTGTTCTATCAGAGCTTTCTCTGTGTGCAGACCAAACCCGTGCTTTGGGCGATCAATGCTGCTTTCGTCCGGAGTGTGTTGCTATAATAACCAGACAGATGGGGGATCATAGATGGATGAGGTCCTGTTTAGAGACAGTCAGTGGCTGGATGATTGCCCATCCATAGCACCAAGGTTAAAGAATGGCACAGAATACAATAAGGAGCCCATGATAGATGATGCCGCTAAACGAGACACTAAATAATGTTTATTTACTACAAAACAACTCTTTAATTATAAGAATTATTTATCTAGAAACTGTGAACGCTCTGTAATAGAAATGATGTAACTAATACTATATGGAGAAGGTATTAATATGAGTTTATGTAAATATTCATGGAGCGGTTAGAACAGCGTCCACTGAAAGGACCTGCGGCTCTGAATACTGTGACAACTGGGGAGATCCATCCAATGGTAATAATGTAATGTAAACATTAAGGATGTAGCGAGGAATCTTCATCCATAAGCATTAAGTGGGACAGGAGGGATGCGTAGGGTGGGGTAACGTGTCCCCGAGAGAGGTAATGTATCGATATAGTCTCCCAGACTATCCTCCATTAATTCCCATGTGAATGCAGGGTCCACGGCTGTCAAACTCCCACGGGCAGTTCTGTGGATTGCTGATTAATGTTTTGTTTCAGTGATTTTAGCACCGATAAAAAAATATGTAATTTATATTCTTTTATACAAAATAAATAAGTATATATATAAAATTAAAATACAGATAAGGATAATGTACAGATTAGAGTGCCTTTAGAAAGTTTACTCATACAGCTGATACTAACGGGGCAGTTTAACAGCAGCTCGAAATCCACCGTTAATACCAGTCACTATACTTGGTTAGACATGTTAGTACCATGTGTCTGCTAAATACTGGTTAGTACCATGTGTCTGCTAAATACTGGTTAGTACCATGTGTCTGCTAAATACTGGTTAGTACCATGTGTCTGCTAAATACTGGTTAGTACCATGTGTCTGCTAAATACTGGTTAGTACCATGTGTCTGATAAATACTGGTTAGTACCATGTGTCTGATAAATACTGGTTAGTACCATGTGTCTGATAAATACTGGTTAGTACCATGTGTCTGCTAAATACTGGTTAGTACCATGTGTCTGCTGGATACTGGTTAGTACCATGTGTCTCCTAAATACTGGTTAGTACCATGTGTCTGCTAAATACTGGTTAGTACCGTGTGTCTGCTGGATACTGGTTAGTACCATGTGTCTCCTAAATACTGGTTAGTACCATGTGTCTGCTAAATACTGGTTAGTACCATGTGTCTGCTAAATACTGGTTAGTACCATGTGTCTGCTAAATACTGGTTAGTACCGTGTGTCTGCTAAATACTGGTTAGTACCGTGTGTCTGCTGGATACTGGTTAGTACCATGTGTCTGCTGGATACTGGTTAGTACCGTGTGTCTGCTGGATACTGGTTAGTACCATGTGTCTGCTGGATACTGGTTAGTACCATGTGTCTGCTAAATAGTGGTTAGTACCGTGTGTCTGCTGGATACTGGTTAGTACAGTGTGTCTGCTGGATACTGGTTAGTACAGCGTGTCTGCTGGATACTGGTTAGTACCATGTGTCTGCTGGATACCGGTTAGTACCACGTGTCTGCTGGATACTGGTTAGTACCATGTGTCTGCTGGATACCGGTTAGTACCGTGTGTCTGCTGGATACTGGTTAGTACCATGTGTCTGCTGGATACTGGCTAGTACCGTGTGTCTGCTGGATACTGGTTAGTACCATGTGTCTGCTGGATACTGGCTAGTACCGTGTGTCTGCTGGATACTGGTTAGTACCGTGTGTCTGCTGGATACCGGTTAGTACCATGTGTCTGCTGGATACCGGTTAGTACCGTGTGTCTGCTGGATACTGGTTAGTACCATGTGTCTGCTGGATACTGGCTAGTAGTACCGTGTGTCTGCTGGATACTGGTTAGTACCGTGTGTCTGCTGGATACTGGTTAGTACCATGTGTCTGCTGGATACTGGTTAGTACCATGTGTCTGCTGGATACCGGTTAGTACCATGTGTCTGCTGGATACCGGTTAGTACCATGTGTCTGCTGGATACCGGTTAGTACTGTGTGTCTGCTGGATACCGGTTAGTACCGTGTGTCTGCTGGATACTGGTTAGTACCATGTGTCTGCTGGATACTGGTTAGTACAGTGTGTCTGCTGGATACTGGTTAGTACCATGTGTCTGCTGGATACTGGTTAGTACCATGTGTCTGCTGGATACTGGTTAGTACCATGTGTCTGCTGGATACTGGTTAGTACCATGTGTCTGCTGGATACTGGTTAGTACCATGTGTCTGCTGGATACTGGTTAGTACCATGTGTCTGCTGGATACCGGTTAGTACCATGTGTCTGCTGGATACCGGTTAGTACCGTGTGTCTGCTAAATACTGGTTAGTACCATGTGTCTGCTGGATACCGGTTAGTACCGTGTGTCTGCTGGATACTGGTTAGTACCACGTGTCTGCTGGATACTGGTTAGTACCATGTGTCTGCTGGATACCGGTTAGTACCATGTGTCTGCTGGATACCGGTTAGTACCATGTGTCTGCTGGATACCGGTTAGTACCGTGTGTCTGCTGGATACTGGTTAGTACCATATGTCTGCTGGATACTGGTTAGTACAGTGTGTCTGCTGGATACTGGTTAGTACCATGTGTCTGCTGGATACTGGTTAGTACCATGTGTCTGCTGGATACTGGTTAGTACCATGTGTCTGCTGGATACTGGTTAGTACCATGTGTCTGCTGGATACTGGTTAGTACCATGTGTCTGCTGGATACTGGTTAGTACCATGTGTCTGCTGGATACTGGTTAGTACCATGTGTCTGCTGGATACTGGTTAGTACCATGTGTCTGCTGGATACCGGTTAGTACCATGTGTCTGCTGGATACCGGTTAGTACCGTGTGTCTGCTGGATACCGGTTAGTACCGTGTGTCTGCTGGATACTGGTTAGTACAGTGTGTCTGCTGGATACTGGTTAGTACCGTGTGTCTGCTGGATACTGGTTAGTACCATGTGTCTGCTGGATACTGGTTAGTACCATGTGTCTGCTGGATACTGGTTAGTACCATGTGTCTGCTGGATACTGGTTAGTACCATGTGTCTGCTGGATACCGGTTAGTACCATGTGTCTGCTGGATACCGGTTAGTACCGTGTGTCTGCTGGATACCGGTTAGTACCGTGTGTCTGCTGGATACCGGTTAGTACCGTGTGTCTGCTGGATACCGGTTAGTACCATGTGTCTGCTGGATACTGGTTAGTACCGTGTGTCTGCTGGATACTGGTTAGTACCGTGTGTCTGCTGGATACTGGTTAGTACAGTGTGTCTGCTGGATACTGGTTAGTACAGTGTGTCTGCTGGATACTGGTTAGTACCATGTGTCTGCTGGATACTGGTTAATACCATGTGTCTGCTGGATACTGGTTAGTACCATGTGTCTGCTGGATACCGGTTAGTACCATGTGTCTGCTAAATACTGGTTAGTACCATGTGTCTGCTGGATACCGGTTAGTACCGTGTGTCTGCTGGATACTGGTTAGTACCATGTGTCTGCTGGATACTGGTTAGTACCATGTGTCTGCTGGATACCGGTTAGTACCATGTGTCTGCTAAATACTGGTTAGTACCATGTGTCTGCTGGATACCGGTTAGTACCGTGTGTCTGCTAAATACTGGTTAGTACCATGTG
This sequence comes from Pelobates fuscus, assembly GCF_036172605.1. Taxonomy (NCBI): domain Eukaryota; kingdom Metazoa; phylum Chordata; class Amphibia; order Anura; family Pelobatidae; genus Pelobates; species Pelobates fuscus. The sequence goes on along the minus strand of NC_086320.1, from coordinate 9,078,667 downwards.
TCTGCTGGATACCGGTTAGTACCGTGTGTCTGCTGGATACTGGTTAGTACCATGTGTCTGCTGGATACTGGTTAGTACCATGTGTCTGCTGGATACCGGTTAGTACCGTGTGTCTGCTGGATACTGGTTAGTACCGTGTGTCTGCTGGATACTGGTTAGTACAGTGTGTCTGCTGGATACTGGTTAGTACCGTGTGTCTGCTGGATACTGGTTAGTACCGTGTGTCTGCTGGATACTGGTTAGTACCATGTGTCTGCTGGATACTGGTTAGTACCATGTGTCTGCTGGATACTGGTTAGTACCGTGTGTCTGCTGGATACTGGTTAGTACCGTGTGTCTGCTGGATACTGGTTAGTACAGTGTGTCTGCTGGATACTGGTTAGTACAGTGTGTCTGCTGGATACTGGTTAGTACCATGTGTCTGCTGGATACTGGTTAGTACCATGTGTCTGCTGGATACTGGTTAGTACCATGTGTCTGCTGGATACCGGTTAGTACCATGTGTCTGCTAAATACTGGTTAGTACCATGTGTCTGCTGGATACCGGTTAGTACCGTGTGTCTGCTGGATACTGGTTAGTACCATGTGTCTGCTGGATACTGGTTAGTACCATGTGTCTGCTGGATACCGGTTAGTACCATGTGTCTGCTAAATACTGGTTAGTACCATGTGTCTGCTGGATACCGGTTAGTACCGTGTGTCTGCTAAATACTGGTTAGTACCATGTGTCTGCTGGATACCGGTTAGTACCGTGTGTCTGCTGGATACTGGTTAGTACCATGTGTCTGCTGGATACTGGTTAGTACCATGTGTCTGCTGGATACCGGTTAGTACCATGTGTCTGCTAAATACTGGTTAGTACCATGTGTCTGCTGGATACCGGTTAGTACCGTGTGTCTGCTGGATACCGGTTATTACCGTGTGTCTGCTGGATACTGGTTAGTACCATGTGTCTGCTGGATACCGGTTAGTACCGTGTGTCTGCTGGATACTGGTTAGTACCGTGTGTCTGCTGGATACTGTTTAGTACCGTGTGTCTGCTGGATACCGGTTAGTACCATGTGTCTGCTGGATACCGGTTAGTACCATGTGTCTGCTGGATACTGGAGCAGGGAGCAACCGCCCGAACACTCTGAAAGGGACTCCTGTAATGTGGAATATGCTGTTGATATATGTGTAGGTTTATATGTTGTTGCATTTTTGTTTTTGTGCACAGTTATGATGTATCTCACCTGCGTACTCTCAAGGCAGACACCCACGGCCAGCCCATGGCCAAATGACCCGGAAAACACACAGACGAGGATCATATTACGAACACGACTCTCACAAATAGAGCCGACCAGGGAGCTCACAGGGACCCGACGAACAGGGACCGAGACACTACTCTCAGGTAATTGCCGACCACATAGTCACGGGGTGGGCTGGACCCACCCGGACTCACCTCACCTCCTCCTACACCCTTGTAGGACACAGCGACTCACAAAAGGTGAGCGGCACCCGCGGACCACAGGAGGCCGCGGGCCTCCCACTCCCCGTCGCTGACTCCTACTTGTCGCCCATAGGGGACAAGTCCATACACACACATACACTCCCCATCCCCACCGTTTCCCTACCCACCGACCCTACATAGACAGACCCACCCGACGCACCACTCCCTAACATCCTTGACCAGACCGAGACGCATAGACCCACCGACGTACCCACCACCCCACTATGACGCAAATGGCTCTCACACCGGACGACCTCACCGTCCTTACTATTAACGCCAGAGGCCTCAACAAACCAGAGAGACGCTCTGGAGCGCTGAGAGACTTCCACGCTCACAGAGCATCCATTGTACTGATACAAGAGACACATTTTAGAGAGGGATGTAGGCCGAAACTGACTGACCACCACTTCCCGACGGGATACTATAGTGACTACCATGCAGGGAAATCCAGGGGCACAGCTATTCTGATCAACAAACTAATTCCGTTCGTGGAGGGGGGTCAGATGACGGACAGGGAAGGTAGATACCTGTTCATAAGGGGCACAATAGCAGGCCAGACTTATACTATCGCAAACATCTATGCTCCTAACCACGGGCAGCATCGATTCCTCGCGATTACACTTAAAAAACTGCAATCTTTCGCGGAGGGGATCCTCATAGTGGGGGGCGACCTAAATGTCGCACTTCACCCACGCTGGGACTCATCCTCCGGCACCTCCCGCATACCGACGCAACAACTCAACCAAATCAACTCACTCCTGACCCGCCACAAGTTGGTAGACTGCTGGAGGGCCCACCACCCCGACGAGAAGGACTACACCTTCTTCTCACACCCCCATAACGCATACACTAGACTGGATTATATCTTTACCACGCACTATCACCTGCCACTAACACGTAGCGCGGAACACGGCACAGCGACATGGTCTGATCACGCCCCCGTGACCCTGACACTCGCATCCCCTCTCTACAGACCGAGGTTCACTAAGTGGAGACTAAACGACTATCTTCTCATCAGACCAGACCTGACAGCTGACATAGGAGACACACTCAGGGAATACTTTGAGACGAACACGGCCGAACACACATCGCCGACCATTAGATGGGAGGCGCATAAAAGCGTAGTCCGCGGACACTTTATCAGACAGAGCGCTGCCCTCAGAAAACAGACTGACTGCCGTATGAAGGAACTGTTGACAGAAATACAAACCTTAGATTCCCTCAATAAAACTTTGCAACACCAGACACACCAGGCAACGTTGTTGCAACTACGACGTGAACTGACCAGCCTCCTCCACAGGAAACACCACAGAGACGTGGTCAGACATAAAGCCTTTTTCCTACTCCATGGCAATAAGAGCGGAAAACTACTGGCCAGAATGCTCGCCAAAAAGAGACAGACAACATATATTGACAAAATGAGGGACACTAGTGGCACCCTGCAACGCCTGCCCTCCAAAATTGCAGACATAATACGGGGCTATTACTCAGACTTGTACGCCCTCCCGCAGCCCCAATCGGACAAGGCGAAAGCCGACCTCCGGACGAAAATCGTTGACTACTTGACGTCACACCCCCTCCTGACAATAGATACCGATGCCACTAACCAACTGGACGAACCCATCTCAATGGACGAACTAGCCCTGGACATTAAAATGACAAAGAAAGGCAAAAGCCCAGGCCCAGACGGGTTACCACTGAAATACTACACGACGTTTGCTGAACACCTCTACACCCCCCTGCTAGACGCACTAAACACACTACGAGAGGGACATCGCCTCCCCAAACAAGCACTGACCGCCCACATCACACTCATTCCAAAAGGGGACAAAGACAGGGAACATTGCGGTAATTTTAGACCGATCTCACTAATCAATAGTGATGTTAAATTACTGGCGAAAATTCTTGCCACACGCCTCCAAACACACATCCCATACTTGATACACCCAGACCAGGTGGGATTCGTAATGGGCCGGGAGGCGAGGGACAACACGGTTAGGGCACTGACTCTTGTTCACGGTCGGGGGGGCAGCGACGGAGGCCTTCTCCTGCTGTCCACGGACGCGGAGAAGGCCTTCGACAGAGTTAACTGGCAATACATGTTCCATACACTGACCCACATTGGACTGGGACCCCACTTCAGGAACTGGATTGAGGCACTATACGACCGGCCCACGGCACACGTCGTTGTCAATGGGGCCGTGACACAAGCACTGACGATACAAAATGGCACGAGGCAGGGATGCCCCCTGTCCCCCCTACTATTCGTGCTGGCACTCGAGCCCTTTTTAGCCCATGTGCGGCACAACGCGGATATAGGGGGCATCACAAAGGGTGGCACACAGCATAAGGTAGCGGCATACGCCGATGACCTCTTGTTTTTTGTCACCAACCCTGAGATCACGTTACCGAACATCTTGAGAGCGTTCAGGGAATACGGGGCAATCTCCAACCTTAAAATCAACTTTTCTAAGTCCTATGTCCTAAATATTAGCGTACCCGAAGCTAGGGCCGTCCCACTGAGACAGAGCCACACGTTCCAATGGGCGGACCGCAAGATCCAATACCTTGGTATGTGGCTGACCAAGAAGGCCACAGACATCTACAAAGAAAACTGTCCCATTATTGGATAGATTCAGACGAGACTTATCAGATTGGGCGCACCCACATATCTCCTGGTTAGGCAGGATCCAAGTTATAAAAATGAATTTTCTCCCGTGCTTACTTTATCTTTTGCAGGCCCTCCCGACCATTGTTCCCAGACACTTCTTCTCCACCCTGAGACAAGCAATGGGCAGATATGTCTGGAACCAACGCAGGCCAAGAGTCAGGATGTCCACGCTGACGTTACCTAAAGACAGGGGAGGCCTAGCTATGCCGGACCTCACCCTGTACTACGAATGTTGCCACCTCCAGAGAGTCATGGAGTGGTCAAAAGGGAAAGTTCTCAAACTTTGGAAAGAGGCGGAAGAAGCGGAGGCCGGGAGGCCACTGTCCACCCTACCATGGCAAGTGGGGGGGGGGGGAGGGGAGGACAATGCTCTCCCTACACAGCAGCAACGCTGCAGGTGTGGAGGAGGGTAGCAAAAAGATACAGACTAGCGCCGTACCCATCCCCGCTCCTCCCTTTGACCTACAACAACAGCTTCCCTCCAGGCTCAGACCCCAACACATTCAGAGACCTGCTACACCATGTCAACCCCAAACTACACCACCTACTTGACGGGACGGACTGCAAACCACTCCCTGACTTAATGGAGGGAACCACCCCCACACTACTACACCACCTCAAGTACAGTCAACTACGCAGTTATGTACGTACACTTCCAGGAGGCACGGCCCTGACGAGAAACCCCACCACGTTTGAACGCCTATGCATGGACCCAGACCCCCAACCACACGGGATCTTCCTTCTCTACTCCACACTTCAGAGGGAAACCCCGACAGAACTACCGAAGTTCATGGGGAAATGGGAACAGACACTTGGCAAAACATTCACTGAGGGAGACTGGGAGAAGATGTGCTACTTAACACATCACTGCTCAGTCTTCAGCAAGACACAGGAAACTGCATTTAAGCTCCTTACAAACTGGTACTGCACCCCGACCACACTTCACGAAATCCACCCTGAACACTCAGAACTCTGCTGGAGATGCAATGCTGCACCGGGCACCACACTTCACCTCTGGTGGGACTGTGAGGCTATCCGACCCTTCTGGAAGGGCATACACGGTCTCCTCCAAACATTTTCTGACGCACCACCACCCTTCCTACCCGAGGCCATGCTCCTACACCACACACAGACCCCCAGATCACGCTACAAGAAATCACTAACCATACGAATCCTAAACGTAGCCAAACAGGTGCTCCCACAGTTCTGGAAGCAGACAGTTACGCCCCCACTGACGACCTGGTTCTCCCAAATGGAGGAACTTAGAGCAGTGGAAGAACTCAACATGTGCGCCACCAACGCCTCCGACAAGTACCTAGAAATCTGGACACACTGGCTCCTGACGACTTCCAAAACGGACTTTGCACATAGGCTCAGATATGAGGCCCAAGTGACTGCAGACGATGACACACCCCAACAGAGACCCGACCTCCTACAGACGGAACCCCCACCCTGAATCCTCACACACTACACACACACCGCTACAGCCCACACAATCCAACACTTAGATCTGGTGTATGACCACCCACGATTATCACCAGCACGCATAGTGACACATGCAGGACCACAACAACATGCAGAAGCGTTACCCACAGAAGGGGGCCACACCTGAGGGCAGAAGTGACAAGTAGGACCCCAGCTGCGCACACACGACACCGTAACAGGTACGACGCCACACGGCAGTAAGTGGCGGAGCAGACACGGTCCAGGCACCGCGTGCCCACCAATCACAAACACCGACAAACACACGCAGGAGACCCGAGACTAGACGTGACCCTCACCAACACAGACATCTGAGACCCACCTAAACGTGGTACCCAGGCCTACTGGCCACTGCGACACTGGTCTACGAGTCAGGCAACACTATCATACCCTACAAACATGCACCTCACGACAGGCGACAGGTACGAGACCCATATGGCATGAGGCCTTGGACTGCTGTGCCGCACAGAAACCTACCAGCCTCACTAGCATCCGCACCTGCCCCAAAGGTAACCCTACCATACCACCGCATACCATCTACAGGCCAACGTGCCAAGACGACAAACACACAAACCTGCAATGACGCATGAATAGGGCTCGTAGCACCTCATTAAGACCACTAACCTTGAGTACAAGGGGACCTGCGTGTCCACACCATCTCCCAATATATCACACCGGAAAACTGCTTAATACTTTGGGTGTATGGGACCTGCGAGTCCAACAACTTAACTGCCATTGTTGATACTACGTGACCTGCGTGTCACCATTTTGTACTTACGTGTTCAACTGTGTATCTGAAAGTTTTGGACTTTACCCGTTGGGACCTACGCGTCCGCACTATTTGCTAACACTAAAAATTGAAAATACCTAATAAAAACATATTTACAAAAAAAGAAAGTATTTAGAAAATTAGGCAGACTAGATGGGCCAAATGGTTCTTATCTGCCGTCACATTCTATGTTTCTATGAGCTAGTTACTGGTTAGTTCCATGTCTATGTGCTGGTTACTGGTTAGTTCCATGTCTATGTGCTGGTTACTGGTTAGTACCATGTGTCTGTGCTGGTTACTGGTTAGTACCATGTCTATGTGCTGGTTACTGGTTAGTACCATGTGTCTGCTGGTTACTGGTTAGTATCATGTCTCTGTGCTGGTTACTACCATGTGTCTGTGCTGGTTACTGGTTAGTGCCATGTGTCTGTGCTGGTTACTGGTTAGTACCATGCGTCTGTGCTGGTTACTACCATGTGCTGGATGTTGGCTCTGACACGTTTTTGAAAGGTTAAAAAATAAACTGTGGGATAATAAGTGGGAACAGATGGGTTCTGGTATGATAGGTATATTTTGTATACAATATATTATAACAGATGTAAAATTCTCACACAGGGTTTTTGTTGTTGTTTGGAGAATTTCCAACGTGAACCTTTGCTCCAACCAGGGGACTAGAGCAGCAATCTTGCCTCTCCACCACAATGATGTTACCAATTTTATATGGCATCCTCAGGTCTACCTTCCACCAGGGATTACTTTGATACTGGGTTTGCGAACAGGAACCCTTATAGAAATTGCCATCACGGAAACCATCGGTGGCCAGCTGGGCAAATCCCACTACGCTCTCAGAAAACAGGGAACTCTGAGTGGCAATCCCATCTCGGGCAATATTCTTACCTGGACGAGATAAAACATGGCAAAAAAACATAAATACATAGGAAACCTGAATTAAAAACCAAAGCCAGGGACATCATGATGTTGGTAATGTGTTATGTTACAAGATTGAAAGAGTTTCTCAGACTTTGAGATGGACTTTGATCTCTCAATGCTTAGAATTTTATAGCTGATAGAGGGTGGGAAGGGGCATAGAACAAGGTCAGCGTAAATCCATATATATGTATACAGGATAGTAAGAATAGCTGGGAATTTATAGTGAATGTTACAATTAAGAACAGAATAAACTGAAAACAGAATTTACTTTTTTTTCTCATTCGGTTATATTTGCCAAAATGTTGAAATTCAGTTTGAATTTCTGGCTATGCTCACGTTAATGAATAACTCTGATAGTACTATGACTACTGAAGGTTAAATGTATCCTTCTCTGGCTACGGTGACTGGATGGGCTGCTTTACTCATTTCTCAATGTAATATTATTTTAATCACACATTTCTATCACTTTCTTTATTAAAAGGCCAGCAATCATTTAATATACGTTTTAAAATACACCTCCTTTTTCTTTATATTCGTTCAGTTTATGCATTGTTTTTTGTTGTGGGTGCATACCTACATCGAATGGTAGAGCAGCACAACTTAACCTCCAGAATTAGGTTTGCAGCAATGAGTCTGGCTAAACAGTCCAGCGGTGAGTGCAAATAGCAGGAGGACAAACATCCTAGGTGAGGTTATAAAGAGCTGGGATTAGAATGAGTACCTGGTCAGGATAGTTTGGTGTCTTATTCTCTACGACACGAGTTTCACCTCCTTATTTGAAAATCTAGAGGTCTGTAAATGTCCGGTCTTCTGAGCCCGGGAAACCATGCTAAACTCTGCCCATCCTGGGAAATTATATTGAGCTAACTCCTGCAAAGCCTGGGAAACCAGACTGAGCTCCGTGGAACCTAGAAACCACACAGAGCTCTAGTGAGCCAGGGAAACCATGCCAAACTCTGCCCATCCTGGGAAATTATATTGAGCTAACTCCTGCAAAGCCTGGGAAACCAGACTGAGCTCCGTGGAACCTAGAAACCATACAGGGCTCTACTAAGCCAGCAAACCATGCTAAACTCTGCCCATCCTGTGAAATTATATTGAGCTGAGTTTTGCTAAAGCTAGAAACCGTACCAAGCTCTGCTGAGCCTGGAAAACCAGAGTTCCCCTAAGCCAGGGAAACCATGCAGAGCTCCACTAAGCCAGGGACGCCATACAGAGCTCAACTGGGCCTAGGGAAACATACAAAGCTATGACAAGTCAGAGAAACCATACTGAACTGAGCTCTGCTGAGATTGGGAAAACACACAAAGCTCCGCCAAGTCAGAGAAACCATACCGAACTCTGTTGGGACTGGGAAACATGTGAAGCTCTGGAGATGCTGCAGAGAGTCTGTGCAATAAGTCATGTAACAATTTTGAAAAATTGCCCCATTTTTGGGTCTAAATCTGAAGATATACTTAGTTTCTTAGTTGGCTTTGCTTTGCTCAATTAGATCCAGTACATCCTAAGACACAAGCCTACTGTCATTGGGTAACAGCATTTGGGGATGGAGTTAAAACTATTTAAGGTGCTTGTTTGCCAACTTCATGTATTTAAAGTTTTCTGCCTAAGCCAAGTAAACCACACTGATCTTGGCCTAAGACATGGAAACCATAGTGACCTCGGCCCAAGAAATGGAAACCATACTGATCTTGGCCCAAGACATGAAAACCATGCTGACCTCGGCCCAAGACATGGAAACCATACTGATCTTGGCCCAAGACAAGGAAACCATGCTGACCTCGGCCCAAGACATGGAAACCATACTGATCTTGGCCCAAGACATGGAAACCATACTGATCTTGGCCCAAGACATGGAAAACATACTGATCTCGGCGCAAGACATGGAAAACATACTGATCTCGGCCCAAGACATGGAAACCATACTGATCTCGGCCCAAGACATGAAAAACATACTGATCTCGGCCCAAGACATGGAAAACATACTGATCTCGGCCCAAGACATGGAAAACATACTGATCTCGGCCCAAGACATGGAAAACATACTGATCTCGGCCCAAGACATGGAAAACATACTGATCTCGGCCCAAGACATGGAAAACATACTGATCTCGGCCCAAGACATGGAAAACTTACTGATCTGGGCAAAATCCTGGGAAACCATAAGGAGCTCTGCTGAGTGTGTTAAACTGTACAGCCCTCAGTCAAACCAGGGAAACTATACAGTAACCTCAATTGGGATTTCTCTCACCAGCCTAACCAAGAGATTTTTTTACCTTGTTGGGAGATCTGCTATAGATTCTTATCACAATGTATTAGACTTTTGTCATTGACTACAGAGATATATATAGAATAGGCCAACACATATGTAATTAGATAGCAATAGATAAAAGATTAATAATTGATCACTACATCACCAAGCATGCCTACTTTACATACGTACAGAGACTCTTCTAAATTGACTGACGTGCTAGTTTATTGTCAGGTGGGAATCACTGTTTTAATGCAGCCACTTATTAAAATATGCATTAAGGGTTGCATTAAATCTCTCACAGCCAACGTCTAGCAGGGGTACTTGCTAAACAGCATTAATTAATCAGTAGCAAAATTAAAACGGAATGTCAAAACCATCTGACTGGGGAAAACCTCTCCAAGGTGTGTATAGTCCCGTGTGGTTATTCCAGCCTCAGGTGTGCAGTGAATTCATGGTCTATTCACACTAGTTAGAAACACGGAGACAGATAATGTATGTAAATATTAGAACTATTTTAACCCCTTAAGGACACATGACATGTGTGACATGTCATGATTCCCTTTTATTCCAGAAGTTTGGTCCTTAAGGGGTTAAATCTCTACTGACCTTGAAATTCATTTTTTTTTTTTTAAACATGTTGACTGGTTTCCACGGTGCAGTATGACAACCGTCACCCACACCATCTTATAACACAGCTCAACTCCTTAATAAAGGACTTTCTTGCCCATTTCCTATCCACCCCTGAGGAATCTCTGTTAATACCTGCTGGAGTTTATGCAGTAAATAATGAATTGTGAATTCACAAACTAGTTATTTAGAACTTGGCTATTTCAATCTTACGTTGGCAAGTTTTGAACTCACGGATTAGATAATAAACCAAAATAAATGAATGCATTTATCCTCCCCACCCCAGATTAAGGCCAATCTCATGCTTAGAGGGACATACCGTAATTGCTGCGCAGTAGAAGGGTCTCTGTACGTACCTGTTCCTTGATCAGTGTGGTGAGAAGTAGATGCTGATATTAAGAGTCTCGGCCACTTATACCACGAGTGGGAAATGGATGCTAATGATTGCCTTTCCCTTTGTAAATATTTAGCGGCTTTGTAAATCCTTCTCTTTCTATTCCCAGGCCCTGTGCCCACTGCAGCTATTTACACGCCTTTCCCAAATGTTTATCAATCTATAGCTTGTTTTATTTTATTTAATCTCACTCAGGATGCTGTGTCACTAGAAATGGTTTAAATATTCCATAATGATAACACCAATAACCCAACCACCATTCCAATGTGTATTAAACGGAGATCCTGCACGCCTACTAAACTCCCAAAATACGGCATAAGACAGTCATCATATCTTGGAATCATCTAGCGCAGGTGACCATGTGACACCCTCAATGGCCAATAGATTTCCCATAACTCCACACAGTCCTAGAAGAAACAGGCTTTAACAGCCCAGGATGGCATATAGTCATCTGTGCTGGATGACTCCACTGTGGAGTGAATGAAAAGAGTCTAGTACATCAAGTCAACCGCCTCTCACCGTAAGCATTGTTCTTCCCATGTTATAGTAGTTATGGCAGCACATTCATGGTGCAAACACAAGACAGTTCTTGTTCGCCTCAATAAAAACCAAACAATGTATATTAAACTTTCTATGCACTTGTACATGTCATTTACACAGAATAATAGAACACATTTTACAGCATTGCTATCACAGCCAGTAAAACAGTAACCATCATTATAGCTCAATATCCATTCCTAGTTGTGCTATAAGGTAACACATGGGGCCATATAGCTCACTAGCCAGAATATTGGACAATAACAAGCACTCTCATGTCATAACAATCTGCTGTATGCTTTAACGCATGGATCACTCACCACCCTGCTTGCAAACAGTGTTCAGGACAGATCATAAACTGTGTCTTTATATAGCCAGCTTACTCTCACTCCTCAATGATATCAGTCTGCCAGGATATCACAATTCAGGACCACAGGGTCGCACGGAGTCCTGAAGTTGTCTCTGTATCCATGCTATGCAGAGAAAGCTCAGTGATCCACAGGACGCCAGAGATCTCCTTTCTCCAACTCCCTCCTCAGTACCATGAGGGGGCAACAGGGGAGTGTGGCCATGGCTAGGTCACGTGTGTTGCTATGTGCGCTGGGTGTAGCTAGGGTCATAAACGTTTTAAAAAGTTTTTAAACACTATGTGAAAATGTAATGTACACCATGAAGTTTTCATATTCTCAAATATAAATAATATAAAATACTTACATTTTAAAATCTACTGTCACCACCCCAAAATGTAAGCTATTTATAATATATAACATTTTTATGAACCACGTTACAGTGGCCCACCAGTGTTTACGCCGCAATCATGAATATAATCTCTGTGCACCCCACGTGGGTTTACCAGTACCTTGCTCGATCACCCGATCTCCCCCCGCCCCCACACCAGTTGGGTAAGGGGTGCCTCAGCACACTGGAGAGGCTTTTACTAACATCAGTTTTAAACACAACCTGTTGCCCTACACTATCTGAAACAGAAGAGAGAGCACAATAAGGCTGTCTCCATAAATGACAATTCCCTTGTACCAACCTCCAGGTGCACGTTAACTTGGGGTAGCAAACCTACACACCGACCTGACCTACCTCAGAAACATCCTCAATGCTCATAGCCAACAATCACCAATAACTAGATATGATCATGTAGTAGCTAATTTTGCCAAGGTATTCTGTTACCCTTAATGTGTTGCTTACTGTTTACTATAATTCGAAACGTGATATGCTGCAATTTGTTCCACTTATTGTCCCAATGACTGTACAATGGTTATTTTAAGGACATATTTATCAGCATTCTGACTCATAGGTACAATGTTTTGTATGAATATTGCAGTACAGTATACATTTAATAAAAAACAATGATAAAAAATATATATATTTTTATGAAATGTTCTTGAAGACTGCTGGAATTTCATTGAAATTCCAACGTAGTCAGAATATAAAATGAGACAATGTACGTACAACGGTGTCTTATGGTAAATGTCTAACTCGACAAACTGCACTCATTAACCACAGCCACCACTAGCAAAGGCTCTAGGAAGTAAGTATTGTTTCACTTATCGCAAGACTATCTATGGAGGCTCCCACTGTTTCGTTGAATTCTCCACAGACATTATTGTTGAACTCTTGGGCATGTCCACGAGTACAGCACTGCCATGGGCTCCTGGCAGATGAAGCATCAGGAGCGGTAGATTGAAGATATTGGCACCCACAGGGTCTGGTAAATAAAACGTACTTCTGTTGTACCCCCTGGCCACTGCTTCCCGAGCAGTGATATTAACATTGGGGGTTAAACAGGAGGTAGTAAGCAGCTTTAAGATATGCACGCTCACGTTGAAAATGAAATCTCTGCCATCTGTGTGAGGGCTCAGAAGGGGAAATGAAAAAGCGAGGAAGGGGAAGTAAAGGCTGAAGTTCTAACACCATACAGGAAAATGTTACAGAACGTGGATCAGAAGCACAGGGCTTTCTTGCAGCAAAAATAATGGTTGTCGATTTGCCTCAAATAGTCCAGAGATGGCTATATCTCCTGCTACACATAATTATAAACTGCATTTCACAATATACAGAGCCAGGTTAAAGGGAACTGCCCTAACTGGAGCAGCAGAATTAGCCTTTCTTTGGATCACTAGATGAAATAAGCTCTAAGAATAAATTAACAATGCAGGCACACTCACAATAGCATATGGATTTTTAAATACAGGATGATAATTCTATTTTTTAATCCTTTTAATTTACATAATTTACTCACTCAACACTGTGAGGGTTAAAGAGTATAAGACGTAACCGTTTCACTTCTGGATAATTCTTCAAAATGTATTTTTCTGGCCACACTCACTTCTTGAGAATATTTTACAAAAGGTGAAAAGGCATATTGTACTTTTAATTTAAAGTGTCAGACTTGAAAATCCCTGGCTGCTGGTTGAAAGGATTCCCAGATTACTAGTTTAAATAGTCCATGAATGTCTCTTGGTACATATCAGTGGTCCATACAATGTCTGACCGTTGAGCCCTGACCAGCATCTCTTGCAGTGCTATTGCAACTTGTTTAACTTTCTCTTCGTCATAAAGTATTTTGGCAAATGTACACCTAGTGGAGGGGATATCGTCACTGAAACAATCTACCGGAAATGGATAGACCACCTGCTGCAATTCAGGCAGTCGCACAGAGTTCTGTAAGAAAGTTTTAAGTCCCTGAGATGACACTGGATTGCTGGCGAAACCTATGTATCTGAGGCCCAAGCAACGGCACAGTGCTGGCATGATAATGGAGAGATGTGCGTCAGCCAGCCTGCATTCCATAATGTCCAAATGCATGAGAGTAGGGGAGACCTCGGTGAGAAGCTGTAGGAAGGGCTGAAGGAGAATCTCAGATAAGTTGTTCCCACTGAGGTCTATCTTCTTCAGAGTAAAAACATGGACACTTTTGGAGAGATAGTACAGGTCCATGGGTAGAAGGTAACAGAAAGCCAGCTCCAAACTCTCTAGAGGTGTCTGCAAACCCCTAAAAAGAGAAACAAATACCAATAAATATCAACACGTAAAGGAGAAATGTAAGCACATCACTAAAGCCCCCACACTGATCTGCATGGAAAAGGCAAAGTGTTGGATTTCCAGTAGAAACACACTGATACACGGCCTGTCAATCAGGAACGAGTGGAGACGGCATTAAAATCACACAGGCTGGGTTTTGCCAGCTGATAATGATATATCAAGGGAAGGCCAACATGAGACAGACCCGGGTTATTTCATTAATGCAGCAGGGCAAGCCTAGAATGAGAATTAAAATTCGGGAATGTCATCCAGGCTTGTTAAGAGACTTTTTCAGATTTACTAATGTACAGGGGTAAGCAGATTTCCTATTTAACAGGATAGACGACATAAAAAATAAAATAAAATGTGTCACAAGGAATTTAATGCAGTCCTGTAATATGAATTGTTCATAAACATCACTCCATAAAAAGGGGTGTCTGATTACCCATTATCAGTGGCAAAATGTTCATTGGGAATTATGGGGTTAAAATGTCTTCTCTCGCCCGGCATTATATACACTTGAAATCACCCTTTGGTGCTTAGCATTTACTTTCGATGCAGACAATGCCAGGTTTACTGGAGCGGGTTTAACCGTCATTACACCCCTTTGTTTATGCTCCCTATATACGTCTAAAACGTAAGAAGAAAAATGATGTTAGAAAAGAAATATAGAGGAAGGGAGCCAATATAATAATAAGAGGCAAAAAATGGGAAAGAGAGGAGAAGGCGCAAGTTAAAGGGACACTATAGTCACCTGAACAACTTTAGCTTACTAAAGCAGTTTTGGTGTATAGAAAATGCCCCTGCAGCCTCACTGCTCAATCCTCTGCCATTTAGGAGTTAAATCCTTTTGTTTATGAACCTCCCTGCATGTGACTTGCACAGCCTTCCATAAACACTTCCTGTAAAGAGAGCCCTATTTAGGCTTTCTTTATTGCAAGTTCTGTTTAATTAAGATTTTCTTATCCCCTGCTATGTTAATAGCTTGCTAGACCCTGCAAGAGCCTCCTGTATGTGATTAAAGTTCAATTTAGAGATTGAGATACAATTATTTAAGGTAAATTACATCTGTTTGAAAGTGAAACCAGTTTTTTTTTTCATGCATTAGAAATACATACAATTGGTGGAACACACGTCTGATGATTCTAGAAAATAAAACAAAATGGCATAGTATAATACTGTTTAGTATAGATATATATGGAAAAAATAAAGCAATATTACTCACAAGCCCAGAGCCAAATTAGCATATGGCTCTCATGGGAAGCGTGGTGGGACGCTTAATAGGATGTCCCCATCCTTCTTCTTGTTGTTCCTTAACCCCTTAAGGACCAAACTTCTGGAATAAAAGGGAATCATGACATGTCACACATGTCATGTGTCCTTAAGGGGTTAAATAGTAGTTGGTGAAGGATGCAATATTCAGATGTCTTTCAAATTGCAGATGTGTCTTTATTTGATGAATAAAAATTGTACAAAGATAAAGGATAAAAATTCCAATTGATAATTAAAAGGTGATATAAATAAAAGTCCTGTATATACAGTCTGATCCAAAACGCGTTTCGCCCTGTGGTAGGGGCTTCCTCAGTTGGTGTCAGTCAGTATCCTCTGGGTAGGCTTCCTCGGCGTTCTTTTGTAGCACTTCTGTGTTCTACTTCCGGGTTTGCATGACTTATCCGCATTTGGAACGCATACTGCGTTCCACCGCTGTCTACATGCGTTCCACTTCCGGGTCGCGTATTGTGTGTCAATCGGGCGCACAATAGACGTCACTGGAACGCATGGTAGTCGGTTTATGCGTTCCACTTCGGGATATTTAACAATTAGAGTCATAACAGAAAAAATGTCGGAATATTTTACTATTAGAGACTTTACAAAGTGTATATTCTCAAAGTGTGGTGATTACTATGTAATATATTAATTTGTATATTCCAAACTCTATTTTATATATATATATATAAAACTTGTATGGTAGCTAATAACCAGGAATAAATAACAATACAGAGCAATCTTCAAGGAAATTATAATGCTGTGAGGTTTAAATTAATATATGGCATTAAAATACATGATATGCATATTGATATTGGGTTCATATATCTGTTATATATAAATAAATATTAAAAAAGGCATATGTGTAATAATATATACATATAGAACTTATATGACATATAATGATGTTGTACGTAATTGTGGCTAAAATCTATTATGGTAATATGCTATAAATGGGAAAAAAAATTTTCATACTATATTTCCTATCCACTCCTTTTATAGTATGAAAATTTTTTTTCCCATTTATAGCATATTACCATAATAGATTTTAGCCACAATTACGTACAACATCATTATATGTCATATAAGTTCTATATGTATATATTATTACACATATGCCTTTTTTAATATTTATTTATATATAACAGATATATGAACCCAATATCAATATGCATATCATGTATTTTAATGCCATATATTAATTTAAACCTCACAGCATTATAATTTCCTTGAAGATTGCTCTGTATTGTTATTTATTCCTGGTTATTAGCTACCATACAAGTTTTATATATATATATAAAATAGAGTTTGGAATATACAAATTAATATATTACATAGTAATCACCACACTTTGAGAATATACACTTTGTAAAGTCTCTAATAGTAAAATATTCCGACATTTTTTCTGTTATGACTCTAATTGTTAAATATCCCGAAGTGGAACGCATAAACCGACTACCATGCGTTCCAGTGACGTCTATTGTGCGCCCGATTGACACACAATACGCGACCCGGAAGTGGAACGCATGTAGACAGCGGTGGAACGCAGTATGCGTTCCAAATGCGGATAAGTCATGCAAACCCGGAAGTAGAACACAGAAGTGCTACAAAAGAACGCCGAGGAAGCCTACCCAGAGGATACTGACTGACACCAACTGAGGAAGCCCCTACCACAGGGCGAAACGCGTTTTGGATCAGACTGTATATACAGGACTTTTATTTATATCACCTTTTAATTATCAATTGGAATTTTTATCCTTTATCTTTGTACAATTTTTATTCATCAAAAAAAGACACATCTGCAATTTGAAAGACATCTGAATATTGCATCCTTCACCAACTACTATTTAAGGAACAACAAGAAGAAGGATGGGGACATCCTATTAAGCGTCCCACCACGCTTCCCATGAGAGCCATATGCTAATTTGGCTCTGGGCTTGTGAGTAATATTGCTTTATTTTTTCCATATATATCTATACTAAACAGTATTATACTATGCCATTTTGTTTTATTTTCTAGAATCATCAGACGTGTGTTCCACCAATTGTATGTATTTCTAATATTTTCTGTATAAGTGGTATAAGGGGTTCCCACTTGGTGGTCTGTAGCCATTTCTTGGCTACCACACGTATTTTACTACTGTATATTCACTTGCTTACTCCTTTTTTTTTTCATGCAGGCTCTGTCAATCATAGCCAGGGGAGGTGTGGCTAGGGCTGCATAAACAGAAACAAAGTGATTTAACTCCTAAATGACAGTGAATTGAGCAGTGAAATTGCAGGGGAATGATTTATACACTAAAACTGCTTTATTTAGCTAAAGTAATTTAGGTGACTATAGTGTTCCTTTAAAGGGTGGGGTGCATGTGATGGAGGAAACAGAAATGAAAATGTATGAAATGGTAACGAAGAAGAAGATATGAATAGAGGGATCTGACAGAGATTGGTTGGGTAGATTAGGGACAGAGAGGAAGCCAATTAAAATGACAATGGAGTGAACTTCTAGAATCAGTGGTATTGGAAGCCAGATTACCAGCAGTACAAGTAGAAGGGAAAGGGTTTTATATCGCTATCTATTAGCCCTAACACCCCCTGCTACCTCCTGGCTAACCCATTAACTAGGAGTGTGTGTCTGGGTCACATGTTTCTTTCATTTCTGTTTCAAATAATTTGAAGAATAGCATTCTTGACTTGCATGGTTTCTTTCAGGATGTTTTTGATTGATTTCGATCCTGGGTTATTTAGTTATAGAAACTATAGTGCTGATAAAACAGTTTTTTTCCTAGCACCATAGCTCCCTAAAGCGCCCCCCTCCCACATGGTTAAACCCATTCTGTCACTTAGCTTATTCCAGCACTGATGTCCCTCTGCGCTGATTCAGGCTCCACCTCCACCATCAGAGGGGACCTAATGTTTATGTGCATTGTATAATGCTTTTCTATGGGATTTTGGGCAATGCTGGATGTCCTCATGCATAGTGTGAGGACGTCCAGTGTCATGTAACCAGAAGTCCCTCTAGTGGCTGTCTGGTAATAAATGACAATTGAAGGGTTAAGGGACCTGGGACACTGCGGCCAGACCCCTTCAGTGAGTAAGTATTGTCTTGAATTCAAAAAGAGGTTAAAATTGAAGGATAAAGTAGTGGAAGCATACCAGATGGAGAATTTTGATTTGAAATTGACTTGAATTCCTGACAGCTCCCTGATCCAATTCAATTTGGGTCTTTTACACCTATATACGCGCCTTTGTGACCACTTTCAGTGTGAGTGCAATACTTTACTTTTAATAGTTTGGTGTTAAATGTTTTTACACAATGTTTTTAAAAAGATTGAAGAACTGAATGTCCATGTATACGGTATTTATGTGAAGACAGCACATCAAGGTACAATATCTAAGTATAAGTATTCTTTTTTTACTCACAGTTACTAGTTTTGATTCAATATTACACCACAGCATAATTCTGTTAGTTTATGTTTATGAAGATCTTACCCAAGCAGCTGTCTCAGGCGTCCTGAGAGCCGTGACGAACCAAGATTTAATTCTTGGAGTGCACGGAGCTGGCCAATCTGAGAGGTAAAGGTCTGAAGCCCCTCCTCCATCTCTGGAGAGAGACGCTTTATGTCGATGTTACTGTATGGCAGTTTAAGGCTCTTCAGCCAAGTGAATTTAGTCATGAGCGGGAGGAGGACATTAAGGCCAGGGAGTCCCAGATTGTTGAATCTCAAATCTATCTTCCTGACACCAGCAGGGTTTAGAAGTTCTAGAAGTCCAGCAGTGCTCTGGAGAGAAAGCTCTTCAGCCCGGAGATCCCTGCATTGCAAACGCAGAGGGCTGCGCGAGCTTATAAGGAGCGCCTCCCGTAGGACACCATAGGAAGTGCTATTTACAAAGAGATCCACTCTCACTTCCACAAACACAGAGCTAACCAGCGGACGAGGGGTAAATGTCGCGTCTCGTGAACCTTTCCTGCGTTTTGTAATTCGGAGAACATCTTCACTGTGCCGTCGGGAAATGTCAATGCAAGCTTTGGATAATGCCACTGTGCTGGACCACAAACTCATACTATCCGGCTCCCGCTCCAGACCATCGTCCTGCATCCCTGTCATATCCAGAAGCTGCAGCTGGCGCATTCTGTGGGGACACAACGAACACTAAGCATTGGGGGAATATAGCAGAAACAAACAGTCTCTCGTGTGTGGATATTAGCACCATAGAGCAAAAACATCATTAATGGACAAGCTTTTCTCTATATTATTATTATTATCGCCATTTATATAGCGCCAACAGATTCCATAGCGCTTTACAATATTATGAGAGGGGGGGATATAACTATAAATAGGACAATTACAAGAAAACTTACAGGAATGATAGGTTGAAGTGGACCCTGTTTAACCCCTTAAGGACACATGACATGTGTGACATGTCATGATTCCCTTTTATTCCAGAAGTTTGGTCCTTAAGGGGTTAAAGGAGCTTACAGTCTGTAGGAGGTGGGGTACAAAACACATTAGGACAGGAAATAGCAATCAAATAATGTGGGAGTGAAGCAGAGCTGGAGGAGGGCGTAAAGTGCTGCCCTTTAGGAGAGAGCAAGAGGCAGGTATGTGAGGTAGATGTTACTCTGGGAGGTCATAAGCTTTCCTAAAGAGATGGGTTTTAATGCACTTCTTGAAGACATGGGGAGAGTTTGATGGCGGTAGGCAGGCTATTCAATAGGAAGGGAGCCGCCCATGAGAAGTCCTGCAAGCGTGAGTTGGCTGTACAGATGCAAGCAGCGGTCAGGAGGTGGTCACGGGCAGAGCGAAGAGACCGAGAAGGGACCTACCTATGGATCTGTAAAGATATATAAGAGGGGCTAGAATGGTTCAGTGCTTTATAGGTATGGGTTAGCACTTTGAATTGACTCCTATCGGATACAGGGAGCCAATGTAAGGACTGGCAGAGGGGTGAGGTGTGAGAGGACCGACTAGAGAGGAAAATCAGTCTGACGGCATTCATTACAGACTGTAGTGGGGCAATACGGCTTTTGGGAAGACCAATTTGGAGAAGGTTCCAATAATCCATGCGGGAAATAGACTACATATACAGACATAATGCACAACTTATTGTAGAATATCGTCGCACCACACTAGCTTAGTGTACCATACCGCCACACAAGCATACCACAAAATATCTTCACACCATACAGCCTGCTCCTTTACAGTACAATACCGCCACACCATACAGCCTGCTACCTTATCGTAACAATACCTCTACACCATACAGCCTGCTACCTTACCGTACAATACCTCCACACCATACAGCCTGCTACCTTACTGTACAATACCTCCACACCATACAGCCTGCTACCTTACCATACAATACCTCCACACCATACAGCCTGCTACCTTACCGTACAATACCGCCACACCATACAGCCTGCTACCTTACCGTACAATACCTCCACACCATACAGCCTGCTACCTTACCGTACAATACCTCCACACCATACAGCCTGCTACCTTACCGTACAATACCTCCACACCATACAGCCTGCTACCTTACCGTACAATACCTCCACACCATACAGCCTGCTACCTTACCGTACAATACCTCCACACCATACAGCCTGCTACCTTACCGTACAATACCTCCACACCATACAGCCTGCTACCTTACCGTACAAGACCTCCATACCATACAGCCTACCTTACAGTACAATACCGCCACACCATACAGCCTGCTACCTTACAGTACAATACCGCCACACCATACAGCCTGCTGCCTTACCGTACAATACCTCCACACCATACAGCCTGCTACCTTACCATACAATACCTCCCCACCATACAGCCTGCTACCTTACCATACAATACCTCCCCACCATACAGCCTGCTACCTTACCATACTATACCTCCCCACCATACAGCCTGCTACCTTACCATACAATACCTCCCCACCATACAGCCTGCTACCTTACCATACCTCCCCACCATACAGCCTGCTACCTTACCATACAATACCTCCACACCATACAGCCTGCTACCTTACCATACTATACCTCCCCACCATACAGCCTGCTACCTTACCATACAATACCTCCACATCATACAGCCTGCTACCTTACCATACAATACCTCCACATCATACAGCCTGCTACCTTACCATACAATACCTCCACACCATACAGCCTGCTACCTTACCGTACAAGACCTCCATACCATACAGCCTGCTACCTTACCGTACTATACCTCCCCGCCATACAGCCTGCTACCTTACCATACAATACCTCCACATCATACAGCCTGCTACCTTACCATACAATACCTCCACACCATACAGCCTGCTACCTTACCGTACAATACCTCCACACCATACAGCCTGCTACCTTACCGTACAAGACCTCCATACCATACAGCCTGCTACCTTACCATACTATACCTCCACACCATACAGCCTGCTGCCTTACCGTACAATACCTCCACATCATACAGCCTGCTACCTTACCATACAATACCTCCACACCATACAGCCTGCTACCTTACCATACAATACCTCCCCACCATACAGCCTGCTACCTTACCATACAATACCTCCCCACCATACAGCCTGCTACCTTACCATACTATACCTCCCCACCATACAGCCTGCTACCTTACCATACAATACCTCCACATCATACAGCCTGCTACCTTACCATACAATACCTCCACACCATACAGCCTGCTACCTTACCGTACAAGACCTCCATACCATACAGCCTGCTACCTTACCGTACTATACCTCCCCGCCATACAGCCTGCTACCTTACCATACAATACCTCCACATCATACAGCCTGCTACCTTACCATACAATACCTCCACACCATACAGCCTGCTACCTTACCGTACAATACCTCCACACCATACAGCCTGCTACCTTACCGTACAAGACCTCCATACCATACAGCCTGCTACCTTACCATACTATACCTCCACACCATACAGCCTGCTGCCTTACCGTACAATACCTCCACATCATACAGCCTGCTACCTTACCATACAATACCTCCACACCATACAGCCTGCTACCTTACCGCACAAGACCTCCATACCATACAGCCTGCTACCTTACCATACTATACCTCCACACAATACAGCCTGCTGCCTTACCGTACAATACCTCCAAACAATACAGCCTGCTACCTTACCATACAATACCTGCAAAGTTATTGTAAAGACCTATAGGGTACAGGGATTTTTATGACTGAAAAAATGCCACAGGAAACCCTTACCCTGAGTTACTTCCCCCATTCTCTTTGGCCAGGGCTTCACTCAGATATGCCATCACCCCGAGTATGACCGTCTGCACGCACAGCTTGCTTGGTTTGTCCCGGAGCAAGGTAGGATTATGTCTGTCACACTGCAGGAGCTTTTGGAAACTGAGGACAGAAAACGGCCACCGGTGAACTAAGTCCTGAAGAACAAGGGTCTTCTTATCAAGGAAGGCGGCTCTAAATAAGACTGGGTACAGCTCTTTGGGGATAAAGTCCATGGAATGTCTGACGGACGCATGATCGGATACCACCTTGTGGGCACAGAAGGACACGAGGGACTGCATCACTCCTCAGCCAAAACTGCCTGCAAATAACAATCGACAACAGAACAGTTAATATTATGATTTTATTGAAGACAAAGAGTCCCTTACTAACTACAGCAGCAAGACAAATTTACATATGCAAATTAGAACTCATGAAATGACATCACATGAATACCACATATACTGGAGTCTCTGCATTCAACTTTTGCCTTTCAATCCAGGAACATAACTGATGCTAACACTAATAAGGAGTATCCAATAAGTGAAACAGGTGAAAGATTATGTTAAATTGTTGTAGTCTGATGCAATACATTTATGGATAAAACTTAAAGGGACACTATAGTCACCAGAACAACTACAGCTTATTGAATTTGTTCTGGTGAGTAGAATCATTACCGTCAGGCTTTTTGCTGTAAGCACTGTCTTTTCAGAGAAAATGCAGTGTTTACATTACAGCCTAGTGATAACTTCACTGGACACTCCTCAGATGGCTGTTGGAGATCCTTCCTGGGTCATGGCTGCCTAAAATGCATCAAAACATTCAGTATCTCCTCCCTCTGCATGCAGACACTGAACCTTCCTCATAGAGATTAATTGATTCTATTCATCTATCTGAGGAGATGCTGATTGGCCAGGGCTGAGTTTGAATCATGCTGGCTCTGCCCCGATCTGCCTCTTTGTCAGTCTCAGCCAATCCTATGGGGAAGCACTGTGATTGGATCAGGCTACCACTTCTGATGATGTCAGCAGACTGCTTGTTTTTCTGAGGCAAACAGCATGCAGATCTACAGCTTCAGGCTTGAATACAGTAAGATTTTGCTATATTTATGGAGGCATGAGGGGCCCGGGGGGCTAGATGGTCGTGTTAACACTATAGGGTCAGGAATACATGTTTGTGTTCCTGACCCTATAGTGATCTTTTAACGTTTAATTATATAACTAGAAAAGATCCATAATAAATATACCATAGTATTACTGTGAATATAAGAAACATAGAATGTGACGGCAGATAAGAACCATTCCACCATCTAATCTGACCACAAGACATAATTCTGAAAGACAAACATAACAATAACAAACACAATCAACTTTACACTAAGAAAACGATGGACAATGTGGGAAATGCTGGGCTGTGGCGTCGGTACTCAGAACCTTCAACTCCGACGGCTCAATTTACGTTATCTCCGTGTCCTCCTATTATATACACTGGTGGGCACAATTGTGGAAACCTTTTAAAATTTATATTTATGAGGTATGGGCTCATAACATCAATCTTGTTTGGAATAATGCCCTCAAATTATATTAGAAAGATAATATAATGCAATTAAAGAGTTGCATTATATATATTCTGTCAAAACTTACAGCTAAATAACCAGAAAAAAAAAAAAAACAGCTGCCTTATGTAACACGAAGTAATGTAGAATTACCGTATGTTACAATTACTGTATTACAATTCACTGCATATGCCGGTATAAAAAAACCCTAAAGGTTGACTAATATGATGAACACAGAGTTGCTGATAAATATACGGCCTAATGCTTTAATGACACAATACTTTCACCATTCTCACACCATCAACGTTAACACTGGATTTTATGCGCTTAAAGTGAAACTGTCATGGCTTACCTGGCCATACGCTCTGAGTGACACTCACCTCATTGAGTAACCGCGCTACGAGGGACACTCACTGAGAAACCGCGCTACGAGGGACACTCACTGAGTAACCGCGCTACGAGGGACACTCACTGAGTAACCGCGCTACGAGGGACACTCACCTCACTGAGTAACCGCGCTACGAGGGACACTCACCTCACTGAGTAACCGAGCTGCGAGGGACACTCACCTCACTGAGTAACCGCGCTGCGAGGGACACTCACTGAGTAACCGCGCTGCGAGCGACACTCACTGAGTAACCGCGCTGCGAGCGACACTCACTGAGTAACCGCGCTGCGAGCGACACTCACTGAGTAACCGCGCTGCGAGCGACACTCACTGAGTAACCGCGCTGCGAGCGACACTCACTGAGTAACCGCGCTGCGAGCGACACTCACTGAGTAACCGCGCTGCGAGCGACACTCACTGAGTAACCGCGCTGCGAGCGACACTCACTGAGTAACCGCGCTGCGAGCGACACTCACTGAGTAACCGCGCTGCGAGCGACACTCACTGAGTAACCGCGCTGCGAGCGACACTCACTGAGTAACCGCGCTGCGAGCGACACTCACTGAGTAACCGCGCTGCGAGCGACACTCACTGAGTAACCGCGCTGCGAGCGACACTCACTGAGTAACCGCGCTGCGAGCGACACTCACTGAGTAACCGCGCTGCGAGCGACACTCACTGAGTAACCGCGCTGCGAGCGACACTCACTGAGTAACCGCGCTGCGAGCGACACTCACTGAGTAACCGCGCTGCGAGCGACACTCACTGAGTAACCGCGCTGCGAGCGACACTCACTGAGTAACCGCGCTGCGAGCGACACTCACTGAGTAACCGCGCTGCGAGCGACACTCACTGAGTAACCGCGCTGCGAGCGACACTCACTGAGTAACCGCGCTGCGAGCGACACTCACTGAGTAACCGCGCTGCGAGCGACACTCACTGAGTAACCGCGCTGCGAGCGACACTCACTGAGTAACCGCGCTGCGAGCGACACTCACTGAGTAACCGCGCTGCGAGCGACACTCACTGAGTAACCGCGCTGCGAGCGACACTCACTGAGTAACCGCGCTGCGAGCGACACTCACTGAGTAACCGCGCTGCGAGCGACACTCACTGAGTAACCGCGATGCGAGCGACACTCACTGAGTAACCGCGCTGCGAGCGACACTCACTGAGTAACCGCGCTGCGAGCGACACTCACCGAGTAACCGCGCTGCGAGCGACACTCACTGAGTAACCGCGCTGCGAGCGACACTCACTGAGTAACCGCGCTGCGAGCGACACTCACTGAGTAACCGCGCTGCGAGCGACACTCACTGAGTAACCGCGCTGCGAGCGACACTCACTGAGTAACCGCGCTGCGAGCGACACTCACTGAGTAACCGCGCTGCGAGCGACACTCACTGAGTAACCGCGCTGCGAGCGACACTCACTGAGTAACCGCGCTGTGAGGGACACTCACCTCACTGAGTAACCGCGCTACGAGGGACACTCACCTCACTGAGTAACCGCGCTACGAGGGACACTCACCTCACTGAGTAACCGCGCTACGAGGGACACTCACCTCACTGAGTAACCGCGCTACGAGGGACACTCACTGAGTAACCGCGCTACGAGGGACACTCACTGAGTAACCGCGCTACGAGAGACACTCACTGAGTAACCGCGCTACGAGAGACACTCACTGAGTAACCGCGCTGTGAGGGACACTCACTGAGTAACCGCGCTGTGAGGGACACTCACTGAGTAACCGGGCTGTGAGGGACACTCACTGAGTAACCGCGCTGTGAGGGACACTAACTGAGTAACCGCGCTGCGAGCGACACTCACTGAGTAACCGCGCTGTGAGGGACACTCACTGAGTAACCGGGCTGTGAGGGACACTCACTGAGTAACCGCGCTGTGAGGGACACTCACTGAGTAACCGGGCTGTGAGGGACACTCACTGAGTAACCGGGCTGTGAGGGACACTCACTGAGTAACCGGGCTGTGAGGGACACTCACTGAGTAACCGGGCTGTGAGGGACACTCACTGAGTAACCGGGCTGTGAGGGACACTCACTGAGTAACCGGGCTGTGAGGGACACTAACTGAGTAACCGGGCTGTGAGGGACACTCACTGAGTAACCGGGCTGTGAGGGACACTCACTGAGTAACCGGGCTGTGAGGGACACTCACTGAGTAACCGGGCTGTGAGGGACACTCACTGAGTAACCGGGCTGTGAGGGACACTCACTGAGTAACCGGGCTGTGAGGGACACTCACTGAGTAACCGCGCTGTGAGGGACACTCACTGAGTAACCGGGCTGTGAGGGACACTCACTGAGTAACCGGGCTGTGAGGGACACTAACTGAGTAACCGCGCTGTGAGGGACACTCACTGAGTAACCGGGCTGTGAGGGACACTCACTGAGTAACCGGGCTGTGAGGGACACTCACTGAGTAACCGGGCTGTGAGGGACACTCACTGAGTAACCGGGCTGCGAGCGACACTCACTGAGTAACCGGGCTGTGAGGGACACTCACTGAGTAACCGCGCTGTGAGGGACACTCACTGAGTAACCGGGCTGTGAGGGACACTCACTGAGTAACCGAGCTGTGAGGGACACTCACTGAGTAACCGAGCTGTGAGGGACACTCACTGAGTAACCGCGCTGTGAGGGACGCTCACTGAGTAACCGGGCTGTGAGGGACGCTCACTGAGTAACCGCGCTGTGAGGGACGCTCACTGAGTAACCGGGCTGTGAGGGACGCTCACTGAGTAACCGCGCTGTGAGGGACACTCACTGAGTAACCGCGCTGTGAGGGACACTCACTGAGTAACCGGGCTGTGAGGGACACTCACTGAGTAACCGGGCTGTGAGGGACACTCACTGAGTAACCGGGCTGTGAGGGACACTCACTGAGTAACCGCGCTGTGAGGGACACTCACTGAGTAACCGGGCTGTGAGGGACACTCACTGAGTAACCGAGCTGTGAGGGACACTCACTGAGTAACCGAGCTGTGAGGGACACTCACTGAGTAACCGAGCTGTGAGGGACACTCACTGAGTAACCGCGCTGTGAGGGACGCTCACTGAGTAACCGGGCTGTGAGGGACACTCAGAGTAACCGAGCTGTGAGGGACACTCACTGAGTAACCGAGCTGTGAGGGACACTCAGAGTAACCGAGCTGTGAGGGACACTCACTGAGTAACCGAGCTGTGAGGGACACTCACTGAGTAACCGAGCTGTGAGGGACACTCAGAGTAACCGAGCTGTGAGGGACACTCACTGAGTAACCGCGCTGTGAGGGACGCTCACTGAGTAACCGGGCTGTGAGGGACACTCAGAGTAACCGAGCTGTGAGGGACACTCAGAGTAACCGAGCTGTGAGGGACACTCACTGAGTAACCGAGCTGTGAGGGACACTCACTGAGTAACCGAGCTGTGAGGGACACTCACTGAGTAACCGAGCTGTGAGGGACACTCACTGAGTAACCGGGCTGTGAGGGACACTCACTGAGTAACCGAGCTGTGAGGGACACTCACTGAGTAACCGAGCTGTGAGGGACACTCACCGAGTAACCGAGCTGTGAGGGACACTCACCGAGTAACCGGGCTGTGAGGGACACTCACTGAGTAACCGAGCTGTGAGGGACACTCACTGAGTAACCGAGCTGTGAGGGACACTCACCGAGTAACCGAGCTGTGAGGGACACTCACCGAGTAACCGGGCTGTGAGGGACACTCACCGAGTAACCGAGCTGTGAGGGACACTCACTGAGTAACCGAGCTGTGAGGGACACTCACTGAGTAACCGAGCTGTGAGGGACACTCACTGAGTAACCGAGCTGTGAGGGACACTCACTGAGTAACCGAGCTATGAGGGACACTCACCTCCCTTGGTTACCATGGATACTGCCCTAACTCTCCGTCTGATTACTCGCCCGCAGCAAACACTCACTCTCGGGAGAGGCCTTGATTTCCTAACTTACCTCAGTGAGTGCATACTCAGGCGAAGCCCGGACTCCGGATACAAACTGACCAATCACGGCATCCGGCACACATCGCACCCCAACGGCCCACGTTCATACGCGCTCTCTCATTCGTTAAACTGCTAATGACGTCAGAACCGCCATCTTGGTGGTGGCGAAGCATTTGTAAACAACTGGAAAGTGAAACTGAACGCCCAGTGACACCATATAATAATAATAATAATAGTATATCAAATATAATAATAATAATATATAATAATAATACTATATTATAATAACAATAATATATAATATATAATATATAATAATAATACTATATAATATTAATAATAATAATATAATAATAATAATATATAATAATAATATATAAATTATATATATATATATATATATATAATATATAATAATCATATATAATAATAATCTTAATATATAATGTAAAATACTAATAAAATATATAATAATGAAAATATATACTAATAATATAATAATAATATAATACATAATGTGAGCTATATAATAATATATAATAAAAATATATAATAATATATACTAATAATATATAATAATAATATATAATACATACTGTGAGCTATATAATAATATATAATACTAATACAAATATATAATAATATATAATAGTAATATATAATACTAATAATAATATATAATACATAGTGTGAGCTATATAATAATAATATATAATACATAGTGTGAGCTATATAGTAATATATAATAATAATTTATGATATATATAATACATACTGTGAGCTGTATAAGAATATAATAATAATATAATATATAATAATATAATACATAGTGTGAGCTATATAATAATAATATATAATACATAGTGTGAGCTATATAATAATATATAATAATAATTTATAATATAGAATACATACTGTGAGCTGTATAAGAATATAATAATAATTCAATATATAATAATATAATACATAGTGTGAGCTATATAATAATATATAATAATAATTTATGATATATATATAATACATACTGTGAGCTGTATAATAATATAATAATAATATAATATATAATAATATAATACATAGTGTGAGCTATATAATAATAATATATAATACATAGTGTGAGCTATATAATAATAATAATTTATAAAATAGAATACATACTGTGAGCTGTATAAGAATATAATAATAATACAATATATAATAATATAATACATAGTGTGAGCTATATAATAATAATATATAATACATAGTGTGAGCTATATGATATATAATAATAATAATAATTTATGATATCTATAATACATACTGTGAGCTGTATAAGAATATAATAATAATATAATACATAGTGTGAGCTATACAGAAGAAAAAAGTGGTTTGCAAACAATGCAAAACAACCCTTGTGGCTATAAAACAGGGAAAAATATATATAAAATATAAATACCCCAATTCAGGAAGTGCAAAAGACTCCTCAATGTCTCTGATATTGGAAATAAAAAATACTAAAAAGCACAACCTAAAAAATACAAACGGGAGACCAATAGTGCAGACTGAAAATAAAAATACGTAATATAAAAAGCTAAAAATACACTCACAAACAAACGTAAAAAATAGGCAGGGTATAGTCAGTCCTCTTCGGATGCTTCTTCCCTTTTCAGTGTGGGAACAGTTGCTTAAAATGAAGCACAAAGACGGACCATAGTGTAAAAATGTATGATATTAAAGATAAAGCTTTATTGGACACACTTACAAAATAATAGTAGTAAAAAGGCACTTCAAATCCACATCGATGTCTTCCACCAAGGGAACGGTTTCATCATCCAACAATTCCAAAAGACACCAGAGATGAAGAGATCCACAATTAATAATAAAAATATAAAATAAAGCTTGCCACCCTACGCGTTTCGTCTGTTAAGACTTCGTCAGGGGCTTGTGGCATCAATATACACATAATACATACATACACAAAATTTAAATACCCTGCCTTAAAAAACAAACAGCCAGTCCTGGAGATTTCTTCAGTCAGAAACAGCTGTAGAAAATTTCCTCTATCCGATTTTCGCGCTCAGAAGGTCGCGTGCGTTCCAAGCCTCCTTTTCAAACAAACCCGGAAGTCCTAGTCCGTCTCTGCGTGGAACGCATATGCGTTCCACTTCGTCGGAGGGCAGGAAATGGGATTCTTAATTGGTGCGCACATGTGAGTTCATTTCTCCGTGGAACGCAAATGTGTTCCACTCCATCGGAAACCGGAAAGTTCTTCAATGGTGCGCAAGTCAGTCCCTATGGAACGCATATGCGTTCCAAAAGATCGTAATGTTCTGTTCTATAAATATAGAGTGCAAATGCGCTCCAAAAGGAGAAAAATGTGTCATAAAACCAATGGATACAAACACATAAAACATATCAAGTTCTTAAAATCAAATATATATAAAAAGTAATACATATATAAAATTCGAGAGAGATATACATTCATAAATATTTATAAAAAACATGCCATATCAAAATCTACATTCATACCTTCTGGTTGTATAGTTTTCAAGGTATGAATCCAAAAGCCTTCTCTTTGTCTTAATTTTAAAACCAGGAGGGGGCGGGGCCTGACTGCAGAAGGGAGCAGACGCATGTCGCTGCTGCTCCCGTGGCTGACCCGATCTAAAGCTGATTTTCGACAAACGGAGGCCGCGATTAGACTCCTGCTGGATCCCACTCGACTGGGGAACCCGAGACCTACAAATAGACACCACACGCGTGGATCTTGACAACGGGTCAGAGCCCCCTAATGTTGCGGCCTACAAGCATGGCGGCGGTGGGGGAGACGGCCGCTCTCCCGCCGTCCACAACTACAGCAAAGCTAAATCTGGACTGCCGTTCCCCCCCCTATGGACCGGCGGGGGTTATCCCGGTCCAGACCAAGCGGACACGCGCAATCCATCGACCTGCAGCTGCCCACTCAAGCCTGGGTTCTGAACACTCCAGACCCGGCAACATGGCGGACGCAACCCAGCCCACGAGGCCAGCGCCCACGAACCCGCAACCCACGAGCCTAGACCTGGCATTTCAGCGATTCTGGGACAGGTGGGAGCAACTCTTAGCGAGACCCTTCCTTTTACCTGAAGGTCCGACAGGGGACACGGTGAAGCAGAGGAAGAGCGGGCCTACTCCGGGCAATGCTCACCCTCCTATCCCGACAACGACCACCGGCCTAACACCTGGCCCGAGGGTCAACGGGAGATTACCTCCACGGCATCGACCACACCGCCGGAGGCCCGACCGCCGCTGGCGGCGCAGAACCACCAGGGCTCTCCGTGGCGCCCCTCCAGGGAAAAACTCGGCCTACAGGTACACCCGAGTTTGTGGCACCGAGATGCAGACCCCACATGAGGCCTGGGATCAGGCGGAGGTCCTCACACCCACGCAACGCACCTGCACCCTGCGGATCCTTCCAGCTACAAACACCACAAGACCACGGGAAGGGATCGGCTGAGGAAACGGGCCGAGACCAGCGACCAAGCCAGGAGCTGTGCACCCCGCCAGGACTGATCCACGAGGTCTATGACACCGTCTCTGTCGGGATACCCTGACCCAATGATGCTCCCATGTCCCAATATGACATTTAGCCGGACTCATAAATATCATTGTTGTGCAACACTAGTGCATCTGTTTGGCATTGTAAACCCTATTGCTAGCATTTTCCATGGGACTTAGATCGTTACCTATGCTTTTATATCTAGTCCGTCAAACCAGTCTTAAGACCGTGCCTACTTAGGATCATTATGCATATTATATTATACGTTCATAGCACTGGGCATGACCTGGATATTCCCGCCATACTAATTGGCTTTATATAGCTACCCTCTGGTGCCACATACTTTTTAACGCTGTTATGGGGTTAGATAGGCTTCGCGCCACAGATATAATCGGGGTATGTCCTGGTATGTTATGTTACTTTACTGTTTTATTTTGCACGCAGCAACTGGCCCTCGACACATAACGTGTTAATGACGAGCACATTTAATCCTCGCACACGCCATGTTGGCCACAGCTTAGCCTTACTCTCCCAGCCACCTTATCTGGGCTAGTCTGCAAAGCCGCTGAAATTTCTATCGCTAAGCTGCCCTGTTTAATAACCGTCTAGTCTTGCTCATATGGTATTCAATGGGACAGCCCTGCATAGGAGTCGTTGTACCGTGTCACTGTGATACCGGAGAAACTGACGGAAGCGAAGCACAGAGAGATGGACACAGGTTTCTTCAGGAAGGAAGAGATTCTTTATTGGATCACCGATCGGGACTCAGAGGGACTAACGTCACCAAAATACAGCAAGTTCTGAGCACCGGACAATAGTGCAGGCTCCTTATATAGGCACATAACTCCTCCCATATTAAGCTCCACCCGCACATTCTCTTGACCAATCAACACAAATAAGAATTAACTTCCTGTTTGACCGCATGGCTTGTCCAGCACAATGGAGGAGGGGGAATACTACATCCTGTATTCTTGCACATGCTCCGTACACTACTGATCGTATCTTGCCTCGTGCAACCAACTGATCGATACGTCAGCATATGCACGTACACATGCCACGTGGTAATCTCGGCCTACTAAATTTATTTTTACCGAGATTCCACCACATTCCCCCCTTTGATGCCTCTTGATATTTCACAATTACTTGAGGCATCACTTAACCTTGGTTTGCATACACCGCAAGTTACCATGAACCAGACCAGACTTATCTTATGATGTGAATCTTTTAACACTCATCTTCCTGCATTGGTTCTCCCTGATCTAGAGCCTTATACTTATAAATCGCCATTATCTGTGCAGCAGCCTTCCTCTCTGCTATATTTTCTATCAGGCTTTGCACAGACCTAACTACTAAGGGTATAAGACACAGCAGGAGTAGACACAACATTAAAATCAGTAGGACTCCACCTACCACTGCCTTAAGCCCTCCAAACCACTCATACCAGCTACCAAACCAACTACTTGGATTATACCCTTTCCATACCTGAGTAGGCACATGCGCTAGTTTAACCATATGGCTAGTAAGCTCAGCTATTGCTTGCCCTTCGTCGTCTATTTGAAGACAGCAATTGCTCAGGTTAAACTTCCCACATACACCTCCCTCTACTGCCAAAAGGTAATCCAAGGCTAATCTATTTTGGTAGACTGCCGTCCTCATCCTGGTGTTATGCTTCGCTAGAAGATTGAGCGCTTGTGATGTCTCGTTGGTGATAATCTCAACCACCGCCTGTAATCTTATAATACGGTTGAGCATATAAATAGGGGTTCTGTAACCAAAGGTACCATCCTCAGCCCACGTGGCTGGCCCATAATAATCTATGATACGCTGGGGAGGCCATTCATTATCTTCCCAGGTGCCTATCTCTATGGGTCCCCTTTTCTTCCTATGATTCACATCATACACTTTAACACCTAAAGTCTCACCTGTTTCAATCGGTAACAAGAAGAAGGATGGTTTGAGCATACCCAACACACATGCCCCTTCCCAGTCCTGTGGCAACTCCGAATAGGCTTTCTTACCACAGATCCAGTACAAATTTGCTGGGGCTCTCCAGGTAGATGTGATGGATAAATCAAACCACACATCCTTTAAATTGGCGTATCTAGCAAACGGGTTAGATGGTTCTGAGACATTTGAAGCCGACCACCAGGTTGTATTCTTTGTATCATCATCATAAGCTTTTTGCCCTAGACAAGTTAATTCTCCTACAGAAGTGTTATACATTATTCCTTTCCTTGCTATGCAAACATAACCTATGATGGAGGTCTTTAATCTCCACTCAGATTTACCTCTAACACTCATATGATAATCGGCTTGTGTAGATATTAATTGGTCAACTGCCTCAGAACCGGACATTACCTCCTTTGCTTCCCAAGGCCATTGGTCTCCCATGTTAGTACCTCCACACACATAGCAGTTGGTAACATTAAGACTACCGGCAATACTTTCAGCTAAATCGATGAACAGGTTTTTAGCATTATGGGGGATCTTATTATCTATACTCATCTCTTCATAAAAGGAATGGTATACTTGATGAGTTTGGGAGGATACCGTATCAGTCTCTATCCCTATAAACAATAATGTCCCAGGATCTAAACCCGTCCCGTATATCTGAAGCCCGAATAAATTGCCATATTTGTCTAAGAACTTATCGGGGTTATTTATAAGTATATGGATGGGATTACATTCCATAGACTTACAATATGGGCTAGTCGGCAACTTAGTCACTATCATGTCTTTGTCTACTGTCTGTCCCCAAGTCGCCCACCCCACACAAGACCAATATGGGCAAAAGTTATAATCTTTATTTGGGCATCTAGGACTTACATATTTATTTTTACTACTGGGACAAATATATTTATCATTAGACCCATACGTCCTCTCCCATCTAAGATCCCCACATACATTCCACGGCTTTCTACCACTTGATATCGCCTTACACGCATCAAATAGCAGAACACCCAAAGAATGTACGGATTCTAACACCGTCTTATTAATTAGGGTCCCCTGAGGATCTCCATTCCTGAGAGTCAACCAAATTGTACGAGGTTGATACTCTGGACTGAAGCACTTAGGTTCTCCTACTCCTAAATGGCACACACTATAGTCTATATTTAAGTATCTACATCTCGATACATCTCCTTTACACTCGTATTGTGAATGCCAGATTAGGGTTTGGGAAATATGGTTACCTGTTCTCGTAGTCTTAATGCATACCTCACAGCTAGGAGTGTCGGTACCTCTACCTTCCTGAATATAAAAACACATATAAATAAACACTATCAAAAGCACATCTTTCGCCGTCATCCTCAGTCTTCGTCCGTGCGAAGGCGCCTCAGCTTCCAGGATGTGAGGGCTGCAGGGAATGGAGTCCTGCTCGTCTTCACAGGTGTCCCTTCGAGACTTTCCTGGCTTATATACTATGCGTTGGTAAGCGGACAGGCTTTATTATGGCCTTCTCACTCACGCACCAAATCCCTGTAACAATAAAATTTGTAATCCACACGATTCCTCGTTACTCCGACTGAGTAGTGCGTTTTAACCGGATCTTGCAGGGATTCTCTGGATCTGCTGTAACTTGCCAAGAATCGACTGCTGCTGGTTTAACCCTGGAGTGATGTATCCACGGAGTCACTTCGGCTACTTTTATCGCTGTAGGGGTAGACAAAAGAACAACATAAGGACCTCTCCACTTGGGCCCTAACGGTACATTATTCCACTCTTTAATCCACACTTGATCTCCTGGATGATAACTATGAACAGGGGGATAAATATTCACAGGTAATCTATCTTGTACCCATTTCTGTACCTCCTCCATAGTCTTACCCAACTCTACAACCTGCTGCCGGGTAATTCCTTCTCCCAACTGACTCAAATCCCCCCTTAAGTTACCAAGTACGGGAGGTGGTCGCCCATACATAATTTCAAAAGGAGAGAGGCCCATCCTTCTGGTAGGGGTACTGCGGATTCGCAATAGAGCTATGGGTAAGAGAACGTTCCACTTAAGTTGGGTTTCCTGACACATTTTAGCCAACTGGTTCTTAATAGTTCTATTCATTCTCTCTACCTTACCAGAACTCTGGGGTCTATATGCAGTATGAAGCCTCCACTTTATACCAAGCATATGAGTCAGTTGTTGTAGGCACTGATGAACAAAAGCTGGACCATTGTCCGATCCTATAGAACAGGGTAGTCCATATCGGGGTATTATTTCTCGTAGCAGGAATCTTACAACTTCTCCTGCTTTCTCTGTACGAGTAGGACATGCTTCTACCCAGCCTGAATAGGTGCACACAATTACCAACAGGTAACGATGTCCACCCGATTTAGGCATCACTGTAAAGTCTATTTGTAGATCGGACATGGGGAGTCCCCCCATAAACTGGACTCCTGGTGGCTTTACTGGTCCTTGTCTTGCATTATTTTTAGCACACGTTACACATCTTCGTACAATGGCCTGAGTCAAGTTGGACAATCTTGGTATGTAGAAATGTTTTCTAAGAGATTCTTCAGTACTGTCTCTCCCAGAATGTGTCCCGTTATGATAATTTTGGACAATTTCTACCGCTAGTGATGCTGGTATGACTATTCTTCCATCTTCTAGCTGATACCACTTGTTCTCCAAATACTTTCCTGGTTCAGTCTTTAACCACTCCTCTTCTTGAGCTGTATAAACTGGAGTCCATTGGGACAGTGGAGTTGGTATAAGAGCAGCTATATGCCCCACATACTCCTGTCTTCCTGATTCAGCAGCACGCTTAGCTGCACTATCTGCCATCCGATTTCCCTTGGTTACATCACCATCTCCTCTCAGATGCGCTCGACAATGTATGATACCGACTTCTTTCGGCTCCCACACTGCTTCCAATAGTTGTAGGATTTCAGCTGCGTATTTGATTTCTTTGCCTTCTGAATTCAGTAGTCCTCTTTCTTTATACAAAGCTCCGTGGGCATGAGTGGTTAAAAACGCATATTTGGAGTCCGTGTAGATGTTCACTCTTAAACCTTCAGCCAATTGTAACGCTCGTGTCAGTGCTATCAATTCTGCCTTTTATGCTGATGTTCCTTTCGCCAGTGGCCGAGCTTCTATCACCTTGTCTATTGTTGTTACTGCATATCCTGCATAGCGGATCCCTTCTTTCACATAACTACTGCCGTCGGTGTAATATTGAACATCGGGGTTCTGGATGGGAAAATCACGAAGATCTGGTCTACTTGAGAATACTTCATCCATTACTTCCAAACAATCATGTTGACTTTCAGTAGGTTGTGGCAAAAGGGTAGCTGGATTTAAGATGTTTACAGTCTCTAAATGCACTCTTGGGTTTTCACACAACATTGCTTGATACTTGGTCATACGGCTGTTACTAAACCAATGATTTCCTTTGTAATCCAACAACGTCTGTACTGCATGTGGGACTCGTACATAAAGTTCTTGACCCAGAGTGAGTTTATCGGCTTCAGCTACTAGCAGGGCGGCTGCAGCTACGGCTCTTAGACAAGGTGGAAGTCCGCTGGCCACTGCATCCAATTGCTTAGACATGTAGGCAACAGGTCTTTGCCATGATCCCAAGTACTGTGTCAATACTCCCACAGCCATTCTTCTTTGCTCGTGTACATATAAGTAGAATGGTCGTGTGTGATCAGGTAGACCTAATGCTGGGGCACTCATCAAAGCCTTCTTCACATCTTCAAATGCCGTTTGCTGTTCTTGGGTCCATAAGAAGGGGTCGTGCTCTGTACCTTTGATAGCTGCGTACAGAGGTTTTGCCAGTATCGCATAGCTGGGAATCCATATCCTACAGAAGCCTGCTGCCCCCAAGAATTCTCGCACTTGTCTTCTATTCTTGGGTATTGGTATTTGGCAGACAGCTTCTTTTCTCTCTGGCCCCATAATTCTTTGACCTTCAGAGATATGGAATCCCAGATATTTGACAGTTGGCAAACACAACTGAGCCTTCTTTCTAGACACCTTGTATCCTGCCTTCCAGAGAATGTGCAGTAGATCGTGCGTTGCTTGCTGACAGATTTCTTTTGTAACTGCTGCTATCAACAAGTCATCTACATATTGTAACAATACACACTCTCCTGGGATGGACTCGAAATCCAGTAGATCTTGACTTAGGGCTGAACCAAATAGGGTAGGTGAATTTTTAAACCCTTGGGGCAGTCTTGTCCAAGTCATCTGGCGTTTTGAGCCCGTTACAGCGTTCTCCCATTGGAAAGCGAAAATACATTGACTTTCTGCGGCAATTCAGAGGCAAAAGAAGGCATCTTTGAGGTCTAAGACTGTAAAGTAGGTAGCCCCGCCCGGAATTAAAGCAAGCAGGTTATATGGATTGGGTACAACTGGATGTATACTAACAACCGCATCATTGACTGCTCTCAAGTCCTGCACAGGTCGATACTCATCTGTACCGGGCTTTTGAACAGGCAGCAATGGGGTGTTCCAGGGGGAAGTACAGAATTTTAGGATACCATACCGTATGAACTTATCCAGATAGGATTGGATGTTCTTCTTAGCCTTCTGCGGGATGTGGTATTGTCTTAGGCTCACTGGATAAACCCCAAGTTTTAGTTCAATTTTTATAGGTGGAATATTGCGGGCCAGTCCTGGTGGGTTGTTCTCTGCCCAAACTCCTGGTATGTTAAATAATGTCTCATCACTCCTAGGGTTTTGGCTAGTCAACACTGTATAAAGTCGCCACTCTTCTTCCTTTGGTACGGATAATGTCATGATACCTGAAGGTCCATTAAACTTTAAAGATGTTGTTCCATTTGGTAGGAACGTAATCTGCGCTTGTAATTTTGATAGCATATCACGTCCCAGCAATTGGACTGGACATTCAGGCATATAAAGGAATTGATGTTTTACTACGTGGCCTCCCAATGTACAGAGTCGACTTTTAAGAACCGGTTTTTCAGCACTTCTTCCAGTTGCTCCTATCACAGTAATAGTCCTTCCAGATGGAGGAGCAACTAGATTAGTCACCACTGAATGTTCAGCACCAGTGTCGATCATGAACGCACTCCTTTTCCCCCCTATTGATACATCGACCATAGGCTCCGCTCGACCAAGGGGGATGGAGCCCGGTCGGTATCAATAGTCCTCCATGACCGTGTCAGCCAATCCTACGAAGTCCCTGCCTTCTCTATCGCGGGACCTTTGCGCTGCTGGAATATACCTGTCTTCCCTAACACTTCCTCTGTTCCCATTACTCCCTCTATTACCATTACTCCCTCCGGGGCCTCCTCTACCTCTCGCTCTGCCTCTAAAGTTTCCGTAACCTGTCCTAGGTCTGTCTCTCTCACACTGTTCTCTTCGAGGACACTCATTTCTCCAATGCCCTTCTTCCCTACAGTATGCGCACTGATTTCTACTTAGAGGTTCCTCATTCCATCTACTATCGCCTCTATCTGGGCCCCGTCTATCTACGCCTGCGATCGCTACCGCTAGCATATCAGCCTTTTTACGCATCTTGCGCTCTTCCTCTTTCTTACTTTCTGTTTCCCTATTCATATAAACCTTATTCGCTACCTCCATTAGTTGGGTGATTGACATACCTGCAAACCCTTCTAACTTTTGTAGCTTGCGCTTAATATCTCCGTAAGCTTGGCTGACAAAGGCGGAGTTCACCATTCGGGAATTATCTGCATCTTCCGGATTAAAGGGGGTATACAAGCGGTATGCCTCCAATAATCGGTCATAAAAGACACTGGGCGCTTCATCGCTTTTCTGAATCACCTCAACTGTCTTCGACATGTTAATAGCTTTCTTTCCTCCGGCTTTCATGCCAGCAATTATAGCGTCTCTATAGGCTCTGAGTTGAACCATATCAGCACCATTTACGTTCCAATCGGGATCGGTGTTGGGATAATGTGTTGCGGCCCATGCTGATGGATTGGCTTGGTTTAAAGTACGGGCTTTATCCTCTAGTGCTTTAATGGCTGCTTGATTTATTCTTGTCCTTTCCTCATTGTTAAACAAAGTCATTAATAACTGCTGGCAATCAGCCCATGTCGGGTTATGTGTCTGTACTATTGAGGTGAACAGATCAGTCATAGCTTGTGGTTTCTCAGTATACGAGGAATTGTGGGTCTTCCAATTTAAAAGATCGGTTGTCGTGAATGGGACATATACAAAGACTGGGTCAGCATGTGCCATTTGGCCTGCGGCATCGATATAGGCTGACCCAGGATTCAGACGAAGAGGCATCTGATAGTGTTTTAATTGTTGGGCACCGGTCAACTGTCGGGTCTGTATGGGGCTACGTGGAGGGGCGTCAGTCATAGGTTCCAGTCGGGGAGAAATAGGGTATGGGGATGTGGGAGCTTGGTTTTGGGAAAAGGTTGTAAATAAAACACTTCGAGCCGAGCTAGATGAAGCTTGACCGGAAGTCTGAAGTGGCGCCAAATCAGGATATTCGTTTTTAATGGGGGTTGGTTCTGATTCCGGAAGGGGAGATTTAGTACGAGGGGGGGTGGATCCTGTACTGGAGGAGGAAGCGGAAGTGGATGGGGGTAATGAGGGGAGGGTTGCAGGACTTCCTGCGTTTGCGTCACTTCCTCTTAACGGAAAGTAAGGGGGCGGCAAAGGGATCTCGGACTCAGGGGGCGTGTCCAAAATGGGCCTAACACCAGTCCTAGTGGACGAACAAGTCCTAGCTACCATGAGGCGACATTGCTCCTCGTGGCATGTCCGGAGCCATTTTGGCGAGTCATTTACGGCCTGTCTCCAACAATCAACATAAGGAAACTGGCCGTAAAGTTCAGGCCTACCTGATACAGCCACGTGTAAGCGCTGTACCAGAGTTGGATCCAAACTGCCACGTGGCGGCCATGCCGCAACCAAAGTAGGCCACTCCCTAGTACACAAAGTGACCAAACGTACAGGAGACATTTTAACCCCAAAATCACAAGTTTTGAATCCCTTTTTAAAATTCTTCACCATACAACCTAAGGGATCCGGAATCGTTGACTGCGACGCACCCATACTTAACAATGGAACGTCGTCGACAACGAATACTATACACGCGTACTATTCAACAGTCACACCCGTTTCCTCTGGCAACAGCACCACGTGGTACGGTTACCAAGTGAAACGTACACAATAACAATAAACACTCAGGGAATTCCCGTACACACACAGCTGTTACACCAGTCACTATATAATCAATATTATGCCCTTTGGCGTAACTATACAGTCACCCACGCTATAATTCTCTATATACGAATTACCCGTCTATAACACACCCCAGTAACATCGTCTTTTACAAATAGCGGTTAC
This sequence comes from Pelobates fuscus, assembly GCF_036172605.1. Lineage (NCBI taxonomy): Eukaryota > Metazoa > Chordata > Amphibia > Anura > Pelobatidae > Pelobates > Pelobates fuscus. The sequence continues at coordinate 9,037,219 of NC_086320.1, read as the reverse complement.
AGTACGGTTAGCATAGGTCAAAGCACAAGTTAAGGTCACAATACAATTATTAGTGGTTATGGTGTTAAACATGCAATAGACGACAATGATTAGTACTTATATACAGTGTCAGTAAATATACAGGGTTATGGTACCGTGCACTATAATACAGCAACACACTATTAACACTCTCGCTAGACGGCTGAGCTCGCGCTATCTAACAAGATATACACTTTACTAAACAATCGTTAACACATTTACAATTCCCAACTAAACTATTGGCCAGTACCTTGAATGGACTACCTAAAAACAATCTACATACGTTTTGGTTAGCCACACTGCCCAATCACCACATATATAGCGAGCTAGAGGACCGAATTTACACAGACGCCTCTTAGTCGCACTATCAAAAGTCTAGTGGGTTCCAAATTTACACGCCTTCCCACTTAGCCCAGATAGAATGAGAGCTAGCGAACCGAATTTACACAGACGCCGCTTAGTCTCCCGGTCCCTCCGACCTAGCGAACAAAATATACACCCTAGAACGCTAGTCCAGACAAGACACCGGTGTCCGGCTAGGGCTATTTACACCAGAGCCCCGCCTGACTAACAAAATCAAACGGTTTGACTAAAGAGCGTTCGATCGAGCGGTGCGCCTTCGCTCCTTCCCTCCGACAGAGGGGGCAGATACACAGATTCAAAACCCCTTTGGGCCTACCGCACAATCGGTATACCCCTAGTGGGTCCTGCCGTCTAAAACAGCAGTTGTCTTACCTCCTCGTTCCTGAACCTGAGTTCACACTCATCGACGGGGACACCCCAGCACTTCTCACGTAGAGGCCGATGATCTCCTGGACAACAGACCAGTGGCGCCGAGACGAAGGGAGGTCCACGCAGAAGTTCAGGGGTGCAGCCGTAGAGAACGTGGGCAAAGATAGACCGTCTCACGCCTCTGCCTCTCAGCTACCGTTGAACGATGAGCTTCCCGGCCAATGCACCAAATGATACCGGAGAAACTGACGGAAGCGAAGCACAGAGAGATGGACACAGGTTTCTTCAGGAAGGAAGAGATTCTTTATTGGATCACCGATCGGGACTCAGAGGGACTAACGTCACCAAAATACAGCAAGTTCTGAGCACCGGACAATAGTGCAGGCTCCTTATATAGGCACATAACTCCTCCCATATTAAGCTCCACCCGCACATTCTCTTGACCAATCAACACAAATAAGAATTAACTTCCTGTTTGACCGCATGGCTTGTCCAGCACAATGGAGGAGGGGGAATACTACATCCTGTATTCTTGCACATGCTCCGTACACTACTGATCGTATCTTGCCTCGTGCAACCAACTGATCGATACGTCAGCATATGCACGTACACATGCCACGTGGTAATCTCGGCCTACTAAATTTATTTTTACCGAGATTCCACCACAACTGTGCAGCCTGTATATTTCAACTTTACACAACTCTTAGATACCTTAGCCTGATCTTAGCATGTACTTCAATATCCTGCAACTGTATAACCATCTGACGTATTTTACACATAAAATGAGGCTAGCACCATCTAGAGATAATATGCCTTGCATTGTATTACCCCCGAATTGTTTGATACTTTATTGTCTCCTTTTCTACGTTCTGTACCCACATAACTTTATGCCTCAATAAAAAAGAGATTTACAAAAAAAAATAAAAATTTTAAAACCAGATCCCCACCTCTCCCATCTAAAGACACCTTCTCAATCCCAATACATGAAAAATTGTTTGGATTAAAATTCTGACATCTGTTGCAGTGAACGGGAACTGAATGAGTTAACAATTGATTTTTAATATTATTAAAGTGCTCTAGGAATCTTTTTTTTACTAATCTAATTGTCCGTCCAACATATTGAATACCGCAACCACATGTTAGTAGATAAACCACACGTGTGGCTCATGCAAAAGTTGTAATCATAGGAATTATAAAACCCAATATTTTTGCAGTACACAAACGAAAAAGAAATTTAAAATTAAAGAATATATCACATGTAATTCCACACGTGTGGTTTATCTACTAACATGTGGTTGCGGTATTCAATATGTTGGACGGACAATTAGATTAGTAAAAAAAAGATTCCTAGAGCACTTTAATAATATTAAAAATCAATTGTTAACTCATTCAGTTCCCGTTCACTGCAACAGATGTCAGAATTTTAATCCAAACAATTTTTCATGTATTGGGATTGAGAAGGTGTCTTTAGATGGGAGAGGTGGGGATCTGGTTTTAAAATTAAGACAAAGAGAAGGCTTTTGGATTCATACCTTGAAAACTATACAACCAGAAGGTATGAATGTAGATTTTGATATGGCATGTTTTTTATAAATATTTATGAATGTATATCTCTCTCGAATTTTATATTTGTATTACTTTTTATATATATTTGATTTTAAGAACTTGATATGTTTTATGTGTTTGTATCCATTGGTTTTATGACACATTTTTCTCCTTTTGGAGCGCATTTGCACTCTATATTTATAGAACAGAACATTACGATCTTTTGGAACGCATATGCGTTCCATAGGGACTGACTTGCGCACCATTGAAGAACTTTCCGGTTTCCGATGGAGTGGAACACATTTGCGTTCCACGGAGAAATGAACTCACATGTGCGCACCAATTAAGAATCCCATTTCCTGCCCTCCGACGAAGTGGAACGCATATGCGTTCCACGCAGAGACGGACTAGGACTTCCGGGTTTGTTTGAAAAGGAGGCTTGGAACGCACGCGACCTTCTGAGCGCGAAAATCGGATAGAGGAAATTTTCTACTGCTGTTTCTGACTGAAGAAATCTCCAGGACTGGCTGTTTGTTTTTTAAGGCAGGGTATTTAAATTTTGTGTATGTATGTATTATGTGTATATTGATGCCACAAGCCCCTGACGAAGTCTTAACAGACGAAACGCGTAGGGTGGCAAGCTTTATTTTATATTTTTATTATTAATTGTGGATCTCTTCATCTCTGGTGTCTTTTGGAATTGTTGGATGATGAAACCGTTCCCTTGGTGGAAGACATCGATGTGGATTTGAAGTGCCTTTTTACTACTATTATTTTGTAAGTGTGTCCAATAAAGCTTTATCTTTAATATCATACATTTTTACACTATGGTCCGTCTTTGTGCTTCATTTTAAGCAACTGTTCCCACACTGAAAAGGGAAGAAGCATCCGAAGAGGACTGAGTATACCCTGCCTATTTTTTACGTTTGTTTGTGAGTGTATTTTTAGCTTTTTATATTACGTATTTTTATTTTCAGTCTGCACTATTGGTCTCCCTTTTGTATTTTTTAGGTTGTGCTTTTTAGTAATTTTTATAGTGTGAGCTATATAATATATAATAATAATTTATAATATATAATACATACTGTGAGCTGTATAATAATATAATATATTTAATATATTATAAGAATATATAATACATAGTGTGAGCTAAATAATAATAATGTATAATAAAATACATACTGTGAGCTGAGTAACCACGCTATGAGTGACCCTCAACTCGCTGAGTAACCATGCAATGAGTGACACTCACTAAGTAATCACGCTGTTAGTAACACTCACCTCCCTACTGTCTCTCCCAGAATGTGTCCCGTTATGATAATTTTGGACAATTTCTACCGCTAGTGATGCTGGTATGACTATTCTTCCATCTTCTAGCTGATACCACTTGTTCTCCAAATACTTTCCTGGTTCAGTCTTTAACCACTCCTCTTCTTGAGCTGTATAAACTGGAGTCCATTGGGACAGTGGAGTTGGTATAAGAGCAGCTATATGCCCCACATACTCCTGTCTTCCTGATTCAGCAGCACGCTTAGCTGCACTATCTGCCATCCGATTTCCCTTGGTTACATCACCATCTCCTCTCAGATGCGCTCGACAATGTATGATACCGACTTCTTTCGGCTCCCACACTGCTTCCAATAGTTGTAGGATTTCAGCTGCGTATTTGATTTCTTTGCCTTCTGAATTCAGTAGTCCTCTTTCTTTATACAAAGCTCCGTGGGCATGAGTGGTTAAAAACGCATATTTGGAGTCCGTGTAGATGTTCACTCTTAAACCTTCAGCCAATTGTAACGCTCGTGTCAGTGCTATCAATTCTGCCTTTTATGCTGATGTTCCTTTCGCCAGTGGCCGAGCTTCTATCACCTTGTCTATTGTTGTTACTGCATATCCTGCATAGCGGATCCCTTCTTTCACATAACTACTGCCGTCGGTGTAATATTGAACATCGGGGTTCTGGATGGGAAAATTGGTTCTGGGGGTTGGTTCTGATTCCGGAAGGGGAGATTTAGTACGAGGGGGGGTGGATCCTGTACTGGAGGAGGAAGTGGAAGTGGATGGGGGTAATGAGGGGAGGGTTGCAGGACTTCCTGCGTTTGCGTCACTTCCTCTTAACGGAAAGTAAGGGGGCGGCAAAGGGATCTCGGACTCAGGGGGCGTGTCCAAAATGGGCCTAACACCAGTCCTAGTGGACGAACAAGTCCTAGCTACCATGAGGCGACATTGCTCCTCGTGGCATGTCCGGAGCCATTTTGGCGAGTCATTTACGGCCTGTCTCCAACAATCAACATAAGGAAACTGGCCGTAAAGTTCAGGCCTACCTGATACAGCCACGTGTAAGCGCTGTACCAGAGTTGGATCCAAACTGCCACGTGGCGGCCATGCCGCAACCAAAGTAGGCCACTCCCTAGTACACAAAGTGACCAAACGTACAGGAGACATTTTAACCCCAAAATCACAAGTTTTGAATCCCTTTTTAAAATTCTTCACCATACAACCTAAGGGATCCGGAATCGTTGACTGCGACGCACCCATACTTAACAATGGAACGTCGTCGACAACGAATACTATACACGCGTACTATTCAACAGTCACACCCGTTTCCTCTGGCAACAGCACCACGTGGTACGGTTACCAAGTGAAACGTACACAATAACAATAAACACTCAGGGAATTCCCGTACACACACAGCTGTTACACCAGTCACTATATAATCAATATTATGCCCTTTGGCGTAACTATACAGTCACCCACGCTATAATTCTCTATATACGAATTACCCGTCTATAACACACCCCAGTAACATCGTCTTTTACAAATAGCGGTTACAGTACGGTTAGCATAGGTCAAAGCACAAGTTAAGGTCACAATACAATTATTAGTGGTTATGGTGTTAAACATGCAATAGACGACAATGATTAGTACTTATATACAGTGTCAGTAAATATACAGGGTTATGGTACCGTGCACTATAATACAGCAACACACTATTAACACTCTCGCTAGACGGCTGAGCTCGCGCTATCTAACAAGATATACACTTTACTAAACAATCGTTAACACATTTACAATTCCCAACTAAACTATTGGCCAGTACCTTGAATGGACTACCTAAAAACAATCTACATACGTTTTGGTTAGTCACACTGCCCAATCACCACATATATAGCGAGCTAGAGGACCGAATTTACACAGACGCCTCTTAGTCGCACTATCAAAAGTCTAGTGGGTTCCAAATTTACACGCCTTCCCACTTAGCCCAGATAGAATGAGAGCTAGCGAACCGAATTTACACAGACGCCGCTTAGTCTCCCGGTCCCTCCGACCTAGCGAACAAAATATACACCCTAGAACGCTAGTCCAGACAAGACACCGGTGTCCGGCTAGGGCTATTTACACCAGAGCCCCGCCTGACTAACAAAATCAAACGGTTTGACTAAAGAGCGTTCGATCGAGCGGTGCGCCTTCGCTCCTTCCCTCCGACAGAGGGGGCAGATACACAGATTCAAAACCCCTTTGGGCCTACCGCACAATCGGTATACCCCTAGTGGGTCCTGCCGTCTAAAACAGCAGTTGTCTTACCTCCTCGTTCCTGAACCTGAGTTCACACTCATCGACGGGGACACCCCAGCACTTCTCACGTAGAGGCCGATGATCTCCTGGACAACAGACCAGTGGCGCCGAGACGAAGGGAGGTCCACGCAGAAGTTCAGGGGTGCAGCCGTAGAGAACGTGGGCAAAGATAGACCGTCTCACGCCTCTGCCTCTCAGCTACCGTTGAACGATGAGCTTCCCGGCCAATGCACCAAATGATACCGGAGAAACTGACGGAAGCGAAGCACAGAGAGATGGACACAGGTTTCTTCAGGAAGGAAGAGATTCTTTATTGGATCACCGATCGGGACTCAGAGGGACTAACGTCACCAAAATACAGCAAGTTCTGAGCACCGGACAATAGTGCAGGCTCCTTATATAGGCACATAACTCCTCCCATATTAAGCTCCACCCGCACATTCTCTTGACCAATCAACACAAATAAGAATTAACTTCCTGTTTGACCGCATGGCTTGTCCAGCACAATGGAGGAGGGGGAATACTACATCCTGTATTCTTGCACATGCTCCGTACACTACTGATCGTATCTTGCCTCGTGCAACCAACTGATCGATACGTCAGCATATGCACGTACACATGCCACGTGGTAATCTCGGCCTACTAAATTTATTTTTACCGAGATTCCACCACAACTGTGCAGCCTGTATATTTCAACTTTACACAACTCTTAGATACCTTAGCCTGATCTTAGCATGTACTTCAATATCCTGCAACTGTATAACCATCTGACGTATTTTACACATAAAATGAGGCTAGCACCATCTAGAGATAATATGCCTTGCATTGTATTACCCCCGAATTGTTTGATACTTTATTGTCTCCTTTTCTACGTTCTGTACCCACATAACTTTATGCCTCAATAAAAAAGAGATTTACAAAAAAAAAAAAAAATTTTAAAACCAGATCCCCACCTCTCCCATCTAAAGACACCTTCTCAATCCCAATACATGAAAAATTGTTTGGATTAAAATTCTGACATCTGTTGCAGTGAACGGGAACTGAATGAGTTAACAATTGATTTTTAATATTATTAAAGTGCTCTAGGAATCTTTTTTTTACTAATCTAATTGTCCGTCCAACATATTGAATACCGCAACCACATGTTAGTAGATAAACCACACGTGTGGCTCATGCAAAAGTTGTAATCATAGGAATTATAAAACCCAATATTTTTGCAGTACACAAACGAAAAAGAAATTTAAAATTAAAGAATATATCACATGTAATTCCACACGTGTGGTTTATCTACTAACATGTGGTTGCGGTATTCAATATGTTGGACGGACAATTAGATTAGTAAAAAAAAGATTCCTAGAGCACTTTAATAATATTAAAAATCAATTGTTAACTCATTCAGTTCCCGTTCACTGCAACAGATGTCAGAATTTTAATCCAAACAATTTTTCATGTATTGGGATTGAGAAGGTGTCTTTAGATGGGAGAGGTGGGGATCTGGTTTTAAAATTAAGACAAAGAGAAGGCTTTTGGATTCATACCTTGAAAACTATACAACCAGAAGGTATGAATGTAGATTTTGATATGGCATGTTTTTTATAAATATTTATGAATGTATATCTCTCTCGAATTTTATATTTGTATTACTTTTTATATATATTTGATTTTAAGAACTTGATATGTTTTATGTGTTTGTATCCATTGGTTTTATGACACATTTTTCTCCTTTTGGAGCGCATTTGCACTCTATATTTATAGAACAGAACATTACGATCTTTTGGAACGCATATGCGTTCCATAGGGACTGACTTGCGCACCATTGAAGAACTTTCCGGTTTCCGATGGAGTGGAACACATTTGCGTTCCACGGAGAAATGAACTCACATGTGCGCACCAATTAAGAATCCCATTTCCTGCCCTCCGACGAAGTGGAACGCATATGCGTTCCACGCAGAGACGGACTAGGACTTCCGGGTTTGTTTGAAAAGGAGGCTTGGAACGCACGCGACCTTCTGAGCGCGAAAATCGGATAGAGGAAATTTTCTACTGCTGTTTCTGACTGAAGAAATCTCCAGGACTGGCTGTTTGTTTTTTAAGGCAGGGTATTTAAATTTTGTGTATGTATGTATTATGTGTATATTGATGCCACAAGCCCCTGACGAAGTCTTAACAGACGAAACGCGTAGGGTGGCAAGCTTTATTTTATATTTTTATTATTAATTGTGGATCTCTTCATCTCTGGTGTCTTTTGGAATTGTTGGATGATGAAACCGTTCCCTTGGTGGAAGACATCGATGTGGATTTGAAGTGCCTTTTTACTACTATTATTTTGTAAGTGTGTCCAATAAAGCTTTATCTTTAATATCATACATTTTTACACTATGGTCCGTCTTTGTGCTTCATTTTAAGCAACTGTTCCCACACTGAAAAGGGAAGAAGCATCCGAAGAGGACTGAGTATACCCTGCCTATTTTTTACGTTTGTTTGTGAGTGTATTTTTAGCTTTTTATATTACGTATTTTTATTTTCAGTCTGCACTATTGGTCTCCCTTTTGTATTTTTTAGGTTGTGCTTTTTAGTAATTTTTATAGTGTGAGCTATATAATATATAATAATAATTTATAATATATAATACATACTGTGAGCTGTATAATAATATAATATATTTAATATATTATAAGAATATATAATACATAGTGTGAGCTAAATAATAATAATGTATAATACATACTGTGAGCTGAGTAACCACGCTATGAGTGACCCTCAACTCGCTGAGTAACCATGCAATGAGTGACACTCACTAAGTAATCACGCTGTTAGTAACACTCACCTCCCTTATTAACCACACTGTGAGTGACACTCACCTCCCTTAGTAACCATGCTACGATTGACATTCACCTCCCTTAGTAACCATGCTATGAGTGACACTCACCTCCCATAGTAACCATGTTGTGAGTGACATCTCCCTTAGTAACCATGCTACGAGTGACACTCACCTTCCTTAGTAACCATGCTATGAGTGACATTCACCTCCCTTAGTAACCATGTTATGAGTGACACCTCCCTTAGTAACCATGCTACGAGTGACACTCACCTCCCTTAGTAACCATGCTATGAGTGACACTCACCTCCCTTAGTAACCATGTTATGAGTGACACCTCCCTTAGTAACTATGCTATGAGTGACACAAATTAAGCCCTGCATTCAAACTTGTACTACTTGTGGGTGGCAGCAGTGGTTATGGTATTCATCGTCCCATGTCAAGGCAAACCCTATTTAGGTAAGTCTTACACTAACAATCCACCTTGCTTCCTTCAGCTAAAAGGTAAAATCGCTAATGAGCCAGAAAGGGGTATTTTATGAACTCCTACACGCCGAATAGGATTATCATGGTATGGGCGGCAGCACTGTAACATGGCTGTGTGATACAAATACACAACAATAAACCCCACGCTCAGACTCCCACAACTCCTGGGCAGCGGCAATGGCTACAGTGTTCATCTGCCCAAATACAGGATACTTTTATTGGTTAGTTATAACCACCTGTAATTGAAATTTGCATAGTGATTTGTGACACTGCGCAGATTAACTCCATTCTAACGATTTGTGGCCAGCGCGATCACAGATGGAGAGCAGGGAATGCAGAGAACCCCACCAGAAGACAAAGAAATGGCTCTGACAGTCAGAAAAGAGTTATAACTGTAACGGGCGGATGTGGGCCACATTCAGAGAAAGGCCGGCACATGTTGGTACAGAATAATAACATTTTGTTAACGATACTCACACACTTAACCCCTTAAGTGGAAATTGTCGGAAATTCTAAATGAATTTCATATGTAAGACCAAAGTAGTTGATCTAACAGCATGGATAACGTGAAGCTGAAGAGGGTCCTGGAGACGAAGTACTAGGAGCTGAAGAGGATCCTGGGATGAAGTACTAGGAGCTGAAGAGGGTCCTGGGGATGAAGTACTAGGAGCTGAAGAGGGTCCTGGGGATGAAGTACTAGGAGCTGAAGAGGGACCTGGGGATGAAATACTAGGAGCTGAAGAGGGTCCTGGGGATGAAGTACTGGGAGCTGAAGAGGGTCCTGGGGATGAAGTGCTAGGAGCTGAAGAGGGTCCTGGGGATGAAATACTAGGAGCTGAAGAGGGTCCTGGGAATGAAGTACTAGGAGCTGAAGAGGGTTTCGTGGGATGAAGTACTAGGAGGCGAAGAGGGTCCTGGGGATGAAGTACTAGGAGCTGAAGAGGGTCCTGGGATGAAGTACTAGGAGCTGAAGAGGATCCTGGGATGAAGTACTAGGAGCTGAAGAGGGTCCTGGGGATGAAGCACTAGGAGCTGAAGAGGGTCCTGGGGATGAAGTACTAGGAGCTGAAGAGGGTCCTGGGATGAAGTAGTAGGAGCTGAAGAGGGTCCTGGGATAAAGTACTAGTAGCTGAAGAGGATCCAGGGGATGAAGTACTAGGAGCTGAATAGGGTCCTGGGATGAAATACTAGGAGCTGAAGAGGATTCTGGGGATGAAGTAGAAGGAACTAAAGAGGGTCCTGGGGATGAAGTACTAGGCGCTGAAGAGGATCCTGGGATAAGGTACGAGGAGCTGAATAGGGTCCTGGGATGAAATACTAGGAGCTGAAGAGGGTCCTGGGATGAAGTACTAGGAGCTGAAGAGGGTCCTGGGGATGAAGTACTAGGCGCTGAAGAGGATCCTGGGATAAGGTACTAGGAGCTGAAGAGGGTCTTGGGGATGAAGTACTAGGAGGTGAAGAGGGTCCTGGGGATGAAGTACTAGGAGCTAAAGAAGGTCCTGGGGATGAAGTACTAGGAACTAAAGAGGGTCCTGGGGATGAAGTACTAGGAGCTGAAGAGGATCCTGGGATGAAGTACTATGAGCTGAAGAGGGTCCTGGAGACGAAGTACTAGGAGCTGAAGAGGATCCTGGGATGAAGTACTAGGAGGTGAAGAGGGTTTCATGGGATGAAGTACTAGGAGGTGAAGAGGGTCCTGGGGATGAAGTACTAGGAGCTGAAGAGGGTCCTGGGATGAAGTACTAAGAGCCGAAGAGGGTTTCGTGGGATGAAGTACTAGGAGGTGAAGAGGGTCCTGGGGATGAAGTACTAGGAGCTGAAGAGGGTCCTGGGATGAAGTACTAAGAGCCGAAGAGGGTCCTGGGGATGAAGTACTAGGAGCTGAAGAGGGTACTGGGATGAAGTACTACGAGCTGAAGAGGGCCCTGGAGATGAAGTACTACGAGCTGAAGAGGGTTTCGTGGGATGAAGTACTAGGAGCTGAAGAGGGTCCTGGGATGAAGTACTAGGAGCTGAAGAGGATCCTGGGATGAAGTACTAGGAGCTGAAGAGGGTTTTGTGGGATGAAGTACTATGAGCTGAAGAGGGTCCTGGGGATGAAGTACTAGGAGCTGAAGAGGGTCCTGGGCATGAAGTACTAGGAGCTAAAGAGGGTCCTGGGGATGAAGTACTAGGAGTTGAAGAGGGTCCTGGGGATGAAGTACTAGGAGCTGAAGAGGGTCCTGGGGATGAAGTACTAGGAGCTGACGAGGATCCTGGGGATGAAGTACTAGGAGCTGAAGAGGGTTTCGTGGGATGAAGTACTAGGAGCTGAAGAGGATCCTGGAGATGAAGTACTAGGAGCTGAAGAGGATCCTGGGTTGAAGTACTAGGAGCTGAAGAGGGTCCTGGGGATGAAGTACTAGGAGCTGAAGAGGATCCTGGGGATGAAATACTAGGAGCTGAAGAGGGTTTCGTGGGATGAAGTACTAGGAGCTGAAGAGGGTCATGGGGATGAAGTACTAGGAGCTGAAGAGGGTCCTGGGGATGAAGTACTAGGAGCTGAAGAGGGCTTCGTGGGATGAAGTGCTAGGAACTAAAGAGGGTCCTGGAGACAAAGTACTAGGAGCTGAAGAGTGTCCTGGGGATGAAGTACTAGGAGTTGAAGAGGGTCCTGGGGATGAAGTACTAGGAGCTGAAGAGGGTCCTGGGGATGAAGTACTAGGAGCTGAAGAGGATCCTGGGGATGAAGTACTAGGAGCTGAAGAGGATCCTGGGGATGAAGTACTAGGAGCTGAAGAGGGTCCTGGGGATGAAGTACTAGGAGCTGAAGAGGATCCTGGGATGAAGTACTATGAGCTGAAGAGGGTCCTGGAGACGAAGTACTAGGAGCTGAAGAGGATCCTGGGATGAAGTACTAGGAGGTGAAGAGGGTTTCATGGGATGAAGTACTAGGAGGTGAAGAGGGTCCTGGGGATGAAGTACTAGGAGCTGAAGAGGGTCCTGGGATGAAGTACTAAGAGCCGAAGAGGGTTTCGTGGGATGAAGTACTAGGAGGTGAAGAGGGTCCTGGGGATGAAGTACTAGGAGCTGAAGAGGGTCCTGGGATGAAGTACTAAGAGCCGAAGAGGGTCCTGGGGATGAAGTACTAGGAGCTGAAGAGGGTACTGGGATGAAGTACTACGAGCTGAAGAGGGCCCTGGAGATGAAGTACTACGAGCTGAAGAGGGTTTCGTGGGATGAAGTACTAGGAGCTGAAGAGGGTCCTGGGATGAAGTACTAGGAGCTGAAGAGGATCCTGGGATGAAGTACTAGGAGCTGAAGAGGGTTTTGTGGGATGAAGTACTATGAGCTGAAGAGGGTCCTGGGGATGAAGTACTAGGAGCTGAAGAGGGTCCTGGGCATGAAGTACTAGGAGCTAAAGAGGGTCCTGGGGATGAAGTACTAGGAGTTGAAGAGGGTCCTGGGGATGAAGTACTAGGAGCTGAAGAGGGTCCTGGGGATGAAGTACTAGGAGCTGACGAGGATCCTGGGGATGAAGTACTAGGAGCTGAAGAGGGTTTCGTGGGATGAAGTACTAGGAGCTGAAGAGGATCCTGGAGATGAAGTACTAGGAGCTGAAGAGGATCCTGGGTTGAAGTACTAGGAGCTGAAGAGGATCCTGGGGATGAAGTACTAGGAGCTGAAGAGGGTCCTGGGGATGAAGTACTAGGAGCTGAAGAGGATCCTGGGATGAAGTACTATGAGCTGAAGAGGGTCCTGGAGACGAAGTACTAGGAGCTGAAGAGGATCCTGGGATGAAGTACTAGGAGGTGAAGAGGGTTTCATGGGATGAAGTACTAGGAGGTGAAGAGGGTCCTGGGGATGAAGTACTAGGAGCTGAAGAGGGTCCTGGGATGAAGTACTAAGAGCCGAAGAGGGTTTCGTGGGATGAAGTACTAGGAGGTGAAGAGGGTCCTGGGGATGAAGTACTAGGAGCTGAAGAGGGTCCTGGGATGAAGTACTAGGAGGTGAAGAGGGTCCTGGGGATGAAGTACTAGGAGCTGAAGAGGGTCCTGGGATGAAGTACTAAGAGCCGAAGAGGGTCCTGGGGATGAAGTACTAGGAGCTGAAGAGGGTACTGGGATGAAGTACTACGAGCTGAAGAGGGCCCTGGAGATGAAGTACTAGGAGCTGAAGAGGATCCTGGGATGAAGTACTAGGAGGTGAAGAGGGTTTCATGGGATGAAGTACTAGGAGGTGAAGAGGGTCCTGGGGATGAAGTACTAGGAGCTGAAGAGGGTCCTGGGATGAAGTACTAAGAGCCGAAGAGGGTTTCGTGGGATGAAGTACTAGGAGGTGAAGAGGGTCCTGGGGATGAAGTACTAGGAGCTGAAGAGGGTCCTGGGATGAAGTACTAAGAGCCGAAGAGGGTCCTGGGGATGAAGTACTAGGAGCTGAAGAGGGTACTGGGATGAAGTACTACGAGCTGAAGAGGGCCCTGGAGATGAAGTACTACGAGCTGAAGAGGGTTTCGTGGGATGAAGTACTAGGAGCTGAAGAGGGTCCTGGGATGAAGTACTAGGAGCTGAAGAGGATCCTGGGATGAAGTACTAGGAGCTGAAGAGGGTTTTGTGGGATGAAGTACTATGAGCTGAAGAGGGTCCTGGGGATGAAGTACTAGGAGCTGAAGAGGGTCCTGGGCATGAAGTACTAGGAGCTAAAGAGGGTCCTGGGGATGAAGTACTAGGAGTTGAAGAGGGTCCTGGGGATGAAGTACTAGGAGCTGAAGAGGGTCCTGGGGATGAAGTACTAGGAGCTGACGAGGATCCTGGGGATGAAGTACTAGGAGCTGAAGAGGGTTTCGTGGGATGAAGTACTAGGAGCTGAAGAGGATCCTGGAGATGAAGTACTAGGAGCTGAAGAGGATCCTGGGTTGAAGTACTAGGAGCTGAAGAGGGTCCTGGGGATGAAGTACTAGGAGCTGAAGAGGATCCTGGGGATGAAATACTAGGAGCTGAAGAGGGTTTCGTGGGATGAAGTACTAGGAGCTGAAGAGGGTCATGGGGATGAAGTACTAGGAGCTGAAGAGGGTCCTGGGGATGAAGTACTAGGAGCTGAAGAGGGCTTCGTGGGATGAAGTGCTAGGAACTAAAGAGGGTCCTGGAGACAAAGTACTAGGAGCTGAAGAGTGTCCTGGGGATGAAGTACTAGGAGTTGAAGAGGGTCCTGGGGATGAAGTACTAGGAGCTGAAGAGGGTCCTGGGGATGAAGTACTAGGAGCTGAAGAGGATCCTGGGGATGAAGTACTAGGAGCTGAAGAGGATCCTGGGGATGAAGTACTAGGAGCTGAAGAGGGTCCTGGGGATGAAGTACTAGGAGCTGAAGAGGATCCTGGGGATGAAGTACTAGGAGCTGGAGAGGGTCCTGGGGATGAAACCTACCTTTGACTGCATCCCACGGCCGGTAGATCCTAACCATAGATGTCACATTCTGGGTATTTCTAAAACATGTAATAATCCCCGAAAGTGACATATCCGCTTTATATTTAAAATTCACTTTGAGCTGACTTTGAATTCCTAAACAATTTTTACTTTAGTGAAAAAGCCGGTTTGTGTGGACGGTCCCACTCCTGCGAAGCATACCGAGCGTGAATTGACTGTTGGCGGCTGCTGATGTTGTGACATCCTATAAACCACCATCAATGTGAGCTGCACAGTGCAACGGGTGCACTATACAGAGTATGGGGGTGCACTATACACATTATGGGGGGGTGCACTATATGCAGTATGGGGGGTGAACTATACAGAGTATGGGGTGCACTATACACAGTAAAGAGGGGTGCACTATACACAGTATAATGGGGGGTGCACTACACAGTATAAAGAGGGGTGCACTATACACAGTATAATGGGGGGGTGCACACTATACACAGTATAATGGGGGGGGTGCACACTATACACAGTATAATGGGGGGGGGGGTGCACACTATACACAGTATAATGGGGGGTGCACACTATACACAGTATAATGGGGGGGTGCACACTATACACAGTATAATGGGGGGGGAGGGGGGTGCACACTATACACAGTATAATGGGGGGGGGTGCACACTATACACAGTATAATGGGGGGTACACTATACACAGTATAATGGGGGGGTGCACTATACACAGTATAATGGGGGGGTGCACACTATACACAGTATAATGGGGGGGGGGTGCACACTATACACAGTATAATGGGGGGTACACTATACACAGTATAATGGGGGGGGGTGCACACTATACACAGTATAATGGGGGGGGTGCACACTATACACAGTATAATGGGCGGGGGGTGCACACTATACACAGTATAATGGGGGGGAGGGGGGTGCACACTATACACAGTATAATGGGGGGGGGGGGGTGTGCACACTATACACAGTATAATGGGGGGTGCACACTATACACAGTATAATGGGGGGGTACACTATACACAGTATAATGGGGGGGTGCACTATACACAGTATAATGGGGGGGTGCACACTATACACAGTATAATGGAGGGGGGGGTGCACACTATACACAGTATAATGGGGGGGTACACTATACACAGTATAATGGGGGGGGGGTGCACACTATACACAGTATAATGGGGGGGGTGCACACTATACACAGTATAATGGGGGGGAGGGGGGGTGCACACTATACACAGTATAATGGGGGGGAGGGGGGGTGCACACTATACACAGTATAATGGGGGGGGGGTGCACACTATACACAGTATAATGGGGGGGGGTACACTATACACAGTATAATGGGGGGGTGCACTATACACAGTATAATGGGGGGGTGCACACTATACACAGTATAATGGGGGGGTGCACACTATACACAGTATAATGGGGGGGTACACTATACACAGTATAATGGGGGGGTGCACTCTATACACAGTATAATGGGGGGGAGGGGGGTGCACACTATACACAGTATAATGGGGGGGGGTACACTATACACAGTATAATGGGGGGGGAGGGGGGTGCACACTATACACAGTATAATGGGGGGTACACTATACACAGTATAATGGGGGGGAGGGGGGTGCACACTATACACAGTATAATGGGGGGGGTACACTATACACAGTATAATGGGGGGGTGCACTCTATACACAGTATAATGGGGGGGAGGGGGGTGCACACTATACACAGTATAAGGGGGGGTGTGCACACTATACACAGTATAATGGGGGGGTACACTATACACAGTATAATGGGGGGGTGCACTATACACAGTATAATGGGGGGGTGCACACTATACACAGTATAATGGGGGGGGTGCACTCTATACACAGTATAATGGGGGGGAGGGGGGTGCACACTATACACAGTATAAGGGTGTGTGTGCACACTATACACAGTATAATGGGGGGGTACACTATACACAGTATAATGGGGGGGTGCACACTATACACAGTATAATGGGGGGGGGGGGGTACACTATACACAGTATAATGGGGGGGGTGCACACTACACACAGTGCGAGCATGGCTGCCAGCAGGGGGCAGTATTATTATGGAGGCTGGTTAGACCAGGAAGTGATTGAGGTCAGACAGGCGGCCATGGCTCAGTAAGTTTCTCCCCAGACATGGTGAGCACAGGCCCAGTCCCCGGGCTGGAGCACACCATGCCGCCGCTGCCCACCGTCCTCATGTCGGCCCGGGCCTGGAGGGAGGTCCCGGGGAGCGGACGGGAAGGTCTCCTGCTGCAGCTCAGCATGGAGGCCGAGAGGGCGGGGGATTTCCGGCTGTCAGTGCGTCGTGAGCCGACCAAGAGTCCCGGTAACACGGTAAGTATTCACAGGGAGCCTTCCTAACCCCCTTCCTAACCTATCTACCCCCCCCTTCCTAACCTATCTACCCCCCCTTCCTAACCTGTCTGCCCCCCCTTCCTAACCTGTCTGCCCCCCCTTCCTAACCTGTCTGCCCCCCCCCTTCCTAACCTGTCTGCCCCCCCCTTCCTAACCTGTCTGCCCCCCCCTTCCTAACCTGTCTACCCCCCCCTTCCTAACCTGTCTACCCCCCCCTTCCTAACCTATCTACCCCCCCTTCCTAACCTATCTACCCCCCCTTCCTAACCTATCTACCCCCCCTTCCTAACCTATCTACCCCCCCTTCCTAACCTGTCTACCCCCCCTTCCTAACCTGTCTGCCCCCCCTTCCTAACCTGTCTGCCCCCCCTTCCTAACCTGTCTGCCCCCCCTTCCTAACCTGTCTGCCCCCCCTTCCTAACCTGTCTGCCCCCCCTTCCTAACCTGTCTGCCCCCCCTTCCTAACCTGTCTGCCCCCCCTTCCTAACCTGTCTGCCCCCCCTTCCTAACCGGTCTGCCCCCCCTTCCTAACCGGTCTGCCCCCACTTCCTAACCGGTCTGCCCCCCCTTCCTAACCGGTCACCGGTCTGCCCCCCCTTCCTAACCGGTCTGCCCCCCCCCCTTCCTAACCGGTCTGCCCCCCCCCCCTTCCTAACCTGTCTGCCACCCCCCTTCCTAAACTGTACACACTCTTCATAACCCGTATACCCCCCTTCTTAAACGGTACACACTCTTCATAACCCGTATACCCCCCTTCTTAAACGGTACACACTCTTCATAACCCGTATACCCCCCTTCTTAAACGGTACACACTCTTCATAACCCGTATACCCCCCTTCTTAAACGGTACACACTCTTCATAACCCGTATACCCCCCTTCTTAAACGGTACACACTCTTCATAACCCGTATACCCCCCTTCTTAAACGGTACACACTCTTCATAACCCGTATACCCCCTTCTTAAACGGTACACACTCTTCATAACCCGTATACCCCCCTTCTTAAACGGTACACACTCTTCATAACCCGTATACCCCCCTTCTTAAACGGTACACACTCTTCATAACCCGTATACCCCCCTTCTTAAACGGTACACACTCTTCATAACCCGTATACCCCCCTTCTTAAACGGTACACACTCTTCATAACCCGTATACCCCCTTTCTTAAACTGTACACACTCTTCATAACCCATATACCCCCTTTCTTAACCTGTGTGTCCCCTTCCAAAAT
This sequence comes from Pelobates fuscus, assembly GCF_036172605.1. Lineage (NCBI taxonomy): Eukaryota > Metazoa > Chordata > Amphibia > Anura > Pelobatidae > Pelobates > Pelobates fuscus. The sequence goes on along the minus strand of NC_086320.1, from coordinate 9,019,003 downwards.
GTTCTACCCCTTTCCTTAACCCATGTACCCCCAGTATACTGTATAACCCATGTATCCCCTTCCTAACCTGTGCACCCCATTTTTTAACCTGTGTCCCCTTCTTAAACCGTCTACCCCTTTTCTGATTTGTGCGCCACCTTCCTGGTATGTGCACCACGTAAGTCCTTTGTAATCTGTGTAATACTCTCCTTAACCTGCATACCCACTCTTTATCCATGTACCCCCACATCAGCCTGCATACCCACTTCTTAATTTGTAAATACCTTCTTTAATCCATTTACCCCTTTCCTTAATACCTACACCTCGATCCTTTATTTACTCCTTAATTTTTGCGTCTCTAATCATTTGAGTTAAAATGCACCTTAATTTTTGTACCCCATGAAAACCTGCACCACCCCAGTAATTACTGTAAACTCTCTTTAAATTGTGTATATTCTTTGCTTCTTTGTAGCCCCTCTTTTGTACATACCCTCTGTTAAATCCCAGTACCCCCTTGAATTCTTTAAACCTTCTCTCTCTCTCTCTTTATATTTGGATTTGTAACATTTCTGGAGTGTGAACATGTTACATGCGGTATATTCCCCATCTCTGAAGCCGTACCCTTCCAGCTTAGTCTGTTATTATTTTATATTCCTATAAATTGTACAATATGGCAGAGTCCCTAGATTAGAAGGTGCCATAGTTTGTTATTGTTTATATTACACATACAGGTACAGAGGGCTCGGACGTTTCTAGTGTATTGCTAGCAAGAGGTTGAGGTCACGGTGGCAAATGAGAAAATTCCTGAAAGGCACTCCTTCACATAAACATACACAGTGCACATAAACATGATCTATCTGATCACACCTGTAGTGCACATATGGGACATTGGAAATGCCCAGTGATTGGTTATTCATAACGTCTTGTGATGTAATGAGTGACTCTCCCTCTGATTGGCCAGTCTTGTGATGTAATGAGTGACTCTCCCTCTGACTGGCCAGTCTTGTGATGTAATGAGCGACTCTCCCTCTGATTGGCCAGCCTTGTGATGTAATGGGCGGCTCTCCCTCTTATTGGCACGTCATGTGATGTAATGGGCGACTCTCCCTCTGATTGGCACGTCGTGTGATGTAATGAGCGACTCTCCCTCTGATTGGCCAGCCTTGTGATTTAGTGAATAGCCCTGGCTTATTCTGTGAAGTAATGGGCGGCTATGGAGCGGGGATTTAAAGCGGCTCTGTCACTTTGCACGTTGTATTTTTAAATTAATCCTTTTCTGTCCCTCCATTTCTTTTTATCTTCTTTTTTTAATTCACCTTAGTTTTTTTTAGTTATACATTGGACACAATAGGGACCACTATGGAGTTTAAATGAATACTGTAGCGGAGAGCTGATATTACACAGCTATTCTCCACTTAAGATCCCAGTGAGGCTCAGGAACAAGTGTAACGGATCGCCTGGCACCCCGACTGGGTACCTCCGTTGAAGGATGCTCCTAGTGCTTCCTGAGGACTCCAAGCACTCTGGCAGACACCACAATCACCGAATCCGAGAAACCTTTTAAATTCTCCCAAGCATATGAATGCTGTAGACCATTGAATAGGAACCATACGAATAGGCTTGTACTCCTAGCAGTCAACTGGAACAGCATACAATAAATCCTTCCCCCAATAATGAGACGACACTTCACTTTGAGGGTAAAACAGGAACTCTGGACTGGCTCATCCAGCCTGGCTTTTATTACACTTGTACACTTACAGGCCACACCCAGGGGGAGGCATAAAATAACCAATCAGATACATGGTACAACCCACACATCCCCTCCCCTCAGATAACCAGTTAACATAATTATACAGCCAGGAAAACTACAGTTTTTATACATGTGCTATAACTTTAAATCCATACATCCAATCTTCCCAAAAACCACATATTTGGAATCAGCACACTTTAAACATACACCCTTCCAAAAATCAGACAAATCCATCCAGTGGATCAAAAGTTAGCTGGAAGTCCTTTATGACCGACCGCAAGCACAATTTCCTGCCCAAAACAGTTCCATGCATTTTGGCCCTGCGGTCGGTCACAAACAAGGGAATGAAAACAGGCGAATTGCCTGTGTTATAGAGCCTGGAGAGGGTTTGAATGAATTCCCTTGTTTATGGGGTTCTTTCTACCGAACGGCGGGTCATTCGGTAGTTTCCATACGAATTTCTGGAAGTATGGAGGTCTCAGCGGTGTTTGCCTTGTCAAGTGTCCGATTTTAGTTCCAGACACTCGACGGCAAAACACCGCTGTTCGGTAGTTTAAGATGGCCGCCGCCACGTGTTTGTTTCCCGAATGGCGGCCACCCAGAGGACAAAGAATACATTACACTGATTGCCAATTACCCGTTTGCAACATTGTTGCAAACTGTAATTGGAGGCACACTTATTCCTGGGTGGTCTGGTTGTTCGGTAGTTTCACTCAATATAATAAATGGAGTGATTCTACCGAACAATCTGATGAATGCTGCATACATATCCCAGGTTAAACTTAATACACATATAATATTACAGGCAGTACACTAGAATATGTATCACAGTCTTAAAGGGACAGTAGTTCCAAAAGTCCCAATATGTCCATAGATGCTGTTAAAAGGGCCAGTAGCAGCAATATACAGTACAATATGCCCCAAATAACCCAGGGGCCATAGTCAGTAGGTAGGAGGCTAGCAAACAGGCTTCTCCAGGGCCCAGTGGCGAGGTTGGTTTCGCCACATTTCTCCCCTTTTCCAAACATACTAACAGGGTACCTGACCTCTTGCCGGTCAGTGCCCTTGTTAGTCCAGCAGCCCACCCACAAAACAGAAACAGCAGTACAGTCCACCCACAATGAATGGTTACTACACCTGAGTAATGGAAAAACTTGTCCAGGTCCAGGTGCCTCACCCCGGCTGTGTGGGGGACTGGTAGGCTGTTTTGGTGGGTTGCTGAGTGGGCAGAGACCAGCGGTACTCTGCCCTGGTGCCAGCACTACTACAGGAGTAGTCTGGTTGGAGCCTGGTTGCTGGAGACCGACTGTCTCCCCTTTAGCTGCGCAGCTCTGCTGCTGGAGACCGACTGTCTCGACTTGAGTTACACCGCTCTGCTGCTGGAGACCGACTGTCTCCCCTTGAGTTACACAGCTCTGCTGCTGGAGACAGACTGTCTCCCCTTTGGCTAAACAGCCCTGTTGTGGGGGGGCAGGACCGACCGTCCCTACCCCCTGTGCTGGAAGTGCAGAGACCACGGTCCCATCTGCACAGGTGTGGGGCTTACAGTCTCCCCCTGGTGCATTAAGCTGCCGCTGGGGAGAGGTGGTAACCAGCTCCTCTCCCATTAGAACACTCTGCCCATTGATGATCCGCCGCTGGGGAGAGGTGGTAACAATCTCCTCTCCCATTAGAACACTCTGCCCATTGATGATCTGCCGCTGGGGAGAGGTGGTAACAATCTCCTCTCCCATACATACTTCCAGTCTCTGCAGAGGGAGACCGACTGTCTCTCCTCCCAGCACAGAGTCCTGCTGTGGGGAAAAGGGGGCTGGGCTCTCCATTCCCTGCTGGATACTCTGCCGCTGGGGAATGGAGACTGGGCTCCCAATTCCCAACAAATCACACTGCCGCTGGGGAGGGAGGACGGCCCCTTCAGCTCCCTGTAACTTGGGCGCAGAGACCACGGTCCCATCTGCGCTGGTGTGGGGCTTACTGTCTCCCCTTGGTGAGCTGCGCTGCCACTGGGGAGAGGGAATAACAAACTGCTCTCCCTTACACACTTTCAGCCGCTGGGGAGCAGGGCTGACCCTCTGTACTCCCTGTAGGCAGGGCGCAGAGACCACGGTCCCATCTGCGCTGGTGAGGGGCTTACTTTCTCCCCTTGGTGAGCTGTGCTGCCGCTGGGGAGAGGGAATAACAAACTCCTCTCCCTTACACACCTTCAACCGCTGGGGAGAGGGGATAACAGGCTCCTCTCCCTGCACCGTAGACTGCCGCTGAGGAGCAAGAACGGCACCTTCAGCTCCCTGTAACGCACACTGCCGCTGGGGATCTGGGCCGACTGCCCAGCATCCCTGTAGGGCCGGTAGAGAGACCGCAGTCCCATCTCCACCTGCCATCTGTGGGTCTTCCCAGGACCAATCCGTGAGGCCCCTCAACATTTGTGAGTAAGGGCCACCTGCTTCCCCACCTGGCAACTCTGGCTGCTGCTGGGGATCTGGGCCGGCTGCCCAGCATCCCGGTGGAGAGACCTTGGTCCCATCTCTACCTGCCTGTTGTGGTTCCTCACAGGACCAGTCTATGAGGACCCCCACTTCGGGTTCCTCCCGCCGCCTCAGGGAAAGACGGCTAACCTCCTCGGATGCAGCCTCTACTCGGCTGCTGTAACGCTCCTGCTGCTGAGCATACTTCCTCTCTTTCGCCAACCGGAATTCTCGGTCCAGCCTTGTGTTTCGCTCGGCCATGACCTGGTTCCAGATCACTCGGCGTGTCTCCATGGGTATATCATCCCCATACTCGGCCACTCGCTGCCTCACCTCGGCCAGCCAATCATCTCCAGAGCCAGAACCTTCCATACTAGTCTGCTCCCAGGGGCGCTGCACGAGTGCTAGCGTTGCCCTCAATTTGTAAATCCAAACAGTGTCTCTGAGCTGCTTTACCTCGCACTAGGACGCCATCCCACCGCTGCCACCAATGTAACGGATCGCCTGGCACCCCGACTGGGTACCTCCGTTGAAGGATGCTCCTAGTGCTTCCTGAGGACTCCAAGCACTCTGGCAGACACCACAATCACCGAATCCGAGAAACCTTTTGAATTCTCCCAAGCATATGAATGCTGTAGACCATTGAATAGGAACCATACGAATAGGCTTGTACTCCTAGCAGTCAACTGGAACAGCATACAATAAATCCTTCCCCCAATAATGAGACGACACTTCACTTTGAGGGTAAAACAGGAACTCTGGACTGGCTCATCCAGCCTGGCTTTTATTACACTTGTACACTTACAGGCCACACCCAGGGGGAGGCATAAAATAACCAATCAGATACATGGTACAACCCACACATCCCCTCCCCTCAGATAACCAGTTAACATAATTATACAGCCAGGAAAACTACAGTTTTTATACATGTGCTATAACTTTAAATCCATACATCCAATCTTCCCAAAAACCACATATTTGGAATCAGCACACTTTAAACATACACCCTTCCAAAAATCAGACAAATCCATCCAGTGGATCAAAAGTTAGCTGGAAGTCCTTTATGACCGACCGCAAGCACAATTTCCTGCCCAAAACAGTTCCATGCATTTTGGCCCTGCGGTCGGTCACAAACAAGGGAATGAAAACAGGCGAATTGCCTGTGTTATAGAGCCTGGAGAGGGTTTGAATGAATTCCCTTGTTTATGGGGTTCTTTCTACCGAACGGCGGGTCATTCGGTAGTTTCCATACGAATTTCTGGAAGTATGGAGGTCTCAGCGGTGTTTGCCTTGTCAAGTGTCCGATTTTAGTTCCAGACACTCGACGGCAAAACACCGCTGTTCGGTAGTTTAAGATGGCCGCCGCCACGTGTTTGTTTCCCGAATGGCGGCCACCCAGAGGACAAAGAATACATTACACTGATTGCCAATTACCCGTTTGCAACATTGTTGCAAACTGTAATTGGAGGCACACTTATTCCTGGGTGGTCTGGTTGTTCGGTAGTTTCACTCAATATAATAAATGGAGTGATTCTACCGAACAATCTGATGAATGCTGCATACATATCCCAGGTTAAACTTAATACACATATAATATTACAGGCAGTACACTAGAATATGTATCACAGTCTTAAAGGGACAGTAGTCCCAAAAGTCCCAATATGTCCATAGATGCTGTTAAAAGGGCCAGTAGCAGCAATATACAGTACAATATGCCCCAAATAACCCAGGGGCCATAGTCAGTAGGTAGGAGGCTAGCAAACAGGCTTCTCCAGGGCCCAGTGGCGAGGTTGGTTTCGCCACAACAAGTATTATAGATCCAAAGTATAGTAATTCCAGCAGGCAAAATAATCCAACAATATCCCAACAGCAATCCCAATAACTGGACGACACACAGCATCAGGAGCAGAGCTGAAATCTTTTATGCGTAAGATGGCGGCTCCCTTGCAAGTAATTAGTACATTAGCCAATAGTACAGTAGTTACCTCCCATACCTCTCCTCCCCTCAGTGTGACACATAATCCACTTATAACTATTGCACTTGGATGTACCCCAAAACAGCCTGGTACAGTTATTTAAATGGTACCTCCTGGTAGCCCTGATCTGGGTGACTAACATATCCAAAATTCACCCAGATCGGACCAGGGGTTCGGGAGTTAGGCGGAGGATGTAATTTGACCGACCGCACACAAGGTGGTATCCGGAAAGGGTTCCATGCATTTTGGCCCTGCGGTCGGTCTTCGTTCGGGAGGTAAAATACATAGAAAATACTGCCATCCACGTTTAATTTCCCCTTCATACGAATCCCCTCATTCGGTACCTTAAAACTACCGAACGGGGTTTTGATTAACCTTCCCGTTCGGGAGTTATGGAGCTCTGGAGGTCTCAGCGGTGTTCAGGTAATCGAGTGTCCGATTTGAGTTCCAAACACTCGACGACCAAACACCGCTGAGATTTTTATGCGTAAGATTGCCGCCGCCGTGTGTACGCATACCGAATGGCAGCCACCCAGATACATCCATAAAGGGCCTATTAACTTGCGGTCAGTGAAGTGTGAGCACTTCTCTCTGGGGTGGTCCATTAGTTCGGTAGTTTCCATTCGTATAGAGTACGGATGGAAACTACCGAATAACATACGATTAATACATATAAGTACCATAGCAATGTGAAAAAGACCACACGAATATAATAACGAATACAGTCACATAGGAATGTTACAGAACAGGCTTAATACATTCCGCTACAAATACTTTACCGTTCGGAATACAAACCTGTATCCCTAAGGCTATACTGTTCTCTTTATTTAGATTAAAAAAATTTAAGGGGCTGCAATGCATATTCTCTAGCGCACAATGGCCTCCATGATTCTAAAATGAAAGATGTTTAGAACAACCGGGACTTTACCAAGACTTGGCCGCTCCGTCCGCACTGAACAATCTGGGGAGAATCTGGGGAGTAAGCAAAGTGATCAGGTCTGATGGTCACTCTGGGTGATCTCCAGACATTGTGTGTGGAGGACAACCATCATTGCAACACTAAACTGATCTGGCCATAGTGGCAGACTGGCCAGACAGGAGCAAGACACATGAAACTGAAAGCCCTCTTGGAGTTTGCAAAAGAAAAACCCCAAAAGTACTCTGAGTGCGAGAAACAAGATTGTCCGGTCTGATGGAATAAGAACCGATCTGCAGCAAATATAGAGATTTTCTTAATGAAGACCTGGCCCTGACACTCAGGACCTCAGACTGGGCCAAAGGTTCACCTTCCAACAGGACAATGACCCTACATACGCGACCAAGACAAGAGTGGCTTAGGAACCACTCTATGAATGTCCTTGTGTGGTCCATAGGTTGGACTTGACCCCAATCGAACATCTTTGGAGTAGACTGAATATGGCTGTCCATCGATGGCCCCCAACCATAATAAAATGTGAAATAAATGAAGGGTACTAAATTCTTTCTGAATGCACTGAAAATAAAGACAAGTAGTGAGCGGGGAATTCTAGTCATTACAATATAAGGAAAGGAAAACAATTCATGGCAATGCAGCTTTAAGGTGTTTTTGTGATGTAATGAGAGGCTCGCTATATATTTGCTTAATTTTGTGATGTCTTGAGGGTTCTGTCTGTGATTGGTTCATTTTGTGATGTAACGAGAGGCCCTGTCTGTGATTGGTTCATTTTGTGATGTAACGAGAGGCCCTGTCTGTGATTGGTTCATTTTGTAATGTAACGAGAGGCCCTGTCTGTGATTGGTTCATTTTGTGATGTAACGAGAGGCCCTGTCTGTGATTGGTTCATTTTGTGATGTAACGAGGGGCTCTGTCTGTGATGTGATGTAACGAGGGGCTCGGTCTGTGATTGGTCCTTTTTGTGATGTAACGAGGGGGCTCGGTCTGTGATTGCTTCATTTTGTGATGTAATGAGGGGGCTCGGTCTGTGATTGGTTCATTTTATGATGTAATGAGGGGGCTCGGTCTGTGATTGGTTCATTTTATGATGTAATGAGGGGGCTCGGTCTGTGATTGGTTCATTTTGTGATGTAATGAGGGGGCTCGGTCTGTGATTGGTTCATTGTATGGCCCGGTCAGAACTGGTCTGGTATTACACACTGTACGTCTATACATTGTATGGCCCAGTCAGAGCTGGTCTGGTGTTACAGGCTGTACAAAATACATTGAATGGCCCAGTCAGAGCTGGTCTGGTATTACAGACTGTATATGGCCCAGTCAGATACCCTGCTCCCTGACTGGTGTATTTACCAGGTCATAACATATGAAGAGGTAGCTCTGCGGAGATCGGGGTACGGCTCATTATATTATTCAATAAATCACAGCCAAGTGTTAGATTTATCTCCCTGAATGTTATAACGCACATTATTTCTTCTACACTTTGAAGATGGAGATCGCTTGCATATTCTGTCCTATGAATGCCTAGATTCATTAATCAAAGAGTCATTGTTATTTAAGTGTGATTTTGTTATATACCTTAAGAAATACATAGATACATGACTGCAGAGTGAACTAGCTACAGTTTAATAGGTTAACCCCTTGGAGACCCTTTGGTAATCGCCCAAGTACTGACCCGAAACAAAACCGGGGACAGCTGTTAAGCCGAGCAGCATATCTCAAACGCCAACGCAACAAAGAACATACGGACCTCCTCAGGAAACTAAGGAACACCACGACATCGCACCTCCTGAACCCATCTAATACCAGTGCGGAATCCATAAAACAAATTACCGCGCAGATTAATGCACTAACACTAGGGAAAACAGCCCACATTCTCACCAAACTGAAACTAAAAACATATACACAGGGCAACAAAGCGGGGAAACACCTGGCCAATCTACTCAGGCAAAAACAAGCGAACTCCAAAATTCCGCACCTGATCACGAAAACGGGAGAAAATCTCCACAACCCACAAGACATCAATGATAGCATGGCCGACTACTATCACTCACTTTACAACCTAAATACAGACCCCACACTACACCAACCCTCCACACAAGAAATAGATGACTTTCTCCAAACCACAGAACTGCCCAAACTGTCGCCCGCGCAAAGAGACACCATACAAAAACTCGTTACCACGCAAGAAATAATTGACACTATCCAATCCCTCCCGAACAGGAAATCACCGGGCCCAGACGGTCTGACTAACTCATATTACAAACAATTCGCAACCATCCTGGCCCCCCAGCTACGCAATGCATTCCACCATGTCTTACAAACGGGAACGTTGCCATCAGAGATGCTTATGGCACACGTTGCCACACTCCCCAAACCTGGAAAAACCCTGACCCGCTGCCAAAACCTAAGGCCCATCTCCCTGTTGAATACGGACGTGAAAATTATCGCTAAAATATTTTCCAATAGGCTAGCACCCATCATCCCCACAATTATAGGTGAGGACCAGGTAGGGTTCGTGGGGGGCAGGCAAGGAGCGGATAGCACGCGTAAAACTCTAGACCTACTGTATGAGATACAGGAAAAAAGAGCCCCCAGCGTCCTACTGTCCCTAGATACAGAGAAGGCCTTTGATAGGCTCCACTGGCCCATCTTACTGGCAGTTCTGAGGAAATTTGACTTCCCACCGCAATTCCTATCACTAGTCACTGCACTATACTCCTCACCAACAGCACATGTAGTAAATGGGGGATTCATTTCAAAACCATTCCACATCTCTAACGGTTCCAGACAGGGATGCCCACTCTCCCCGATACTCTATATTCTAGCGCTAGAACCACTCACCCAACTAATACGCTGCGACCCCAACATACACGGGATTAAGACCAGAGACCGAGAATATAAACTCTCTATTTGCGGATGACATTCTGTTGAACCTTGAACAACCACACATTTTCCTGCCCAACTTCCACAAGATCCTTTCTACAAATAGTAAATGCTCCTACTACAAATTAAATATCGCAAAAACGCTTGCCCTAGGAATCAATATCCCCAGCCCAGACTTAACAACCCTAAAAGCAAACTTCACTTACGACTGGAGACAAGACCACATAAATTCTTAGGAGTCAATTTGACACCAACAACGTGCAGGCTTTTTAACCCCTTAAGGACCAAACTTCTGGAATAAAAGGGAATCATGACGTGTCACACACGTCATGTGTCCTTAAGGGGTTAAGGCAATCTACACCAAACTGACCACTGAAATCAAAACTATCCTCCAAAACTGGAAGGGGAAATACATCTCATGGACAGGCCGCATAGCTTCAGTGAAGATGGTCATACTACCAAAAATCCAATACGTATTTCGCACACTCCCACTTGCTCTCCCAAAAAAGTATCTACTAGAACTACAAAACACACTGAACAACTATATTTGGGATTACAAAAAACAGAGAGTAACAAGGGCCACAATGTACAAACCATTTGCTCAGGGTGGGATGGGCCTACCCGAAATAAGAGGCTACTACAGAGCAGCCCATATAGCACCACTACTGACAGTGTCGCATAGCCGCACCCCAAGGACGTGGACCGAAATAGAGAAGAACCATGCCAAGGGACTTGCCTTGCCAACTCTGGCATGGCTACCAAAAACCCACAGACCAAAATACTCTGAACTACTGCCAACCCCTACACTGACCCTCTTAGTATGGGACAACTACCGAAAAAAGATGGGAGCAACAACAACACTATCCCCAGCAATCCCTATAGAAGCACTACCACTATTCATCCCCGACTGTAATCACAAGCTCTTGCAAAGACATGGCGTGACATCCATGTCACAACTACTACAGGACAATAAACTCAAGAAATTTGCAGACCTCAGAACAGAATTCACTCTGCCATCCACAGCAACCTTCTCCTACCTGCAAATGCAATCTTGGTCGCAGCATCAACCAGAACAACAAATAACACCGGCACTAGCCCCACATTGGACTAAAATAATACAGATATGCACAAAGACAAAGCCGGCAACGAAACTTATATCCATAATATATACTTCGGAACATACACTATACCGAAAACAATCACCCTCCTTCAAAGCAGCATGGGAACAGGACATCGGACACCCACTTACGAATGACCAATGGCAAGACATCTATTACGCCCACAAACGACTGACACTCTGTACAAACCACCCAGAGCTTTCACGCAAGCTACTCTATAGATGGTACTTGGTCCCCACAAGACTCAAGCACAGCTTCCCCGACACCTCCGACACATGCTGGAGATGCCAAACTAACAGAGGATCCTTGCTACACATATGGTGGCAATGCCCACTGCTTCAACAATACTGGACACAAGTAGCAAACCTAATAACCCGATGCACGTGATTTAAACTACCCTCGGCACCTGAAACATTCCTATTACTCTTGCTTCCACAGGAGCCGCACACACACCTCAAATACATGGTATACCACATTATAATTTCGGCTCTCACTGTCATGAGCAGACAGTGGAAGCAAACAACGTCCCCAACGATTAAACAATGCATAGAGGCGATTGAGCACACCAAATTATATGAAACTACAGCACGAAAGACACAGCAGAAAGGCTCCTACTGGTCCGCTGCCTGGGACCTGTGGGACAAACACAAACCCCATTAACGTGACACACACTTAAGTGACACAGGCTGGAAGGAGAACCCCCATGATAGGGGGAAAAACACACCCAATTGGACAAATTCCGCATGGACCCATGTGTAATCTCTCTGAACTCAGCTGCACCCCACCACCCAAATCTTGCACTACTACCAACAACACAGGTAACACACAAAGCCGCGGATCCAGCCACGCCAAATCTTGACTGCCCACCCGAGGCCACCACAAATAAGGGCCACAACCAAAAAGACAGCAAGTAGCGCTTATGATATACGGGCTGTACCCACTGTTTATCCCACGACCAAATGTACCAAGTATGGAACTTGGAACCTTCACATAGATACAAACTTCAACCACACTATTGTACCTGTAACACGCAAATGTGAACTTATTTACTATGTACCCTTACCCCTTTTACTTTTTGTACCCCATCTATCCTTGGAAAAATAAAAATTGTCAAATTAAAAAAACAAAAAAACCCATGTTGGATGTCCTCAGACTTTGTATGAGGGCGTCCACCATCTTCAAAACCCCCATAGAAAAGCATTGATTCAGTGATGGGGAAGGTCTAATGCCCCTTTCATTGTGGCGGAGGGGGCACTAAAGCTCTGGACATAGCACACTATAGCATTAGGGATACAGATTTATATTTCTAACCATGTAGTGTTCCTTTAAAGGTTGTCATTGTGTGTTCCCTCCTGTTTTCCACCGTGTGGGTTTATGTAGTGGGGGAGCACTGTAATTTCATGGTAAATGTGTTATTTCTTACACTTTAGATTTGAAATTACCTGAACATTTTTTTTTTTTTTTTTTTACATTTCTTATTTTTAGGTTATCGCTGCATTTAAACTTAAAGATATTTTTTACGACTTGAAGAGCTCCCGGTGCCATGAATTGTCGACGCCGGGAGATGCCGGAGCACCCATGAACTTTAACTTTGAGGATGAGCGAGAGGCTCAGAAATGGTGGACGGTGGTCAGCAGCTCTCTCCGGGAAGCCAGGAAAGGTGAGTTAACCTGTTAGGAGAGCAGGAATGCTCTGAGCAATATCCTGGTAATTGTTTAAAGGAAGAGCATGTGATTGTTTGTTAAAACCCATCATCCACTTCTCATCCACTTCTGGAGGCTGTCTTAGTACTGCGATAAAACCATTGCTTTACATTGCAGGGTTAAGGGGAAAGGGTCTGCAGCCAAACCACGTCAATGAGGTGAAGTGGTGAGGGTGCCTATGGTGTCCATTGAATCATCACTCTATCAGTGAAAGGCTTAAAATGTACTGAGAATAGCTTGGTTTCAGCAGTACATTTCTTCATTTCTTTAATGTTGAGTGAGTAGATTTATACTTTATTTGTGTTGTCCCCACACGATTTTATGTGCGCAATTCAACTAAACTCTGCTCAGCTAGTCACAGATACTGGCACAAAGCACGTTGTAACGGACCGTTTCACTTACAAGAGGATAAAACCCAGTTTAGGCGATAATCCCCTTTCCAGATGCACAGGCAGCTACTGCAAACACCATTCTCCCGACTGGAACCACACGAACACTGGAACAGCTGAACAAGAAAAGCAGACATCGGCTTACACTCTTGGCAGTCAGCATACAATCCCATTCCCCCAAAGACCGAGACGACACATCGCTTTGAGGGTTAAGCAAGAACTCTAGACTGGGACACCCAGTCTGGCTTTTATTACAAACAAGTACATACAGGACACTCCCAGGGGGAGGATGAATTTAACCAATCACATGGATGTACCTCCCACACATTTCCTCCCCTTAGATTAGCACTTAACATAATTATACCGTACACCCTTTTCCCCAATTCCTGGATGTACCCCAAATACACATGCTACACCTCCAAAACAGGTATCCCCTGATAGCCCTTATTCAGGGGGACAACATATCCAAGAATCAGGTCATTCGGATGAATGGTTCGGCAGATATGGGGTTCCAAAGATTTGACCGACCGCATGGGTAAAGTATCCGAAAACAGTTCCATGCATTTTGGCCCTGCGGTCGGTCACAAACAAGGGAATGAAAACAGACGAATTGCCTGTGTTATAGAGCCTGGAGAGGGTTTGAATGAATTCCCTTGTTTGTGGGGTTCTTTCTACCGAACGGCTGGTCATTCGGTAGATTTTATACGAATTTCTGGAAGTATGGAGGGCTCAGCGGTGTTTGCCTAGTCAAGTGTCCGATTTTAGTTCCAGACACTCGATGGCAAAACACCGCTGTTCGGTAGTTTAAGATGGCCGCCGCCACGTGTTTGTTTCCCGAATGGCGGCCACCCAGAGGACAAAGAATACATTACACTGATTGCCAATTACCCGTTTGCAACATTGTTGCAAACGGTAATTGGAGGCACACTTAGTCCTGGGTGGTCTGGTTGTTCGGTAGTTTCCTCAATACAATGAATGGAGTGATTCTACCGAACAATCAGGTGAATGCTGCATACATATCCCAGGTTAAACTGCATACAAAAATACATACATGACATTAAAATATTAAAGGCAGGATTACTGTACTACGCTCCACAGTCTTAAAGGTACAGTATCCCAAAAGTCCCCATAGATCCACGGATGGCCCTTAAAGGCCCAGTAGCAGTAATATACATTATTACATGCCCAAATATAGTTTTTCCAGTACAATATGTCCAGGGGCCGTAGTCGCAGGGCAGGAGGCTAGCAGCCAGGCCTCTCCAGTTCACAGTGGCGAAGCTGGTTTCGCCACACACGTCGTTTATTTTTTTAAACAGCCCTTGTATATTTTTGTGGCTGTCTAATGAAACCTCTTCTTTACTTTATTAAGTCTTCATGTGATTGGCCTTTAAATACCTGCTTTCTGTTATGGCTTCCTGTGTCTTTCCGGGGCTGCGTCCACAGATCCACAGCTTCCTTAATTCAACAGAGACGTGCGCTCAGATTTCCTGATCTGAAAACCTGAGGGGACAAATCTGCTAATGGTGAAGTCAATGAGGGTAATTTACTAAAACTGTTACAGCTGATATAGTGAGTGTGGATCAGACACCGTGCCCATTATGAGATACGCTCAGTATATATATAAATATATGCCCAATAATTGTAATATTTGCCCCTGAATAAATAAGGTAAAATCTAAGAATAAAGTGTGCAATATGGTTAAAGGAGAACAGTCTCGTCTTCGATAGTGACAGGATCGCTCTATTCACACCAGTGAATGCTATTGAAGCAATTACTGGAGTATTAAGAGCAGCAATGGTAAATATCAGAGAACTAAGGGAGTGGAAAAAATAGCCGCTGAACAATGAAAAAATAAATGAGAAATACTGTGAATATCTCTTTAAATCCAAAATGGTTAAAAATAGTGTGTATACCTCCTTTAAAACAAGTAATTAAAAAAAAAAAATACTAAACTGTATTCAAAGGTGCAAAACAAATGTGCATGTATCTCTTTAAAGGGGTTCAAAGTCGTTTTTCCTAGCACTATAGTGACATTTAGTCCCCCCCATGTGGTGCTGAAAGGGTTAAAAAACAAAGTATTGTAAGATTTAAAAAAAAAATCTGGCTTCTAACTTTTTTAGCTGGCTCCTAGATTCAAAGCAAAGTTGTCAAGCCCTGATGTCAACACTGCCTTTTCAGAGTGTTTACTGCAAAAAGCCTGCAGTGACTGACTATAGTCACCAGAACAGATACAATACACTGTAGTTGTTCTGGTGACTATAGTGTCCCTTTAATTTTGTTAGCTTTTCTTCATAACTAAAAACTTCCATACCCCTTTTTAATTTTGTAGCCCACCTCAGCACTTTTTCTATGCCATTGTTACCTTCTTTAGAACAGGTGCCCAAAATTGCACAGTATATTCAAGGTGTGTTCTTACCAGCGATTTATAAAGAGGCAAAGTGATATTCATCTCGAGAATTTATGCCCCTATTTATACATGACAAAACCTTACTGGCCTTAGCAATTATCCCTAATTTGCTTCCATTAAGGGTATACGTTGCTTGTGTATTCTTTACGCCGAAGTGCATAACTTTGCATTTTTCAACATTAAATTTCATCTGCCATTTGCGTCCCCAGTCTATCTAAATCCCTCTTCAGCAAAGCAATATCCTGCTCACGTTTTATTACTTTACAGAGTTTTGTGTCATCTGCAAACTCTGAAACATGACTTTCAATGCTGTCTTCAAGATCATTTATAAACATGTTAACCCCTTAAGGACGCTGGACGGAAAATTTCCGTCCAAAATGATAATTAACCCCTGATTGCCGCAATCGTGGGGTTAATCTTCCTGTAGTGTGTCTCCATATCGGAGGCACACTACCATGGGCAGTTTCACTGATTCAGCCCACGTGATTGCTCACCGGGAGTCAGAACGATCACACATGCTGCAGAGAAACGAGATCTGTTTCCCTGCAGCTCCGTGTGAGCTGTGAACTGCAGAGAGACAGATCAGTGCTGATCTTTCTCTCTGCAAGAAAAAAAAGTGTTAGCAATCAAATCCCACCCCCCTCACCTCTTTCAAATAAAATGTAACCCCTTCCCTGCCCTTTGATCACTGCCTGCAGTGATCAAAATACAGATCACAGTATTTCACTGTGATCTGATTTTTTTTTTTTAACCCCTGAGGGTTAACTTTTATTAATTTTTTTTAATCCTCAGGGGTTAAATGTATTTAATTATTTCATTTAATTATTTTAAAATATTTATTTATTTAGCTAGGGTGGGTAGAGGTTAGTGGGGAAATTGGGGGATTAACAGTTAGGCTAGTTAGGGGTTAAAAAAAAAAAACAATTAAAAGTGAAAAATAACTTTTGAAAAGTTTAAACAAAGTTTTAAAATAGTAAAATAAGTTGTTAAAAGCTAAATAAAACTTTTTAAAAGTTAAAAAAAACTTTAAAAAAAAAAATGTTTAAAAAAGGGGGGAAATGCGTATTACCTCTAAATATGCCTTTTGAAACACCCTGGGGTGTCTTATTTAGGAAATGGTATGCCTTTGTGAAGTAATTGGAAAACACAACCTATTAAAAAAATTCCAAAGTGGGGCATGGACCCAGCGTAAAAATTCTAACTTAAATGGCTGTGTCTCAAATGTGCCACTTCGACATTGTCATATACCTGGTAAAGGTACATACGGGGGTATTGCTGTACTCAGATGACAAAGCGGAGCAACATATGATGTATACTGCTGTAGCACATATAAGGTTTGCAAAATATACAGTACAAACTCACTATGTGTCAAAAAGGCAGAAAGAAAATGCTTATTACCATTACATTTGATACAAGCTAACAGAAAAATTATCCCACGCTAAGGTTCAAAATTTGCCTTTTGAAATACCCTTGGGCGTCTTCTTTAAGAAATAGTATGCCTTTATGGGGTAGTTGGAAAAAGAAGCCTGCTAACATATTTAAAAATGGAATACGGACCCATTAAAACTCTCCATGTAAATTCACACTTAAAAACCTGAACTTGTCACGTCTCACAGCACTGTAACTTCACAAAATAGTGTCTGGGTCATACATTGGGCATATTGTTTTACTCAGAAGAGGTAACTGAGCATACTTAGGGGGAATTTATGACAGTGGCACTTATCAAATGTAAGACATACCGAGCGAAAATGCAACATGTATGCAAAAAAATGTTTTTGTTTTTTTTTCTCACCACAAAATTTGAAATAAATTGGTGAGAAAATGGTGGCAAGTTAAGGAATAATATATGCCTAATAACATACCCTGGAGTGTCTGCTTTCTCAAATGGAAGGCCTTTATGGGGTTATTTGAACAGTCAAATGGCTATAATGCCACAAAATCAGACATATGACCATCTATGAAAATTCCAACTATAGAAACTGAAATAGCATGGTCTCCTATATGGCATTGTAGCTTCACAGAATAGGGGCAAAGGTATACAATGGGGGTATCGTTTTACTTGGCAGATGTAGCTGAACACAATATGGGGTTCTGTACAGGGATAGCACACACTAGGTTTACGAAATACACATTCCAAAAACCTTGTAATATGTGTATATGCCAAAATAGAGAAAAATTAAATGTTACTCCAATATTTAGCAGAGATTGGCGGTGAAATAGCTACGCAAAAAGTGTCAAACTAACCTTAGGTAAATAGCCTGTGATGTCTACTTTATATAAATATATACTTTTGTGTGGCAATTTTGTTTCCTGTAATGGGTATTAAACTTCCAAGACAAACATACCAACTTCTAAAATTGTTTCACATTGAAATTTTATTTTAGACCTTGTAGTTTGTGACCTGTAACTTTCAAAATAAACTGAAACCCTACACATATTATGCACTTTGTAAATCAAGACACACAAATTAATTTATTTTGAATTACTTTTCCTAAGCTGGACATATTATACACACATTATTATTGCCAAACTTGGGGGAAAAAAGCATTTTTTGTTTTTTTCCACATTATTTTGCATTTTTTTTGGTAATAAATGAGAATTTATACATGTATAGGTCACATCAAATTAAAGCCCTTTTTGTTGTCTAAAAACGGTATATAATATGTGTTGGTACAATAAATGAGAGAAATGCAAATTGCATTTGAACACAAACCGCAAAAAATGCAAAAATTGCTTGTGTCTTTAAGGGTATGTCCAGCTTCTGAAGCTGTGTCCTTAAGGGGTTAAATAGAAGGGGTCCCACTAGTGCTGCCACTAGGCGTCAAATTAAATTAGGTAGTTCCTCCAGCGGCACGGACTCCTGAACCCCACCTGATCGTAATGTTCTTTCGTCTGCCCCTGTCGTCCAGTAGATTTACTTGTCTGGAGAAGTGGGACTGTGCAGATTTCATTTGTCGTGCCGTGTCGCCTAGCGTGTGGAAGCACAACTACATGACTCGAATCCCAACAACTGTTTAATCCTTCCGATTTTGTTTTAACAATTTATTATGCAATTGAGTAAATTTCTGTTCTCGTAAAACTATAATTTAAACTTACAAAGTTCGCTGTCCACAAGATGAGAGTAAACCCTCCCGACATCGGCCTCGCCTGCTCCGATGAAACCCTGGGGGGCCCTTCCCCACCCCAAGGTACTGGGTAACTGTTCTCAAAAGCCACCTGTTACTAATCTGCTCTGAGCAGCAACAAGCACTACCATATCTTTAGTGGCAACATACCGACTCCGGCTCCTACTTACCTAGACTTACACTAGCAGTGCCATCACATCGAATTCAGTGCGACACATACCTACGCGCCATCCCCACCGCAAATATACATCCACGATAAATACTCTGACTGAGTCAAATTACTCTATAAGGGGGCACTACACTATCTCTACACCAGTTCAGCACAACCGTTTTACGTCACAATGTGCACACACATCCCTACACCCTCCTAGGAGGTATGGGTCAACAAACAAATCACGACACCCCCTCGCGGACCACTAACTTTGCCTCCCAGCTCATAGACCGGCGTTTGTTACCTCTTGTTACAACATCTCAGTCTGTTTGTTTTATTTTACAAATTGTGCAAATTGTATCTTCATCATGCTATGTGTTTACTGTGACATGATGCTTAATACATGTTCTTACTGACGTGGTACTACACGTATGTCTGTTCATTGCATGCACCAAAAAGAAAGAATTAAAACGACTAAAATAATTCCTTACGTTTGAGTTTCTTTGAGGTAACATCCTTTATTAATACAGAGCGTTCTAATGTACACGACCAGCCAGAGTAGATGAAAACCTTACATGTTCTTGTGGCTAAAACCCTCAGTTACCTCTTGGTAGTGAATGATTCATTGCAGGATGTGACTGGTAAAGCCGTATCCGATATTACATCACATTGAGATCCACTCGATCCTATAAACTTGAAGCCAAATAGAAAATAAACTACTGCCAGCATCTGCATGAAATCACATTACATCATGGGAGTCCCATTTTAATCTGTATTAGCTGAACAACTTCGAGACAATAACGTTTCTTGTGTTAATGAAAGTACCCAGCTGCTTTGTAATAATTAGTCCTGTATCCCGCAGTCTGCGTACCCGGCGCCGGCTCCCGCAGTCTGCGTACCCGGCGCTGGCTCCCGCAGTCTGCATACCCGGCGCCGGCTCCCGCATTCTCTCTTTTAAAGGAAAGGTTAGAAGTCTTGATTGTTACATAAAGATTAGTTTTCTTATAAATCTGATCTTTTGAATATCAGTAACTCTAATACTTAATCCTATTTTTGCAGCTTCTCAGGGTAAGGATAATGATTTGAGAGTAAAGCCAGCTTTACCAGAAAAACCAATGACAACCGCAAACAAACCACTGACACAGGCCTTTAAATCGCTATCACTGGATGACGAGCTTCCAGGGGAGCCGAAAGAATTGGCTACTAAAGGTAAACACAGATTCACCAAACCCTCCTCTGAAGGGGCACTGACAATTCTATTTTATTTAACTTATTAAATTTAATCTAGCTGCAGTCTTTAGAAAACCGATATTACGCAGAAAGTAAAAGATTCTTCGTAGCTGTAAAATATGCACACACATAAGAATGAGCACTTTAGAGCCAATCTCTGCTTTGAACTTTCTGGGTACAGCCTGCGTGATGCCCTCTCTTGTGTTCGTGTGATTTCACCCTGTACACAGCTAGAGCCCCATAGAGAAACACACAGCACAGAGCTCGCACCCATACCTCCTCGGCATTGTTCCAACTTGTAGTGCATAACCTTCCCAGAATAGTGGAGACTATCACAGCAGCAACGTCAGACCGTTCCAGATTAAAGGCCATGGATTTGGAATGTTTGACGAGCAGGTGGCCACATGATTCTGGCCATCAAATGTAGTAACGTGCTATGGCATCAGATACCAGAGGGGTATACTATAACTAGCTCTAGGTAGTGTTTGAAAAGCCTCACTATTCGTGTGTGTGTGTGTACACAGTCAGTGTGAATGGTCTCTCCCTGTGTGAACTCACAGCCGCACTTCAGTGTGATTCCTGTCTCTCCCTGTGTGTACTCACAGCGGCAATATCACTGTGTGTGTACACTGTCAGCGTGAATGGTCACTCCCTGTGTGTAATCTCAGCCGCACTGTCAGTGTGATTCCTGTCTCTCCCTGTGTGTAATCACAGCTGCACTATCCCTGTGTGAGTACACTGTCCGTGTGACTCCTGTCTTTCCGTTTGTGTAATCACAGCCACACTATCACTGTGTGTGTGTGTACACTGTCAGTGTGAATTGTCTCTCCCTGTATGTACTCACAGCCGCACTATCTCTGTGTGTGTTTACACTGTCTGTGAGTGTGACTCATATCGCTGTCTGTGGTTATGTCTGGACTGCTGCTCAGGTTTCCTTGTAATAATTCAGGCCATTTTCACACCGAGCAAGTTCTGAGAAGCACACAGTTTGTGTGATCTATTGTGGGTCTGTTTTCCTGTTGGCTGTGGCTAACCTGAAATGTATACGTTGTATTTTCTGTGTTTCAGAAGAGCTAGCTCTGCGGCTGAGCCGATCCATAGAGAGCGGGGATGAGCAGATGGCAGTGCAGTGTGCATTGATGCTGACCAAACAGAAAATTCCTCTTAAAATCCAATTAAAACAAACCACCTACCCCAAGAAACAGATCCTGTAAGTCACAAATCAGTGAATTTAACCAATAGAAAGTGTTTCATTGTGAGTGTAATCCCTGGAATATAGTGTATTCATAGAGCGTGGCTCATTGTGAGTGTAATCCCTGGAATATAGTGTATTCATAGAGCGTGGCTCATTGTGAGTTTAATAACCTGGAATATAGTGTATTCATAGAGCGTGGCTCATTGTGAGTTTAATCCCTGGAATATAGTGTATTCATAGAGCGTGGCTCATTGTGAGTGTAATCCCTGGAATATAGTGTATTCATAGAGCGTGGCTCATTGTGAGTTTAATCCCCGGAATATAGTGTATTCATAGAGCGTGGCTCATTGTGAGTTTAATCCCTGGAATATAGTGTATTCATAGAGCGTGGCTCATTGTGAGTTTAATCCCTGGAATATAGTGTATTCATAGAGCGTGGCTCATTGTGAGGTGTAATCCCTGGAATATAGTGTATTCATAGAGCGTGGCTCATTGTGAGTGTAATCCCTGGAATATAGTGTATTCATAGAGCGTGGCTCATTGTGAGTGTAATCCCTGGAATATAGTGTATTCATAGAGCGTGGCTCATTGTGAGTGTAATCCCTGGAATATAGTGTATTCATAGAGCGTGGCTCATTGTGAGTTTAATCCCCGGAATATAGTGTATTCATAGAGCGTGGCTCATTGTGAGTTTAATCCCTGGAATATAGTGTATTCATAGAGCGTGGCTCATTGTGAGTTTAATCCCTGGAATATAGTGTATTCATAGAGCGTGGCTCATTGTGAGGTGTAATCCCTGGAATATAGTGTATTCATAGAGCGTGGCTCATTGTGAGTGTAATCCCTGGAATATAGTGTATTCATAGAGCGTGGCTCATTGTGAGTGTAATCCCTGGAATATAGTGTATTCATAGAGCGTGGCTCATTGTGAGTGTAATCCCTGGAATATAGTGTATTCATAGAGCGTGGCTCATTGTGAGTGTAATCCCTGGAATATAGTGTATTCATAGAGCGTGGCTCATTGTGAGTGTAATCCCTGGAATATAGTGTATTCATAGAGCGTGGCTCATTGTGAGTGTAATCCCTGGAATATAGTGTATTCATAGAGCGTGGCTCATTGTGAGTGTAATCCCTGGAATATAGTGTATTCATAGAGCGTGGCTCATTGTGAGTGTAATCCCTGGAATATAGTGTATTCATAGAGCGTGGCTCATTGTGAGTGTAATCCCTGGAATATAGTGTATTCATAGAGCGTGGCTCATTGTGAGTTTAATCCCTGGAATATAGTGTATTCATAGAGCGTGGCTCATTGTGAGTTTAATCCCTGGAATATAGTGTATTCATAGAGCGTGGCTCATTGTGAGTGTAATCCCTGGAATATAGTGTATTCATAGAGCGTGGCTCATTGTGAGTGTAATCCCTGGAATATAGTGTATTCATAGAGCGTGGCTCATTGTGAGTGTAATCCCTGGAATATAGTGTATTCATAGAGCGTGGCTCATTGTGAGTGTAATCCCTGGAATATAGTGTATTCATAGAGCGTGGCTCATTGTGAGTTTAATCCCTGGAATATAGTGTATTCATAGAGCGTGGCTCATTGTGAGTTTAATCCCTGGAATATAGTGTATTCATAGAGCGTGGCTCATTGTGAGTGTAATCCCTGGAATATAGTGTATTCATAGAGCGTGGCTCATTGTGAGTGTAATCCCTGGAATATAGTGTATTCATAGAGCGTGGCTCATTGTGAGTGTAATCCCTGGAATATAGTGTATTCATAGAGCGTGGCTCATTGTGAGTGTAATCCCTGGAATATAGTGTATTCATAGAGCGTGGCTCATTGTGAGTGTAATCCCTGGAATATAGTGTATTCATAGAGCGTGGCTCATTGTGAGTTTAATCCCTGGAATATAGTGTATTCATAGAGCGTGGCTCATTGTGAGTTTAATCCCTGGAATATAGTGTATTCATAGAGCGTGGCTCATTGTGAGTGTAATCCCTGGAATATAGTGTATTCATAGAGCGTGGCTCATTGTGAGTGTAATCCCTGGAATATAGTGTATTCATAGAGCGTGGCTCATTGTTAGTGTAATCCCTGGAATATAGTGTATTCATAGAGCGTGGCTCATTGTGAGTGTAATCCCTGGAATATAGTGTATTCTTAGAGCGTGGCTCATTGTGAGTGTAATCCCTGGAATATAGTGTATTCATAGAGCGTGGCTCATTGTGAGTTTAATCCCTGGAATATAGTGTATTCATAGAGCGTGGCTCATTGTGAGTGTAATCCCTGGAATATAGTGTATTCATAGAGCGTGGCTCATTGTGAGTGTAATCCCTGGAATATAGTGTATTCATAGAGCGTGGCTCATTGTGAGTGTAATCCCTGGAATATAGTGTATTCATAGAGCGTGGCTCATTGTGAGTGTAATCCCTGGAATATAGTGTATTCATAGAGCGTGGCTCATTGTGAGTGTAATCCCTGGAATATAGTGTATTCATAGATCGTGGCTCATTGTGAGTGTAATCCCTGGAATATAGTGTATTCATAGAGCGTGGCTCATTGTGAGTTTAATCCCTGGAATATAGTGTATTCATAGAGCGTGGCTCATTGTGAGTGTAATCCCTGGAATATAGTGTATTCATAGTGTGTGGCTCATTGTGAGTTTAATCCCTGGAATATAGTGTATTCATAGTGTGTGGCTCATTGTGAGTTTAATCCCTGGAATATAGTGTATTCATAGAGCGTCGCTCATTGTGAGTTTAATCCCTGGAATATAGTGTATTCATAGAGCGTGGCTCATTGTGAGTGTAATCCCTGGAATATAGTGTATTCATAGAGCGTGGCTCATTGTGAGTGTAATCCCTGGAATATAGTGTATTCATAGAGCGTGGCTCATTGTGAGTGTAATCCCTGGAATATAGTGTATTCATAGAGCGTGGCTCATTGTGAGTGTAATCCCTGGAATATAGTGTATTCATAGATCGTGGCTCATTGTGAGTGTAATCCCTGGAATATAGTGTATTCATAGAGCGTGGCTCATTGTGAGTTTAATCCCTGGAATATAGTGTATTCATAGAGCGTGGCTCATTGTGAGTGTAATCCCTGGAATATAGTGTATTCATAGTGTGTGGCTCATTGTGAGTTTAATCCCTGGAATATAGTGTATTCATAGTGTGTGGCTCATTGTGAGTTTAATCCCTGGAATATAGTGTATTCATAGAGCGTCGCTCATTGTGAGTTTAATCCCTGGAATATAGTGTATTCATAGAGCGTGGCTCATTGTGAGTGTAATCCCTGGAATATAGTGTATTCATAGAGCGTGGCTCATTGTGAGTGTAATCCCTGGAATATAGTGTATTCATAGAGCGTGGCTCATTGTGAGTTTAATCCCTGGAATATAGTGTATTCATAGAGCGTGGCTCATTGTGAGTTTAATAACCTGGAATATAGTGTATTCATAGAAAAAATAACAGTAATAAGGGACTACGTGCAGGGACAGAACACGTCACGCACGGTTTATTGGACGGTTGATCCAGATGTGCTGTCGCATTCATTGTATCTTTTCACAGTATGAAAATCTGCGTTGAAGATGCTTCTGGATCCGTTAACATCTCGACCTCTGTACAAGCTCACACTACAATAGCCACGCTAAAACAGCAGGTTAGTGTGTGACTGTCATACCATTTCCATATACTCCCCCTTTCTTCCTTCTACCCTGCAGCTATATACCCTCTATCCTTCCTTCTGCCCTGCAGCTATATACCCTCTATCCTTCCTTCTGCCCTGCAGCTATATACCCTCTATCCTTCCTTCTACCCTGCAGCTATATACCCTCTATCCTTCCTTCTGCCCTGCAGCTATATACCCTCTATCCTGCAGCTATATACCCTCTATCCTTCCTTCTACCCTGCAGCTATATACCCTCTATCCTTCCTTCTACCCTGCAGCTATATACCCTCTATCCTTCCTTCTACCCTGCAGCTATATACCCTCTATCCTTCCTTCTGCCCTGCAGCTATATACCCTCTATCCTTCCTTCTACCCTGCAGCTATATACCCTCTATCCTGCAGCTATATACCCTCTATCCTTCCTTCTGCCCTGCAGCTTTATACCCTCTATCCTGCAGCTATATACCCTCTATCCTTCCTTCTGCCCTGCAGCTATATACCGTCTATCCTTCCTTCTACCCTGCAGCTATATACCCTCTATCCTTCCTTCTACCCTGCAGCTATATACCCTCTATCCTTCCTTTTGCCCTGCAGCTTTATACCCTCTATCCTTCCTTTTGCCCTGCAGCTTTATACCCTCTATCCTTCCTTTTGCCCTGCAGCTATATACCCTCTATCCCTCCTTCTACCCTGTAGCTATATACCCTCTATCCTTCCTTATACCCTGCAGCTATATACCCTCTATCCTTCCTTCTGCCCTGCAGCTATATACCCTCTATCCTGCAGCTATATACCCTCTATCCTTCCTTCTACCCTGCAGCTATATACCCTCTATCCTGCAGCTATATACCCTCTATCCTTCCTTCTACCCTGCAGCTATATACCCTCTATCCTGCAGCTATATACCCTCTATCCTTCCTTCTGCCCTGCAGCTATATACCCTCTATCCTTCCTTCTACCCTGCAGCTATATACCCTCTATCCTTCCTTCTACCCTGCAGCTATATACCCTCTATCCCTCCTTCTACCCTACAGCTATATAACCTCTATCCTGCAGCTATATAACCTCTATCCTTCCTTCTGCCCTGCAGCTATATACCCTCTATCCTGCAGCTATATACCCTCTATCCTTCCTTCTACCCTGCAGCTATATACCCTCTATCCTTCCTTCTGCCCTGCAGCTATATACCCTCTATCCTTCCTTCTACCCTGCAGCTATATACCCTCTATCCTTCCTTCTACCCTGCAGCTATATACTCTCTATCCTTCCTTCTACCATGCAGCTATATACCCTCTATCCTTCCTTTTACCCTGCAGCTGTCCTTAATATAGAATGCCATTGATGTGGCTCGGAATGAAAACTATTCCCAAATCATTGAGAGTGCTGAAAACCTGCAGCTATATACCCTCTATCCCTCCTTCTACCCTGCAGCTATATACCCTCTATCCTGCAGCTATATACCCTCTATCCTTCCTTATACCCTGCAGCTATATACCCTCTATCCTTCCTTCTGCCCTGCAGCTATATACCCTCTATCCTTCCTTCTGCCCTGCAGCTATATACCCTCTATCCTTCCTTCTGCCCTGCAGCAATATACCCTCTATCCTTCCTTCTGCCCTGCAGCTATATACCCTCTATCCTTCCTTCTGCCCTGCAGCTATATACCCTCTATCCTTCCTTCTGCCCTGCAGCTATATACCCTCTATCCCTCCTTCTACCCTGCAGCTATATACCCTCTATCCTGCAGCTATATACCCTCTATCCTTCCTTCTATCCTGCAGCTATATACCCTCTATCCTTCCTTCTGCCCTGCAGCTATATACCCTCTATCCTTCCTTCTGCCCTGCAGCTATATACCCTCTATCCTTCCTTCTGCCCTGCAGCTATATACCCTCTATCCTTCCTTCTGCCCTGCAGCTATATACCCTCTATCCTTCCTTCTGCCCTGCAGCAATATACCCTCTATCCTTCCTTCTGCCCTGCAGCAATATACCCTCTATCCTTCCTTCTGCCCTGCAGCTATATACCCTCTATCCTTCCTTCTGCCCTGCAGCTATATACCCTCTATCCTTCCTTCTGCCCTGCAGCTATATACCCTCTATCCTGCAGCTATATACCCTCTATCCTTCCTTCTGCCCTGCAGCTATATACCCTCTATCCTGCAGCTATATACCCTCTATCCTTCCTTCTGCCCTGCAGCTATATACCCTCTATCCTGCAGCTATATACCCTCTATCCTTCCTTTTACCCTGCAGCTGTCCTTAATATAGAATGCCATTGATGTGGCTCGGAATGAAAACTATTCCCAAATCATTGAGTGCTGAAAACCTGCAGCTATATACCCTCTATCCCTCCTTCTACCCTGCAGCTATATACCCTCTATCCTGCAGCTATATACCCTCTATCCTTCCTTTTACCCTGCAGCTATATACCCTCTATCCTTCCTTCTGCCCTGCATCTATATACCCTCTATCCTTCCTTCTGCCCTGCAGCTATATACCCTCTATCCCTCCTTCTACCCTGCAGCTATATACCCTCTATCCTGCAACTATATACCCTCTATCCTTCCTTCTGCCCTGCAGCTATATACCCTCTATCCTGCAGCTATATACCCTCTATCCTTCCTTCTGCCCTGCAGCTATATACCCTCTATCCTGCAGCTATATACCCTCTATCCTTCCTTTTACCCTGCAGCTGTCCTTAATATAGAATGCCATTGATGTGGCTCGGAATGAAAACTATTCCCAAATCATTGAGTGCTGAAAACCTGCAGCTATATACCCTCTATCCCTCCTTCTACCCTGCAGCTATATACCCTCTATCCTGCAGCTATATACCCTCTATCCTTCCTTTTACCCTGCAGCTATATACCCTCTATCCTTCCTTCTGCCCTGCATCTATATACCCTCTATCCTTCCTTCTGCCCTGCAGCTATATACCCTCTATCCCTCCTTCTACCCTGCAGCTATATACCCTCTATCCTGCAACTATATACCCTCTATCCTTCCTTCTGCCCTGCAGCAATATACCCTCTATCCTTCCTTCTGCCCTGCAGCTATATACCCTCTATCCTTCCTTCTGCCCTGCAGCTATATACCCTCTATCCCTCCTTCTACCCTGCAGCTATATAACCTCTATCCTGCAGCTATATAACCTCTATCCTTCCTTTTCCCCCGCAGCTATATACCCTCTATCCTGCAGCTATATACCCTCTATCCTTCCTTCTACCCTGCAGCTATATACCCTCTATCCTGCAGCTATATACCCTCTATCCTTCCTTCTACCCTGCAGCTATATACCCTCTATCCTGCAGCTATATACCCTCTATCCTGCAGCTACATACCCTCTATCCTGCAGCTACATACCCTCTATCCTGCAGCTACATACCCTCTATCCTGCAGCTACATACCCTCTATCCTGCAGCTATATACCCTCTATCCTGCAGCTATATACCCTCTATCCTGCAGCTATATACCCTCTATCCTGCAGCTATATACCCTCTATCCTTCCTTCTACCCTGCAGCTATATACCCTCTTTTCTTCCTTCTACCCTGCAGCTATATACTCTCTATCCTTCCTTCTACCATGCAGCTATATACCCTCTATCCTTCCTTTTACCCTGCAGCTGTCCTTAATATAGAATGCCATTGATGTGGCTCGGAATGAAAACTATTCCCAAATCATTGAGAGTGCTGAAAACCTTGCTCCTATACAGCTATTTACAATAAAACCTTAATTTAGAGCCTTTTTATTGTGTATTTAAACTTCTATTTTTGGCTGTGTTCACCTCTTTTTTGTTTTATTTAGATCTCTCGTGAATTTCTGTTCCATCCAAATATTCAGCGCTGGATAATTGGCCAATGTCTCTGTTCAGATGATCGAACAATTGCTTCTTATGGAATAAGGCAAGATGGCGACACTGCTTTCCTGTACCTCATCTCGGCCAAGCAGGGAAGACTCCACCCGCAAGATCACTGTGTCAGCAACAACGCCCAGCCGGTGTCTAAGCCTCTAGTGAGCTTGGAGGAAAAACAAACTCAAAGTAAAACGCTCCCAACTAGAACACATGCTAATAGCGGTGCGTAATTCTTACAATCCAAGGCTGGGATTTAATGGCCAGGATTCTAACATGCCTCTGGTTTGGTGGGAAGAATACTGGCGTGTCTCCATGGTATATAGATGTCAGATTACTTGATGATCAAAATAAGTTTTTTTTTTTTTTTAATGTTTTTTAGCTTCAACCAATTTGAGGCCTGGAAATGATGAACTGCTCAGGGATCTTCCCAGAATTTTAAACTCTGAATCTTCCAAGACTCCAGGACATGTTCCCGCACCACTTCTCTCACCAGCCATGGTTTGTACATTCTCTGTTCTTGTCTGGCGGCTCCCGCTGCAATGATCATGCTTTATAGAATGGGATGTCTGATTCATTGAGAATTAGCCAGTTTCTATAGAATGGAATGTCCTACTCATTTAGCATTAGCCGGGCTCTATAGAATGAAGTGTCCTACTCATTTACCATTAGCCGGGCTCTATAGAATGGATTGTCCTACTCATTTACCATTAGCCGGGCTCTATATAGAATGGAATGTCCTACTCATTTAGCATTAGCCGGGCTCTATATAGAATGGGATGTCCTACTCATTTACCATTAGCCTGGCTCTATAGAATGGAATGTCCTACTCATTTAGCATTAGCCGGGCTCTATAGAATGAAGTGTCCTACTCATTTACCATTAGCCAGGCTCTATAGAATGGAATGTCCTACTCATTTACCATTAGCCGGGCTCTATAGAATGGAATGTCCTACTCATTTAGCATTAGCCGGGCTCTATATAGAATGGGATGTCCTACTCATTTACCATTAGCCTGGCTCTATAGAATGGAATGTCCTACTCATTTAGCATTCTCTGGGCTCTATAGAATGGAATGTCCTACTCATTTAGCATTAGCCGGGCTCTATAGAATGGAATGTCCCTACTCATTTACCATTGGCCGGGCTCTATAGAATGGAATGTCCTACTCATTTACCATTAGCCGGGTTCTGTAGAATGGAATGTCCTACTCATTTACCATTAGCTGGGTTCTGTAGAATGGAATGTCCTACTCATTTACCATTAGCCGGGCTCTATAGAATGGAACGTCCTACTCATTTACCATTGGCCGGGCCCTATAGAATGGAATGTCCTACTCATTTAGCATTCTCTGGGCTCTATAGAATGGAATGTCCTACTCATTTACCATTAGCCGGGCTCTATATAGAATGGAATGTCCTACTCATTTACCATTAGCTGGGTTCTGTATAGAATGGAATGTCCTACTCATTTACCATTAGCTGGGTTCTGTAGAATGGAACGTCCTACTCATTTACCATTGGCCGGGCCCTATAGAATGGAATACAGTATAAAATAGAAAAAGGTGATAAGCGCACAGTGTATAAAAGTAGTTATTACCTCAAACATACATTCCTCTTGTTATGAATAACATAAATATTTCCTATACGGAAATGCAAATAGAACACAACATAATGTAATCTGTATACATATTTGGTGAGTAGATGTCAAAATTCAAAACACTCACAATTAAGTCCCTTAAAAAGTCCATTAAAGAGTCCATTAAAGTTGCCTCTGGACTTATAGAGCATGTATGTCTCCTTATGGACACAGAGTAGCTTCCTCCAGTATTTGGCTCCTACTTTCTTTAGGTGCTAGTGAATGTTACACAACTGTGAATATACTTTTATATGTATACATAAACACACAATTAATTACACATGTTACACAAATCACTCCCATTACCAAATAAGGTCCGAAGCGTGTTCTGCCACCCCCAAAATGGCGACATTTCTGGTTCGGATGCATGTCCCTGCCATCTTGGTAACCTTTTATATAAAAGCAAATCACAATAAAAGAAAAAAGCAAATAATAACTAGGAAACAGAAAACGTAGATGGAAATCTTTCTTTCTTTCGAAACAGAATCAAACTGTAAATTTTTCGAGTCCTCAATCTGGAGTAGTAGTCATCGTGTGATTCCCGTTACGTCATGTCCTGTGACTTCCAGCTGCACGGAAAATCATCTCCAACGGGTGATCACAACGTCCAAAAAGATACAGATACAAATGAGGTCTTTAGAGTCTTGTAAGCCCGAAGTCATGGGCACCATTTGTAAAGGGGTATAAAATCCAAGGCATCATAGGCATCCCTTTCACTAAGTATATTTAGTGACAATATACTTGGGTGAAATACCAGCACTGCATGTTTGTTTTTTTTTACTCTTGAGCACCGCCTATATTTTGTTTTCTAATTTCTATAGAATGGAATGTCCTACTCATTTAGCATTAGCTTTACTCTATAGAATGGAATGGTGAGTTTTGATTGACGTATTTCTTTTTTCTGCACGGCTTAATGACTGTTACTGTTCTTCAATTGCAGGCAGATGGCTGGGCATGTTCTGTTTGCACGTATATTAATAAACCGACTCGGCCTGGCTGTGAGATGTGTAGCTCCGACCGACCCACAGATTATGTCGTCCCTGAAAAATACAAACCTGACGAGATTGAAAGGAAGCGGTTACAACAGGAGAACGACAGTTTGATTCAGTACAAACAGGTATGGATGAAATTGGAGAGCTGCATGTTTCTACCTTCATCCCCAGGGCACGATTATCCCCTCTGTCCATGCTAACCCCCCTCCCCACCCTTATCCTAGGTGCACTGCTAATTCACCCCCATGTGTCCCGTCCTCAGAGAAATCCTAAACCCACCTGTCTTCGCTGAACTCCAGGCTCCCACACACGTTAGATGCACTGTGTAGGTTA
This sequence comes from Pelobates fuscus, assembly GCF_036172605.1. NCBI lineage: Eukaryota > Metazoa > Chordata > Amphibia > Anura > Pelobatidae > Pelobates > Pelobates fuscus. The sequence goes on along the minus strand of NC_086320.1, from coordinate 8,987,215 downwards.
GGTTACAGTTAGTTATCCTGGGTGGGTTTATATTATTAAAGGGACACTCCAGGATCCACACACGTTAGGTGCACTGTGTAGTTTAGTTATCAATAAATTTACTACCAGCTCTGGTGCTGATGAATTGCTTAACCCATCACTTAGTGAATGATATCCTCTCAGCGCATTTTTAATTAAAGTGGTTTAACTTGTAGACTGGAGGAGAACGAGAGACTGATGTCAGCCAGTTTTAAAAGCACCAACTATCACTCGGTGATGCCGAGCCGCTGAAACTAATGTGCAATATCACTGTGAATCTGCCATGAATAATAGAATGATCTGCCATGTTCTGTGTCCAAAGTGGGCGGCCATGAACGTTGTTCCACTGAAACGTCTTATTTCACGGGCATGACAAGAAGGAAACCAGGCTTCAAAAATATCTCTTAGTCTGCATATGGAGATTGAAATAGCTAATGCCATTCAACATGGCTTAAAATCTCAAGTCCTATGCCATTAGCATGGCTTTTAAAGTTACTGGCCACTGCATGCCTGGAGGGTCTGTGTCACACACCGGGATGAGTCTCTACTTGCCGGGGATAAAGCAGCCATCTGCCTGCTAGTGGCGAGTGGAAATTTTGAGCCCTCCCATATTGTCAAACATGATAGTGATATTTATTTTTATTTAAAATGTTAACCTTTCAGTCTGGATATTTTCAACGATTGAATGTTACCATCAGTAGATGGTGTTACAAAGCTATTTAAAGGTCATTATTAAAATTAATGTATTCTGAGCGGAAGTGAAATTTGCCTCTTTCTTAATGGTGCATGATAATTCTTTATTATTCCCAGCTTATATATAATTATGTTAAGTGTTAATCTAAGGGGAGGAGATGTGTGGGAGGTAACATCTATGGGATTGGCTGTTGTAATAATTATTGTAGATCCCTCCCTTGCATGGGAGAATGTCTTAAAAGGAGATTGTGTGAATAAATCTAGAGTTCCTGTTTTAACCCTCAAAGTGAAGTTTCGTCTCATTCTTGGGGGAGGATTTATTGTATGCTGTTCCAGTTTGACTGCTAGGAGTGTAAACCTATTCGTATGGTTTCCTATACAACTGTCTACAGCATTCATATGCTTGAGAGGATTTATATGCTTCTTCGGTTCGGTGATTGTGGTGTCTGCCAGAGTGCTTGGAGTCCTCGGGAAACGCTAGGAGCATCCTTCAACGGAGGTACCCAGTCGGGGTGCCAGGAGATCCGTTACACCTTCCTTATAATAATTCCTATTAAGACCCTTGTAGTCAATACATGAACGTAGATCCCCGTTTTTCTTTGAGTCCAAGAAAAAAAAAAAAAACCTGCGCTGACCGGAGAGAAGGATCTACAAATGTTTTATCAAGTGAGTTTTGGAAATGCTTCTCCATAATTTTACTTGTAAATCTTCATTGGCTGGGTACATTGACCATCAAGGTTACAGGAAGGGAGGGCAAAGTGGTTAGAAATGTAGGATCTGTATCCTGGTTATATTCTCTCCTTTGTAAAATTCACAACCTCCCACTGGCAAGACGTGTCTATTCTGAACATCTGAATATGTACAAGTTGTAGAAAAACGAGGTATACATAATCACATAAACACTCCCTCACCCATGATATTTGGTAATGCATGTAACACACTGATCAGTTTAGCGTCAGTTTGGGGGTCTTAGAGTAGGTGAGACCCACAATCCTCTCATAAGTCAGAAAACTTGGTGGTCTTCTATTTCTCCTGCGCCTCTTTGAGGAAGTCGATTGCAGTCTTCACCCTGAGGTCCTTCCCCTCTACTGTTGGGAGTAGATCCAGTAGCTGGGGATTTGCTCAAGGCTAGAGTCTCTAACAGAGGAACCAGGTTTGAAACTTGGACTATCAGGATTCAATAGAGTTGAAGAAGGAACAGCAAAAGTGGAAGAAGGAACTGATTGAGTATTGTCCACAAATCCTTTTTTAGAGCTGCAATTTCTCACTTGCTATTCCAGATCACCTCTTGGTAAGAACCCATTGGGGCTTTCTCCAGGATCATCATCTTTAAAATTAGCATTTGGTTTAGGAGGAACATTTGGGTTTTCATTCATATTATCATGGTTCCTTTTATCAATGTTATCCTCCTCCGCTAAGTGGTTCCTGTGCCAAGCTTTGAATATACCCTCAAGATCTTTGATTCTGTATACAGGAATCCCATCCATTTTGGAGACAACTTCGAAATGTGTGTTTCAGGTTTCTTAAAAGGACTTTTATCTCCAGACTTAATACTCTTATATCGTTCTTTGGTATCATATTGTCAATTGTTATTCTCATTTATCGTGTAGCAGCTTGCTGAGCTAATTTATAGTTGTTTTTTTTTGGTTTTTTTTTTTTAGAGTTTTTCAGATTTTTAACATATTGATAGTGGGACACATGATTCATGCTATCATCAGGAAGCCTTGCCTCTGCCAAAAACCCTTAGGATGATATGGAGTTGTTATAGATTTCTGAATCTGTAATACTTTTAACAATTTATTAATGATTTTGCTCTGGAAATCTCAACTTTGATCAGAATGCAAGCGGTTAGAAAGCCCATAATGGATGAAGAATTTCTGCCATAACACTTTGGCAACCATAGTGACTTTCTGGTCTTTTCTGGATCTTTGCATCTACATGAAGGACATGGATGGTTTATCTGGATCAGCATATGCTAACACAAGTGCTTCAGTCTGTTGGGGTTTTTTGGGGTTTTAATTTAGTTTTACACTTTTTCTTTTCTTTCTCTTTACAATTGAAGTCCACTTTTCTGAAAAATGTTTTAGGATGAGGGCTCTAATTACCATTGTCCCCAGATTCTACCTTCAGAAGATTGTGCAGACTTCAGCTTTCTAAGAGTAACCTTAACAAAGCTACGATCAGATCCACAGAACCCCCAACAAAATGTTGTTTGGCCTAGACCCTCAGCTGACACATTGTGTCCATCATAGGTCTCTGATGAAATTTACACTTATCCATTGACAACTTCAGTCTTTCTTTCTGCAAACAATGAAGCACTTTCAACACCCGCTTTTAATGCTCTGCAGGGGTTTTGCCAAACACGATTAAATCATCCAGATTAACCAGGTACTCCCTGTGGCTCATATCTCCTAGGGTGTTCTCCATTAATTTCTGAAAGATTGCAGGAGTCATTCGAGTGAATTGAAAGCACCCCAAAGGGCATCTAAAAGCAGTTTTCTCCTGATGTCAATTTTCATTGGAACTTGGTAATACCCAAAACGGAGGTCCAATACACTAAAGCACTTGCTTTCAGATAAAGCATTCAGGTGATTTTCTATTTGTGGAGTATTTTGATCAGAAATAGTTTTCTTATTTAAAATGTATATAGTTGATGCATAATCTGAATCATTCTTCTTTCTTACAACCAGGTGAGGCGTGTGGACTCGTAGGCGCTTGTATGATCCCAGCTTCCTCCATTTCAGGAAGTATATTTCTCACATCTTCACCATATTGCAGAATTATTCTTCTAGAGATTTCTCGAAAAGGAGTAGGGTCACTAAGCCAAATTGTATACTGAGCACTTTTAGAACATCCTACATCCATATCTCCTGTAGAGAAAACTCTCTCTCTAGCGTTGAGAACTTGCAATAATCTTTATTTCCACTTTTCTGGCAAATTGAAACCTTTCAGTTCTTTAGAGGAGTCTTCTTTATTTTCTCAGTCATTTCTCAGGGCAGATTCTAATTCTGCCATCTGATTTTAAAGAATCATCGCAAACTCCTCTTAAGTAGGCTCGAAGCATCCTGCACCATCTGCGTATTAGCAACCGATATTATTGGAATCCCAGGATATCCTAGCTTTGGGCACATCATAGCTTCCACATTCATGTTATTTGCAGTCCCAGTATCCAATTGAGGTATCATGATTTTAAACATTAATTATCCCTTCGACAGGATAAGCCTGGAATCCGAATCCCCACAAACTTTGCCGGTGATATTGGTAAGTGACTCAAGTGTTTACCGTAAAAAGATGAAAAGTCTGTAGTTACATGGGATCCAGTGTCTAAAATGACCAAGCATCAATGTCTTCGAACATATGGCGCTCAAGTGATTTATGGCCTTTTCTAAGATTCACAATCATTTCAGGGCTTTTTTTTTTTTTACTTCTTATTCTGAATTTCTTGGTTTTCTTCTCCTGGTGCTTCTGTTTCAGGGCCAATGCCAAGGGTTGGAGTTTCTACATTGAGAGGGTTTTCTCTTACTGGACATCTGTTTGCTATGTGCCCAGTCTGTCCACCATTGAAACATTTAAACCCTCTTCTTCTCTAATTGAGAAACATTAAGATCTTGGTTTGGCTTGTTCTTTTCTTTAGGCTTTGAGGAATGGGGTTTAGAATCTGTTCCTTTCTGATTTCCCTGAAATGTGAATTTCTTCGTACTATCTTGATGCTGGGCGATATTCTCGATCTGTTTCTCTTTGACTTTTGCTTCCTTCATCATTTCTGTTTAGTCCAATAACCCTCTGGCTTGCAGAAACATTGTCAGCGCTGGGGTATTGGGATCATGAGATGGTGTTCCCCTTAAAACTGGTTGTCGCCTTTACTCCTCATATTGGTCGGGAGCAATTCTCTCAAACAGATTTCCCAGCATTCCAAATGGACCAGTTATGAGGAAAGCATTTCTGTCTTGTGCTTAACAGTAGCTGCATATTGTAGGCGTAGCCACTCTTCATGTTCCTCTCCATAAACATTGTGAAAAGTTCAAAATATCATCTGCAGAGGCAGTTTTTAAAACACAAGTGATTTCCTACTAATTCAATAGCAGATGATTTAAGACTCTGTCAACCTACCACTAGAGTCTTCCTCATCATCAGTCTTTTCATAAGGATAAATAAGGGGCTGGCTGGGAATGATATGCCAGGAAATTGTAAACACATGGGGCCATCTTTATTTAGAGGACCATAACCCCTTACCAGAGTTACAGCTAATTCTGCCTCTTTATCCTTCCGGGTTCCAATGAACGCTTTTCTCCTTCGAAGGTTAATCACGTGATCGGTCTTCAAAATATTTGACTCGATACCAAATTATAATTTAGGGTAAGCCTGATGATTACATTTTCTCAGTTGCCAACACTAATTATAAATGTGGTACTGGGATCATGGAGACGCTGTCCAAATAACTTCAACTGCAGTAGAAGGGCTAGATGTTTACATGATCTGCACATTATGGTTTTGTTTTGTTCATATAACTGGTATAACATCCACAGATTTGGAAAAAAACACCTTCATTTGACTTCTAGTAATTTGTGAAAACAGGACGTGACTAGAAACAAGTGTGCGTGCATTTACAAACCTTTTATATTTATATTACAGGCCCGTTTATGTCCTATTTCTACCAATAAAGCAAACTCCTTGTTGAAAGAATAAAACATTTATTCGATAGAAGACATTGTATGTTTTTTACCGTTTTGTGTTTGTCCAGTGCGTTTTACATCCAATGGACACATTTTCAGAAAATTCAACTTCACATATTGTAAGGAAATGGTGCTGTTTTTATCCTGGATAACTTTCACATAAATATTTAGTGACCACGAGTCCACTTTTTACATTTGGTCCCATTTTACGAAGTTTATATTGATTACAACTGATTAAAGTGCCTGCCACTAGATAATCTTTTCCTCTGATGGCTTTAAAATTTGCTTAAATTATTTTTTAAGACTAAAGGATTTACAATGATCGGTCACAAGAATAAAACCACGGACTATTGAAGTGAATATTGTTATAATGACACATCTCAATGGGGTGGGATATATTGGGCAGCAAGTAAACAGTCAGATCTTGAATGTCATGTGTTGGAAGTAAGAAAATTAGGCAAGCGGAAAGTTCTGAGTCACTTTAACAAGGGCCAAATAGTGCTGACTAGACCACTGGGTCTGAGTATCTGTGTGGTGTTCCTGTGGTTAGTACCTACCAAAAGTGGTGCAAGGAGGACAACATGTGAACTCGCATCAGGGTCATGGGTGCCCAAGGCTCACTGATGTACGCGGGGAGCGAAGACTAGCCCGTCTGGTCCAGTCACACAGAAGAGCTACTGTAGCTCAAATTGCTGTGAAAGTTTAATGCTGGCCATGATAGAAAGGTCACAGTGCAACACATTTTGTTGCGTATCTGGCTGCATAGGCGTACACAGGTCATAGTGCCCATGATGACCTATGTCCACCTTCATAGGTATGTGAGCATCAGAACTGGACCATGGAGTAGTGGAAAATGGTTGCCTGGCCTGATGAATCACGTTTTTCTTTTAGATCGGGTGGATGACGGGTACATGTAATTTTCCTGGGGAAGAGATTGGAAACAAAATGCACTATGGGAAGAACGCAGGCGGGTGGCGGCAGTGTTATGTTCTGGGCAGGTTCTACTAGGCTTGGCTATCCTTACACTGGGGCCACTCTGGCACCCTCACACGGGGGCCACTCTGGCACCCTCACACGGGGGCCACTCTGGCACCCTCACACGGGGGCCACTCTGGCACCCTCACACGGGGGCCACTCTGGCACCCTCACACGGGGGCCACTCTGGCACCCTCACACGGGGGCCACTCTGGCAACCTCACACGGGGGCCACTCTGGGGGCGGCACCGGCACTCGGCAAGAAATAACGGGATAACAAGATTTACATATTTGCAAAGATTAACCTCCTTTTTCCTGAAGTAAAAACAATCTTCTCATTGAGGATACATAGCCCCTTCTTGCTCCTGATGCTGCCATTGCATTGCACTTTATTCAAAAATGAGTAATCTAAATCTAGGTTGACTATTACTATACTTAACTCCCTAAGTACATGTGGGTGAATACCATTTGGCCACGGGGCTTTGTTTACATTAACTTAATTGTTGTAGCATTTTATCTTGTCATCTAATCATGTTGCAGTAAGTACACACCATTGCTGATATTAGTTAATCAACACTTTTTTAAAAATGTTTGTAGTTAAAAATGCCTTTTGGTGTTAGTCTTGCTCTTTTATTTTCTAATTTATACCATTTACATGCCTTTTTACAAGCATTTTTGAGCAACCTGACATTTAATGTGAGGCTTTTTAAAGGGACACTATAGTCACCTGAACAACTTCAGCTTAATGAGGTTGTTCAGGGGAGAACTATAGCTCCCTGCAGCCTTTCTCATGTAAACACTGTATTTTATGTTTACATTGAAAGCTAGGAACACCTCCAGTTGCAGTCACTCAGAGTGAACCAGAGGGACTTCGGAGTTGATGGAGGCATAGTATGCCTCCATCCACTCAGATCTGCTATCAGCAGAGCAGAGGGCAGCACTGTGCACAGCATCCTGTGATTCAGTATCTCCTCCCTCTGCATGCAGACACTGAACTTTCCTCATAGAGATTCATTGATTCAATCCATCTCTCTGACGAGATGCTGATTGGCCAGGGCTGTGTTTGAATTATGCTGGCTCTGCCCCTGATCTGCATCTTTGTCAGTCTCAGCCAATCCTATGGGGAAGCACTGTGATTGGGTCAGGCGACCACATATCAGCAGACTGCTTGTTTTTCCTGAGTCTAACAGCATGCAGAGTTACAGCTTCTGGCTTGAATACAGTAAGATTTTGCTATATTTATGGAGGCATGAGGGGCGCACGGGGGCTAGATGGTGGTGTTAACACTATAGGGTCAGGAATACATGTTTTTGTTCCTGACCCTATAGTGATCCTTTAAGTCATCTGATTTAAAGACTCTTATTTCTTTTTTTCATTGACTAATGCTATATACCGTGAACTTTCCTAATGAGTTGAGTTAATGAGTTGCCAATTAATGAGTTGTGAGGCTGCCTAGTCCTATTCAAATTGACCTTTTTAAAATGATGTTTTCAAAGGAATATGTTGGCGTTGGTATAATACATATGTTTAAGGGTGATTGGGATAAGTCTTTTTATGTACATATTCTCTTCTATAAAAGGACATAGTATCCTTTTAAGTGAAACCTATGCATTGTGTTTTATGGTCACCGTATTATGGTCACTTCCCAAGTGGTTATTTTGTGCTCCCTTTATTGAGTGTTAGACAAAAGTTCATTATTATTCGTTCTTACAAGAGCCAGACAAACATTCTAGTTGGTGCATCTACTAACTGAGACACAGAGCTGTCATTGAAGTTCCAGTAACCTCTTCACTCTAGCTGAGCAGCTAACTGCACTATCCTAATCAACGTCTGGGTCATTATAATCTCCATTGATTATCGTCTTACTCAGAAGTGCAGCTTTTCCAATATGTTCAATAACAGCTGGTGGTTCTAAATCTTGGTTGAGTTTCTTATTGATTGGGAATAAATATTAAAAGTACAGCCATGATAATCGATATAAAAGAAAGAAAGCCCAACGTATATAATGGAGGGAATAACGTGTAATGGGACTAGATTCTGTATCCCTACAAGTGTGTTTGCGTTTATTCTCTCTCTGCTGATACATACAGGGCAGACCGTAATACAGCGGTGAGCGGCTGGGATTTTACTGACCTCATGTGGGACGTGGAAACTACTCTGCCGGTGATTAGTTTGAGGAATTCTGAGACCCGTTCAGCGTCCTTCACACTGAGTCCATTACTTCCTTCTCTGCATTATTTAAAGTATTTGAAAGCATAGATTTGATAGCGGTTTGATTAGCTGACAGCGTGGTGGCGCAGGAATATCTGGTGACTGTACCCTGTGTTAATATTCTACACAGAATGAACTTTTTTTTCATTTTGAATGATTTTTTTTTTTTTTGGAAAGTAATCTTTTTCTGACAAAACTCTTCTCTTCTTTCTTTTTTTGTGTCTTGAATCTCACCAGGGAAAAGGAGGAAGAGAAGACCACGATCAGGTTCCCAACTCTCTGGAAGAGTTTGTCCATTTATCTGCAGAGTTTTGCTCGGAGCCGTAATTCCCACCCACCTCCATGCTCTGCGAGACACTACAAGTGACCGGGGATTCTTTGTCACTTTTCCAGATAGACAGACAGGAATAGGGCCAAGATGGTGTCTTCTTTTCTAGAATATGGAAAATCGTGGCGTGACCACGAAACTGCAGCAAACCACGAAATGACAGCTGAATGCTCGCCTATGTTGGCAGCTGGAGTGACTTGAACCTGTGATATGTACCCAGTGGTCTTACCACCCCATTCTTCTTAAATATCACACCTTAAAATATTTCTTTCAAGTCTTGGTCATTGAGCAGGATAATTCTGTTAATTATTTTATCTTTTTTAATTGTTGCATCTTAATGTATGTAAAGTATAATTTTAAATGTCTTGTGAAGGATATCATTAAATCTGCTCACTCAGGAACCCAAACCGCTGGAATTAGATCACCTTTAATGCTAGTGGTTTTAGTAATCACTCTACAGTAGTAACTGGGGGGTGTGAGACTGTTTGTTGTCCCAGGATAGAGGATTTTACTTGTGATCTCTTACAATTCTGTCTTCCTTTCTAGTTTATCTGGAAGCTTGTATGCAAACTAGTAAATGTGAAAAATCAACAGGAAAGCCCTGTTTTAGGCTGTTTAGGTCTGTAAAGCCCCGTTTAGGTCTCATGAGAAGTTTATTTGTTGATGTTATAAGAATTTCTGACAGTTCGTCGTCGGAGTTCTGTTTCAGCCGTGCTTTCTTAGCAGAGTGCTCTCAAAGGTGCATTGTCAATTATCTTAATAGCATTATCTGCGCGGCAGTTAAGGAGCGCCCTGTGTCTGCGCTGCAGTTAAGGAGCGCCCTGTGTCTGCGCTGCAGTTAAGGAGCGCCTTGTGTCACTGACGAAATTAGTGACTGTTGGGCTTTAATGTGCCTTATCTCGTGGTACTGAAATGCCTGATAACAGTATCTTTTGCATTACTGTTTATCTTATATATATTATAACGTATCAAGCCTTGGGTGTGTTTTTGGATAGATTGGGGGCTCCTATAAATAATGTTTCTGCCCCACGTTACACCTGCCACCGTACTTTCTATATTTATAGTGTTAAAGTTAACTTGCCTTCTCCCTAGTCTTGGATATAGGTGTAATAATCAGGTTAGTCCATCTTCCTCTCAACCTATTGCTTACGCTTAAGATGCATTTTTATAAACCTCTTCACTTTTTTTTTTTTGATAATTAGCTTTGCTCCACAAACTCACCCTTCTTCCCCTCCTTACCAAGCCAACCTGCGACCTGAGTTTCCCTTTTTCTGATCCAGCAATAATCGTCAGGCTTCTGGTAGTTGTAGTTCAGCTGTCTGCCTTCTACAGTAGAATGTTCACAGTTGAATTTCAACTTCTAGAAACCCTTGCCTAAAGCGATAGACAGTGAGAATCGCGATTGGCTGGTGAGAGCTCACAGCCAAATCGTCTAATGTGGTTCTTTGTGTTATATGTATAAATATATATTATATATTATAGATTTTATTTTTGGATATATCTTTAATACATCTTTAAATTGAATGAGTCCGCTCCTTTCTGTACTGTCTCTTGGGCAGATTCTGGAAAGCAAGCATTAAACATCTATAGGTTTGTGCTTTTAACATTTATTAGTTTCTTCCCCCCTCCCCCCAATATTTTCCTAAATAAAATTCTGTTTATCTTTATGGAACGGTGCATTTAGGTCCATATTCATTCAGTTAAACTGGAGCATTGATGAAACGGGCAGTGTGCCACTTTGCCCTAAGTTGTGCCAGTTTTTACTTTTGCCACTAGTCCTTAGTGGTACTACATGTTGGGAGCCATTTTGTCTCTTTACATCCTGCCCCTCCACGACTGCCTTGCTGAATAGGCGAACGATTGCAATGGGCTCGAGATCTATGCCGTGAGTGTGTGTGCTGGCTTTTACATTTTTGTGAAATGCATGCTGTCATGTAACTGTTATACGGAATTCGGATGGAATGCTTGCCTCAATGTGTAGGAATCTTTGTCAATATCTTCCTCATTGAAGCCAACGTCAGTAGTTACGGTAATTATTGTGTCTCAGCATAATTTATTTATGGTGAGGAGAGGACTTGACATGGAGCTGTGTGTGAGCTTTCGGTTTTTTATTTTATATTAAGAAACTGTTCCTTCTGTAAGCCATAACCTGATTTGCACTATTAATTTCCCTACATCTGTGGCCGTTTCTTTTCCTCGTTAAGGGTAAGATGATGTTAAATAGCCGATGGTTCCTGAGTTCTTGCTATTATAGTTCTGCAGTTATTACCCGTTCTTTGTTACTACTTTCTTCTTTGTAGATTTCTGAAGGTTTTGCCCTCTCAGATTAAAAGAATAAAAAAAAACCATAGAGAAGCACTGACTATGTCAGTAAGGCACTGAAATTTGATTCCTCTCTATGATACTTCCTGTCCGTTACAGCTGGGGCAGCATGAGCATCTTAGAATAGGAGTAGGTAACATTCGGTACCCCTGATGTTGTGGACCACATCTCCCATAATGCTGGTAAAGCCCCAGAGGAGATGTAGTTCACAGCATCTGGAGTGCTGAAGGTTGCCTACATCTGTTCTAGATGGAAATCCAGCCATCTCACTGGTTCTACCCAGCAGAGCGCCCTCTGGTTGTGGAAGAAGGAATTGCACTTTTCTGGAAGAGTACAACCTCGTTCCTATGTCTTAGTTTCAGCTTTTTTTTTAAATTTTATTTACTGACTGTGTAATAATAGTTCTCATTCTCTAAATACATGTTTCGATTCCTCCCCTGGTCTTCGCACTTAAACCTGTATCTAACCCTTGACTGGGTGACCTTAATCTGTGTTTTTCTACCTCTGTTCATAAAATGCTGCAACTATACAATAAATTGATGAAAATGATCTTCTCTGTCGTTTTTGTGAAAATATTTTATTGTGCTAGGTATTTCTTAAATAGTAAGTATCTCTATAGACATGTACAGTATCTCACAAAAAAGAGTACACCCCTCACATTTCTGTAAATATTTTATATCTTTTCATGTGACAACACTGAAGAAATGACACTCTGCTACAATGTAAGGTAGTAAGTGTACAGCCTGTATAACAGTAAATGTGCTGTCCCCTCAAAGTAACCCCATACACAGCCATTAATGTCTAAACCGTTGGAAACAAAAGTCCATGTTGAGGACCTTTCATGGAGTTAATGTGAGTCTTTTTTGCCAGACTGTTTTTGTTTTTTGTATTGAAGAATGTTTTTAAGTAAGTTAGTATAAATGGAAACCACATGCTACATTGGTTCCCCTAAACTGTTGGAGTGAATATTGCAGTCTAGGAAGCGGATAAGTGACATGTAACGTCTCCACATATACACACCCCACCAAACACACTGTGACATATCCACAGACACAATTCCACATATACACACCCCACCAAACACACATCAACATGTGACATATCCACAAACACAATTCCACAAGCAGCCCCATGTGATAAAAGAAATATACAGTGGTCTCCATGGAAGGGCTGAGTTTCAATAGGGGTTAGTCCTCTGGTTAGGGGCAGATGCACTTAATGACACCATCCAGGATAGAAGGAATGAGAATAGTGGAAAGGAGTGTTATCTTCCTGTAGATGTTTCCTGAAACACAAAGAACATAAATAGTTGGCAATAGTGGAAGTTTAATGTAACGGCAGAAGGAACCCCAAAACTGAGCATTGGGAACTCCAGTGGAAATGGGTAATAGAGAGGGGAGGCTCCTCGAAAAGGAGACACTGCAAGAGCAATGGGAAACATAAGATGAGGACTTCGAATATGTAAGGCACAGGAAAAACAATTGTAAGTCCTGCTCAGACGAGCTTACAGTCTTCTAGTTGGTTGTATGGCAAGTAGATAATTGGTGTATAGTTGCATGAGTATATGGGAAAAAGAGATGGCTGTACACACAGGAAAGAGAAGATGTCTCAGAAAATAATATTAACAGGCGATTCTAATGGTTGTGTGTTAAAATGAGAGAAAGAAGGCAAGAAAGATATTATAGAGATCTAGCACAAAGATGGCTTGAAAGTGGGAAGGTGGACGGGAAACTGTTAGGATTGGAGAGTGAATGGATGGATTGAGAAAAAAAAAAAAAACTACCACAAGACTCTTGTGAAAGCTGAGATGTTTCTACGTAAGTAGGGTGAGGGCTAAAGACAATAGAGGAATATTTGTTAGAGACTGACATGGCAAAGGAAGAGCAGAACAGGACGGGCGGAGAGGGAGAGAGCGGCCGAGGGAAGGGCGGAGAGGGAGAGAGCGGCCGAGGGAAGGGCGGAGATGGAGAGAGCGGCCGAGGGAAGGGCGGAGATGGAGAGAGCGGCCGAGGGAAGGGCGGAGAGTGAGAGAGCGGCCGAGGGAAGGGCGGAGAGGGACAGACTGGCCGAAGGAAGGGCGGAGAGGGACAGAGCGGACCAGGGAAGAGCGGAGAGAGACGAGGGAAGGTTAGAGGAAAACGGAAAAACAAGCAAGACAGGACAAAAGTAGAAGGTAATCAAGGAATAATGTAAGAGATTATATAAAAAAGAAACGCCAAAGACCTGGGATGCGCTTTGGCTTTGTATTATTAACCTTTTAGTAAAATGAGTGCTCATTTAGGAATAAGTTCTTGTGGTGGACCGCCTAGCACCCCGTCCGGGTGCCTCTGACAATGCTCCTTATGCTCACAGAGTACTCAAAGCACTCCACCAGACACCACCAGCACTGTAGTCCCCACTTCCAGCGTTAGTTTGGTTCGGGTATCGCTGTCCTCCACCTACCCTGGATCCTAGACCAGGATCCAGCTTCCAGTGGGTAGACCTCTCCTCCAAGAGAGTGTAGATTAGGCTCTATGTTGAAGTTGAAGAGGAACTGTTTAATGGTAGCCACAACTGGCCTTTATGACAGTCCCCAAGCAAGGGGCACTCCCCCTGGACATGAGAGTAAACCACAGTAGAAATAAATACACAATCACATTGGCTCTCAGATTCAGGATTCAGATTCACTCCCATACATAATGGGTTTATCCCTCCTCTGTGCCTGGGAGATAATTGCGTCAAGCACTGTATTAACTCAATTATCTCGACACACAAACACACATTTTTATAACATATTTAAAATACCCCCAAAGCAAATGGAAACCCCAATATAGTCATATCTCTTGATAGCCCGATCTGGGTGACCAACACATATAAAAATCACCCTGATCGGTTCAGGGGTTCAGGATTTCCATGGAAGCCTTAGTTTGACCGACCGCACACATGGTCCCATGCCCAAAACCGTTTCAGAGAATCAGAGCTTGCGGTCAGTCTAGTTCGGTAGTTCCCAAACGAACACAATACGAACGTAGTCAATATTCATACCGTGGAGCTTGTTTATCTTATTCAGATGAATGATTCCATCGATTAGCGCTCTTTGAGGATATAAAGTACCAAACATAGCCTAGGATGGAAGTCCAGCGGTGTTCGGGAGTTTCAGTTCGAAAACAGTTCCATGAACTCGACAACCAAACACCGCTGCCTGCTGTCGCGGGAACAAGATGTCCGCTACCTCGTGGTCGACCATGCGAACTGCAGCCACCCACACGAACAACGCTGCGGTTAGAATCATTAAGAGGTGATGATAGGGCTTAACAAGCCCCCAGGTTGTCCCTGGTTCATGTGTCTGTTCGGTTCCCGAACAGGATCGCAAAAAGGCACAAACAAAGTCTTTTATAAGCCTTTTTGCATGGCACATAGTCCTGAGGCAGGAGGCTGGCAAACAGGCCCCTACAAGAACCAGTGGTTACTTTCGCCACAGCTCTATTTATGAAACCAATATTGGCAGTAATGTTGTAATATGTACAGACGTCACAAACCAATATACGCTTCGATCTGTATCACTCGTTAAGCTGCTTCGTTCTCAGTGAGATTGTATTGAGTTGTATTATTCCCAGTGAAACACTTTCTCAATGTTTATACTTAGTGTGAACGGAGTAAAACGTTGGCATATTTTCTATTATTTTTTATTTTCTGTGCACATATAATTGATAGAGCATGATAAACGGGTTGGGAGGTTATTGTACCTCTGAAGGTAATTGTAGATAAAAATCATCGTCCCAGCAGCAAAGCTGACTACAAAGGGCCCCATCCATTCTTTCCATTTAGCTGAAAGCACATTAAGCCAGAAGTTAACCTAATTATCTCATAGCCGATACAGTGTACCTTGTCCTTTCTCTAAAACATTGATGGCCAACATCGAATCGAGTGTTTAAATTCACTATTGGAATTGCTCTATGACACCGTGTCTAGTAGCACTGACCCCTGTATGCTCTATGACATCGTGCCTAGTAGCACTGACCCCTGTATGCTCTATGCCACCGTGTCTAGTAGCACTGACCCCTGTATGCTCTATGACACCGTGCCTAGTAGCAATGATCCCTGAATGCTCTGACACTGTGCCTAGTAGCACTGACCCCTGTATGCTGTATGACACCGTGCCTAGTAGCACTGACCCCTGTATGCTCTATGCCACCGTGTCTAGTAGCACTGACCCCTGTATGCTCTATGACACCGTGCCTAGTAGCAATGATCCCTGAATGCTCTGACACTGTGCCTAGTAGCACTGACCCCTGTATGCTCTATGACACCGTGCCTAGTAGCACTGACCCCTGTATGCTCTGACACTGTGCCTAGTAGCACTGACCCCTGTATGCTCTATGACACTGTGCCTAGTAGCACTGACCCCTGTATGCTCTATGACACTGTGCCTAGTAGCACTGACCCCTGTATGCTCTATGACATCGTACCTAGTAGCACTGACCCCTGTATGCTCTATGACACTGTGCCTAGTAGCACTGACCCCTGTATGCTCTATGGCACCGTGCCTAGTAGCAATGATCCCTGAATGCTCTATGACACTGTGCCTAGTAGCACTGACCCCTGTATGCTCTATGACACCGTGTCTAGTAGCACTGACCCCTGTATGTTCTATGACACCGTGCCTAGTAGCACTGACCCCTGTATACTCTATGACACCGTGCCTTGTAGCACTGACCCCTGTATGCTCTATGACACCGTGTCTAGTAGCACTGACCCCTGTATGCTCTATGACACTGTGCCTAGTAGCACTGACCCCCTGTATGCTCTATGACACCGTGTCTCGTAGCACTGACCCCTGTATGCTCTATGACACCGTTCCTAGTAGCACTGACCCCTGTATGCTCTATGACATCGTGCCTAGTAGCACTGACCCCTGTATGCTCTATGACACCGTGTCTAGTAGCACTGACCCCTGTATGCTCTATGACACTGTGCCTAGTAGCACTGACCCCTGTATGCTCTATGACACCGTGTCTAGTAGCACTGACCCCTGTATGCTCTATGACACCGTGCCTAGTAGCAATGATCCCTGAATGCTCTATGACACTGTACCTAGTAGCACTGACCCCTGTATGCTCTATGACACCGTGTCTAGTAGCACTGACCCCTGTATGCTCTGACACCCTGCCTAGTAGCACTGACCCCTGTATGCTCTATGACACTGTGCCTAGTAGCACTGACCCCTGTATGCTCTATGACACCGTGCCTAGTAGCACTGACCCCTGAATGCTCTATGACACTGTGCCTAGTAGCACTGACCCCTGTATGCTCTATGACACTGTGCCTAGTAGCACTGACCCCTGTATGCTCCATGACACCCTGCCTAGTAGCACTGACCCCTGTATGCTCTATGACACTGTGCCTAGTAGCACTGACCCCTGTATGCTCTGACACTGTGCCTAGTAGCACTGACCCCTGTATGCTCTGACACCCTGCCTAGTAGCACTGACTCCTGTATGCTCTATGACATCGTGCCTAGTAGCACTGACCCCTGTATGCTCTATGACACCGTGTCTAGTAGCACTGACCCCTGTATGCTCTATGACACCGTGCCTAGTAGCACTGACCCCTGTATGCTCTATGACACCGTGCCTAGTAGCACTGACCCCTGTATGCTCTGACACCGTGCCTAGTAGCACTGACCCCTGTATGCTCTATGACATCGTGCCTAGTAGCACTGACCCCTGTATGCTCTATGACACCGTGCCTAGTAGCACTGACCCCTGTATGCTCTATGACACTGTGCCTAGTAGCACTGACCCCTGAATGCTCTATGACACTGTGCCTAGTAGCACTGACCCCTGTATGCTCTATGACACTGTGCCTAGTAGCACTGACCCCTGTATGCTCTATGACACCGTGCCTAGTAGCAATGATCCCTGAATGCTCTATGACACTGTGCCTAGTAGCAATGATCCCTGTATGCTCTATGGCACCGTGCCTAGTAGCACTGACCCCTGTATGCTCTATGACACCGTGTCTAGTAGCACTGACCCCTGTATTCTCTATGACACCCTGCCTAGTAGCACTGACCCATGTATGCTCTATGACACTGTGCCTAGTAGCACTGACCCCTGTATGCTCTGACACCCTGCCTAGTAGCACTGACCCCTGTATGCTCTATGACACTGTGTCTAGTAGCACTGACCCCTGTATGCTCTCTGACACTGTGCCTAGTAGCACTGACCCCTGTATGCTCTTTGACACTGTGCCTAGTAGCACTGACCCCTGTATGCTCTATGACACTGTGCCTAGTAGCACTGACCCCTGTATGCTCTATGACACTGTGCCTAGTAGCACTGACCCCTGTATGCTCTATGACATCGTGCCTAGTAGCACTGACCCCTGTATGCTCTATGACACCGTGCCTAGTAGCACTGACCCCTGTATGCTCTATGACACTGTGTCTAGTAGCACTGACCCCTGTATGCTCTCTGACACTGTGCCTAGTAGCACTGACCCCTGTATGCTCTTTGACACTGTGCCTAGTAGCACTGACCCCTGTTTGCTCTGACACTGTGCCTAGTAGCACTGACCCCTGTATGCTCTATGACACTGTGCCTAGTAGCACTGACCCCTGTATGCTCTATGACTTTGTGCCTAGTAGCACTGACCCCTGTATGCTCTATGACACCGTGCCTAGTAGCACTGACCCCTGTATGCTCTATGACACCGTGTCTAGTAGCACTGACCCCTGTATGCTCTATGACACCGTGCCTAGTAGCACTGACCCCTGTATGCTCTATGACACCGTGTCTCGTAGCACTGACCCCTGTATGTTCTATGACACCGTGCCTAGTAGCACTGACCCCTGTATGCTCTATGACACCGTGTCTAGTAGCACTGACCCCTGTATGCTCTGACACCGTGCCTAGTAGCACTGACCCCTGTATGCTCTATGACACCGTGCCTAGTAGCACTGACCCCTGTATGCTCTATGACACCGTGTCTCGTAGCACTGACCCCTGTATGTTCTATGACACCGTGCCTAGTAGCACTGACCCCTGTATGCTCTATGACACCGTGTCTAGTAGCACTGACCCCTGTATGCTCTGACACCGTGCCTAGTAGCACTGACCCCTGTATGCTCTATGACACCGTGCCTAGTAGCACTGACCCCTGTATGCTCTATGACACCGTGTCTAGTAGCACTGACCCCTGTATGCTCTATGACACCGTGCCTAGTAGCACTGACCCCTGTATGCTCTATGACACCGTGTCTCGTAGCACTGACCCCTGTATGCTCTATGACACCGTGTCTAGTAGCACTGACCCCTGTATGCTCTATGACACCGTGCCTAGTAGCACTGACCCCTGTATGCTCTATGACACCGTGTCTAGTAGCACTGACCCCTGTATGCTCTATGACACCGTGTCTAGTAGCACTGACCCCTGTATGCTCTATGACACCGTGCCTAGTAGCACTGACCCCTGTATGCTCTATGACACCGTGTCTCGTAGCACTGACCCCTGTATGCTCTATGACACCGTGTCTAGTAGCACTGACCCCTGTATGCTCTATGACACCGTGTCTAGTAGCACTGACCCCTGTATGCTCTATGACACCGTGCCTAGTAGCACTGACCCCTGTATGCTCTATGACACCGTGTCTAGTAGCACTGACCCCTGTATGCTCTATGAAACCGTGTCTAGTAGCACTGACCCCTGTATGCTCTGACACCGTGCCTAGTAGCACTGACCCCTGTATGCTCTATGACACCGTGCCTAGTAGCACTGACCCCTGTATGCTCTATGACACCGTGCCTAGTAGCACTGACCCCTGTATGCTCTATGACACCGTGCCTAGTAGCACTGACCCCTGTATGCTCTATGACACCGTGTCTCGTAGCACTGACCCCTGTATGCTCTATGACACCGTGTCTAGTAGCACTGACCCCTGTATGCTCTATGACACTGTGCCTAGTAGCACTGACCCCTGTATGCTCTATGACACCGTGTCTAGTAGCACTGACCCCTGTATGCTCTGACACTGTGTCTAGTAGCACTGACCCCTGTATGCTCTATGACACTGTGCCTAGTAGCACTGACCCCTGTATGCTCTATGACACCGTGCTTAGTAGCACTGACCCCTGTATGCTCTGACACCGTGCCTAGTAGCACTGACCCCTGTATGCTCTATGACACTGTGTCTAGTAGCACTGACCCCTGTATGCTCTATGACACCGTGCCTAGTAGCACTGACCCCTGTATGCTCTATGACACTGTGCCTATTAGCACTGACCCCTGTATGCTCTATGACACTGTGCCTATTAGCACTGACCCCTGTATGCTCTATGACACCGTGCCTAGTAGCACTGACCCCTGTATGCTCTATGACACTGTGCCTAGTAGCACTGACCCCTGTATGCTCTATGACACCGTGCCTAGTAGCAATGATCCCTGAATGCTCTATGACACTGTGCCTAGTAGCAATGATCCCTGTATGCTCTATGGCACCGTGCCTAGTAGCACTGACCCCTGTATGCTCTATGACACCGTGTCTAGTAGCACTGACCCCTGTATTCTCTATGACACCCTGCCTAGTAGCACTGACCCATGTATGCTCTATGACACTGTGCCTAGTAGCACTGACCCCTGTATGCTCTGACACCCTGCCTAGTAGCACTGACCCCTGTATGCTCTATGACACTGTGTCTAGTAGCACTGACCCCTGTATGCTCTCTGACACTGTGCCTAGTAGCACTGACCCCTGTATGCTCTTTGACACTGTGCCTAGTAGCACTGACCCCTGTATGCTCTATGACACTGTGCCTAGTAGCACTGACCCCTGTATGCTCTATGACACTGTGCCTAGTAGCACTGACCCCTGTATGCTCTATGACATCGTGCCTAGTAGCACTGACCCCTGTATGCTCTATGACACCGTGCCTAGTAGCACTGACCCCTGTATGCTCTATGACACTGTGTCTAGTAGCACTGACCCCTGTATGCTCTCTGACACTGTGCCTAGTAGCACTGACCCCTGTATGCTCTTTGACACTGTGCCTAGTAGCACTGACCCCTGTTTGCTCTGACACTGTGCCTAGTAGCACTGACCCCTGTATGCTCTATGACACTGTGCCTAGTAGCACTGACCCCTGTATGCTCTATGACTTTGTGCCTAGTAGCACTGACCCCTGTATGCTCTATGACACCGTGCCTAGTAGCACTGACCCCTGTATGCTCTATGACACCGTGTCTATTAGCACTGACCCCTGTATGCTCTATGACACCGTGCCTAGTAGCACTGACCCCTGTATGCTCTATGACACCGTGTCTCGTAGCACTGACCCCTGTATGTTCTATGACACCGTGCCTAGTAGCACTGACCCCTGTATGCTCTATGACACCGTGTCTAGTAGCACTGACCCCTGTATGCTCTGACACCGTGCCTAGTAGCACTGACCCCTGTATGCTCTATGACACCGTGCCTAGTAGCACTGACCCCTGTATGCTCTATGACACCGTGTCTCGTAGCACTGACCCCTGTATGTTCTATGACACCGTGCCTAGTAGCACTGACCCCTGTATGCTCTATGACACCGTGTCTAGTAGCACTGACCCCTGTATGCTCTGACACCGTGCCTAGTAGCACTGACCCCTGTATGCTCTATGACACCGTGCCTAGTAGCACTGACCCCTGTATGCTCTATGACACCGTGTCTAGTAGCACTGACCCCTGTATGCTCTATGACACCGTGCCTAGTAGCACTGACCCCTGTATGCTCTATGACACCGTGTCTCGTAGCACTGACCCCTGTATGCTCTATGACACCGTTTCTAGTAGCACTGACCCCTGTATGCTCTATGACACCGTGCCTAGTAGCACTGACCCCTGTATGCTCTATGACACCGTGTCTAGTAGCACTGACCCCTGTATGCTCTATGACACCGTGTCTAGTAGCACTGACCCCTGTATGCTCTATGACACCGTGCCTAGTAGCACTGACCCCTGTATGCTCTATGACACCGTGTCTCGTAGCACTGACCCCTGTATGCTCTATGACACCGTGTCTAGTAGCACTGACCCCTGTATGCTCTATGACACCGTGTCTAGTAGCACTGACCCCTGTATGCTCTATGACACCGTGCCTAGTAGCACTGACCCCTGTATGCTCTATGACACCGTGTCTAGTAGCACTGACCCCTGTATGCTCTATGAAACCGTGTCTAGTAGCACTGACCCCTGTATGCTCTGACACCGTGCCTAGTAGCACTGACCCCTGTATGCTCTATGACACCGTGCCTAGTAGCACTGACCCCTGTATGCTCTATGACACCGTGCCTAGTAGCACTGACCCCTGTATGCTCTATGACACCGTGCCTAGTAGCACTGACCCCTGTATGCTCTATGACACCGTGTCTCGTAGCACTGACCCCTGTATGCTCTATGACACCGTGTCTAGTAGCACTGACCCCTGTATGCTCTATGACACTGTGCCTAGTAGCACTGACCCCTGTATGCTCTATGACACCGTGTCTAGTAGCACTGACCCCTGTATGCTCTGACACTGTGTCTAGTAGCACTGACCCCTGTATGCTCTATGACACTGTGCCTAGTAGCACTGACCCCTGTATGCTCTATGACACCGTGCTTAGTAGCACTGACCCCTGTATGCTCTGACACCGTGCCTAGTAGCACTGACCCCTGTATGCTCTATGACACTGTGTCTAGTAGCACTGACCCCTGTATGCTCTATGACACCGTGCCTAGTAGCACTGACCCCTGTATGCTCTATGACACTGTGCCTATTAGCACTGACCCCTGTATGCTCTATGACACTGTGCCTATTAGCACTGACCCCTGTATGCTCTATGACACCGTGCCTAGTAGCACTGACCCCTGTATGCTCTATGACACTGTGCCTAGTAGCACTGACCCCTGTATACTCTATGACACCATGTCTAGTCGCACTGACCCCTGTATGCTCTATGACACTGTGCCTAGTAGCACTGACCCCTGTATGCTCTGACACTGTGCCTAGTAGCACTGACCCCTGTATGCTCTATGACACCGTGCCTAGTAGCACTGACCCCTGTATACTCTATGACACCATGTCTAGTCGCACTGACCCCTGTATGCCAAGCTATGCTTTTGCTAATGGACATAGAGCTGTCCCTTAAGTTCTCTAGACACCATGTTAGTAATGCCATGTGTTGTGTTTCCTTTTAGGCGCTGGAAGAGGAGAGACAGCAGAACTTTATGCATCTCCTGCAGTTGGATAACGAGGTTCTCATCCCAAACCAAGAATCCATTGAGTGTAAGATCTGCTTTACAGATGTGCCGGCCGGGGCTGGGGTCCTCCTGCGGGAATGTCTTCATAGCTTCTGCAGGTATGTTTTATACATGTAATCATGATTTCCACCTAAACAAAATATGATAACGCGTATTGGTCTGTTACATCTTACTATGTATAGCTCAGAGAGGACGAGAGAGAGCGTGATATGATAACACGTATCAGACTGTTAGCTCTTACTATGTATAGCTCAGAGAGGACGAGAGAGCGCGATATGATAACACGTATCAGACTGTTAGCTCTTACTATGTATAGCTCAGAGAGGACGAGAGAGAGCGCGATATGATAACTCGTATCAGACTGTTAGCTCTTACTATGTATAGCTCAGAGAGGACGAGAGAGAGCGCGATATGATAACTCGTATCAGACTGTTAGCTCTTACTATGTATAGCTCAGAGAGGACGAGAGAGAGCGCGATATGATAACTCGTATCAGACTGTTAGCTCTTACTATGTATAGCTCAGAGAGGACGAGAGAGAGCGCGATATGATAACACGTATCAGACTGTTCGCTCTTACTATGTATAGCTCAGAGAGGACGAGAGAGCGTGATATGATAACTTGTATCAGACTGTTAGCTCTTACTATGTATAGCTCAGAGAGGACGAGAGAGAGCGCGATATGATAACACGTATCAGACTGTTAGCTCTTACTATGTATAGCTCAGAGAGGACGAGAGAGAGCGTGATATGATAACTCGTATCAGACTGTTAGCTCTTACTATGTATAGCTCAGAGAGGACGAGAGAGAGCGCGATATGATAACACGTATCAGACTGTTAGCTCTTACTATGTATAGCTCAGAGAGGACAAGAGAGAGCGCGATATGATAACACGTATCAGACTGTTAGCTCTTACTATGTATAGCTCAGAGAGGACGAGAGAGCGCGATATGATAACTCGTATCAGACTGTTAGCTCTTACTATGTATAGCTCAGAGAGGACGAGAGAGCGCGATATGATAACACGTATCAGACTGTTAGCTCTTACTATGTATAGCTCAGAGAGGACGAGAGAGAGCGTGATATGATAACACGTATCAGACTGTTAGCTCTTACTATGTATAGCTCAGAGAGGACAAGAGAGAGCGCGATATGATAACACGTATCAGACTGTTAGCTCTTACTATGTATAGCTCAGAGAGGACGAGAGAGAGCGCGATATGATAACTTGTATCAGACTGTTAGCTCTTACTATGTATAGCTCAGAGAGGACGAGAGAGAGCGCGATATGATAACACGTATCAGACTGTTAGCTCTTACTATGTATAGCTCAGAGAGGACGAGAGAGAGCGTGATATGATAACTCGTATCAGACTGTTAGCTCTTACTATGTATAGCTCAGAGAGGACGAGAGAGAGCGCGATATGAAAACACGTATCAGACTGTTAGCTCTGACTATGTATAGCTCAGAGAGGACGAGAGAGAGCGTGATATGATAACACGTATCAGACTGTTAGCTCTTACTATGTATAGCTCAGAGAGGACGAGAGAGAGCGCGATATGATAACTCGTATCAGACTGTTAGCTCTTACTATGTATAGCTCAGAGAGGACGAGAGAGAGCGCGATATGATAACACGTATTAGACTGTTAGCTCTTACTATGTATAGCTCAGAGAGGACGAGAGAGCGCGATATGATAACACGTATCAGACTGTTCGTTCTTACTATGTATAGCTCAGAGAGGACGAGAGAGAGCGCGATATAACACGTATCAGACTGTTCGCTCTTACTATGTATAGCTCAGAGAGGACGAGAGAGCGTGATATGATAACACGTATCAGAATGTTAGCTCTTATTATGTATAGCTCAGAGAGGACGAGAGAGAGAGCATGATATAACACGTATCAGACTGTAATATCTGTATCTTGGAAGGGAGAAGAGAAGACTGGAGGGCTTGAATTGTCTCTTTCTTTTGGCAGACTCTGCTTGAGGCAGGTTGTGAATTGTTGTGAGGACCCCGAGGTTTCATGCCCGTTTCGAGATGACCTGTACGCCTGTAACAGCAAGCTGCAGCAGCGAGAGATCCGAGCGGTGGGTAACGTGTCTTGTGAATTGCTTACACCAATTGGAAGGATGCTGCAGATTTAGCATTTGTATATGTTGAAAATAATACTATAAAATCCACGTGCAGAATGAGCCTGGAGGGGGAGCATCTGAAATACGTACGTGCATTAGTAATGCATTTCACGCATGATTTTATTGCGCTATTATAAATGCCAGTATGGCAATAATGCAGCAAAATAAGGAGTTAGTGCAGTTTAGGAAAATGTTGCAATTAGTACTAAAAATCGAATTATACCAAAGTTATAACTTTCACCAGACACCTTGAAAAAGGAAAAGAAAAAAAATCACACTGTGTAATATTCAGGAAAATTATAAATGTGAAAGGCTTGTGCAAACTAGTGAAAATGGCCAACATATTGTAAATGGATTAACAAGTCCTGAAGAATGCATGGAGTATATGCCTCCAATTGAGATATGAAATTCTAGCCAGTAATAACTGCCGGTCGGGTACCCACATCCACGTGATATTAATATTATAATATCCAGGAAAGACGATACATGGAACTGCTTATTATTAATATTGGAAGTTACTAATCTAACATAGAACAGACTTGCAGTACAAGAGATCGCAAAAACTATCTGAAATCTAAACAGACGGGAAAAGTATTTGTTTATGTTCTTCGTCATTGACAATTCCACCAGATTTTCCAGATATTTCCCTTTATGAAACCGAATAAATCTACAGGATAATTTACTAAAGACAGAATTTAAGGCCAGAGTAGCCAAACTGAAAGCCTAGCGGACTATGATAAGTTTCCAATTTGGCTACTTTGACCTTGACTTAGAAATTCACCTTGAATTATTCCTTTTTTTTTTAATTCTTTATTTTACTTTGTGCAGGGAATAACAATACGTTTGTCAATGCCACAACAGCATATTTAAAAGATAAAAACACAGTAGTTGTACATTTATGGCATGTGAGTATCGGCACAATTTTTAACTGTTTTATGTTATGAACAAGCTGTCATGTTAGCGATGTCTTTCTAGGTAGATTGTTGTAGGAGAATCATTAGACTATATAGCAAGGGTTCCAACATAAGGTAACAGTATGATTAGTTATAAGAAAGATTAACAATATACGTGTATCATTAGTATGGCTGACAGCATGTCATCTCTTATATATTAATGCCGCTAGACTAGCCACTGATGCATAGGAAGTGAGGTGTCTTAACGATAGTGATAAACTGCGAGATGTGTATGTAAAAGAAAAATTTAGCAAGTGATCATCATGTGTGTGGTACTCGCCAGTTAGGTAGCCTATGAGCCGCTGGGACACAGGGCAGTTAGGATTGCATGGTATAGGATGGTACTAAGGTAGTGTCCATTGATAACATTGGGGGCTCAGAGGTTAGGTGCTTAGTCCAATGCAGGGGCAGAGTATGCCATGCTTAGATTTATGTCCAGGGATGTCAGCTCATTTCACGTGTCCGCCAGGTTAAGTGTGTTCTGCAGGGTCGTCTGTGTCGGCGTCATTACCGGAGCCGGCTGGCAGGCGGTCCGGGTCTTTTCACCCGCTCATCCGATGCCCAGTCTGTGGAGGGGAGTGTAGTCGCATTGCCGCGGACTTGTGTCCTGTGATGTAGTGCTTTTCGGTAGGGTGTGAGGTTGTGCCTCGTGCGGATACTTCGTGGTATTTCGCCATGTGTTTCGCCATGTCGCTGGGTCTCGTGTGCTCAGTGGTCTCGCTCCGATAAGTGTAAGGCCAAGTGCCAGCATCCGAATGGGATGCCGCCGTTTCCCGCCCGTGTGCTCCCCGACTCTGTCTCTGTCTGGAAGCCATCCTGTGGGCTCTGTGGGTATCTGCCCAGGTGGCACCGGGTTGCCGGTCAGATTCATGCCGCCATTGACCTCATGGTTAGGTGGAGGGACCAGCCTTTAATATGGAGCTTTGTCCGCAAGCTGTTTCTTAGCCTGGCAAAGAACTCCAGTGTGTGCTTGGGTGGCTTAGGGGGGCAGAGCCAAACACCACCCTGGCCAAGTATTAGTTATCTAGTTACATAGGATGAAAAGAGACTTGCGTCCATCAAGTTCAGCCTTCCTCACATATGTTTTTGCTGTTGATCCAAAAGAAGACAAAAAATAACCCAGTCTAAAGCGCATACAATTTTGCAACAAACTAGGAAAACATTCCTTCTTGACCCCAAAATAGCAGTCAGATGTCTCCCTGGATCAAGCAGCTATTAGCCCACTAATTAGAAATTATATCCCTGTATGTTATGGTTTTGCAAGTATGTATCCAATTGCAGTTTAAACATCTGTATGGACTCTGAGAAAACCACCTCTTCAGGCAGATAATTCCATATCCTTATTGCTCTTACTGTAAAAAAAAACTTTTCTTTGCCTTAGATGAAATCACCTTTCTTCCAGCCTAAATGTGTGACCTTGTGTCCTATGTATAGCCCTGTTTATGAATAGATTTCCAGATAATGGTTTGTATTGGCCCCAAATGTATTTGTTTAATGTTATCATATCTCCTCTGAGGTGCCGTTTTTCCAAACTAAAGAGATTTAAATTTTTAAACATTTCTTCATAACTAAAATGCTCCATTCCTTTTATCAATTTTGTAGCTCGTATCTGCACTTTTTCTAGTGCCATGATATCCTTCTTTAGAACAGGTGCCCAAAATTGCACAGCATATTCAAGGTGTGGTCTTACCAGCGATTTATAAAGAGGCAAAATTATATTTTCATCCCGAGAATTTATGACCCTATTTATCCATGACAAAACCTTACTGGCCTTAGCAAATGCAGACTGACATTGCATATTGCTGCCTAATTTGTTGTCTATAACAATTCCCAAATCCTTATCGTGTGTGGTTCTCCCTAATTCACTACCATTTAGGGTGTAAGTTGCTTGTGCATAACTTTGCATTTCTCTACATTAAATTTAATCTGCCATTTTCGTGCCCAGTCCCTCAATCTATTCAAATCCCTCTGCAGCAATGCAATATCCTGCTCACATTTTATTACTTTACAAAGTTTTGTGTCATCTGCAAAAACAGAAACATAGCTTTCAATGCCTATTGCAAGATCATTTATAAATATGTTAGAACCGGTCCCAAAACAGAACCCTGAGGGACACCACTTACCACTTTTTGTCCAGCCTGAAAATGTACCATTAATGACAACTCATTGTACTCTATCCTTAAGCCACTGTTCTATCCAACAACAAGAACATTCATCTAGACCAATTTCTTTTAGTTTGAAGACTAACCTATTGTGAGGAACCGTATCAAATGCCTTGGCAAAATCCAAGTAGATCACATCCACTGCAACACCCTGATCTATACTTCTGCTTACTTCTTCGTAGAATGCAGTTAGGTTAGTTTGACATGACCAATGTTTCATATAACCATGCTGA
This sequence comes from Pelobates fuscus, assembly GCF_036172605.1. Taxonomy (NCBI): domain Eukaryota; kingdom Metazoa; phylum Chordata; class Amphibia; order Anura; family Pelobatidae; genus Pelobates; species Pelobates fuscus. Next base: position 8,959,252 of record NC_086320.1, on the reverse strand, counting down.
TTATTGCTAATAACAAAGTTCTTTTCCAATGAATTCCTGAATAGTATCCCTTAGTAGCAGTTCAAATATTTTCCCAGTCCAAGTTAAGCTCACAGGTCTATAATTTCCAGGCAAGGATTTTGAACCCATTTTAAATATAAGAACAACATCTGCCTTCCTCCAATCCTCCGGTACAAAAGAATCTTGAAAAATTAAATACAGAGGTTCACTTATTTCCCCACTTAGCTCCTTAAGTACTCGTGGGTGAATACCGTCAGGCCCCGGAGCTTTATTTACATTAATTTTCTTTAACAGCTGTAGCACCTTGTCGCAAGTCATCCAATCACAAGTTATCTGCAAGTTTTCTGCAGCAATAATTTGCATATCTCTTGCCATAGGATCCTCATTAATATACAGTCAGGTCCTTAAATATTGGGACATCGACACAATTCTAATCTTTTTGGCTCTATAAACCAACACAATGGGTTTGAAATGAAACAAACAAGATGTGCTTTAACTGCAGACTTTCAGCTTTAATTTGAGGGTATTTACATCCAAATCAGATGAACGGTGTAGGAATTACAACAGTTTTTATATGTGCCTTCCACTTTTTAAGGGACCAAAAGTAATGGGACAGATTAACAGTCATAAATCAAACTTTCACTTTTTTTTTTTTTTTTTAATTCTTTATTTTTGTTGTGCAGATATAGACATTTAACATTTTCTTCCCATGCCACAACAGCATTAGAAAGGTGAGTATAGACAGTTGGTCAATATGGCATACGGAGTAACAGCACATTTTTTCAACAGTATTAGGCCAGAGGAGTCGTGTCGCTAGGGGCGTTATAGGTTGAAACTAAATAAGAAAACTACAGCTGTAGTGGTAAGTATGGTGGATGCGTAGGGTACAGTCCTATTGGTAGTGCGGCTTGGTCAACTAAAAAATTAAACTCTGCAGTCCAGGTGAGAATTTAGAAGGTTAGGGCTAGGTAGAGGCTGTGCCCTGTGTGTTGTGTTATCTGAGGGGCCTAATGCTATTTGTCCTCCGATCTGGTTCCTGGCTTTGTGTCTGAGTTTCCGGTCGGGGGTCAGGGCGTGCAGGTCGGTGTGAGTGGGTGACTAAGTGCGTCTCCACTGTGAGTGGGGGGCCTAGGTAGGCTATAGCTCTAGGGGAGGTTCTCGCTTAAGCGAGTTCGCCTGCGCTATTACGGGTGTCTCTAACTGTGGTAGCGTGAGTCGTCCTATTAGTGTGGGTGAAACGCCCGTCAAAGGGAAACACCAAATCATAACATATAACATTCGTAAGATATAAAGCCATAAGTGGCATAAGCAGATTAAGTAACATAGGCTGCAAGGCAGTTCCGAACATAACGTGACAGAAAAAAAAAAAATACAGTAGCGGAAGATAAGCAGGAGAGTGTCCCGGTCATAGTGAGGTCCTATCAGGGAGCCCCAGAGGGCCTCATGTGGTTGCCGCCGCCGCCGCCGATTCTGCCGTGGGTCTTCGTGGGATGAACGTCCCAGGCGTGTGTGGGTCTGTTATTGGGTTGCGGTTGCGGCTGTGACAGGTAGTCTTGTGAGAGTCCCAAGTCTCGTAGGAGCGCGGTTGCATCGCTCAGGCTCTGGATAGAGTAAGCAGTCTCCCCGTGTGTTGCTTGGAGCATGCGAGGTGAGCGCCAGCGGTATCCGATGTTGCGATGGCGGAGCAATAGGGTAAGGGGTCTGAGTGACCGTCTCCAGGCCATGGTGCTGCCTGACAAGTCGCTGTAAAATTCCAGTGCCATGTTTTTGAACCTGTAGTTTGGCTTGCCCCTGAGTGCCTTCAGTATCGCCGTCTTATCCGCTCCATTGCGGAATTGGATGATCAGGTCGCTCGTGGCGGATGGAGGGGCTTTGGCCGGCTTGGGGATTCGGAAGAGACTGTCCAGTGGAGTGGCTTTGGCCTGTTTAGGCGGCAGTAAGTCACCCATCATCCTCCTGATTAGGTGCGGCAACTCCGTTTCGGGGACCGTATCGGGTACCCCCCTTATTTTCAGATTATTTCTGCGGCGTAGGTCTTCTTGGGCCGCAAAGCGGCGTTCGTGGGCCTGATTCTGCTTTTGGAGGTCCCGTACTGCCCCCTCCAGCGCCTGTATCCGCTGGGATTCTCTTTGGGCGTTTGATTCCATGTTCCACATGCGGTCTGTTAGGCCCTGTAGGCCCCCTTTTATCGTGGCTATGTCTGCCTGTAGGGTGGTCTGCAAATCCGCTAGGAGCCCCTTCAGTGCCGATATGGTGACCGGAGATGAGTCCAGGTCTGTTCGTTTTGGCTGGGGTTTCGTCGGTGTGGGTAGGAAGGTCTCGTCCTCCTCTGAGGCCAGGTCCTCCGAGAAATCGGAACAGCCGCCTGATAACGCGGCCATCTTGGGCCCAGTCGCGCCATGCGCCTGGCGCCATAGTTCGCCAATATCCATTCCCATATTGGGACGATCTGGTTTGGCTTTTTTAGTCTTACGCCCCATGCTGGTTTAACGTACGGGTGAGCTGTCCGGGCTCTCGATATCGCCAGTTATTGCCCGTGAAAAAGGCTTTTTTAGCCGTTTTGTGTCCGGAGCAGCAGAGGCTTGCGTCCGTTCGCTTTGGCAGTTAGGCTCCGCCCCCCCAAACTTTCACTTTTTAATACATGGTTGCAATTCCTTTGAAGTCAATTACAGCCTGAAGTCTGGAACGCATAGACATCACCAGACGCTGGGTTTCATCCCTGGTGATGCTCTGCCAGGCCTCTACTGCAACTTTCTTCAGTTCCTGCTTGTTCTTGGGGCATTTTCCCTTCAGTTTTGTCTTCATCAAGTGAAATTCATGCTCAATCGGATTCAGGTCAGATGATTGACTTGGCCATTGCATAACTTTCCTCTTCTTTCCCTTAAAAAAACTCTTTGGTTGCTTTTGCAGTATGCTTCGGGTCATTGTCAATCTGCACTGTGAAGCGCCGTCCAATGAGTTCTGAAGCATTTGGCTGAATATGAGCAGATAATATTGCCCGAAACACTTCAGAATTCATCCTGCTGCTTTTGTCAGCAGTCACATCATCAATAAATACAAGAGAACCAGTTCCATTGGCAGCCATACATGCCCACGCCATGACACTACCACCACCATGCTTCACTGATGAGGTGGGATGCTTTGGATCATGAGCAGTTCCTTTCCTTCTCCATACTCTTCTCTTCCCATCACTCTGGTACAAGTTGATCTTGGTCTCATCTGTCCGTAGGATGTTGTTCCAGAACTGTGAAGGCTTTTTTTTAGATGTTGTTTGGCAAACTGTTTTTGGGGCTCACCACTGGTTTACATCTTGTGGTGAACCCTCTGTATTCACTCTGGTGAAGTCTTCTCTTGATTGTTGACTTTGACATACATACACCTACCTCCTGGGGAGTGATCTGGCCAACTGTTGTGAATGGTGTTTTCTTCACCAGGAAAATAATTATTCGGTCATCCACCACAGTTGTTTTCCGGATCTTTTGGTGTTGCTGAGCTCACCGGTGCGTTCTTTCTTTTTAAGGATGTTCCAAACAGTTGATTTGGCCACACCTTATGTTTTTGCTATCTCTCTGATGGGTTTGTTTTGTTTTTTCAGCCTAATGATGGCTTGCTTCACTGATAGTGACAGCTCTTTGGATCTCATATTGAGAGTTGACAGCAACTGATTCCAAATGCAAATAGCACACTTGAAATGAGCTCTGGACCTTTTATCTGCTCCTTGTAAATGGGATAATGAGGGAATAACACACACCTGGCCATGGAACAGCTGAGCAGCCAATTGTCCCATTACTTTTGGTCGCTTAAAAAGTGGGAGGCACATATACAAACTGTTGTAATTCCTACACCGTTCACCTGATTTGGATGTAAATATCCTCAAATTAAAGCTGAAAGTCTGCAGTTAAAGCCCATCTTGTTCATTTCATTTCAAATCCATTGTGGTGGTGTATAGAGCCAAAAACATTAGAATTGTATCGATGTCCCAATATTTATGGACCTGACTGTATACTGAAGAAAAATAGTTATTTAACCCCTTAAGGACACATGACATGTGTGACATGTCATGATTCCCTTTTATTCCAGAAGTTTGGTCCTTAAGGGGTTAAACTTTCTGCCTTTTCCTGGTCTTCATTAGCTAACAGACCCATATCTGTTTCCAGTGTACCTACACTTTCATTTATTTTTATTTTTTTATTTATGTACTTGAAAAAAATTTTGGGGTTGTTTTTGCATTCTTTTGCTACCAATTTCTCATTTTCTAGTTTAGCCACTTTAATTGCCTTTTTGCAAGCATTATTGGCTTCCTTATATCTTATATAGGATGCCTCTGATTTGTCCGATTTAAATGCTTTAAATGCCCTTTTCTTATTTTTAATCTCTTGTTTTACTTCTCTACTAAGCCACATTGGTTTCAATTTGTTTCTTTTATATTTATTACCCAATGGTACATACTGTGAAATGTACCTTTCTGATATTTGTTTGAATAGTTTCCATTTATCCTCAGTGTTTTTATCAAGGAGTTTATGCCAGTCGATATGTTGTAGAGCTGCCCTAATCTTATTGAAATTGGCTTTTAAAAAAAAATAAAAAAATTATACGTTTTAGTATACCCCATGTGCTTTAGCTTTTTTGAGTTTATTTCAAAAGACACTATATTGTGATCACTATTTCCCAAGTGCTCCCCTACTTGAATGTTGGTTAAAAGATCAACATTGTTTGTTATAACAAGATCCAGACAAGCGTCCTTTCTAGTTGGTGCTTGTACCAGTTGTGACATGAAGGTGTCATTTAACAAGTTCAAAAACCAGATTCCCTTTGCTGAACTACTGGTCCCTCAATCCCAGTTTATGTCCGGGTAATTCAAATCTCCAATAATTAACGTGTTACCCCGATTTGCAGCTTTCCCAATTTGCTCTAACAGCTGTTCTTCCTCATTAATATTTACATTAGGTGGTTTATAACATATCCCAACCAATAACGTATTTCCCTTTGTTTGCCCCAAGCAGATATCTACCCATAAAGCTTCCACATTTTCCTCGTCACACTCCACATGCCTAAGATTTTACTTTAACTCGTGGTTGACAAACAAGCATCCCCCACCACCCTTCTTGTTTTTCCTATCCTTCCTAAATAACGTGTACCCATTAACTGCCCAGTCATGTGTCTCATCCCACCAGGTTTCTGTTATGCCTATTATATCATATTGTTTAGTGTATGCTATTGCCTCTGGTTCCCCCATTTTGTTATATAGACTCCTTGCGTTAGTAAGCATACCTTTAATATTACCATGAGTCATTTGTACTTTTTGTGAATTTATATCAATATTAAATACATCCTCTGTTCTGAGTTTTCCCCTCCCTCCATCTCCACCCCCGTTATACTAAGCCCATCTCCTTTCTATCCTATCTCTATTGTATAGATTGATTTGAACCCCCAGCAGACAGTTAGGTGCAATCCATCACGACTATACAGGTTGTACCCAAGCGCAAAATCGTCCCCCGGTGCTCTAAAAACCCCAAACCCTCTTTCCTCCACCAAGACTTCAGCCACGCATTGACCTCTCTAATCTCCCGCTGCCTTTCTGCTGTAGCGCGCGGCACAGGTTATATTTCTGAAAATATTACCTTGCAGGTCCTTTTCTTTAGCTTACTTCCTAGTTCCCTGAACTCATTCTTTAGGACCTTCTGTTTTCCTCTGACTTTGTCATCGGTACCAATATGGACCATGACAGCTGGGTCATCCCCAGCCCCTCCCAATAATCCCTCCACTCTGTCGGCAACATGCCGGACCCAAGCACCCGGGAGACAGCAAACTGTCTACTTGAGACGATCAGAGTGGCAGATTTCCCCTACCACCACAACCTGTCTAGACTTCCTTACCCTCTCAACCCCACCCGTACTCAGGGCCGCCATCAGGGCATGACAACCATGATGGTTGTCATGGGCCCGGTGGTCCTGGGGGGCCCGAGCCCTACATTCATTATGTGCACATATATATATATATATATAGCTAGCGATTTTCGCTATATACATGTGCACAGAGGGCACCCTGCTACCTGTACATTGCAGAGGGGGGCCCAGCAGCACACTCTGTCCTCCTTTCCAGCTGCTCTCTGTCTAACTTTCCTGCACCCTGCGGCCGCCAGAGCATTGCCACAGGTTATTATGGCAACACTCCGCACAGCACGCAGGCCTGTCTCGCGAGAGTTAGTCAGAGAGGAGCTGGAAAGGAAGACAATGTGTGCTGCTGGGCCCCCTCTTCAATGTACCATGGCTGGCTCCCTCCACCATGCCACTGGACCAACAGGGAATGCAATCTCCCCCCTCCCTGGCACGGTAAGAACCAGGGAGGGGGGAATAAAATTGAAATATACACACACAAAAAAATACTCCCCTCCCCCTATTTTACACACACACTGAATACTTACAAGCACACTCTGCACTACACACACACTACATTCACTAAACGCACTCTGCACTACACATACACTACATTCACTAAACAAACTCTGCACTCACTACAAACACTACATTTACTAAACACATTCTGCACTACACACATACACACACTACATTCACTAAACACACTTTGCTCTACACACACACACACACACTACATTCATTAAACAAACTTTGCTCTACACACACACACACACACTACATTCATTAAACAAACTTTGCTCTACACACACACTACATTCACTATACACATTTTGCTCTACACACATTACATTCACTAAACACATTCTGCACTACACATACACACACTACATTCACTATACACATTTTGCTCTACACACATTACATTCACTAAACACATTCTGCACTACACATACTCACACTACATTCACTATGCACTCTCTGCACTCACTACAAACACTACATTCACTAAACACACACTACATTCACTAAACACACTACATTCACTAAACACACGTTGCACTACACACACATTACATTCACTAAACACACTTTGCACTACACACACACTACATTCACTAAACACACTTTGCACTGCACACACATAATACATTCACTATACACACGTTTCACTCACTACACACTACATTTACTAAACATGCTCGATACTACACACACACACATTACATTCACTAAACACACTTTGCACTAATCACAAACACACACACACACTGCATTCACTATACACACTTTGCACTCACTACAAACACATTACATGCTCTATACACAACTACATTCACTATACACACTACATTCACTACAAAAACACACACTCTTCATTCACTATACACAACTACATTCACTACACACACACTCTGCATTGCATCTAATGCATGCATACAAACATTATATACATTACACAAAACATACAACCTGCATCCACTATACACACCGAATCCATGACACACATACTGCACTGCATCCATGACACACATACCACATCCACTACACACATTCTACATCCACTATACACACTGCATCCATGACACACATTCTACATCCTCTATACACACACACACACTTCATCCTTGTGGGCAGACTCGGGGCTGGCCCCTGGGGCCCAGATCTTGATCTGTGTCAGGGGCCCTAAAATTTCTGATGGCAGCCCTGCCCGTACTAGTGTGGTGGAATCTCGGTAAAAATAAATTTAGTAGGCCGAGATTACCACGTGGCATGTGTACGTGCATATGCTGACGTATCGATCAGTTGGTTGCACGAGGCAAGATATGATCAGTAGTGTACGGAGCATGTGCAAGAATACAGGATGTAGTATTCCCCCTCCTCCATTGTGCTGGACAAGCCATGCGGTCAAGCAGGAAGTTAATTCTTATTTGTATTGATTGGTCAAGAGAATGTGCGGGTGGAGCTTAATATGGGAGGAGTTATGTCCCTTTATAAGGAGCCTGCACTATTGTCCGGGGCTCAGAACTTGTGGTATTTTGGTGACGCTAGTCCCTCTGAGTCCCGATCGGTGATCCAATAAAGAATCTCTTCCTTCCTGAAGAAACCTGTGTCCATCTCTCTGTGCTTCGCTTCCGTCAGTTTCTCCGGTATCATTTGGTGCATTGGCCGGGAAGCTCATCGTTCAACGGTAGCTGAGAGGCAGAGGCGTGAGACGGTCTATCTTTGCCCACGTTCTCTACGGCTGCACCCCTGAACTTCTGCGTGGACCTCCCTTCGTCTCGGCGCCACTGGTCTGTTGTCCAGGAGATCATCGGCCTCTACGTGAGAAGTGCTGGGGTGTCCCCGTCGATGAGTGTGAACTCAGGTTCAGGAACGAGGAGGTAAGACAACTGCTGTTTTAGACGGCAGGACCCACTAGGGGTATACCGATTGTGCGGTAGGCCCAAAGGGGTTTGAATCTGTGTATCTGCCCCCTCTGTCGGAGGGAAGGAGCGAAGGCGCACCGCTCGATCGAACGCTCTTTAGTCAGACCGTTTGATTTTGTTAGTCAGGCGGGGTCCTGGTGTAAATAGCCCTAGCCGGACACCGGTGTCTTGTCTAGACTAGCGTTCTAGGGTGTATATTACGTTCGCTAGGTCGGAGGGACCGGGAGACTAAGCGGCGCCTGTGTAAATTCGGTTCGCTAGCTCTCAACCTATCTGGGCTAAGTGGGAAGGCGTGTAAATTTGGAACCCACTAGACTTTTGATAGTGCGACTAAGAGGCGCCTGTGTAAATTCGGTTCTCTAGCTCGCTATATGTGGTGATTGGGCAGTGTGGCTAACCAAAACGGGTGTATATAGTTCTAGGTAGTCCATCAAGGTACTGGCCAATAGTTTAGTTGGGAATTGTAAATGTGATAAAGATTGTTTAGTAAAGTGTATATCTTGTTAGATAGCGCGAGCTCAGCCGTCTAGCGAGAGTGTTAATAGTGTGTTGCTGTATTATACTGCACGGTACCATAACCCTGTATATTTACTGACACTGTATATAAGTACTAATCATTGTCGTCCATTGCATGTTTAACACCATAACCACTAATAATTGTATTGTGACCTTAACTTGTGCTTTGACCTATGCTAACCGTACTGTAACCGCTATTTGTAAAAGACGATGTTACTGGGGTGTGTTATAGACGGGTAATTCGTATATAGAGAATTATAGCGTGGGTGACTGTAAAGGGCATAATATTGATTATCTAGTGACTGGTGTAACAGCTGTGTGTGTACGGGAATTCCCTGAGTGTTTATTGTTATTGTGTACGTTTCACTTGGTAACCGTACCACGTGGTGCTGTTGCCAGAGGAAACGGGTGTGACTGTTGAATAGTACGCGTGTATAGTATTCATTGTCGACGACGTTCCATTGTTAAGTATGGGTGCGTCGCAGTCAACGATTCCGGATCCCTTAGGTTGTATGGTGAAGAATTTTAAAAAGGGATTCAAAACTTGTGATTTTGGGGTTAAAATGTCTCCTGTACGTTTGGTCACTTTGTGTACTAGGGAGTGGCCTACTTTGGTTGCGGCATGGCCGCCACGTGGCAGTTTGGATCCAACTCTGGTACAGCGCGTACACGTGGCTGTATCGGGTAGGCCTGAACTTTACGGCCAGTTTCCTTATATTGATTGTTGGAGACAGGCCGTAAATGACTCGCCAAAATGGCTCCAGACATGCCACGAGGAGCAATGTCGCCTCATGGTAGCTAGGACTTGTTTGTCCACTAGGACTGGTGTTAGGCCCATTTTGGACACGCCCCCTGAGTCCGAGATCCCTTTACCGCCCCCTTACTTTCCGTTAAGAGGAAGTGACGCAAATGCAGGAAGTCCTGCAACCCTCCCCTCATTACCCTCATCCACTTCCGCTTCCTCCTCCAGTACAGGATCCACCCCCCCTCGTACTAAATCTCCCCTTCCGGAATCAGAACCAACCCCCATTAAAAACGAATATCCTGATTTGGCGCCACTTCAGACTTCCGGTCAAGCTTCATCTAGCTCGGCTCGAAGTGTTTTATTTACAACCTTTTCCCAAAACCAAGCTCCCACATCCCCATACCCTATTTCTCCCCGACTGGAACCTATGACTGACGCCCCTCCACGTAGCCCCATACAGACCCGACAGTTGACCGGTGCCCAACAATTAAAACACTATCAGATGCCTCTTCGTCTGAATCCTGGGCCAGCCTACATCGATGCCGCAGGCCAAATGGCACATGCTGACCCAGTCTTTGTATATGTCCCATTCACGACAACCGATCTCTTAAATTGGAAGACCCACAATTCCTCGTATACTGAGAAACCACAAGCTATGACTGATCTGTTCACCTCAATAGTACAGACACATAACCCGACATGGGCTGATTGCCAGCAGTTATTAATGACTTTATTCAACAATGAGGAAAGGACAAGAATTAATCAAGCGGCCATTAAAGCACTAGAGGATAAAGCCCGTACTTTAAACCAAGCCAATCCATCAGCATGGGCCGCAACACATTATCCCAACACCGATCCCGATTGGAATGTAAATGGTGCTGATATGGTTCAACTCAGAGCCTATAGAGACGCTATAATTGCTGGCATGAAAGCCGGAGGAAAGAAAGCTATTAACATGTCGAAGACAGTTGAGGTGATTCAGAAAAGCGATGAAGCGCCCAGTGTCTTTTATGACCGATTATTGGAGGCATACCGCTTGTATACCCCCTTTAATCCGGAAGACGCAGATAATTCCCGAATGGTGAACTCCGCCTTTGTCAGCCAAGCTTACGGAGATATTAAGCGCAAGCTACAAAAGTTAGAAGGGTTTGCAGGTATGTCAATCACCCAACTAATGGAGGTAGCGAATAAGGTTTATATGAATAGGGAAAAAGAAAGTAAGAAAGAGGAAGAGCGCAAGATGCGTAAAAAGGCTGATATGCTAGCGGTAGCGATCGCAGGCGTAGATAGACGGGGCCCAGATAGAGGCGATAGTAGATGGAATAGGGAGCCTTTGAGTAGGAATCAATGCGCGTATTGCAAGGAAGAAGGGCATTGGAGGAACGAATGTCCACAAAGAGAGCAGTACGAGAGAGACCAACCCAGGGCAGGCTACGGAAACTTTAGAGGCAGAGCGAGAGGTAGAGGAGGCCCCGGAGGGAGTAATGGTAATAGAGGGAGTAATGGGAATAGAGGAAGTGTTAGGGAAGACAGGTATATTCCAACAGCGCAAAGGTCCCGCGATAGAGAAGGTAGGGACTTTGTGGGATTGGCTGACACGGTCATGGAGGACTATTGATACCGACCGGGCTCCATCCCCCTTGGTCGAGCGGAGCCTATGGTCGATGTATCAATAGGGGGAAAAAGGAGTGCGTTCATGATCGACACTGGTGCTGAACATTCAGTGGTGACTAATCTAGTTGCTCCTCCATCTGGAAGGACTATTACTGTGATAGGAGCAACTGGAAGAAGTGCTGAAAAACCGGTTCTTAAAAGTCGACTCTGTACATTGGGAGGCCACGTAGTAAAACATCAATTCCTTTATATGCCTGAATGTCCAGTCCAATTGCTGGGACGTGATATGCTATCAAAATTACAAGCGCAGATTACGTTCCTACCAAATGGAACAACATCTTTAAAGTTTAATGGACCTTCAGGTATCATGACATTATCCGTACCAAAGGAAGAAGAGTGGCGACTTTATACAGTGTTGACTAGCCAAAACCCTAGGAGTGATGAGACATTATTTAACATACCAGGAGTTTGGGCAGAGAACAACCCACCAGGACTGGCCCGCAATATTCCACCTATAAAAATTGAACTAAAACTTGGGGTTTATCCAGTGAGCCTAAGACAATACCACATCCCGCAGAAGGCTAAGAAGAACATCCAATCCTATCTGGATAAGTTCATACGCGATAAAAGTAGCCGAAGTGACTCCGTGGATACATCACTCCAGGGTTAAACCAGCAGCAGTCGATTCTTGGCAAGTTACAGCAGATCCAGAGAATCCCTGCAAGATCCGGTTAAAACGCACGACTCAGTCGGAGTAACGAGGAATTATTGTGGATTACAAATTTTATTATTTTTGGGATTTGGTGCGTGAGTGAGAAGGCCATAATAAAGCCTGTCCGCCCACCGACGTATAGTTTATAAGCCAGGGAAAGTCTCGAAGGGACTCCTGTGAAGACGAGCAGAACTCCATTCCCTGCAGCCCTTACATCCTGGAAGCTGAGGTGCCTTCGCACGGACGAAGACTGAGGATGACGGCGAAAGATGTGTTTTTGATAGTGTTTATTTGTGTGTGTTTTTATATTCAGGAAGGTAGAGGTACCGACACTCCTAGCTGTGAGGTATGCATTAAGACTACGAGAACAGGTAACCATATTTCCCAAACCCTAATTTGGCATTCACAATACGAGTGTAAAGGAGATGTATCGAGATGTAGATACCTAAATATAGATTATAGTGTGTGCCATTTAGGAGTAGGAGAACCTAAGTGCTTCAGTCCGGAGTATCAACCTCGTACAATTTGGTTGACTCTCAGGAATGGAGATCCTCAGGGGACCCTAATTAATAAAACGGTGTTAGAATCCGTACATTCTTCGGGTGTTCTGCTATTTGATGCGTGTAAAGCGATATCGAGTGGTAGAAAGCCGTGGAATGTATGTGGGGATCTTAGATGGGAGAGGACGTATGGGTCTAATGATAAATATATTTGTCCCAGTAGTAAAAATAAATATGTGAGTCCTAGATGCCCAAATAAAGACTATAACTTTTGCCCATATTGGTCTTGTGTGGGGTGGGCGACTTGGGGACAGACAGTAGACAAGGACATGATAGTGACTAAGTTGCCGACTAGCCCATATTGTAGGTCTATGGAATGTAATCCCATCCATATACTTATAAATAACCCCGATAAGTTCTTAGACAAATATGGCAATTTATTTGGGTTTCAAATATACGGGACGGGTTTAGATCCTGGGACAGTATTATTTATAGGGATAGAGACTGATACGGTATCCTCCCAAACTCATCAAGTATACCATTCCTTTTATGAAGAGATGAGTATAGATAATAAGATCCCCCATAATGTTAAAAACCTGTTCATTGACCTAGCTGAAAGTATTGCCGGTAGTCTTAATGTTACCAACTGCTATGTGTGTGGAGGTACTAACATGGGAGACCAATGGCCTTGGGAAGCAAAGGAGGTAATGTCCGGTTCTGAGGCAGTTGACCAACTAATATCTACACAAGCCGATTATCATATGAGTGTTAGAGGTAAATCTGAGTGGAGATTAAAGACCTCCATCATAGGTTATGTTTGTATAGCAAGGAAAGGAATAATGTATAATACTTCTGTAGGAGAATTAACTTGTCTAGGGCAAAAAGCTTATGATGATGATACAAAGAATACAACTTGGTGGTCGGCTTCAAATGTCTCAGAACCATCTAACCCGTTTGCTAGATACGCCAATTTAAAGGATGTGTGGTTTGACCTATCCATCACATCTACCTGGAGAGCCCCAGCAAATTTGTACTGGATCTGTGGTAAGAAAGCCTATTCGGAGTTGCCACAGGACTGGGAAGGGGCATGTGTGTTGGGCATGCTCAAACCATCCTTCTTCTTGTTACCGATTGAAACAGGTGAGACTTTAGGTGTTAAAGTGTATGATGTGAATCATAGGAAGAAAAGGGGACCCATAGAGATAGGCGCCTGGGAAGATGATGAATGGCCTCCCCAGCGTATCATAGATTATTATGGGCCAGCCACGTGGGCAGAAGATGGTACCTTTGGTTATAGAACCCCTATTTATATGCTCAACCGTATTATAAGATTACAGGCGGTGGTTGAGATCATTACTAACGAAACATCACAAGCGCTCAATCTTCTAGCGAAGCATAATACCAGGATGAGGACAGCAGTGTACCAAAATAGATTAGCCTTGGATTACCTATTGGCAGTAGAGGGAGGTGTATGTGGGAAGTTTAACCTGAGCAATTGCTGTCTTCAAATAGATGACGAAGGGCAAGCAATAGCTGAGCTTACTAGCCATATGGTTAAACTAGCGCATGTGCCTACTCAGGTATGGAAAGGGTATAATCCAAGTAGTTGGTTTGGTAGCTGGTATGAGTGGTTTGGAGGGCTTAAGGCAGTGGTAGGTGGAGTCCTACTGATTTTAATGTTGTGTCTACTCCTGCCGTGTCTTATACCCTTAGTAGTTAGGTCTGTGCAAAGCCTGATAGAAAATATAGCAGAGAGGAAGGCTGCTGCACAGATAATGGCGATTTATAAGTATAAGGCTCTAGATCAGGGAGAACCAATGCAGGAAGATGAGTGTTAAAAGATTCACATCATAAGATAAGTCTGGTCTGGTTCAAGGTAACTTGCGGTGTATGCAAACCAAGGTTAAGTGATGCCTCAAGTAATTGTGAAATATCAAGAGGCATCAAAGGGGGGAATGTGGTGGAATCTCGGTAAAAATAAATTTAGTAGGCCGAGATTACCACGTGGCATGTGTACGTGCATATGCTGACGTATCGATCAGTTGGTTGCACGAGGCAAGATATGATCAGTAGTGTACGGAGCATGTGCAAGAATACAGGATGTAGTATTCCCCCTCCTCCATTGTGCTGGACAAGCCATGCGGTCAAGCAGGAAGTTAATTCTTATTTGTATTGATTGGTCAAGAGAATGTGCGGGTGGAGCTTAATATGGGAGGAGTTATGTCCCTTTATAAGGAGCCTGCACTATTGTCCGGGGCTCAGAACTTGTGGTATTTTGGTGACGCTAGTCCCTCTGAGTCCCGATCGGTGATCCAACAAAGAATCTCTTCCTTCCTGAAGAAACCTGTGTCCATCTCTCTGTGCTTCGCTTCCGTCAGTTTCTCCGGTATCACTAGAGGGGCTGTTCCCACGGCTGTTAGAAGGAACAGCTTCCTGAAGTACAGCTACTCCTGTGCTAATGCTCCCAACATCTTCACTCAAACGGGCAAACCTGTGAGGCTGCACAAAATCAGGACTAGCTAAACCTTTCCTCTTCCCTCCCTGCCTGCTTCCTCGCCCCACTGTTACCCAGCTACGTGCCTGATTACCAACTGTCTCATCTCCTCCCTCTCCACTACCTGCACCCACTAAACTCTGCTCAGTGAGCAGCAGGCTCCTCTCAAGATTGTCAATCTCACTCAGTGTTGTAATTTGCCTCTCCAGATCTCCACTCTGAGCTTCCAGAAAAGCCACTCGCTCACACCCACCACAGAGGTGTGGACCCTGGGCAGATTTATCCAGGCATGCATACATGCAGCAGGATGTACACTGAGTAAAACTTGTAATCTTGCTAGCACTCATCCCCAGTTACCAAATAACACAAGTGAGCAAAACAATATTTACCCTCATGGTTTAAACTCCTGTTGTTTCAACTCCTACCCTAAAGTGATTACTTTAAATAGCCTACTTTCAAGCAAACTCCAGTGAGCAAGCTCTGTGAGTCAGTCCTGGGTTTATATTGACAAAACAAATCGCACACAGGTGGAAATTAAGGGGCACTCCCCCTAATTAGCTCAGCAGCAGAAGCACCCACAAGGAGGGGGAAATAAACAGCAAGAAAAAAAAAGACAGTTTTAACCCGTTAACGCCGTTACGGCGTTCCATGCCGTCCCCATTATAATGGGCTTTAAAGCCGTTGCGGCGGCATGGAACGCCGTAACGGCTTTGAGCCCCAGGAGGTAAGTTATACTTACCTCCACCGCGATCCTCTTCTGGGGGGCTGCCTGACAGCCCAGGCAGCCCTCCCACGGCAAATGAGGCCCCTGGGGGCCATGTGATCGCTCTCAAAGAGCGATCACATGGCCCCCTATAGCTGGCTATGGATCTGCCTGCAAGGGGACCTTCTAAAATATCAGACAGTCCCCCTGCTGGTAAGAAAGTATAAAAAAAGAAATTAAACATGTTAAAAAATAAATTGAAAATATTTTTATATATATATAATATGTATATATATTATATATATAATATATATACATATTATATATATGTAACGTCATACAAAGTGTATTTTAATACTAATATAAGTATATATATTAGCATTAAAATACACTTAGAATGATGTTACATATATATAATATGTATATATATTATATATATAATAGATGTACATATATATTATATATATATATATACGTATAAATAAATAAAATAATAAAATAAATAAATAAAATATTGAAACAAAATTTAATATAAATTATATATTCATATGTAATTTCATTCTAACTGTATTTTGTTATTACTATATATATATTGGAAACAGAATACACTTAGAATGACATTCTAGTTATAGCTATCTATATATAAAATGCAAATAACCGCAAATATATATATATATAGAGATAAATACATTTAATTACATAAAAGATTACATTAGTATACACGTAGAATTTAAATACATATATATGTATATATATTAAAATTCTACATGTATATTTAAGTAATCTTTTAACATAATTATGTGATTTGATTAATTAAAATTTGATTGACATGCCTGACAACACAGGGAGAAAGTGCAGAGAATTTAATTCGCAAGCACTATATTTGACCCTGTAATTCTCCACGACACCATAAAACCTGTACATAGGGGGTACTGTTTTACTCGGGAGACTTCGCTGAACTCAAATATTAGTGTTTCAAACTGGTAAATTGTATTACAACGATGATATTTTAAGTAAAAGTGACGTTTTTTGCATTTTTTATAAACGAACGGCACTTTTATGGACTATATTATTGTTGTAATATGTTTTACTGTTTTAAAACACTAATATTTGTGTTTAGTGAAGTCTCTCGAGAATAACAGTACCCCCCATGTACAGGTTTTATGGTGTTTTGGAAAGTTAGAGAGTCACATATAAGGCTTGCGTTTCATTTTTTTCACATTGAAATTTGCTAGATTGGTTATGTTGCCTTTGAGAGTGTATGGTAGCCCAGGAATGAGAATTACCCCCATGATGGCATACCATTTGCAAAAGTAGACAGCCCGGGGTATTGCAAGTGGGGTATGTCCAGTCTTTCTTAGTAGCCACTTGGTCACAAACACTGGCCAAATATTCGTTTTTTGCTTTTTTCACACAAAAACAAATATGAACGCTAACTTTGGCCAGTGTTTGTGACTAAGTGGCTACTAAAAAAGACTAAACATACCCCACTTTCAATACCTTGGCTTGTCTACTTTTCCAAATGGTATGCCATTATGGGGGTAATTCTCATTCCTGGGCTACCACACCGTCTCAAAGGTAACATTACTAATCTGGCAAATTTCAATTTAAAAATGGAACGTTCTATATTTGACCCTGTAACTTTCCAAAACAACATAAAACCTGTTAATGGGGGGTACTGTTGTACTCGTGAGACATCGCTGATTACAAATATGTGCATTTTGTTGCAGTAAAACCTAACAGTATTATGACATTTACAGCTAAAATGTGAGGCGGAACTACACATTTTTAAAAAAATAAATACATTTCTCACAGTTTATTTTATTTTATTCATAATAAATTATATTCCATATATGAATAGTTAATGGTAAATTAAAGCCCTGTTTCTCCTGAACAAAATGATATATAATAAGTGTTGGTGCATATAATATGAAAGAGGGGAACTACGGGTGAACAGACATATAGCGCAAATTCAAGTTTTTGTTTACATAGTTACATAGTTAGATAGCTGAAAAGAGACTTGCGTCCATCAAGTTCAGCCTTCCTCACACCTGTTTTTTGCTGTTGATCCAAAAGAAAAAAAAAACAAAAAAAAAAACCAGTTTGAAGCACAATTTTGCAACAAGCTAGGACAAAAAAAAAAAAAAAAAAAAAAAAAAACCTTCTTGACCCCAGAATGGCAGTCAGATTTATCCTTGAATCAATCAGTTATTACCCTACATTGAAATATTATATCCTTGAATATTCTGTCTTTGCAAGTATGCATCTAGTAGCCGTTTGAACATCTGTATGGACTCTGATAGAACCACTTGTTCAGGCAGAGAATTCCACATCCTGATTGTTCTTACAGTAAAAAAACCTTTCCTTTGTCTTAGACGAAATCTTCTTTCTTCCAGTCTAAACGCATGGCCTCGTGTCCTATGTAAAGTCCGGTTTGTGAATAGATTTCCACACAATGGTTTGTATTGGCCCCGAATATATTTGTATAATGTTATCATATCCCCTCTCAGGCGACGTTTTTGTAAACTAAATAGGTTTAACTTTGTTAACCTTTCTTCATAGCTGATATGTTCCATTCCTTTTATTAATTTTGTAGCCCGCCTCTGCACTTTTTCTAGTGCCATGATATCCTTCTTTAGAACAGGTGCCCAAAATTGCACAGCATATTCAATATGTGGTCTTACCAGTGATTTATAGAGAGGCAAAATGATATTCTCGTCCCGAGAATGAATGCCCTTTTTCATGCATGACAATACCTTACTGGCCTTGGCCACTGCTGATTGACATTGCACATTGTTGCATAGTTTGTTGTCTATAACAATTCCCAAGTCCTTTTCGTGTGTTGTTATCCCTAATTCACTTCCATTAAGGGTATACGTTGCTTGTGTATTCTTTACGCCGAAGTGCATAACTTACGTTTTGTTTTGATCAGAACGTGCACTATTGACTCCGTCCTGAAGGGGTTAAATAAAAACTGCAAAGAGAAAAATATAAATAAAAAAGGGACAAAGTTATAAATAAAATCAGCAAAGATTAAAAAAAATCTTAAAAAAAAGATGGACAAAAAGTTTGAAATCATTTTTTTTTTTTTTTTTTTAAATTAAACCTGCTTTTTCAGTTGGGATTAACTAATACCAACCACAGCCCACCATGTAAACACTGACTTTATTCACCAGAACAACTACAGTAAGCTGGTGACTAGATCATTTTAATTATGCATTTTTTTATTGAGGTTATTTTTAAAAAGAGCTTGTGAAAGATTTCTTGTCTACAGCCTTTGCAAGCCCTCCCCTTTTAACCCCGCCCAGACTTTCTGTGTCTGTCCAATCACAGACTTCCCAATGCAGCTCAGTGTGAAGTCTTTACAAGGATGGTGCTCTGCTGCCTCTTTAGTTTAGTTCCACTGAGCTAACCAAACCAGGAAATATTGTCTGATAGACAGCCAATTTCTATAGAAATCTTGACATTTTGTAAAATGAAAAAAAAAACGGATAGAGTCTACACACATAAAGCACTTCAGCAACATAAACTGCTTCTGGTGTCCAGAGTGTCCCTTTAACAGTTACTTTTCAGAACACTTTGATAAATATTTTCCAACGTCCTTGTAATGAAATGATTCCCACTATCGTACTGCTTTAATCACGCAGACAGTGCATTCATTCACAAAATACAATAATATAAGCTCCTGTCAGGTTCACCCAAGATGCTGAGAGCTGTAAACACAAATACCGAACGAAAAGATTTTTGGGAGGAACCAATAGGACTGAATTTAAAATCAATCAATATTTTCCTTTATTAATAAAGTTTTATCTCCCTCTGCATCCAGATAAAGTTTCCCATGCACCCAAATAAAGGCTATAGACTTTCTGCGGACTAGCTGCTTTTTCTGTAATTGATTCCGGTCTCTATAAGGTGCTTTGTTTCCATAGCTGGTGTCTAAGGAGGAGTACAGCCGGTTCCTGGAGCGGGGCCTGGTGATGGCCGAAAGCCGGAGCCAAAACAGCTACCACTGCAAGACAGCAGACTGCAAGGGCTGGTGTATCTACGAAGACTCCGTTAATGAGTTTGTTTGTCCGATCTGCTTCGCAGAGAACTGCCTGACATGCAAGGTAGAGTTCCCTACAGCATTGTATCGCCCAGAGAGAGTTCT
This sequence comes from Pelobates fuscus, assembly GCF_036172605.1. NCBI lineage: Eukaryota > Metazoa > Chordata > Amphibia > Anura > Pelobatidae > Pelobates > Pelobates fuscus. Next base: position 8,939,513 of record NC_086320.1, on the reverse strand, counting down.
AATAATGCCTCTGTGTATCCTGGGTGCAACATGGCTCTTCGTACACAGGGAGAATGGTCCGAATTAACGTGTGACAGTACTATAAGGTCAATAAAAACACATTTTAAAAAGGCCAATTCCCCGTTTGTTTCTCTTTTAACAGCAGCACAATGTCTCTATAGCCCCAGCGAAGTAATTAGCAGTCAGGCTGATACAGATTAATGTGAGACCTGCGAATCCTGCAGGGGGAGCAGTTATACGATGTCACGTTGCTTCCTTGTAGCTGATACTTGAATCCTGCAGGGGGAGCAGTTATACGATGTCACATTGCTTCCTTGTAGCTGATACTCGCATCCTGCAGGGGGAGCAGTTATGCGATGTCACATTGCTTCCTTGTAGCTGATACTCGAATCCTGCAGGGGGAGCAGTTATACGATGTCACATTGCTTCCTTGTAGCTGATACTCGAATCCTGCAGGGGGAGCAGTTATACGATGTCACATTGCTTCCTTGTAGCTGATACTCGCATCCTGCAGGGGGAGCAGTTATGCGATGTCACATTGCTTCCTTGTAGCTGATACTCGCATCCTGCAGGGGGAGCAGTTATGCGATGTCACATTGCTTCCTTGTAGCTGATACTCGCATCCTGCAGGGGGAGCAGTTATACGATGTCACATTGCTTCCTTGTAGCTGATACTCGCATCCTGCAGGGGGAGCAGTTATGCGATGTCACATTGCTTCCTTGTAGCTGATACTCGCATCCTGCAGGGGGAGCAGTTATGCGATGTCACATTGCTTCCTTGTAGCTGATACTCGAATCCTGCAGGGGGAGCAGTTATACGATGTCACATTGCTTCCTTGTAACTGATACTCGCATCCTGCAGGGGGAGCTGTTATACGATGTCACATTGCTTCCTTGTAACTGATAGTCGCATCCTGCAGGGGGAGCAGTTGTACGATGTCACATTGCTTCCTTGTAGCTGATACTTGAATCCTGCAGGGGGAGCTGTTATATGAAGTCACATTGTCTCCTTGTCCTTCCAGGCTATACATGACGGCATGAATTGCCGAGAGTACCAGGATGATCTGCGTATCCGAGCACTGAATGACATTGCCGCCCGTCAGACCAATGAAATGCTAAAGGTAAGGATTTGCCAGTAATATGACTTTTCTGTGAACTGGTACTGTGGGTTTTGAGTCTGAAATGCAAAGTTTGAGACAGGTACCCGGGCACTGAACGCGGAGCCTGAGACAGGTACCCGGGCACTGAACGCAGACTAAGAGACAGGTACCTGGGCACTGAATGCAGACTATGAGACAGGTACCCGGGCACTGAACGCGGAGCCTGAGACAGGTACCCGGGCACTGAACATAGAGCCTGAGACAGGTACCCGGGCACTGAATGCGGAGCCTGAGACAGGTACCTGGGCACTGAACGCAGAGCCTGAGACAGGTACCCGGGCACTGAATGCGGAGCCTGAGACAGGTACCCGGGCACTGAATGCGGAGCCTGAGACAGGTACCCAGGCACTGAATGCGGAGCCTGAGACAGGTACCCGGGCACTGAACGCAGAGCCTGAGACAGGTACCCGGGCACTGAACGCGGAGCCTGAGACAGGTACCCGGGCACTGAACGCAGAGCCTGAGACAGGTACCCGGGCACTAAATGCAGTGCCTGAGACAGGTACCCGAGCACTGAATGCAGAGCCTGAGACAGGTACCCGAGCACTGAATGCGGAGCCTGAGACAGGTACCCGGGCACTGAACGCGTAACCTGAGACATGTACCTGGGCACTGAACGCGTAACCTGATACAGGTACCCGGGCACTGAATGCGGAGCCTGAGACAGGTACCCGGGCACTGAACACGGAGCCTGAGACAGGTACCCGGGCACTAAACGCAGAGCCTGAGACAGGTACCCGGGCACTGAACGCAGAGCCTGAGACAAGTACCCGGGCACTGAACGCAGACTATGAGACAGGTACCCGGGCACTGAATGCAGAGCCTGAGACAGGTACCCGGGCACTGAATGCAGACTATGAGACAGGTACCCGGGCACTGAATGCAGATTATGAGACTGGTACCCGGGCACTGAATGCAGACTATGAGACAGGTACCCGGGCACTGAACGCGGAGCATGAGACAGGTATGCGGGCACTGAACGCGTAGCCTGAGACAGGTACCCGGGCACTGAACGCGTAGCCTGAGACAGGTACCCGGGCACTGAACGCGTAACCTGAGACAGGTACCCGGGCACTGAATGCGGAGCCTGAGACAGGTACCCGGGCACTGAACGTGGAGCCTGAGACTGGTACCCGGGCACTGAACACAGAGCCTGAGACAGGTACGCAGGCACTGAACGCAGACTATGAGACAGGTACCCGGGCACTGAATGCAGAGCCTGAGACAGTATCCATGCACTGAACGCACACTATGAGACAGGTACCCGGGCACTGAATGCAGACTATGAGACAGGTACCCGGGCACTGAACGCAGACTATGAGACAGGTACCCGGGCACTGAACGCAGACTATGAGACAGGTACCCGGGCACTGAACGCAGACTATGAGACAGGTACCCGGACACTGAATGCAGACTATGAGAGAGGTAACGGGCACTGAACACAGAGCCTGAGACAGGTACCCGGGCACTGAACGCAGAGCCTGAGACAGGTACCCGGGCACTGAATGCAGACTATGAGAGAGGTACCCGGGCACTGAACACAGAGCCTGAGACAGGTACGCGGGCACTGAATGCAGACTATGAGACTGGTACCCGGGCACTAATAGACTGGGAGCATTAATAAATCAGGGGAATTTACAAACCTTCTACTATAATTAATTTATTTATTGCAGTTCTTTTAACTTTTATTTTCAAAGTTATTCACTTTATTTTAAAATACCCAGTCACACTGCTTCCATCCATCTTTCTCAATCACTCTTCCCTATTTCTGTCTCTCCCCTTCCCTTCTATTTATCACTTTTTACTCTCATTCCTTTAATGTCTGTAGCCTTCCTTCTTTCTATAGCTATCTCTCTGTGTCTCTCTCTCTCCCTATCTCTTTTTATCTCTCCTTCTCCGTCCCTCTCTATCTCGTACGCCCTTTCGTGCTCTTTCTGTCCCCCTCTCTGTCCCTCTTTATCTATATCTCTCTCTCTATTCCATCTCTCCTTCTCCGTCCCTCTCTATCTCTTGCGCTCCCTTGTACTCTCCCTGTCTCTCTATATCTATCTCCCTGTCTCTCGTACTATATCTATCTCTCTATCTCTCTTCCTGTCTCTCTATATCTATCTCCCTGTCTCTCTCTGTATATCTATCTCTCTATCTCCCTGTCTCTCACTCTATATCTATCTCTCTATCTCTCTTCCTGTCTCTCTATATCTATCTCCCTGTCTCTCTCTGTCTCTCTCTCCTTACCCTCTCTAACTCTATTTGTCTCTCTCCCAAGTTGCTGTTGCAGACTGGGGAAGCCATGTATTGCCCCATGTGTCAGATTGTTGTCCAGAAGAAAGATGGTTGCGACTGGATTCGCTGTACCATGTGCCAAACAGAGATTTGCTGGGTCACCAAGGGGCCTCGCTGGGGTCCACAGGTAAGACAACACTTAGCACTTCACAGTACACAACCAATACGGTGATATACTGTGAATGAAACCTTCTAATATATAGCACTGTCACACATCACTCTGACAAAAACTGTTACTGTCTTCTCTAACCTTAAATTACTAAATAACTCCATCAGGTAACCTGTATTGCGTTTGCAATGCAAGCCTTTATCTCTACTTAGACTTTTAATCTTTGCTCACAGGGTCCTGGAGACACGTCTGGGGGCTGCCAGTGTAATGTCAACGGGAAAAGATGTGACCCCAAATGTCAGAATTGCCATTAGACCCATGTTAATGGGTCAATATCGTTTTATTCTACAATTTATCAAAGCTGGGAAGATGCAGGTAACCCTCCAGTACTCCTACGGTCTGCGCTGGACCTGATCTTTGCTGTTTGCAGTTTTAGCTTTACGCAGTGCGAATGACGCATCTGAGATAATAAACCCTCCATTCGACGAGGGGATCACAGACTCAACAATGAATACTTCAGCAGCCGTTTCAACCACGCACTTCTGAGATGCACGACCACATTTATTGCCACGTCCACTTATTTCACTGTTCTCTAAAGTTTGGAGTGTTTGTGACTTGTACTTACCTACTTAGCACTGACAGTAACTAGAGACTTACGGTCGGCAGTGAGCATGATCAGGTGCAAAGACATTGTGTATATATTGTGCTTTTTGCCGGTACCTGCAATGGGGGGCAATGGAATGATTAATTATTCTCATTTGATTATTTTACTTTGCAATATTATGTAATATGTGATCAAATTGCAATTCTTTAGTTTAATAGCATTATTTTATGTTGATTAAGAAATGAAGTCAGGCTTTAAGTTTCGCAATTACCCATTTTTTTCAGCTACACTACAGAGATTCTTTCATTACTAGCGTCCGATTCCTATCAAACTCCATGCTTGTGTGAATAACTGGATTATTTAATTTTTAAGAATGGATACATTTGAGTTGGAGATATGACAAAAAGTTCGATTTATTGGGGGAAGCACATTTTTTCCCCCAGTTACTTTTTACCACATAGTGTGCGTTTTGGGGCAAAACTTTATATTTTTGGCATATTTGCCGGTATTTTACCTGCTGTATGAGGTTGGAATAGTATAAAACCCGAGTAGTTGCCTAAATAGAGGTGATTTCACTAAACCGAAATTCGACATAATTGACACGGGTATTGGCCATTTTATGCCAAAGCCAATGAACGCGGTAAAAAGGATTTAACTCGGCTTGTGTCCTTTTTTTTTTATGGTTTAAAGGAGAACGGTCACTTCTCAACATTTTTATTATGTTTACGTATTCTCTATATTTTACACATACCTTTTTATGTCAAATACATTTAAAAATGAAGTAAATGTAGAAATCCACACCTAAAAATCCTCTATCTTCGCTCCCTGTCAATCACTGTTGTAAGCTCCGCCCTTTGCGCCGAGCAGTCAGTTTAGAGTAAGTGGTTTCTGTTTCCCCTCCCCCAATTTAATGTTTGTCCTGGCTGTGCCAGAACTGACTGCATTGTGAAGTCAATTGCTAAATATTTTAAATGGAAATGGAGGATCACATTACATAAAGACAAGTTATAGGTGATTTTTAACCTTTTATTCAACGGCGACCATTTCCCTTTAAAATACACAATCCCTTCATCAGTTTGCTAGGCTTTCCAGTTTAGTGGGTCAGTCGAGCACCATTTTCAGGTCTGTCAATCGGCTTTGCCAGGTCTCAGCCGTGCCTGTTTTTTGCCTTTGGCAGCCATGCCTGTTTTTTTGCCATTGGCAGCCGTGCCTGTTTTACAGACTCTCGAGCACAGAGAAAGGAGAGAATTGTGTCTGCTCCGTAGCATTTGAGGCAGTATTTGCTATATCACTCTTGTTTTAGGCAGCGATAATAACTGCATTTGAGGGTAGGTATAGATTATTCCTTAATGGATTAGGTTACACTCCGTTTAAGAATTTAATATTACGGTCAGGAAGTTAAATCTTAATGGATTTCGACATCCACAGACCATATGGTAGCATTTCCCCCTTCAGGTGGGTCTATTTTCAATGTATACATTGAGCTGCTGGGGAAACAACCATCAAATGTGTCCATTACTGGATATACGGTACCTGATTACCACTTCTCCTCGGCCTAGCTGTGTCCTGGAATGGAACACGCTGAGCGAGGACGCGTGCATTTAGCCACCCCTGACCTCCATGGGCTTTTTTTTTATTTTAATCTTTGCTTATAAGCTGGTGGCATAGCAATAAAGACTAAAGCAAAAAATATATTGTGAAATGACTTTTTTATCTGCACATTTGTTAGTAATTTGTCCAGCCCAATGTATAAAGAAATTATAATAATAAATGAGTCTGGTCTGGGTTTTACTCAGGGTATTTAGTCCAATCTCAGGGGGACAGGGCAGATTCTCAGGGTAACGCCATTCAGGTCCTAATCTGATTAGATGACACTTACAGGGAAAGTAAAATCCCTTGATTTAATGATCATAATAACATTAAATATGTTGAAATAGTTTCCACATTCCCAACCTGTGATATAAAATATTTACTCCCAACATTTCCTCGGTGCTAGGAGGGAATGATTATTAGAATATTTATTTTTTGGGACAGGGAAGTGAATTGTTTCCAAATTCCAAGATTCTATTTGGTAATATTTGTCCTTCACAGCTGACGGTTCTACGTTACTATAGCAACAATAACTGTCGTAAAGCAGTATCACCATCAGCTGCCTCTAGGAATACTACCCTTGTTTACATACCGACAGGCTCATTCATGGGGCAACAATAATGAATTAAACCAGAGCTGCCCAAACGTGACCAGTGATGCTTGAAATGTGTGCTGTGGATTCAACCGTTTAAAAACCTTTATACTCTGTTTACTGAAACGATTCACTTATGATGTAAACAAAATGTGTGAGCAAATACTTTACCTCCCAGTTTGGGAATACAGTAGATTTCTCAAAATGATGATTTTTATTATTGCCACTGAAATAAGTATTTGTTTAACTGAGCTTTCAATTTTAATTTTTTTCTACTAAGATGCAAAATTGTAATTAAGGACGTGTTAAAAGGATGTTTTTTAAGCCATGGTAAATTATAGCCAAAACTATAACCAAATCATGCACATGATGAGCAGAATTCGAGCTATTTTGGTAATCAATGTGGAGACTTGCTATGCAGGGTCTCCATGATGGCACAATAAAAGGTTAATGTTGTTTTAGAGCGTGGGTTCCTCGTAATGATCTTGGGATGCCAGAGGAGGCTGGAAGCATGTTTCTGTCTATGATGTGAACACATAGTGTCGGTCATTCTGCCTACAAATAACTAGTAGTGACTCTTTCTTTCTAACCTCAACTGCCTTCCTGTAGATTGTAAGCTCTTGGGAGCAGGCCCTAGTCTATGTCAGGATCAATATAAAGAACTGTCACAATTGTCTACATTACAGTCTCTTTATTGTACAGCTCTACAGAATGTGTTGGTATCCTTCCAAAAAATAATAATGCTAATGCAAACCATATTGTACTGTTTTTATTCAAATTTGTCTAATCTACTTGATCTACCAGGGGGCAGCCTATTTACAGTCAGGGGGATTTGTTAAATCACATGTCATTAACAGATAGCATGTGTGCAGGGCCGGTGCAAGGCTTCTTGACGCCCTAGGCAGCAATCCATTTTGCCGCCCCCTCATGAAGGCAACTACATTCTCTCACAGGTTTATTTACTAAATTCTGAATTGTAATGAACACACTGCGTAGAAACACTCATCCAGTATATGCATCCATATAAACACACTGCCTAATACATCCATCCACACAGACTGCCTATTACATACAATCAACCATATGCACATTACATAAATCCTCACACACACACACCACCTAATAAATACATTCATACACTCATACTGCCGAATGCATAGATCAATAGACACATACTGCCTAATAAATATATCCACACACTCTTTTTCAATGCATTTGGTGCTGTTTCATTTGTAATAATATTGAGATTTAATTTATGTTACTACTAACATTTTTTCGGTTTAATATAGAATTCCATTAACATATATTTTAAATATAATTTAATATATAAGTATCTAATTACATGGTCACACACACACTAGCACACACACTGTCACACACACTCTGACATACACATTTTCACTAACACACTTTCACTGACATGCAATGTCACATACACATTCTCACTAAAGAAGAAAGGACCACAGGCACTCCAAATTGAAACCGTATGCAGATTTATTAGGAAAAAATGCAACGCCAAGCAACGTTTCGACCAACAAAGGTCTTTTTCAAGCTTGAAAAAGACCTTTGTTGGTCGAAACGTTGCTTGGCGTTGCATTTTTTCCTAATAAATCTGCATACGGTTTCAATTTGGAGTGCCTGTGGTCCTTTCTTCTTTCGTGTATAATTCTGGGATTGCTGGTCCTGATCCGGAGCACCCTTGGCCGCTGGGATTGAGTGCGGTTCCCACCATCTACTTTGCGTAATACACATTCTCACTAACACACACTCTCACTGACATACATAGTGTCGCTTACACACTCACTGACATACAGTGTCAGTTACACACACAAACACTGACATACACAGTGTCACTCACACACTTTCACTAACACACACTCACTGACATAGTGTCAGTTACACATTCACTGACATACACAATGTCACTAACACACACACAGTGACACTCACACACTATCACTGACATACACACAGCTTCACTGACACACACACACACACTCACTGACATACAGTGTCACTTACACACTCTTACTGACATGCACAATGTCATTTACAGTCACTAACACACACAGTACCACACACACACACTCACTGACATACACAGTGTCACTTACACACTCTCACTGACATGCACAATGTCATTTACAGTCACTAACACACACAGTGTCACACACACACTGTCACTGACATGCACACACAGTTTCACTTACACACACACTCTCAGTGACATTCACAGTGCCACTTACACACTCTCACTAACACACACACTGTCCCTCAAGCACAAACTCACACCACTTTACATATAGTCACACTTTATTTACACACACAAACACAGCAATTCAATAAACACAGACTAATTTACCATCATACACTCATACACATAATCAGTTCCCCTTACCTTCAGATGGACCATTCATAAGTGCTGTGAATGGAGCAGAGGGGTCCATCCTGCAGGTAGCTGGTGCTGTTCCTGGTGGGGGGAGCAGGAGAGCTGTGCACTGTGAGCACATGCTGCTTCCTGCTCCCCTCAGAGTGCTTCCGGTGTTCACAGGCAGGGGGCAGCCGGGATACCAAGTCATGTCCCGGCTTCCCCTGCCTGCTGGAAGCTGAGTGCTCTGCTCGGGTGCTGGGGTTACAGCATATCCCGCTCCCGAGCAGGCAAGTGGCTGCAGAGAGAGCCCAGCAGCTGAATGACTGCGCTGGGGGGTGGCGAAGAAGCCGCTCGCCCAGCACACCAGCCCCAGGCAGCAGCAGGGCAGCCCACCAGGAAGCCTCCTGGTGGGCGCCCCCCAGAGGCCGGCGCCCTAGGCGAATGCCTTATTCGCCTTAATGTTAGCGCCGGCCCTGCATGTGTGCACTTGTGTAGCCTTTAAGCAGTCTTTTATTTAAAGGAACACTACAGTCACCAAAACAACTTTAGCTTAATTAAGCGTTTTTTGTACATAGATCATGCCCCTGCAGTCTCGCTGCTCAATTATCTGCCATTTAGGAGTTAAATCATGTTTGTTTCTGTCTATGCCCTGGCCACATCTGCCCTGGTTGTGACTGACACAGACTGCATGAAAACAAAATAGTTTCACTTTCCATCAGATATAACTTACTTTAGAAGTTTTTATCTCCTGCTTTGTAAATTGAACTTGAACCACACATAGGAGGCTCCTGCAGGGTCTAACAATCTATCAACAGAGCAGGAGATAAGCAATTCTAAATTAAGCAGAATGTGCAATAAAGGAAGTATAAATGTTATATTACTCTTTACAGGAAGTGTTTAGGAAGGCTGGGAAGTCACATGCAGGGAGGTGTGGCTAGGGCTGTATAAAGTGATTTAACTCCTAAATTGCAGAGAATTGAGCAGTGAAACTGCAGGGACATGATCTATACACCACAACTGATTCATTAAGATAAAGTTGTTTTGGTGACTATATTGTCCCTTTAATACTATTTTATATTTTGCACATGATGAGATACATCTTATGATTTGCTGATTGTAAAGTCCCATTGATCTTGTGGTGAAGTTTGTGGTTGAAACGGTTATATGTTCAGATATTTTCGTTCAGTTGGCTTTGTTTGACTAGGTGCGGAAGGAAAGCAGAGGGAGTTGTGTGGATACTTTTCTGTGTATCTCGTCCATATGTAATGTTACATTATCTTAATCAGACATTCCAGTTAGTGGTGTTTGTTGGCCACTAACAATTAATTAGCTGTGGAAGCAATTAAAGAAATTCTATCGTGCTAGGAATACAAAGCTGTATTCCTGGTACTATCGCTCCCACTGCCTCCCTTGGGACCCCCACCCCGCAGAGCGTGAGGACGTCCAGCGTCCATTTGGGTGCAGGAAGCCCTCTAGTGGCTGTCTGGTAGACATTATGGTAGACAGACAGACTTAGTGCTGCAATTGCTGTTTCTCTGGAACGGTTTAACATTGCAGCACTGAGCGCAATATGTGCAGTGCACCCAGACCACTTCAATGAGCCTATAGTGTCCCTTGCCAACATGTCACACACTGATAGATAGGAGTATAAACACCATCTGATATTTCCTGCCAGGTACACAAACTCTAATCAACTCCAGTCAGGCCACCACATATCACATGCACAATCTGGATATATCAGAATTCTATGAACCCCAACAGATCCCAAGGAGAGTCTTTATAAATGTGGAGTACAATACCAGGAGGGCCAGCAGTCAGAACAATATGATCCAAGAGCCAGAGCATTTGTGGTCACCACTGACCTCTCCCATATTCATGGAAAATCATACACCATTACATAAGGAACGTTATCCCATAAACTCCTCCGCTTTCCCTGGATTCCCTATTGCCCTACTCTAAGATTCAATTATCACTTGTGAGAAATATCTTACAGCGCCCTCTGCAGGTAAAACATTAAACACACTGCAGTGATGGCAATGTTCTGCACTCAGAAAGAATTACACATGAGATCAATTTTAATGAATACTCCAAACACCATAACCACGACAGCATGTGTAGTGGTTATGGTGCCAGGAGTAGTCTGCAACCTTCCAGATTAAATAGTCAAACTGTTGCATTTTCCTTTTGTCTTGGTCGCCTCCTGCTGTGCCCCCAGAAGCTCTTCGTCAAACTGAGCAAGGAGGAGCAGGACTTTGATCTTTCACAGAGAGTACCTACCGGGCCCTGCTTCCAGCACCGTGGCGGGAGGAATCCAGCAGGCAGGCGATCATGGCTATGTTACAAAGTAGTTCACAAATAATTTGATTACTTATGCAGGTAGTGCGCCAGGACTTTCCTGGCACCATAACCACCATAGCAGGTGCCTGGAGTGCTCTTTAATGGGAACCTGTTATATAGTAGATATCAGAAATACATGAAAGGGAGTTGATTATTCTACATGAACCGGATGTCCTGACTAAACATTGCCTATATAATGTGATAAGCTCCTCCCCCTTACAGCTGATTGGCCATGGAATCCTTCAGCGCGCAATATAATAGGTTCCGTGTCCTCCAACCCAGGTCAGGAGCGGGGACAGAACTGTATCTGCAGGGTAATACTTTATTTCCTTATTATACCATAATATTATTATTTTATTATTTATATAGCGCCATCAGATTCCGTAGCGCTGTACAAAGGGTGGACTAACAGTCATTTAATTGTAACCAGACAACTCGACGTACAGGAACAGAGAGGTGGAGGGCCCTGTTCAATGAGCTTACATGCTAGAGGAAGTGGGGTATAGTGACACAAAGGGTAAAAGTAGGGGTATGAAGTAAGTTCTTAGAAAAATATACGCTGAGGGCTTAGTAGGTAATTTTTGACAGTTGCAGGAGAGGAGTCATGGAGGGTGGGGGATAAAAACCTGCTAACAGTTTAATTGATATGCTTTCTTAAAGAAGTGAGTTTTCAATTATTTTTTGAAGGAGTGGAGACTGGGTGAAATTCTTACAGAGGAGGAAGGGGAGTTCCGAAGAAGAGGTGCAGCCCTGGAAAAGTCTTGGAGGCGAGCGTTAGAGGTGGGAGTACGGACAGTCTTTGGCAGAGCGTACGGGCCTTGATGGGACATACTTGTGTATTAGGGCGGATAGGTAGGTTGGAGCAGCATTGTGTAGGGACTTGTAAGCAAGCACCAGAATTTTTAATTGAGCCCTATATCTAACTGGGAGCCAATACAGGGACTGACAGAGCGGGAGGTGCGAGCGGACAGGAAAATGAGCCTTGCCGCTGCATTCATTATAGATTGCAACGGTGCAATCTGGGAACACGTAAGACCATTGAGAAGAGTATTGCAGTAGTCCAGGCGAGAGAGAACAAGAGCATGGACCAGCACCTTAGCCGCATCCGGGGTTAGATAGGGGCGGATGCGCGCTTTGTTTTTGAGATGGAAGCGACAGGATTTGGCGATTGATTGGAAGTGAGGGCTGAAGGAGAGGTTGGAGTAAAAAAGAACACCCATGCGAGGTAGAGGTGATGGTAGCGCTGTTGACTTGGAGGGAGACAGACACGGGAGTAGTAACACTTGAGGGAGGAAAGACCAGAAGTTCTGTTTTGAACAGGTTGAGTTTAAGGAACTGAGCAGCCATCCATTTGGAAATCGAAGAGAGGCAGTCAGAGACACGAGTCAAGATGGGCGGAGAGAGATCAGGAGAGGACAGGTAGATTTGCGTGTCATCCACATAGAAATGATAATGGAAGCCAAACGAGCTGATGAGTTTACCAAGGGAGGCAGTATAGATAGAGAACAGTAGGGGGCAGAGGACAGAACCTTGGGGGGCGCCGACAGAGAGGGGTTGGGGAGAAGAGGCAGTGTCAGAGAAAAAAACACTGAAAGAGCGCTGGGAGAGGTAGGAGGAGCACCAGGAGAGAGCAATATCTTGTAGACCAAAATTACGGAGAATGCGAAGAAGCTGTTGATTATCAACAGTACCAAAGGCAGCAGAAAATCAAGGAGAATTAGGATAGAGTAATGGCCCCGAGATTTAGCAGCATTAAATCGTTGGATACTTTTGTTACAGCTGTTTCGACAGAATGACCAGCGCGGAATCCAGATTGAAGGGGGTCAAGCAGAGAGTTGGTTTCGATGAAGTCAGTCAGTCTGGTGTACACAACTCTCTCGAGGATCTTGGAGGCAAATGGCAGTAGCGAGATAGGTCGGTAGTTGGATGGGGAGTTGGGGTCGAGGCTGGGCTTTTTCAGAATTGGGGTTACAGTTGCAGGTTTGAAGGGTGAGGGAAATGTGCCAGAGGAAAGGGAGAGATTGAACATTTTAGTGAGGGGAAGAGCTAGAGAGGGAGACATTGTGCGGATGAGATATGAAGGAATATGATCGAGGGAACAGGTGGTGGGGCTGGAGGACTGGAGCAGAGAAGAAACCTCTTCTCTGCGAATGAGTGTAGAATGGTGGAGGGAGTGGGGTTGGGTGATGTATTGGTAGGTGAAGGAGAGAAATTAGCGATCTCTTCTCTGATTGTAGAGATCTTCTCAGTGAAGTGAGATGCAAAGTTTGTGGCGGACAAGGTGGTTGAAGGAGATGGAGTAGAAGGGCAAAGAAGAGCATCAAAAGTGTGAAATAGGTGTTTTGGTTGATGGGACAGTGTACTTATGAGGGTGTTAAAGTAATTTACTTTTGCAGCGGAGAGAGCCATGCTGTAGGAGCATAGCGTAAATTTATTGTGGAGGAAGTCAGATGCAAAGTGAGACTTTCTCCAGCAGCGTTCAGCAGTTCTAGAACATTTTTGGAGGTGACGGGTCAGCTTGGTGTGCCAGGGTTGTAATTGGGGGCGCTTGCTGCGTTTAATTGTAGGAGGTGCCATGATGTTAAGTTGAGAAGAGAGAGTTGAGTTGTAGAGTGAGATAGCCGAGTTAGGGCAAGTGAGATTTGAGATGGGTAAAAGGAGAATATTGAGTTTTGTGGAGAAAAGCTGGAGATCAAGGCAGTTGAGGTTTCTGCGAGATTGGAGAGTTGAGGGTGGTGAAATTTGGGTACGGGGTATGCTGATGTCAAATGTTAGTAGATGGTGGTCAGACAAAGGAAATGGAACAGTGGAGAGATTAGAGGTGGTACAGAGATTGGTGAAGATGAGGTCAAGAGTGTTTCCTGCCGTATGCGTTGCTGAAGTAGACAACTGCGTGAGGCCAAAGAGGAGGTTACAGAGAGCAGACGGGAGGCAAAGTTGATGTTGTTGATTGTGATGTTAAAGTCCCCAAGTATGAGGGAGGGAGTGCTAGAGGAGAGAAAGTGGGGTAGCCATGAAGAAAAGTGTTCGATGAATAGCCTAGGATGACCGGGGGGGCGATAGATGACGGCAATTCTTAAAGGAGTGGGCTTACAAAGGCAGACAGTGTGAACTTCAAAGGAAGTAAAGGAAAGGGCAGGGGCAGGGATATAACTTGTATCACTCCAAAACCTGCTCCCTACACATGCTAATAAAACAAACATATCTCACCGGTAACCAGGAGATAATACATAAAATTAACAAGCATTTAGTCCAAAAAATAAATAAAGGAAAGACTGGTAAGCTAAACAAGCGAACCCAATTACAGCCTAAGTATCCTCAAAAAAGCTGCTCTATCAGTGATTGGCTAGTAGGGCCTATTTTCCAGAGCAAAAGAAAAAGAACTATAATTGTATTAAATCCCTAACGAGAGGACAAACAACAACAACAAAAAAGCTTATATAATGAATAGTGTAATAAAGTATAAAGAGAGAGAAAAAACAAAAAGTTTGTGATTAAAATAGGACGAGCTGCTTGGATAAGTATCCATGACAGTTGGGTACAGACAGAGATTAGTATACCCAATACAATGTTACAAAGTATCTGGCACTATGCTGGATACTATCATGTAGGTATACTTTTAGACATTATCCAGATGAAAGTAATAGAGCTCACCCTTACTAAAAGCTTATGAGTACCTATGGAAAAAGGGTGTTCCTAGTCACATATATAAATGTTGATATCTGTATACCTGGGGGTATTTTTCATAAATAAATAGAAAAAATAATGACAATAATAATGAAGGGATGTTTGGGAATAATCACAGCAAACCCCAGATTGAATATGCAACAAACGGGAATCTAGCAATATGGTACAAGAATACTCTATGCACTTATCCCAATTATAATATCCCAATACAGTGATAAACTAAACCTAATACATTGGTGAAAAGCAAGCTATAGGTCTGGCTTGCTGGAAGGGAGAGAAAATAGGGTCTACTTAGTACATCAGGAATCCTGGCTAACAATATCAGGATCCTGGAATGACAGTTTAAAGGGACACTATAGTCACCTGAACAACTTCAGCTTAACCCCTTAAGACCGCAGCCAAATGTACAAGTTGTGATCAAAACAAAACGTAAACAAAACCTGGCATTTGCGCTACATGTCTGTCCAACCGTAATTCATATACTGTTTGCTTTTACTGCAATAAAATACACATATTTGTATTCAGCAATGTCTCACGAGTAAAACAGTACCCCTATGTACAGGTTTTATGAAGTTACAGGGTCAAATATAGCGTGTTACATTTTTCATTTTTTTCACATTGAAATTTGCCAGATTGGTTACGTTGCCTTTGAGACCATATGGTAGCGCAGGAATAAGAAATACCCCCATGATGGCATACCATTTTCAAAAGTAGACAACCTAAGGTATTTCAAATGGGGTATGTCCAGTCTTTTTTAGTAGCCACTTGGTCACAAATACTGGCCAAAGTTAGTGTTAATATTTGAAAATGCAAAAAACTAATTTGAACGCCAATTTTGGCCAGTGTTTATGACTAAGTGGCTACTAAAAAAGACTGAACATACCTCATTTGCAATACCCTGGGTTGTCTACTATTGCAAATGGTATGCCATCATAGGGGTAATTTTCATCCCTGGGTCTCAAATGCAACATAACCAACCTGGCAAATTTTAATGTGGAAAAAACTGAAACGCAAGCCTTATATTTGACTCTGTAACTTTTGAAAACACCATAAAACCTGTACATGGGGGGTACTGTTATACTCGGGAGACTTCGCTGAACACAAATATTAGTGTTTCAAAACAGTAAAACATACACTGACGATATAATTGTTGTGATAAGTGCCATTTGTGTGTGAAAAATGCAAACAAATGTCACTGTTACTGACGATATCGTCATCGTAATACATTTTACTGTTTCGAAACACTAATATTTGTGTTCAGCGAAGTCTTCCGAGTAAAACAGTACCCTCCATGTACAGGTGGTATGGTGTCTTGGAAAGTTACAGGGTTAAATATAGTGCTAGCAAATTAAATTCCCTGAAGTTTCGCCTGGGTTGTCAGGCAGGTCCTGCCAATTGTGATTAATAAAATGACCTAATTATGTAAAATGATGACATAAATATATACGTAGAATTATTATCTATATATATATATAATTTTTTTGAATTATTTTCATTTAAAATGACCTAATTATGTAAAATGATGACATAAATATATACGTAGAATTATTATATATATATATATATTTTTTAAATATATATATATATATATATATATATAGTGATATATACGTATGCAGTTAGAACGAAATTACACATGTATATATATTTTTTTATTTATTTTAAATTATTGTTGGAATTTTATTTTTCAACGTATTTACATATTTATTTTTTATTATATATAAATATATAATGAAAATTATAAAATCCAAAGAAATGAGAGCACTCACTGGTTTTGAAAAACTGTGTATTCAGATGCTAGGCAAACAAATCAACGTTTCGACCGTCAAGCGGTCTTTATCAAGATGCCAAATCATTACAAAAACAGACAATATATAGCATGTGTAAAGATAAACTTACCCTATCACCGTGTGAAACCCATTACTCCGACCTGCCCCTGTGACCGGCACCAAAAATCGCGTCCTGACGTGCGTGATGACGTCATGTCATGTGATCGCCACTCTGACAGTTGCCTGGTTACGGACACACCATGTGACATAAAGTCATGTGATCGCAACCAGTGTCAGTTGCTTGGAAACGGCTGAATATCGTGAACTATAGTGTAATGTGAATTGGAGAGAAATATAAAAACATGCATGGAGGATACAAGTATTGTTCAAATGGCTGAATTAGATGCTCTAATGTATATTGAAACCTATAATGGAGGCATATGAATGGCAATGTTGGAGAAGAAAGAAAATAGCTCAAAAATGTACTACAATGTGAAAAAAATAATAAATGCAGAAGGATGGCATACAATATACAATATAAAGTGTAAAAAATAAAATGGAATAACCTAACAATAGAAATAAAAATAAATAAATAAATAAATATAAAAATAAAAATACAAATAAATATAAAAATAAACGTAAAAATAATACTAATAATAATAATATAAATAAAAATAAAAAAAATAAAAAATAACAATAAGAAATAAGGATAAAAAATATAAAGCAAATAAAAAGTGGAAAAATAAAATAAATAAAATAAAATAACATAAATGAAATCCAGTGATGAAAATGAAGCAAAATAATAATAATAGTGAAATTGTATCTAAATATGTGTGAGAGGCTAAGCTGTGTGTGAATGTGGACTGAGTGAATAATATATCGACCAGCGTGATCTGATATGTGATGTTACTGGTGACAAGACTGCACCTGTACTGTAAATGTGTAAAACTATGGGTGTGTGAATGCATCTATGAGATGAGACCCTGTCAAAGACATTGTGACCAAAAGAGTGAACAAAAAAGTGCAAAGCTGGTGAAACTTAAACAAAGTGAGAAAAGTGTAACAAGTGAAGAGTGCTCTAACACAGAGCAACTACCAAAGGAGTCTAAGAATGCCATTACCAGCCGAGACCACACTGATGTCCCAACTTGTATAGTAACAATCCAATTCAAGATATCACATACAGAACTTAACTAACAAGAGATATATTATGTGAACATGGGAATCGAATAAGATGCTACTTGCACAATGAACCATTTTTTCTGTTGATATCCCAAGAGAATTCCGGAACCAAAAATGCAAATCAAACATAAAGATTCCAAAAGAGAATAGGGCTGCAAATTGCTAGAAACCCCGACAAAATATAGATATATCTTAACGAGAGTTTAAAAAACAACTAAAGCTGTTATATTCATTCAGTCCCTTGGGTTGAACCGTGTCAAGGTAATGAATCCAGAACGTCTCTCTTTGTAAAAGAGTTTTTGATCTATCGCCACCTCTGACCAAAGGAGGAATGTGATCAATGATGGTAAACTTGAGAGTTGGTAAATGATGTTGCAGTTCAAGGAAGTGTTTCGCCTCCGGTTTGTCTGTTTTGCCATCTCGGAATGCCGTCATAATCCCCGATCTATGGCCTCTAATACGATCTCGTACTGTCATGTCTGTGTTGCCCACGTAATATTTGCCACAGGGGCAGGAGATCAGATATACCACATGATCACTTAAGCAGGTCAAACGGTGTTTGATTTGTATCCGTCTACCTGTATGTGGATGTGCAAATGAAGATCCTGTTAGCATGTGGCCACAGGTGACACAACCTAAACATTTAAAGCAACCTTTCTTTATGTTCTCCTTTTGAGAGATATAGCGACTCGTGTGTCAGTTCTCACCAAGATGTCCTTTAAGTTCTTGTTGCGTGCAAATGCAATGCGTGGTTGTTGTGTGAAGATGGGATTCAATGTTCTGTCCGAGGACAAAATGTCCCATCTTTTTTTGATTCTTTGTGAAAACCTTTGGCATTCAGAGTGAAACAGTAGCGGAATCGTGATCCTTGGAGCAGTGTTGTGTTGTTTAATTTCTCTTCCTTCAAAGATTTTTTTGGCCTTTGCAAGGCAATTCTGTAGGACTTTTCTTTTATATCCCCGTTCCAAAAAGGAATTTGTCATGTCCTGAAGTTGAGTGCTACAAGTAGTTTCTTCTGAGTTGTTTCTTAACACTCTAATAAATTGTGAAATAGGCATGGATTTTTTTAAGGCGTTGGGATGGGAACTGTTTGCATGCAATAAAGTATTGCGATCCGATGGTTTTCTATATAACCGATGTGATATGCCTTGATCCTTTCGATACACTTCAATGTCCAAAAATTGAATCTTTTCAGTGTCACATGTAAGACTAAGTTTGATTGGTGAATCGAGATTATTAAGTTCCTCCACCATGATTTCCAGCTCATCTATCGTGCCTTTCCATAATATGAAAATATCGTCCACGAATCTGTGGTATTGTATCAATTTCTCCTGATACTTAGAGAGTATATGCGTATTTTCATATGCGAACATGAAGCTGTTGGCATATGTTGGCGCTATTGCTGATCCCATTGCTGTGCCGGTTTCCTGGATATAAAATTTTTTTTCCAAACGAAAATAATTATTAGACAGCGTTAGAGATAAACCTTAAAGAAGAAATTCAATCGGAGGTCCTTCATAAACTTCTGATTTTGTCAGGAGAGCGCGCATTGCTTCGATGCCCATTGTGTGTGGAATCACAGTGTACAGATTCTTGACATCTGCCGTAGCAAAAATGTACTGAGAATCTAAGAGTTTACAATTTTTGATTTTGTTGAGGAAATCTTGAGTGTCCTTTAAGCATGTTGATAATTGTGCCACTGTGGGTTTGCAAAAGAAATCTACAAACTTAGCTACTGGCTCCAATATTCCTCCCCGGGCAGATACTATGGGTCTGCCCGGTGGCTTTTGTGGGTCTTTGTGTATCTTCGGTAAGGTATACAATATCGGGATTTTCGGATGTTTGTTTAATAAAAATTCTGCCGTATGTTGGTCAATCCAATTTGCTGTAACGCCCAGCTGAATCCAATTCTGTATTTTGGTGCTGATTTTGTCTGTAGGATCAAAATATATATATTTAATCAATATCATTGTACGTGTATTTTGATATTAATATATATATAGATATATTAAAGGGACACTATAGTCAACTGAACAACTTTAGCTTAATGAAGCAGTTTTGGTGTATAGAACATGCCCCTGCAGCCTCACTGCTCAATCCTCTGCCATTTAGGAGTTAAATCCCTTTGTTTATGAACCCTAGTCACACCTCCCTGCATGTGACTTGCACAGCCTTCCATAAACACTTCCTGTAAAGAGAGCCCTATTTAGGCTTTCTTTATTGCAAGTTCTGTTTAATTAAGATTTTCTTATCCCCTGCTATGTTAATAGCTTGCTAGACCCTGCAAAAGCCTCCTGTATGTGATTAAAGTTCAATTTAGAGATTGAGATACAATTATTTAAGGTAAATTACATCTGTTTGAAAGTGAAACCAGTTTTTTTTTTTCATGCAGGCTCTGTCAATCATAGCCAGGGGAGGTGTGGTTAGGGCTGCATAAACAGAAACAAAGTGATTTAACTCCTAAATGACAGTGAATTGAGTAGTGAAATTGCAGGGGAATGATCTATACACTAAAACTGCTTTATTTAGCTAAAGTAATTTACGTGACTATAGTGTTCCTTTAATATTAAAATACACTTAGACAGTGTATGTGTATGTGTATGTGTGTATATATACTTAGATCATATATATAATAAATATATATAATCTAAGTATATATTATTTATTTTTACACTGATTTAAACAGTTTTATTTTATTTTCAAGCAGCAGGGGGAGTACCTGTCATTACATGCCTTGGACGGCTATGCCGTCTATGTGATCGCGAGGTCCTCGCAAGGACCTCGCGATCACATGGCCCAGGGGGGCCGAAGAGGACGGAGGGGGACTCCCTGGGCTCCCAGGTGAGTCTCCATACCGTGATCGCCGGCGTGGGATCGCCAGCGACCGGGTAAGTACATAAGATCGCAGGGCGTTCTATGCTGCCCAGTGGCTTTTAGAGCCATCTAAATAAGGACGGCATAGAACGCCCTGCGGTCTTAAGGGGTTAATGAGGTTGTTCAGGTGAGAACTATAGCTCCCTTTCTCATGTAAACACTGTATTTTTACAGTGTGCAGTCACTCAGAGTGAACCAGAGGGACTTCTGAGTTGATGGAGGCATAATATGCCTCCATCCACTCAGATCTGCTGTCAGCAGAGCACAGGGCAGCACTGTGCACAGCATCCTGTGATTCAGTATCTCCTCCCTCTGCATGCAGACACTGAACTTTCCTCAAAGAGATTCATTGATTCAATTAATCTCTCTGAGGAGATGCTGATTGGTCAGGGCTGTGTTTGAATCATGCTGGCTCTGCCCCTGATCTGCCTCCTTGTCAGTCTCAGCCAATCCTATGGGGAAGCATTGTGATTGGATCAGGCTATCACATGTCAGCAGACTGCTTGTTTTTCCTGAGTCTAACAGCATGCAGATTTACTTCTGGCTTGAATACAGTAAGATTTTTACTATATTTATGGAGGCATGAGGGGCCCAAGGGGGCTAGATGGTCGTGTTAACACTATAGGGTCAGGAATACATGTAGTTGCACTGGTAACTATAGTCTCCCTTTAAGTAACCCAAGTAGAAATCCCTTCCCACACTCTGGTATTAAACGCTAAATGCTGAAGCCATAGTGGACAGCAAAAGAAGACCTGTCAAAGTGTGCAGGGACATCCCTGTTCCACGTTAAATTAGCGAGAAAAAATCCTTGATGTTATTTTCTAGAGGAGATTAGGGAATTAGGTTGCCCTATTCTGGCTCTAAGTTACCAATGGAGGCTATAGTAGATACTCAAAAAGGTAAACCCCCCCAGTGCGTTCCCCCTCGAAATGAGGAGAGACTAGAGTAAAAAAGCAGTGCCTAAGTAAAAAGAATCCGCAGTAACGGGAGAACTGGCCCGACGTGCGTTTCGGCGACCTAATGTGCCTTTGTCAAGAGCTGACTGTGGGATTCCTGCGCTGCTTTTTAAACCCAATAGGGCACGACCCTTGGGTCTATGACGTAAACAGTAATGACCAATGGTTTCCCTACGGGAGCGTGTCACTTGGGAAGAGCAGCATGTATCTAATGAGGGAAAGGAGTTAACTCACAGAGAGCCAAAAGGCTGAGTTGAAGTCCCATATCAGGGACAGTATGTAGCGGAGAGCTGGTATTTCACAGGTTATCTCCACTACAGATCCCAGTGAGGCTCAGGAACAAGTAATAAATTCCCATAATAACAATACTCACAGCAAGCAAGGTAATCCATGAATATCCCAATACGAATCCCAATGACTGAACGACACACAGCATCAGGAGCAGAAAATAACTTTTAATCCACACAACCTTCTTTTAAAGCATTCTCCCATGCAAGGGAGGGATTCACATTAATCAGTACAGTATCCAATAGTTTAACCGATACCTCCCACACATCTCCTCCCCTCAGGTGACACATAATCCACTTATACATACTGCAGTTTTACCCGATCTCTGGATGTACTCCAAAACAGTTAGATAGAATTATATAATGGGTACCCCTTGGTTGGTAGCCCTGATCTGGGTGACTAACATATTCAAAATTCACCCAGATCGGACCAGGGGTTCGGGAGTTAGGTGGAAGAGGCAATTTGACCGGGAGATAAAATACATAGAAATACTTGCCATCCACAGTTAAATCGGTATTCTAATTAATTCCCTTGTTCGGGACATTTATTTTACCGAACGAGGGGCTGGTTGGCCCCTCCGTTTGGGAGTTACAGAGCTCTGGAGGTCTCAGCGGTGTTTGCCTAGTCGAGTGTCCGATTTTAGTTCCAGACACTCGACGGCAAAACACCGCTGTTCGGGAGTTTAAGATGGCCGCCGCCACGTGTTCGTTTCCCGAATGGCGGCCACCCAGAGGACAAAGCACACACTGCACTGATTGCCAATTACGGGTTTGCAACATTGTTGTGAACGGTAATTGGAGGCACACTTATTCCTGGGGTGGTCTGATTGTTCGGTAGTTTCACTCGTATAATAAATGGAGTGATTTTACCGAACAATCAAACGAATGCTGCATGCAATATACATACATACGGCAAAATTAAACAAAAGCATATTCAAACACATAATTTTGTGGACAGCCCAATGCCATCTGCTACACAGTATCTCAATCCCCTAAGGGAGCAAGTGTCCAAAAGTCCCTCAGTGGGGATTATTAAATAGTAGTATTATTGCTGTGGAGCTCTGTTATACACACAGACACATTACTGTGAGTATTATTACTGTGGAGCTCTGTTATACACTCAGACACATTACTGGGAGTATTATTACTGTGGAGCTCTGTTATACCCTCAGACACATTACTGGGAGTATTATTACTGTGGAGCTCTGTTATACACTCAGACACATTACTGGGAGTATTATTGCTGTGGAGCTCTGTTATACGCTCAGACACATTACTGGGAGTATTATTACTGTGGAGCTCTGTTATACACTCAGACACATTACTGGGAGTATTATTGCTGTGGAGCTCTGTTATACACTCAGACACATTACTGGGAGTATTATTGCTGTGGAGCTCTGTTATACACTCAGACACATTACTGGGAGTATTATTGCTGTGGAGCTCTGTGATACACTCATACACATTACTGGGAGTATTATTGCTGTGGAGCTTGTTATATACACACAGACACATTACTGGGAGTATTATTGCTGTGGAACTCTGTTATACCCTCAGACACATTACTGGGACTGGGAATATTATTGCTGTGGAGCTCTGTTATACACACAGACACATTACTGGGAGTATTATTGCTGTGGAGCTCTGTTATACACACAGACACATTACTGGGAGTATTATTGATGCGGAGCTCAGTTATACCCATTACTGGGAGTATTATTGATGTGGAGCTCTGTTATACCCTCAGACACATTACTCAAAGTATTATTGGTGTAGAGTTATGTTATAATTATTTCTGAGGGGCTCTGTTATACACTCAGACACATTACTGGGATTATTATTGCTGTGGAGCTCTGTTATACACTCAGACACATTACTGGGAGTATTATTACTGTGGACCTCTGTTATACAATCAGACACATTACTGGGAGTATAATTGCTGTGGAGCTCTGTTATACCCTCAGACACATTACTGGGAGTATTATTACTGTGGAGCTCTGTTATACCCTCAGACACATTACTGGGTGTATTATTACTGTGGAGCTCTGTTATTCCCTCAGGCATATTACTGGGAGTATTATTGCTGTGGAGCTCTGTTATACCCTCAGATACATTACTGGGAGTATTATTACTGTGGAGCTCTGGTATACCCTCTGACTCATTACTGGGTGTATTATTACTGTGGAGCTCTGTTATTCCCTCAGACATATTACTGGGAGTATTATTGCTGTGGAGCTCTCTTATACCCTCAGATACATTACTGTGAGTATTATTGCTGTGG
This sequence comes from Pelobates fuscus, assembly GCF_036172605.1. Taxonomy (NCBI): domain Eukaryota; kingdom Metazoa; phylum Chordata; class Amphibia; order Anura; family Pelobatidae; genus Pelobates; species Pelobates fuscus. The sequence continues at coordinate 8,915,431 of NC_086320.1, read as the reverse complement.
AGCTCTGTTATACACTCAGACACATTATTGGGAGTATTATTGATGTGGAGCTCTGTTATACTCTCAGACACACTACTGGGAGTATTATTGCTGTGGAGCTCTGGTATACACTCAGACACATTTCTTTGAGTAGTATTGCTGTGGAGCTCTGTTATACACTCAGACACATTACTGGGAGTATTATTGACTGCTTTATGCACATGGGCAGTTCAGAAAAAGTGCTGCCCTGTTGGTATATAGCAATGATGGCAAACCTATGGCACGCGTGGCCCTCTTTGTGGGCACGCGGCCATAGGTTCGCCATCAATGCAAAGTAGGCGCCTGCCTGCCCAAAACGGCAGTCGCATACTCTGCTTCCCGATCGGGAGGCAGGGGGAGGGCTCTAGGAAGCAGCTCACCAGGACAGGAGAGTTGCTCCCTACAATCCTTATCACCACCGGACCACCAGGGAGGGCTGTGTCCCCCCCCCCCTCCTTCATCAAAGGTAAGAAGGAGGGAGGAAGGGGGGGGATACAGACTTAATACACTACCCCTCCCACACACACAGTACGCCTACCACCCCTATCCCCCCCACACACACAGTACCGCTACCCACCCACCACACAGTACCCCTGCCTTCCCCCCACAAATTACCCCTACCTTCCCCCCACACAGTACCCCTTCCTTCCCCCCACAAATTACCCCTACCTTCCCCCCACACAGTACCACTACCTTCCCCCCACACAGTACCCTTACCCCCCCAACACACACGGCAACCCTACCCCCCCAACACACACGGCAACCCTACCCCCCCAACACACACACGGCACCCGTACCCCCCACCAACTGCCAACAGGAACAGGTAGTAAAGAACCAAAAGAAAGGAAGTGCATCATTCACAGCCAACAAAAGTCCAACTGCCCAATGCCCATACATCACAATACATACACTCATACACTCATACACAACCCGACCGCCCATACAACACATCTCCTTCCTTTCTCAACCAAATAAAGAAAACAAAACAAAATAGTAAAAAGTCCACAATAATAAAATAATTATTTAAAAATGTGTCCTTAATCTGCATCATTCTGTCCATCATCTACAATCTTTTTTTCAGGACAGCTTATTAATCTCCTACTAGGATACCATTTCCGCCTTCTCACTGTGGAGTTTCTCCGACTATAGTCCCTTAATGGATCTTCTGGTTGCCAGCGGTTTGTGGCCCTTCTCTCTCTTGTTCAATGGCCAGTATTTTCATGACCACAGCCTTCATGGTTACTTGAACTGTGGCTTGGCAGTTCTTGTTCCTGAGTTTCATGGGGTATTTCCTCCAAATCATCCCCTATTACATCATGAGCCTCTGGACCAGGTGTATTGCAGACTTCAGAAATGTCATCATGCCAAACTCCATGCCAGATATCAGTGTCTGGGTGAATGAGTGGCCCTACCCACTTTGATAGGTTGTCTGTTATACGTGGTCGAAGTTGATTTGTATGTCTCCGTGTGTAACATCTATTAGAGGTTAAAACTTTATAGTGCACCGGCCCCAGAACTTCCTTTATCACTGCTTCTTTCCAACGATTCTCCTGATGATATACACGCATCCAAACAGAATCCCCTGTCTGGTAACAACGGCCTGCTTTTCCAACTTGCATCTTCGATTGTTGCTGGATGACCCTTTGCTGAATTTCTGGTTTTAGCAGATCCAACCGAATATAAGGCATGCTGGAGGTTGTCCAGTGGTTGGATGAGGTGTATTTCGATACTGTAGAAGGAACTCAGACAAATGATGTTCAGGTCTCTTTCCTTCTGCTTTCAGACTTCTCAGAAAACCCTTTAACGTTTGAACAAAACGTTCTGCTTGACCATTAGTAGCAGGATAATACGGTGCTGTACGATAATGCTGAATACCGTTTTCCTTGAGAAAAGCCTGAAATTGTCCAGAAACAAACTGCGGTCCATTATCTGAAACAAGCACTCGGGGCAAGCCAAATGTTACAAATAGTTTCTATAATGCTTTAACAGTAGCTTCTGCAGTGGTCTGCGACATGAATAGAACTTCTGGCCATTTAGAATGTGCATCTACCACAATCAGATACATTTTATTTTCCACTGGTCCAGCAAAGTCTATGTGAATTCTCTGCCATGGTGATAGAGGCCAGGTCCAAGGTTGTACGGCACCATGTGGCAAGTCACGCTGTGCTTGTGCACAACCAGTGCAACCTGAAACATAACGGGCAATATCCTCATCAATGGTTTGAAATGACTTGAGATATATTGGAGTCTTTAGTGGCCAACCCTTGCGTACAAAAATAAGTATTTCCCTCAGCAAAGAGTCCTTGGTTGTCTCTCTGTCTCAAACTACCTTTCTGTGGGTTAAAAATTGTCAATAAAGGTTTATGGTCCGTATGCAGTGTGAAGGGTCGACTATATATATATATATATATATATATATATATATATATATATATATATATATAGATGGAATTTATCTATAGATAAAGAGCCTCTTTATCTATTTGAGAATAGTTTTTTCTGCAGCTGTGAGCGAAAGCCACAGGCCTGTCTGTCCCATCAGCCATGGAATGAGACAGGACTGCTCCCAGTCCGTAAGGTGATGCATCACAAGCAATGGAAACAGGCTTTTCCAAGTCGTAGTGTACTAAAAGACTTGAACTAAGCACTAGTTATTTTGACTTATGGAAAGCTGAAGCACATTCTACTGTCCAGCGCCATTGTCGTTTACTCTCTAGAAGACAATGTAAAGGGTACAGGACATGAGCTAAATTTGGCAAAAAACGGTTGTAAGAATTTAACAGACCAAGATAGGACCTTAGTTGTGTCACATTTTGTGGAGTTGGAGCATCCTGTAATGCCTTGACCTTCTCATCTGTTGTATGCAGCCCATGTTTGTCAATTACATGAGCATAAAATTCAAGATGAATCTGCATGAATTGGCATTTATCCAAATTCACTTTCAAACCATATTCCATAAGTCTTTGCAAAACTGCCTCTACATTCTGTTTATGTTCCTCCTCTGATTTACCCGTCACCAGCATGTCATCTTGATACCGTAGAAACTGACGGAAGCCAAGCACAGAGAGATGGACACAGGTTTCTTCAGGAAGGAAGAGATTCTTTATTGGATCACCGATCGGGACTCAGAGGGACTAATGTCACCAAAATACAGCAAGTTCTGAGCCCCGGACAATAGTGCAGGCTCCTTATATAGGCACATAACTCCTCCCATATTAAGCTCCACCCGCACATTCTCTTGACCAATCAATACAAATAAGAATTAACTTCCTGCTTGACCGCATGGCTTGTCCAGCACAATGGAGGAGGGGAATACTACATCCTGTATTCTTGCACATGCTCCGTACACTACTGATCGTATCTTGCCTCGTGCAACCAACTGATCGATACGTCAGCATATGCACGTACACATGCCACGTGGTAATCTCGGCCTACTAAATTTATTTTTACAGAGATTCCACCACATTCCCCCCTTTGATGCCTCTTGATATTTCACAATTACTTGAGGCATCACTTAACCTTAGTTTGCATACACCGCAAGTTACCTTTGTTATGGTACTTTTTAGCAGTAAACCAAAATGTTTAAATGTCTATCTGTTCCTGTCCAAATCAATAAAATAAATTGCGTATATACGCTGAAGTAATTAAGTCTGACACACAAGGTTCAGGTTAAAATAACTTCGAGAAAATTTATTGGCAAGTGATTAAAAAGTGGACGCGCAGGTCCTTTTAAGAGACATTTTACGTCATCATTGATTATTAGAATATCAGTAAGTAAACATCATTAATTGGATTAATTGTCAAGTGTCGGGATTAGTGTCCACCTATCAATATTATTCATTGGCTCAAAAGACTAAGTGGTTAATCCCGTGTCCACCCACCAAGAGGTGGGATTGTTCTGGACACGGGTGGGGGACAAGGGGTCTTGAGCGTCATTTTACACGGTCGGTGATCTCAGGCCTCGTGGCCAGGTGCAAGGTCTCTTATGAATAGAACATTTTATTACTACTGTGTTCGCATGGCCTTCAAATTATACTATGTTGCAAATCTAAGGGAAAGTCAGCAATTCCTGTGTTAATCATGTCTTTACAGAAAATACAGTCTTTGTTCTATTGTATTAGATGTGCTGGGAAATTCTGTCATGTAAGGTGATTTTAAAATGAACAAGTTAGGTTATGAGGACAAAATGGAAGATTGAACAAGTCAGGTTAGGAGGACAAAATGGAGGATTGTCACAGTATAAAGTTAAAATGGAGTTAGTGCAATAATTGAATACAAGTACAATAAGGTTTTTTAAATAATCCCACATCAGTCCCCCCTATGAAATGTTAGATTCTAAGAGATAAAACTTTATTAAGTTAGTACCAGGAAGACGTGTTAACCCAAAGGCACAGAAACCCCGTGGCCGCTAGCTAGGTGTTAATGCAAAGTGCAAGGCTGTCCCTAGATCTGACCCTAATAGGCTAACTCATCCGTCAGTATGGCTCTCGAACACTTCACACCCACGGGTATCCCATGGCAGCTAACCCACCACTTCTCCACACGGGGTCTTTACCATTCACTGACAGATGCTGTCCCTGGGCTAGTCCCTTCCTAGAATTCCTGCACTTTATCAACAAAAGGGATTGTTTGCAGCGGCAGACAGGGTGAGTTGATGTCTTGGAAATCTTGGTCATCAACTTCAAGATGGGTGAAAGTGGGTGCCGCTTGGTCAACAGTCTTCAGGAGGGATTTTCTCAGACATGGGAGGATACAACAAAAGAGAAGAGCAAAGAGAAAAAGAAAAATTAGTATAGCCATACCAATATGCATTAAAGCCTTTTGCCATCCTGTCATCCAGCCAAACCATCTTTCCCAGGGATCTTGTATCCCAGAATTCCTTTTCAACTCTATAGACAGGTCATTTAATTTTTCTATGGCTAATGTAACTTTACCATTAGGGCCTGTGTTTTCTGGGATATAGGTACAACATGTCAAGGTGTCGGGCAAAATTTTACAAACCCCTCCTTTTTCGGCTAAGATCATATCTAGGGCCATTCTATTCTGGAAAGCCATTTGGGATGTGGCCTGCAATTGTTCGGCCAATCCCTGGAGGGCGTCTCTGGTATAATTAACAAAACGCTGTTGATTATAATAAATGTAATTTATCCAATTTAAATTCTTGTTTGTGGTAACTATGGCAAAAAGTGATTCAAATCCCGCAGCAACTTCATCTCTCGCTTTAAATTCATTGGGCACCCCCCTAGGCACCCCAATGGCATCAATATAAACATGAGGATCAAAACTTCCTTTCACTGGGGCGTCACGCTTAACCTTAGTGTGCCTGGACTCATGGGTGACGAGGTGTGTGTCAGAGATGATATGTATAGGCATAATAGCTTTAGCCAAAGTACACTCCCCCCACCATTCCTTGTCCATTCTGGATCTTAGCTGTAAATCCCCACACAACCAGTAGATATCCCCTAATGACCTGGTGTGAAACTGCAACAAGTTCATAGAGACACTCCTGTAGGTAGCACAATACCCCTTAGAGAAGTTACCCAAGAATTTACCAATTCCATCATAATTAGCATAACAAGTGTAATTACCTTTATACACGGTAATACCATCTGGGGGTTTGACATCCTTGGTTAGGAGAGGATACTCCTTTGTCCATGCAATACATATGGACCTGTTAAAATCATAGTGATAGGCAAAAAGGCTTAAAACACATTCCTCTATATCTACTGGCAGGATTAGAGGTACAGTACCCAGGTGAGGCCGGGCACCACCACACACATAGCATGCAGTCTTATTATGCTTATTAGCATTATATTTCATCCATTCTAACCATAAATTTACATCATTAAAACCTGTTTCAGCGGCCATGGTATCTTCAAAGGTGGGGTTAGCAATGGCCATCATGTCTTGAAAGGTCTGGATGTGAGGTTTTAATGGGTTAGGGACCATATGGGTGGCCCCTTGCCACTCAGAAGAGTTGCACATATCTTTTAAGAAGAAATGCCCTAATTTACGGTAGGAACCCTTTTTCCAATACATTCCCATCACATACTGGTCTGCATCCGTTGGGCTTGGATGCTCAATGTTAAGGATTAATTTCATTGGTGTACCCCCCCCAGGCTTTCTCAAAGTCATTCTCTGGAGAAGGGATCTACCTTGATCATCTACTTTAGATAGGGCACTTTTTGGTTTGTAACCCCAGGCAGGCCCGGCATTCCATCCCGCCGCCCCCCAGTGATTACAATTGTGCCCCCATTGTTTGTCAACTACACAAACATATGGATCTTTTGAATGAGGGATATCTCTGTAAATACTCTGGATTTGTGATGTGGGGAACGGGCATTCTACAATATCACAATAGTCAAAGGTGTAAGTAGCCACATGGGTGCATGATGAATTGTACCAGAAGGTATACCCACTAATATCTTTGGTGATGGCTACTTGTTGGGCCTTTATAAGGCTAATTAAGAAGAAGGTGTACCAGAGGTACATGCTTGTGCGGTATCTGCTTCCTCAGGGGCTGGAGATTTCTTGCAGTGGGAAGCGTGGATCCAATTTGGCCTACCAGCCAGTTTGACGGAGGTTGCGGTAATCAGGAGAACTTGGAATGGACCGTCAAATCTTGGTTCCAGGGTATTTTTCCGCACAAACTTCTTGACCAGAACCCAATCTCCGGGAAGCAGGTTATGGGTACCTGTATCCAATTCGGGATCTGGAATTGAAGAGAAAACTTGGGCATGTATTTTGTTCAAGGCACTTGCAAGTTCAGTTACATAATCTACTAAAACATCTGATTGGAGTTGTAACTGCTGCGGATAATAACAACCTAGTCTGGGTGCTGTCCCAAATAGAATCTCATATGGGGACAGTGAATGCTTCCCTCTAGGTGTGTGCCTAACACTAAATAAAGCTATTGACAGGCTTTCTGGCCAGGGCATCTTTGTTTCTTGTGACATTTTTAACATTCTGGCCTTTAGAGTGCCATTCATGCGCTCTACTTTACCACTACTTTGTGGGTGGTAAGGGGTGTGGAAGGCTAAGGTCACCCCTAGAGCAGTCCAAATTTCTTTAGTCACTGTTGCTGTAAAGGCTGGGCCTTGATCACTTTCAATGACTTCTGGGAGTCCGAACCTACATACTATCTCTGTAAGTAGGCGTCTTGCGGTTGTTTTCGCAGTGATATTGGCCACTGGGTAGGCCTCTGGCCATCCTGAGAACATGTCCACTATGACTAGTGCATATTCATGGGGCCCACTCTTGGGCATCTGGATGTGGTCAATTTGAATTCGCTGGAAGGGGTACATGGGCTTTGCCAGGTGTTTTGCAGGCACCTTGATTGGTCTTCCTGGATTGCATTTTGCACAAATGACACAGGCCTTACAGAAGCTGCTGATCAATGTTGTGATTCCGGGTGCTTCATAATACTTCTGTATGAGGGCGGCCATTAATTCCTTTGACAAGTGTGCAGGCCCATGTGCCCATTGGACAACTGCTGGATATAAATTTTTAGGGAGACAGAATTTGAAGTTGTTGTAATATACTCCGTCCTTTTGGACAGCTCCTTTCTTTTTCCATTTCTGGATTTCTTCAGGAGTGACTGCAGCTTGCTGTTCTCGCAAAATTCGCAAATCAGTAGGAAGAGTTTGCAGAGCAAAAATAGGGACTTCTTCTTCTTCTTCTTGTCCGGACACGTCTTCATCCACTTCCTGCAAATCCCTGGCTGCTAGCTTAGCAGCCTGATCAGCCAAATGGTTGCCCATTGCTTCATCTGTATCCAACTTCCCATGGGCCTTTACCTTCAAGACGGCCACTTCTTTAGGGAGTAGGAGGGCACCCATTAGCTCCTTGATTGCAGTACTATGCTTGACTGGCGTACCGGCGGTGGTAAGAAATCCTCTTGTCTTCCAGATTAGGCCGAAGTCATGTGCCACGCCTAGAGCATATCTTGAATCTGTATAGATATTGGCACGTTTTCCTTCTGAAATTTTGCATGCTGAAGTCAGAGCCTGTAATTCAGCTTCTTGCGCAGACATTGCTGGTGGTAAGGATGATGATTTGATAACTTCATCTGTTGTGGTTACGGCATATCCTGTATGGTATCTTCCTTCTTCATCAGCATATCTTGAACCGTCCACAAACAGGGTAAAATCCGGATCTGGTAATGGATTCTCGTGCACGGTTGATAGGTGCACTGTCTCCATTTTCATCTGTTCAAAACAGTCATGAGGTGTTTCGGGGTCATAATCATTCACTATGACCAGATCTTGAAATTCTTTTTCTAGGAAGTGGCGTGGCCATGCTTCCAGAAGGTCAGTTGTTGGGTATTTGACAATACCATTTTCCTGTAGCTGTTCTTCATCCATGGTGGCCCATAACTTTGCCATGGGCCCAAGATCATTCCATGACTTTGTCTTCAATTTGGTAACAGGAATATGTGGGATAGCAGTATCCCAATGGCGGTAGAGGTAGTTAAGTTGTTGAGGTAGTTGGACCAAGACCATGCTATTGCCTTCAGAGTCACAATAGAAATCTTGAGCAGTGAGCTTAACATCAGTCCAATGGTAGAGCTCATCTTCATAGCAAGGCTCGGGAGTAATGTCTGGTTTGTACCACATGGTACAGAAGGCGTGATCTGGGCCTTCACAGAGAGGCTTTTCACCTTCATAAAATGTCAAATGTGGATGCATGACTTTCTTGATACATCCACAAAGCAGGTAAATGTAGGTTTCATCTGTGATAAATCCATAATAGATACCCCCCTCAGGGAGTGGAAGAAGAGTGGATGGGTTAAGAACTTGACATCTTTGGATGGAAATGTTGTCAGGTAGAAGAAGATGGCACTGGAGGCGTAGGTGTCTGGCTGGAGACACGTGCTTGAGCTGGACTTGGTTGATGATGGCAGAAATGTCATGAGGGGCCAAAACAACCAGGGGGTGGCCAAGGACCAGGTCTGAGGTTCTTTCTATGAGCTCTCTTGCAGCAAAAACAGCCCTGAGACAGGAAGGAGTCCCTCTGGCCACAATGTCCAGTTGACATGAGAAATATCCAATAGGCCTCTGGCGGCCTCTTAAGTCATTAGTTTGGGTGAGAACTCCTGTTGCGTGGCCTTGTCTTTCAGAGACAAATAATTTGAAAGGTTTGGAGTAATCAGGTAGGCCCAAGGCAGGAGCAGAAGCAATGGCACGTTTGAGAGCATTGAAATTGTCCAGAGCTTCATTAGTTAAACAGAAAGGGTCAGACTTAAGTGCGTCATAGAGGGGTTGCATGAGCAGGGAGGCTTCTGGGATCCATGCTCTGCAGTAGAAAATGAGGCCTAGGAAGGCATGGAGAGATTTTGAAGTTCTTGGAGTTGGAATATCCAGTACGGCTCTTACCCGGTCCCGGGTAAGATGTCTGGTACCTTGAGATAGGCAATGTCCAAGGAAAATTACTGAGGGTTGGCAGAACTGTAGCTTGATGAGTGAAGCTTTGCATCCTTGTTCTGCCAAATAACAAAGCAGGCTAATTGAGCACTTTTCAGTAGTGGGTATATCATCTCCACAGAGCAGCAAATCATCCACATACTGAAGCAGAACAACTTCTGGGTGCTCGGCTTGCCATGGGTCAAGGATGGTGGCCATGGCCTTTGCAAATTGACTTGGTGAATTTTGTGCCCCTTGGGGCATGACAGTCCAGGTATACTGTTGCATCTCATGGGTGAAAGCAAACAGGTATTGGCAGGATGGGTCCAGTGGAACACTGAAAAAGGCATTTGCTAGGTCAATGACTGTGAAAAATTTTGCAGATGGTGGGACTCCAGAGAGCAGAGTATGGGGATTTGGTACAAGAGGGGTGTCCAGGACGGTAGCTTCATTAACAGCACGGAGATCCTGAACCATCCTGTACTTCTCTGGCTCACCTTTTGGAGTTTTCTTTTTCACAGGGAATAATGGGGTGTTGCATTCAGATTTGCATTTCACTAGGGCACCCTTCTCCAAGAGTGCCTTGATGTGGGTAGAAATGGCAGCAGCCTGTGCTGGTTTTAATGGATATTGTGGTTTTCTTGGTAATTTAGCCCCTGGAATAAGCTTTACCACCACAGGGGAAACATTTAGGTGACCTATGTCCTCTGGGCCTGAGGACCATAACTTGGCGGGCACCTGTGTTTTTAATGCCTCTGGGAAATTGGACCTTAATTCTGCTGCTTTCTCACGGGGCTTTTCTAAATGCAGCATTAGAGGCAAGGAGCACAAGGCTGAGGTGTCTGATTCAGATAGAGGTGTGGACATTTCTACCTGCCCATCCGGGGTGAAGGTAATGGATGCTTGCAGGCGTGAGAGAACATCAGCACCTAACAGGTTAATTGGGCATGTGGAGGATACCACAAAGCGAGCTAGCAGGCTGGAGCCAACTCGGAGTGGAGTTGTTAAAGGGCTATGTCTTGGCTGGCCATCCACTCCGACACAAGAGACATCAATATTTGACAGAAAGGATGGATCTGGCAGGTCTTGTTCACGGAGAACACTACGGGCTGCACCTGTGTCAACTAGAAAGGTGGTAGGGTGGCCTTCAATGGGCAAAGTCACTGTGGCAAGTGGCCCCCCTTTATCCCCTGTAGACACTGCCATTACAGGGGTTACAGACACAGGCTTGCCAATTTCCTAATCATCGGGTTCCTCAATTATCGGAACCTCTTTTTCGGCCTTAGGGGCTGGGGCAGGCCTGGATGGCTTTCTTGGCTCTCTCTTGGGTTCTGGACAGTCACTTTTAAAATGTCCCTTGGCTTTACAATTAAAGCAGAAACCATCCTCTGGTCTGGTGCCCCTGGGGACAGGGGTACTGCGTGATACCATAAGAGGGGCAGAGCTTGGCCTTCTGGGGGTCTGGGCAGATTCTAAGCCCCTAGCAACTAAAAGTAGGGTATCCAGGGGAACAACCTTATATTCAGGGCGTGCAGCAATGATTCCCTTGCGTATAGAGTCTTTAACACCTTGGACAAACGCACCTGACAGCATTTGTGAATGAATCTTGTCAGTAAGATCAAACCCCAAATCTGTAAACATTTGATACAGTCTTGTATGAAACCTTTCCACTGATTCTCCTTTATCTTGAATAACATCAGTAAGGCCAGCAGCCTGATCTGCAAGTTTGTCCTTAGCCCATTCTCTTAATTGGGCGCAAAAAGTTACTCCGGAGGGGTAATCAACATCACTGCTGAGCAAATCTGTACTTAGGTGTCGGGCCATGCTTGGCCAATATGCATCCCCTGCTTTAATAGCACAAATGCTCAGTAGATCACGCCATGCGGCGGAATAAGTCTTTTGAATTTGAACTATCCCTCGGTAGAAGGGCATAGGCTGTTTTTCTGGGTCAGGGAGTGATTTCATTAGAGCACTAGCTTGAGTGGGATTGAAAGCAACATATTTAGGAGGGGCCCGTTCTCCCCGACCCTTGTGGCCAAAGGGGTCATCGATAGAACGATGAGTTGGGGCTCCCGCGGCAAGCTCCGATGAGACATGGGACACCCTGTCCATCTCGTCATCATCGAATTCTATGATATTGGCTCTTTTGCGCGGTGCAGGGCCCGCATGAGGTGAAAGGATCGGTGGTTGGGAATGAGCCCCAGATGCAGGGGTGGCTAACGAGTCATAACCTGGAGACAGGTAGTCACCGGGGATTACCGGCATCAGGGCTGAACTGGGGGCCGCCATATTGGAGGCGGGGAAAGGAGTTGCATTAGGATTAAGGGAAGAAGTGGCGGCCATGTTTGATATGGGCACTTCCGGGACGGACTGAGCCGGACTGGGCATGACCGGAACCTGGGGAGTGGCTTGGGGAAAGGGAGGGTAACCGGGGTAGGGCAGGGCCATGGGATATGGGAAGGGGTAGGGCCAGGCAGGGGAGGGCAAAAGAGTAGGGTGGGCAGGTACGGTTAAGGAGGTAGGATATTGGACTGGGGCGGAGCTGGTTATGGGAGGAGACAGGACGGGATTAGTGGGGATGGATGCAGAAAGAGGAGTAGCAGCAAGGGAGGGAGGGGTAGTTAGTTGGGCGGGTGCTGATGGAAGGGGATTAACCATGGAGAGGGATTGCAGGGAGGAGGTGGCAGATGAGATGTTAGGATTAGGCATGGAAGGGAGCGTGGGGATGGCTTCCTATGATTCACATCATACACTTTAACACCTAAAGTCTCACCTGTTTCAATAGGTAACAAAGAAAGGTAAAGAAAGATCCATCAGAATTCAGGACCGGGCAGACAGGGGAGGTGGTGAGATGGGATTCGGGAGGATTGGGAGTGGGGAACATAGTCAACTGGCTATCACCTATGGCTGACTGAACCTTGGGGATAGACATCCCCTGGGCGCCATTTTGGGGCGCTGGCTGAGGGAAGACCCCAGCAACACAATTTTTATGATACACAAACAATTTCACACCCTTGTGATTTATCTCTTCCTCAACCCAACCTTCTAACTGAATAGCCTTCGCTACTCTGTACCATGCTTCAGCAGTCTTTAATAAATCATTATCTGTAAGCTTGCCTTTCATTTCTGCTAGTAACTTGCGCCAACTTTCTGGTTGCAATCTTCCACATGTCGGTACAGCAATTTTACATACTTTTGCAATCTTTTCAACACCTTTAACCATCTCTTCACCCTCTCTGTTCTCTACTAAATCACATGCTAACCAGCCCTTACTGGGCTTATCTAAATCCTGTCCCATAGTCCCTTTACCCCTATACCAGCGTCCTAGATATAGAGAGAGAGAAGGAAAATTGAACAGGAACGTCTACAATGCTCGACTGCCACCTGAGAATCGTGGGACTTTCTCAGGTGCGTCTTCCCAAAACGTAGACTAGTCACTGAATCCGCCTACCCGGAGTGGTAGACACGGATTGGAGCGAGGTGAGGAGTGTGTGACCAATCACTTCTCTTTTAAGAGGAATGGGAGTGGATAGTATAATAATATAGAAAGTGTAGAAAAAGATGAAAGGCAAGGAAAAATCCTTAGAGACAGACACAGGAGTACATGAGACTCCTCATTAAACAACCAAGACAACAATACAGTTGAAATACAGTGCATGCATCACAGTTCAAATAAAATCAACAGTAATTCCTTTCCTTTACTCGTGTGCTTACTCCAAAGTCACCTCCCTCAATCCCGTAGTATCTTACTACCAACGGCCAAGGATAACAGCTAACACCGGTCCGAAATCCATATGCCTCCCTCGTCACAGCAGCCCACTAATGGTGTCTGCGCTACCCTCACCCTTGTAGTGCCCCTATAAAAACCCACTTTATAAGTCCCACTACTCCGTGGTGATGAAGACAGCAATGCCTGCCCGAATTCACACACCACAAAATAAAAATTGGAATAGCTCCAGCTCAGCGCTCAAAGCTGGAGGGTACCACCACTCTGCAAGCAGAGTAACGTGCACAGAGAAGCTAGCAAGGCTATCAAAGTGACACAAGAAGGATCCCCAGGAAACTATGAGTCTACACAATTTCCACAGATCCAACACACCTCTTTTTCCCTACAGCCCCAGCCACGAGGCTCCTAAAAGAGTTAAACAGGAAAAGATGACCCCCAGGAACACATCCACAGGTCAACCCCCCTTTTTCCCTACAACCACAGCACCGTGGTTCCTAAAAGGGGTAAAACAGGCAACAGAAGACCCAGGCAAATCCCCTCAGGTCCACCCCCCTTTATCCCAAAAGAGGTAAAATACAAACAGATAAACAGACAAAACAGAAGACCCAGGCAAATCCCCTCAGGTCCACCCCCCTTTATCCCAAAAAGGGGAAAACAAGCAAGACAGAACCCCAGGCAAATCCCCTGCAGGTCCACCCCCCCTTTATCTCAAAATGGGGAAACAGGCAAACAATTCAAACACAATTCAAACACACCCAGGCAACAGATAGACTAAAATGCAGGTAAACAAATGAGTAACGAGACACCGGGCAAGATATTACCTGTCTTTGATGTCCTCCCGGGAAGCAGTCACAGACACGTGGACGGGTCAATCAAAGGGGCCGGAACGTACCGGTGGCTCTGCAGAAGTCTCTACCGTGTATCTGGAGGTGATCAATCTCCCTTCCTTCCCCCTGGATTCCTCCGTCCACCCTTGTCTTCCTTAGGACGGCTCACCGGCCGGACATAGCCCGATGCCCCACGTTGGGCAGCCAAGTTGTTATGGTACTTTTTAGCAGTAAACCAAAATGTTTAAATGTCTATCTGTTCCTGTCCAAATCAATAAAATAAATTGCGTATATACGCTGAAGTAATTAAGTCTGACACACAAGGTTCAGGTTAAAATAACTTCGAGAAAATTTATTGGCAAGTGATTAAAAAGTGGACGCGCAGGTCCTTTTAAGAGACATTTTACGTCATCATTGATTATTAGAATATCAGTAAGTAAACATCATTAATTGGATTAATTGTCAAGTGTCGGGATTAGTGTCCACCTATCAATATTATTAATTGGCTCAAAAGACTAAGTGGTTAATCCCGTGTCCACCCACCAAGAGGTGGGATTGTTCTGGACACGGGTGGGGGACAAGGGGTCTTGAGCGTCATTTTACACGGTCGGTGATCTCAGGCCTCGTGGCCAGGTGCAAGGTCTCTTATGAATAGAACATTTCATTACTACTGTGTTCGCATGGCCTTCAAATTATACTATGTTGCAAATCTAAGGGAAAGTCAGCAATTCCTGTGTTAATCATGTCTTTACAGAAAATACAGTCTTTGTTCTATTGTATTAGATGTGCTGGGAAATTCTGTCATGTAAGGTGATTTTAAAATGAACAAGTTAGGTTATGAGGACAAAATGGAAGATTGAACAAGTCAGGTTAGGAGGACAAAATGGAGGATTGTCACAGTATAAAGTTAAAATGGAGTTAGTGCAATAATTGAATACAAGTACAATAAGGTTTTTTAAATAATCCCACATCACCTTGAACCAGACCAGACTTATCTTATGATGTGAATCTTCAACACTCATCTTCCTGCATTGGTTCTCCCTGATCTAGAGCCTTATATTTATAAATTGCCATTATCTGTGCAGCAGCCTTCCTCTCTGCTATATTTTCTATCAGGCTTTGCACAGACCTAACTACTAAGGGTATAAGACACGGCAGGAGTAGACACAACATTAAAATCAGTAGGACTCCACCTACCACTGCCTTAAGCCCTCCAAACCACTCATACCAGCTACCAAACCAACTGCTTGGATTATACCCTTTCCATACCTGAGTAGGCACATGCGCTAGTTTAACCATATGGCCAGTAAGCTCAGCTATTGCTTGCCCTTCGTCATCTATTTGAAGACAGCAATTGCTCAGGTTAAACTTCCCACATACACCTCCCTCTACTGCCAAAAGGTAATCCAAGGCTAATCTATTTTGGTATACTGCTGTCCTCATCCTGGTATTGTGCTTCGCTAGAAGATGGAGCGCTTGTGATGTCTCGTTAGTAATAATCTCAACCACCGCCTGTAATCTTATAATACGGTTGAGCATATAAATAGGGGTTCTATAACCAAAGGTACCATCTTCTGCCCATGTGGCTGGCCCATAATAATCTATAATACGCTGGGGAGGCCATTCATTATCTTCCCAGGCGCCTATCTCTATGGGTCCCCTTTTCTTCCTATGATTCACATCATACACTTTAACACCTAAAGTCTCACCTGTTTCAATAGGTAACAAGAAGAAGGATGGTTTGAGCATACCCAACACACATGCCCCTTCCCAGTCCTGTGGCAACTCCGAATAGGCTTTCTTACCACAGATCCAGTACAAATTTGCTGGGGCTCTCCAGGTAGATGTGATGGATAGGTCAAACCACACATCTTTTAAATTGGCGTATCTAGCAAACGGGTTAGATGGTTCTGAGACATTTGAAGCCGACCACCAAGTTGTATTCTTTGTATCATCATCATAAGCTTTTTGCCCTAGACAAGTTAATTCTCCTACAGTAGTATTATACATCATTCCTTTCCTTGCTATGCAAACATAACCTATGATGGAGGTCTTTAATCTCCACTCAGATTTACCTCTAACACTCATATGATAATCGGCTTGTGTAGATATTAATTGGTCAACTGCCTCAGAACCGGACATTACCTCCTTTGCTTCCCAAGGCCATTGGTCTCCCATGTTAGTACCTCCACACACATAGCAGTTGGTAACATTAAGACTACCGGCAATACTCTCGGCTAAATCAATAAATCTATACTCATCTCTTCATAAAAGGAATGGTATACTTGATGAGTCTGGGAGGATACCGTATCAGTCTCTATCCCTATAAACAATATTGCCCAAGGATCTAAACCCGTCCCATATATTTGAAACCCAAATAAATTACCATATTTATCTAAGAACTTGTCGGGGTTATTTATAAGTATATGGACTGGATTGCATTCCATAGACTTACAATATGGGCTGGTAGGCAACTTAGTCACTATCATGTCCTTGTCTACTGTCTGTCCCCAAGTTGCCCACCCCACACAAGACCAATATGGGCAAAAGTTATAATCTCTATTTGGGCATCTAGGACTCACATATTTATTTTTACTACTGGGACAAATATATTTATCGTTAGACCCATACGTCCTCTCCCATCTAAGATCCCCACATACATTCCACGGCTTTCTACCACTTGATATCGCCTTACACGCATCAAATAGCAGAACACCCGAAGAATGTACGGATTCTAACACCGTCTTATTAATTAGGGTCCCCTGAGGATCTCCATTCCTGAGAGTCAACCAAATTGTACGAGGTTGATACTCCGGACTGAAGCACTTAGGTTCTCCTACTCCTAGATGGCACACACTATATTCTATATTTAGGTATCTACATCTTGATACATCTCCTTTACACTCATATTGTGAATGCCAAATTAGGGTTTGGGAAATATGGTTACCTGTTCTTGTAGTCTTAATGCATACCTCACAGCTAGGAGTGTCGGTACCTCTACCTTCCTGAATATAAAAATACACATAAATAAACATTATCATAAACACATCTTTCGTCGTCATCCTCAGTCTTCGTCCGTGCGAAGGCACCTCAGCTTCCAGGATGTAAGGGCTGCAGGGAATGGAGTTCTGCTCGTCTTCACAGGAGTCCCTTCGAGACTTTTCCTGGCTTATATACTATACGTCGGTGAGCGGACAGGCTTTATTATGGCCCTCTCACTCACTTACCAAATCTCTGAAACAATAAAATTTTGTAATCCACAAAGTTCCTCGTCACTCCGACTGAGTCGTGCGTTTTAACCGGATCATGCAGGGATTCTCTGGATCTGCTGTAACTTGCCAAGAATCGACTGCTGCTGGTTTAACTCTGGAGTGATGTATCCACGGAGTCACTTCGGCTACTTTTATCGCTGTAGGGGTAGACAAAAGAACAACATAAGGACCTCTCCACTTGGGCCCTAACGGTACATTATTCCACTCTTTAATCCACACTTGGTCTCCTGGGTGGTAACTATGAACTGGGGGATAAATATTCACAGGTAATCTATCTTGTACCCATTTCTGTACCTCCTCCATAGTCTTACCCAACTCTACAACCTGCTGCCGAGTAATTCCTTCTCCCAACTGACTCAAATCCCCCCTTAAGTTACCAAGTACGGGAGGTGGTCGCCCATACATGATTTCAAAAGGAGAGAGGCCCATCCTTCTGGTAGGTGTACTGCGGATTCGCAATAGAGCTATGGGCAAGAGAACGTTCCACTTAAGTTGGGTTTCCTGACACATTTTAGCCAACTGATTCTTAATAGTTCTATTCATTCTCTCTACCTTACCAGAACTCTGGGGTCTATATGCCGTATGAAGCCTCCACTTTATACCAAGCATATGAGTCAGTTGTTGTAGGCACTGATGAACAAAAGCTGGACCATTGTCCGATCCTATAGAGCAGGGTAGTCCATATCGGGGTATTATTTCTCGTAGCAGGAATCTCACAACTTCTCCTGCTTTCTCTGTACGAGTAGGACATGCTTCTACCCAGCCTGAATAGGTACACACAATTACCAGCAGGTAACGATGTCCACCCGATTTAGGCATCACTGTATAGTCAATTTGTAAATCGGACATGGGGAGTCCCCCCATAAACTGGACTCCTGGTGGCTTTACTGGTCCTTGCCTTGCATTATTTGTAGCACACGTTACACATCTTCGTACAATGGCCTGAGTCAAGTTGGACAATCTTGGTATGTAGAAATGTTTTCTGAGAGATTCTTCTGTGCTGTCTCTCCCAGAATGTGTCCCGTTGTGATAGTTTTGGACAATTTCTACCGCTAGTGATGCTGGAATGACTATTCTTCCATCTTCTAACTGATACCATTTGTTCTCCAAATACTTTCCAGGTTCAGTCTTTAACCACTCCTCTTCTTGAGCTGTATAAACTGGAGTCCATTGAGACAGTGGAGTTGGTATAAGAGCAGCTATATGCCCCACATACTCCTGTCTTCCCGATTCAGCGGCACGCTTAGCTGTACTGTCTGCCATCCGATTTCCTTTGGTTACATCACCATCTCCTCTCAGATGCGCTCGACAATGTATGATACCGACTTCTCTCGGCTCCCACATTGCTTCCAATAGTTGTAGGATTTCAGCTGCATACTTGATTTCTTTGCCTTCTGAATTCAATAGTCCTCTTTCTTTATACAAAGCTCCGTGGGCATGAGTGGTTAAAAACGCATACTTGGAGTCCGTGTAGATGTTCACTCTTAAACCTTCAGCCAATTGTAACACTCGTGTCAGTGCTATCACTTCTGCCTTTTGTGCTGATGTTCCTTTCGCCAGTGGCCGAGCTTCTATCACCTTGTCTATTGTTGTTACTGCATATCCTGCATAGCGGATCCCTTCTTTCACATAACTATTGCCGTCGGTGTAATATTGAACATCGGGGTTCTGGATGGGAAAATCACGAAGATCTGGTCTACTTGAAAATACTTCATCCATTACTTCCAAACAATCATGTTGACTTTCAGTAGGTTGTGGCAAAAGGGTAGCTGGATTTAAGGTGTTTACAGTCTCTAAATGCACTCTTGGGTTTTCACACAACATTGCTTGATACTTGGTCATACGGCTATTACTAAACCAATGATTTCCTTTGTAATCCAACAACGTCTGTACTGCATGTGGGACTCGTACATAAAGTTCTTGACCCAGAGTGAGTTTATCGGCTTCAGCTACTAGCAGGGCGGCTGCAGCTACGGCTCTTAGACAGGGTGGAAGTCCGCTGGCCACTGCATCCAGTTGCTTAGACATGTAGGCAACAGGTCTTTGCCATGATCCCAAGTACTGTGTCAATACTCCCACAGCCATTCTTCTTTGCTCATGTACATACAAGTAGAATGGTCGTGTGTGATCAGGTAGACCTAATGCTGGGGCACTCATCAAAGCCTTCTTCACATCTTCAAATGCCGTTTGCTGTTCTTGAGTCCATAAGAAGGGGTTGTGCTCTGTACCTTTGATAGCTGCGTACAGGGGTTTTGCCAGTATCGCGTAGCTGGGAATCCATATCCTACAGAAGCCTGCTGCCCCCAAGAATTCTCGCACTTGTCTTCTATTCTTGGGTATCGGTATTTGGCACACAGCTTCTTTTCTCTCTGGCCCCATAATTCTTTGACCTTCAGAGATATGGAATCCCAGATATTTGACAGTTGGCAAACACAACTGAGCCTTCTTTCTAGACACCTTGTATCCTGCCTTCCAGAGAATGTGTAGTAGATCGTGCGTTGCTTGCTGACATATTTCCTTTGTAACTGCTGCTATCAACAAGTCATCTACATATTGTAACAATACACACTCTCCTGGGATGGACTCGAAATCCAATAAATCTTGACTTAGAGCTGAACCAAATAGGGTAGGTGAATTTTTAAACCCTTGGGGCAGTCTTGTCCAGGTCATTTGGCGTTTTGAGCCCGTTACAGCGTTTTCCCATTGGAAAGCGAAAATACATTGACTTTCTGCGGCAATTCGGAGGCAAAAGAAGGCATCTTTGAGGTCTAAGACTGTAAAGTAAGTAGCCCCGCCCGGAATTAAAGCAAGCAGGTTATATGGATTGGGTACAACTGGATGTATACTAACAACCGCATCATTGACTGCTCTCAAGTCCTGCACAGGTCGATACTCATCTGTACCGGGCTTTTGAACAGGCAGCAATGTGGTGTTCCAGGGAGAAGTACAGAATTTTAGGATACCATACCGTATGAACTTATCCAGATAAGATTGGATGTTCTTCTTAGCCTTCTGCGGGATGTGATATTGTCTTAGGCTCACTGGATAAACCCCAAGTTTTAGTTCGATTTTAATAGGTGGAATATTGCGGGCCAGTCCTGGTGGGTTGTTCTCTGCCCAAACTCCTGGTATGTTGAATAAGGACTCATCACTCCTAGGGTTTTGGCTAGTCAACGCTGTATAAAGTCGCCACTCTTCTTCCTTTGGTACGGATAATGTCATAATACCTGAAGGTCCATTAAACTTTAAGGATGTTGTTCCATTTGGTAAGAACGTACCGTATATACTCGAGTATAAGCCGAGTTTTTTAGCACATTTTCTGTGCTAAAAAAACCCAACTCGGCTTATACTCGAGTCAATAGTCTGTATTATGGCAATTTGCATTGCCATAATACAGACAATGGGGCTGTGGGGGCTACAGAGATCTTACTTACCTCTCCTGCAGCTCCTGTCAGCTCTCTCCTCCTCCGCGCCGTCCGTTCAGCACCTCGGTCAGCTCCCAGTGTAAGTCTCGCGAGAGCCGCGGCTCTCGCGAGACTTACAGTGTGAGCTGACAGAGGGAGCTGCACGGACGGCGCGGAGGAGGAGAGAGCTGACAGGAGCTGCAGGACAGGTAAGTTACAGCTCTGCCAGCCCCCCCTTCCCCCCACTGAACTGCCAATGCTGGACCATCAGGGAAGGAGCCCCCCTCCCTGCTATGTATCAAGCAGGGAGGGGGGACGGAAAAAAAAAAGATAGTAGTAATAATAAAAAAAAAATTAAATAATAAATAATAATAAAAAATAAATAATAATTAAATTAAATAAATAATAATAATAAAAAAAATTAAAAAAAAAAAAATGGCCCACCCCCCACCAAGGCTCTGCAACACACACACACCACTCATACACACACACACCACTCATACACACACACTGCACTCATACACACACACACACACACACACACACCACTCATACACACACACCACTCATACACACACGCTGCGTTCATACACACACGCTGCGTTCATACACACACGCTGCACTCATACACACACGCTGCACTCATACACACACGCTGCACTCATACACACACGCTGCACTCATACACACACGCTGCACTCATACACTCACACTGCATTCATACACTCACACTGCATTCATACACACACACTGCACTCATACACACACACTGCACTCATACACACACTGCATTCATACACACACACTGCATTCATACACACACTGCATTCATACACACACACTGCATTCATACACACACACTGCATTCATACACACACACTGCATTCATTATACACACACTGTAAATAAATATTCAATTAATATATTTTTTTTAGGATCTAATTTTATTTAGAAATTTACCAGTAGCTGCTGCATTTCTCACCCTAGTCTTATACTCGAGTCAATAAGTTTTCCCATTTTTTGGGGGTAAAATTAGGGGCCTCGGCTTATATTCGGGTCGGGTTAAACTCGAGTATATACGGTAATCTGCGCTTGTAATTTAGATAGCATATCACGTCCCAGCAATTGGACTGGACATTCAGGCATATAAAGGAATTGATGTTTTACTACGTGGCCTCCCAATGTACAGAGTCGACTTTTAAGAACCGGTTTTTCAGCACTTCTTCCAGTTGCTCCTATTACAGTAATAGTTCTTCCAGATGGAGGAGCAACTAGATTAGTCACCACCGAATGTTCAGCACCAGTGTCGATCATGAACGCACTCCTTTTTCCCCCTATTGATACATCGACCATAGGCTCCGCTCGACCAAGGGGGATGGAGCCCGGTCGGTATCAATAGTCCTCCATGACCGTGTCAGCCAATCCTACAAAGTCTCTACCTTCTCTATCGCGGGACCTTTGCGTTGCTGGGAAATACCTATCTTCCCTAACACTTCCTCTGTTCCCATTGCTCCCTCTATTACCATTACTCCCTCCGGGGCCTCCTCTACCTCTCACTCTGCCTCTAAAGTTTCCATAACCTGTCCTAGGTCTGTCTCTCTCATACTGTTCTCTTCGCGGACACTCATTTCTCCAATGCCCTTCTTCTCTACAGTATGCGCACTGATTTCTACTCAGAGGTTCCTCATTCCACTTACTATCGCCTCTATCTGGGCCCCGTCTATCTACGCCTGCGATCGCTACCGCTAACATATCTGCCTTTCTACGCATCTTGCGCTCTTCCTCTTTCTTACTTTCTGTACCCCTATTCATGTACACTTTATTCGCTACCTCCATTAGTTGGGTGATAGACATACCTGCAAACCCTTCTAACTTCTGTAGCTTGCGCTTAATATCTCCGTAAGCTTGGCTGACAAAGGCGGAGTTCACCATTCGGGAATTATCTGCGTCTTCCGGATTAAAGGGGGTATACAAGCGGTATGCCTCCAATAATCGGTCATAAAAGACACTGGGCGCTTCATCACTTTTCTGAATCACCTCAACTGTCTTCGACATATTAATGGCTTTCTTTCCTCCAGCTTTCATGCCAGCAATTATAGCGTCTCTATAGGCTCTGAGTTGAACCATATCTGCGCCATTTACATTCCAGTCGGGATCGGTGTTGGGATAATGTGTTGCGGCCCATGCTGCTGGATTGGCTTGATTCAAAGCACGGGCTCTATCCTCTAGCGCTTTAATGGCCGCTTGATTAATCCTTGTCCTTTCCTCATTATTGAACAAAGTCATTAATAACTGCTGGCAATCAGCCCATGTCGGGTTATGTGTCTGAACTATCGAGGTGAACAGATCGGTCATAGCTTGTGGTTTCTCAGTGTACGAGGAATTGTGGGTCTTCCAATTCAAGAGATCGGTAGTCGTGAACGGGACATATACGAAGACTGGGTCAGCATGTGCCATTTGACCTGCGGCATCGATATAGGCTGACCCGGGATTCAGACGAAGAGGCATCTGATAATGTTTTAATTGTTGGGTACCGGTCAGTTGTCTGGTTAGTATGGGGCTACGTGGAGGGGCGTCAGTTAGAGGTTCCGGTCGGGGGGTAATAAAGCATGAGGATGTGGGAGCTTGTTTTTGGGAAAAGTTAGTAAATAGAACACTTCGAGCCGAGCTAGAAGAAGCTTGACCGGAAGTCTGAAGTGGCGCCAAATCAGGATATTCAGATCTAATGGGGGTTGGTTCTGGTTCCGGAAGGGGAGATTTAGTACGAGAGGGGGTGGATTCTGTACTGGAGGAGGAAGCGGAAGTGGATGGGGGCAATGGGGGAAGGGGTGCAGGACTTCCTGCATTCGCGTCACTTCCTCTTAAAGGAAAGTAAGGGGGCGGCAAAGGGATCTCGGACTCAGGGGGCGTGTCCAAAATGGGCCTAACACCAGTCCTAGTGGACAAACAAGTCCTAGCCACCATGAGGCGACATTGCTCCTCGTGGCATGTCTGAATCCATTTTGGCGAGTCATTTACGGCCTGTCTCCAACAATCAATATAAGGAAACTGCCCGTAAAGTTCAGGCCTACCCGATACAGCCACGTGTAAGCGCTGTACCAGAGTTGGATCCAAACTGCCACGTGGCGGCCATGCCGCAACCAAAGTAGGCCACTCCCTAGTACACAAAGTGACCAAACGTACAGGAGACATTTTAACCCCAAAATCACATGTTTTGAATCCCTTTTTAAAATTCTTCACCATACAACCTAAGGGATCCGGAATCGTTGACCCCGACGCGCCCATACTTATCAATGGAACGTCGTTGACAACGAATACTATGCACGCGTACTATTCAACAGTCACACCCGTTTCCTCTGGCAACAGCACCACGTGGTACGGTTACCAAGTGAAACGTACACAATAACACAATAAACACTCAGGGAATTCCCGTACACACACAGCTGTTACACCAGTCACTAGATAATCAATATTATGCCCTTTGGCGAAACTATACAGTCACCGACGCTATAATTCTCTATATATGAATTACCCGTCTATAACACACCCCAGTAACATCGTCTTTTACAAATAGGTTACAGTACGGTTAGCATAGGTCAAAGCACAATTTAAGGTCACAATACAATTATTAGTGGTTATGGTGTTAAACATGCAATGGACGACAGTGATTAGTACTTATATACAGTGTCAGTAAATATACAGGGTTATGGTACCGTGCAACACACTATTAACACTCTCGCTAGACGGCTGAGCTCGCGCTATCTAACAAGATATACACTTTACTAAACAATCTTTAACACATTTACAATTCCCAACTAAACTATTGGCCAGTACCTTGATGGACTACCTAAAACTATCTACATCCGTTTTGGTTAGCCACACTGCCCAAGCACCACATATAGCAAGCTAGAGGACCGAATTTACACAGACGCCTCTTAGTCGATTACTATCAAAAATCTAGTGGGTTCCAAATTTACACGCCTTCCCACTTAGCCAAGATAGGTTGAGAGCTAGCGAACCGAATTTACACAGACGCCGCTTAGTCTCCCGGTCCCTCCGACCTAGCGAACAAAATATACACCCTAGAACGCTAGTCTAGACAAGACACCGGTGTCCGGCTAGGGCTATTTACACCAGAACCCCGCCTGACTAACCAAATCAAACGGTCTGACTAAAGAGCGTTCGATTGAGCGGTGCGCCTTTGCTCCTTCCCTCCGACAGAGGGGGCAGATTCCATACACAAATAACCCCTTATGGGCCTACCGCACAATCGGTATACCCCTAGTGGGTCTGCCGTCTAAAACAGCAGTTGTCTTACCTCCTCGTTCCTGAACCTGAGTTCACACTCATCGACGGGGACACCCCAGCACTTCTTACGTAGAGGCCGATGATCTCCTGGACAACAGACCAGTGGTGCCGAGACGAAGGGAAGTCCACGCAGAAGTTCAGGGGTGCAGCCGTAGAGAACGTGGGCAAAGATAGACCGTCTCACGCCTCTGCCTCTCAGCTACCGTTGAACGATGAGCTTCCCGGCCAATGCACCAAATGATACCGGAGAAACTGACGGAAGCCAAGCACAGAGAGATGGACACAGGTTTCTTCAGGAAGGAAGAGATTCTTTATTGGATCACCGATCGGGACTCAGAGGGACTAATGTCACCAAAATACAGCAAGTTCTGAGCCCCGGACAATAGTGCAGGCTCCTTATATAGGCACATAACTCCTCCCATATTAAGCTCCACCCGCACATTCTCTTGACCAATCAATACAAATAAGAATTAACTTCCTGCTTGACCGCATGGCTTGTCCAGCACAATGGAGGAGGGGAATACTACATCCTGTATTCTTGCACATGCTCCGTACACTACTGATCGTATCTTGCCTCGTGCAACCAACTGATCGATACGTCAGCATATGCACGTACACATGCCACGTGGTAATCTCGGCCTACTAAATTTATTTTTACCGAGATTCCACCACAATCTAACAGGCACTGTGTCCCAGGAATTCCAGCTAACAGCTTGTCCATTGTTCGCTGCCAGACAGCTGGTGCAGGTGAAATGCCAAAAAACATACGGTTATACCTGAATAGCTGTGGAGCTCTTACTGGGAGTATTATTGCTGTGGAGCTCTGTTACTGGGAGTATTATTGCTGAGGAGCTCTGTTACTGGGAGTATTATTGCTGAGGAGCTCTGTTACTGGGAGTATTATTGCTGTGGAGCTCTGTTACTGGGAGTATTATTGCTGTGGAGCTCTGTTACTGGGAGTATTATTGCTGTGGAGCTCTTACTGGGAGTATTATTGGTGTGGAGCTCTGTTACTGGGAGTATTATTGGTGCGGAGCTCTGTTACTGGGAGTATTATTGCTGTGGAGCTCTGTTACTGGGAGTATTATTGCTGTGGAGCTCTGTTACTGGGAGTATTATTGGTGTGGATCTCTGTTACTGGGAGTATTATTGGTGTGGATCTCTGTTACTGGGAGTATTATTGCTGTGGAGCTCTGTTACTGGGAGTATTATTGCTGTGGAGCTCTGTTACCACCTCTTATCATTTGCTCTCGCGTACCCCCTCACCCAACAACCTCAGCCTAACCCCCCTCAACTCAGGAGGGACCTTAATTCTCTTGATCTCCAGCAGTTGTCAGCTGACATTGATTCACGACTGCTGTCCATCCCTTCCCTCTCCTGTCCTTCACTGGCCATCTCCACATATAACTCTACTCTTACATCTGCCTTGAACGCTGCAGCGCCACTCCAAACAAGTACCTCAAGGAGGACCCGCCCCCAACCATGGCATACTAAATCAACGCGCTACCTGCAAAGATGCTCCCGTTGTGCTGAACACTCCTGGAGGAAGTCTCGCACCCGATCAAACTTTCCCCATTATAGATTCATATTGTGTTCATACAGTGCAGCCCTTGCCCTTGCCAAACAGTCCTATTTTTCCTCTCTCATAAGTTCATGTTCCCGCAACCCCAGGCGTCTCTTTGACACCTTTAATTCTCTTCTTCGCCCTGCTGTGGCCACCCCCCAAACTAACCTTACAGCTGATAACTTTGCATGTTACTTCACTGACAAGATTGAACAGCTAAGGAAATAATTCTCCCCTCCTTGCCTTTCTGTTTCTCAACCACACATAGATCATGCCTTTCCTACCCTTCAGACATTCTCCCCAGCTACTGACCAAGAGGTGGCTGCTCTTCTTTGCTCCTCTCGCCCCACCACTTGCCCACTCGATCCTGTCCCATCTCACCTTATCAGATCTCTCTCCACTTGTCTCGTGCCTTCTTTAACACACATCTTCAACTGCTCGCTCTCTTCTGGCATCGTCCCTGCTGACCTTAAACATGCCACTGTAGTACCTATACTAAAAGAAACATCCATCGACCCATCCACCCCCTCTAACTACCGTCCCATATCCCTGCTCCCTTTTTCCTCAAAGCTTCTGGAAAGACTTGTCTTTACCCGTGTGTCTCATTTCCTCAATTCCAACTCTCTCCTTGACCCCCTTCAATCTGGCTTCCGCCCTCTCCACTCTACAGAGACTGCCCTTATCAAAGTTACTAACGACCTAATTGCAGCTAAATCCAAAGGCCACTACTCCATACTAATTCTTCTTGACCTCTCAGTGGCCTTTGACACCGTTGATCATGCTCTCTGTGGCGAAACCGAACTCGCCACGTGTCCTTGGAGGGGGCTGCTTGCCTGCCTCTTGCCTTTGGACTATGGACCAGACCTTATGTGAATGTGTTAACCCAGATAGTTATGCCATGGAGCCCATTCGTGTAGTTAAAGACTTCGGCTCCGTGGCGAGTGAACTGTGTGAGTAGGATCTGCGTGCTATTCGGTAGTTTTGTGCGCGCAGATCCCAGCTATCTGGGGATATGTGAAATGTCTGTGTGTTATGTGTAAATGTGACTTTATGTATTTTAAAGTGTTTTATGTCGTTTTGCAACCATGTGGTTAATTGGGTCTGCCTCTAGTCCTGGATAATTGGATTACTTCTCCAATTAACTCCAGGGCAGAAGGGAGGAAACCAGGGTGCATTGTGGGGATGTTTTTCTGCTAGCCAGGAGGGACAAAAGATACTTTTAGTAACATTTGAACCCCTGGTCGGATTCATGCCATTTTTTAATATGTTGTTCCCCTGAATGGATTGATTGTGGATATGTATTTTTATGTGAATGTGATGTATGGTTTTAAAGTTACGAAAGTTGTGTAAAAGTATATTTTACACTGTATGCATAATGGGATTATGTGTCACACTAAGGGGAGGGGATGTGTGGGAGGTAACATCTTTGTCATTGGTTCTTTTATGCCTCCCCCTGGGTGTGGCCTGTATGTGTGAGTTGGAAATAAAAGCCAGGCTGGATGAGCCAGTCCAGAGTTCCTGCTTAACCCTCAAAGTGGAGTGTCGTCTCATTATTGGGGGAGGATTCGTTGTATGCTGTTCCAGTTCGACTGCTAGGAGTGTAAACCTATTCGTATGGTTTTTCCTATTCGGCTGTATACAGCATTCATATGCTAGAGAGGATTCCTATGCTTCTCAGAGTCGGTGGTTGTGGTGTCTGCTGCAGTGCTTGAAGTCCTCAGGAGCGCTAGGAGCATCCATTAACGGAGGTACCAAGTCGGGGTGCCAGGCGATCCGTTACATTGGTGGCAAGCGGTGGGATGGCGTCCTAGTGCGAGGTAAAGCAGCTCAGAGACACTGTTTGGATTTACAAATTGAGGGCAACGCTAGCACTCGTGCAGCGCCCCTGCGAGCAGACTAGTATGGAAGGTTCTGGCTCTGGAGATGATTGGCTGGCCGAGGTGAGGCAGCGAGTGGCCGAGTATGGGGATGATATACCCATGGAGACACGCCGGGTGATCTGGAACCAGGTCATGGCCGAGCGAAACACAAGGCTGGACCGAGAATTCCGGTTGGCGAAAGAGAGGAAGTATGCTCAGCAGCAGGAGCGTTACAGCAGCCGAGTAGAGGCTGCATCCGAGGAGGTTAGCCGTCTTTCCCTGAGGCGGCGGGAGGAACCCGAAGTGGGGGTCCTCATAGACTGGTCCTGTGAGGAACCACAACAGGCAGGTAGAGATGGGACCAAGGTCTCTCCACCGGGATGCTGGGCAGCCGGCCCAGATCCCCAGCAGCAGCCAGAGTTGCCAGGTGGGGAAGCAGGTGGCCCTTACTCACAAATGTTGAGGGGCCTCACGGATTGGTCCTGGGAAGACCCACAGATGGCAGGTGGAGATGGGACTGCGGTCTCTCTACCGGCCCTACAGGGATGCTGGGCAGTCGGCCCAGATCCCCAGCGGCAGTGTGCGTTACAGGGAGCTGAAGGTTCCGTTCTTGCTCCCCAGCGGCAGTCTACGGTGCAGGGAGAGGAGCCTGTTATCCCCTCTCCCCAGCGGTTGAAGGTGTGTAAGGGAGAGGAGTTTGTTATTCCCTCTCCCCAGTGGCAGCACAGCTCACCAAGGGGAGACAGTAAGCCCCTCACCAGCGCAGATGGGACCGTGGTCTCTGCGCCCTGCCTACAGGGAGTACAGAGGGTCAGCCCTGCTCCCCAGCGGCTGAAAGTGTGTAAGGGAGAGGAGTTTGTTACCCCCTCTCCCCAGCGGCAGCTTAGCACACCAAGGGGAGACAGTAAGCCCCACACCAGCGCAGATGGGACCGTGGTCTCTGCGCCCAAGTTACAGGGAGCTGAAGGGGCCGTCCTCCCTCCCCAGCGGCAGTGTGATTTGTTGGGAATTGGGAGCCCAGTCTCCATTCCCCAGCGGCAGAGTATCCAGCAGGGAATGGAGAGCCCAGCCCCCTTTCCCCCTCAGCAGGACTCTGTGCTGGGAGGGGAGACAGTCGGTCTCCCTCCGCAGAGACGGGAAGTATGTATGGGAGAGGAGATTGTTACCATCTCTCCCCAGCGGCGGATCATTAATGTACAGGGAATAGAGAGCCCAGTCTCCATTCCCCAGCGGCAGAGTGTTCTAATGGGAGAGGAGCTGGTTACCACCTCTCCCCAGCAGCAGCTTAATGTACCAGGGGGAGACTGTAAGCCCCACACCTGTGCAGATGGGACAGTGGTCTCTGCACTTCCAGCACAGGGGGTAGGGACGGTCGGTCCTGCCCCCCCACGACAGGGCTGTTTAGCCAAAGGGGAGACAGTCTGTCTCCAGCAGCAGAGCTGTGTACCCAGAGGGGAGACGGTCGGTCTCCCCCTCCCACAACCAGGCTCCAATCAGGCTACTTCAGTGGTAGCGCTGGCACCAGGGCAGAGTACCGCTGGTCTCTGCCCACTCAGCAACCCACCAAGGCAGACTACCAGTCCCCCACACAGCCGTGGTGAGGCACCTGGACCTGGACAAAGTTCTCCTCTACCCAGGTGTAGTAACCAGTTATTGTGGGTGGGAGGTACTGCTGTTTGTGCTTCATGGGTGGGTTGCTGGACTAACCAGGGCACTGACCGGCAGGAGGTCAGATACCCTGTTAGTCTGGGGGGTAAAGGGGAGAAGTGTGGCGAAACCGAACTCGCCACGTGTCCTTGGAGGGGGCTGCTTGCCTGCCTCTTGCCTTTGGACTATGGACCAGACCTTATGTGAATGTGTTAACCCAGATAGTTATGCCATGGAGCCCATTCGTGTAGTTAAAGACTTCGGCTCCGTGGCGAGTGAACTGTGTGAGTAGGATCTGCGCGCTATTCGGTAGTTTTGTGCGCGCAGATCCCAGCTATCTGGGGATATGTGAAATGTCTGTGTGTTATGTGTAAATGTGACTTTATGTATTTTAAAGTGTTTTATGTCGTTTTGCAACCATGTGGTTAATGGAGTCTGCCTCTAGTCCTGGATAATTGGATTACTTCTCCAATTAACTCCAGGGCAGAAGGGAGGAAACCAGGGTGCATTGTGGGGATGTTTTTCTGCTAGCCAGGAGGGACAAAATATACTTTTAGTAACATTTGAACCCCTGGTCGGATTCATGCCATTTTTTAATATGTTGTTCCCCTGAATGGATTGATTGTGGATATGTATTTTTATGTGAATGTGATGTATGGTTTTAAAGTTACGAAAGTTGTGTAAAAGTATATTTTACACTGTATGCATAATGGGATTATGTGTCACACTAAGGGGAGGGGATGTGTGGGAGGTAACATCTTTGTCATTGGTTCTTTTATGCCTCCCCCTGGGTGTGGCCTGTATGTGTGAGTTGGAAACAAAAGCCAGGCTGGATGGGCCAGTCCAGAGTTCCTGCTTAACTCTCAAAGTGGAGTGTCGTCTCATTATTGGGGGAGGATTCGTCGTATGCTGTTCCAGTTTGACTGCTAGGAGTGTAAACCTATTCGTATGGTTTTTCCTATTCGGCTGTATACAGCATTCATATGATAGAGAGGATTCCTATGCTTCTCAGAGTCGGTGGTTGTGGTGTCTGCTGCAGTGCTTGAAGTCCTCAGGAGCGCTAGGAGCATCCATTAACGGAGGTACCAAGTCGGGGTGCCAGGCGATCCGTTACACTCTCCTTCTTCAAACTCTTCAATCGCTTGGCCTCTGTGACTCTGTCCTCTCGTGGTTTTCCTCTTATCTCTCCCAACGCTCATTCAGTGTCTCTTTTTCTAATGATACCTCCTCCCCTCGTCCTGTCTCGGTTGGAGTCCCCCAGGGCTCCGTCCTTGGTCCCCTTCTATTTTCTCTTTATACTGCCTCTCTTGGCAAACGTATTACCTCTTTTGGATTCTGCTACCACCTGTACGCTTATTATTTATTTATTTATTAAAAATTCTTAAGAAAACGCAGTCTTATTACCCATAGGGTCTCGATGCGCATACCAGCAATAAAAACAGACAAAACAATATCCAGCAAAACCACAGCATTATAATCACATTCATTTGAACCAAGTTAAAAATTTCATGTAATCCCATACGCCTGAGCAAATAAAACTGTTTTTAAGCTCCGGCGGAATTTCAGTAGATCATTCTCAAGTCTTAATGTCAGAGGCAGGGAGTTCCAAAATTGCGCTCCCTGAACATCACTCGTTCTCCCTCCGCACTTTTTCTTTTTAAAATTTGGAATCTTCAATAAGGCTAAATCAGCCGATCTCATGGATCGACTGGGAGCATAGCGTGTGAATTTATCCTTCAGATAGTCTGGTCCCATACCATGGATTGCCTTATATACCAAACAACCATTTTTAAACAGAACCCGTTCACGAACGGGCAGCCAGTGCAAGGCTCTTAATGATGGAGTGATATGGTCATTGCGGGCCACACCCGTAAGTAGCCTTGCAGCTGCGTTCTGTATCAACTGTAGCTTGTGTATGATGTTCTGAGGCAGTCCAAGGTACAGAGCATTGCAGTAGTCCAATCGGCTACCGATGATGGCGTTGACCACCGAGATTTGATCGGAGGGGGTAATGAATCTAAAAATAGACCTCAGAAGCTTCAGGTGGTAGTGGCAAGAGCTTACCACCTGATTAATCTGGGGCTTCAGTGTCAACCTGGAGTCGAAAATGACTCCCAGATCTCTGACCTTGGTGGCAGGACTCGGAGATGGAGAAAACGAGTCCGGCCATGAGGGAAAGATACTACTCACCTCCTGGTTACTGAAGATGATGCATTCAGTTTTGGAGCCATTAAGTTTTAGATAATTGGCTCCCATCCACGACTGGATATCCTGTAGGCAGGAAGAAAGATTGATTTGATCCTCCTTTTTCTTGGCCAGGCGAAAGTACAACTGGGTATCGTCGGCATAGATATGATAGGGAAGCATGTGGCGGCGGATGATATGGGTCAGAGGCCTCATATAGATGTTAAACAGGATTGGAGATAAAGCCGAACCCTGGGGGACTCCACACGTCAGGGAGATGTTAGAGGAGTAAAATTTCCCCAATTTTACCCTTTGAACCCTGTCGTGGAGAAACGAGGTCACCCAAGCCAGCGCCCTGTCATCCACACCAGCCACAGTAAGTAGCCTCTCTGTCAATCTATCATGATCGATGGTATCGAAAGCCGCCGATAAATCCAGGAGTACCAGGGCAATTTCCTCCCCTCTGTCCAAGGCCCACAGGAGATCGTCGTGGACTTTAACCAGGGCAGTCTCTGTCCCTCTACCAGGTCGAAATCCCGATTGGAAGTCATCCAGAATGTGATTAGATTCCAGGTGAGGCTGAATTTGCCATACCGCCGCTCTCTCGATGATCTTGGCCAAAAAAGGCCAGCTATATCTCTCCTCCCCAGACCTCTCCCCTGCCGTCCTGCAACGTGTCACTGCTTGCTTTTCTTCCATCTCTGACTGGATGTCCTCCCGCTTTCTGAAACTCAATCTCTCAAAAACTGAGCTCCTTGTCTTTCCTCCTCCTAATACTGATCCTCCCCTTTCGCTCTCCCTTCAAGTTTCTGGTACTAACATCAGTCCATCCTTGCAAGCGTGCTGTCTTGGCGTCATACTTGACTCTGGTCTCACCTTTGAGCCTCACATCCAGCATGTTGCCAAATCCTGTAGATTCCATCTTAAAAACATAGCCTGCATCCGCCCCTTTCTTGCACCAGATACTACCAAGAAGCTTGTCCATGCTCTAGTAATTTCCCGCATGGATTATTGTAACTGTGGCGAAAACAACCTCGCCACTGTGAACTGGAGGAGCCTGGTTGCCCGCCTGCTGCTTTTAGATTATGGACGGACAGCTAAAGGGTTAATTTTACTGTGCAGAAGGATTTATTTCTCCCTTTCTGCACAGCAGTTCGGTAGATTCCATCTACCGAACAAACAGCCGTTTACCAACCTACCCAGAGCTGTGGGAAGCTGGCCCGCGCTGTTAATGGGCCACCCAGAGGCTGGCGTGTGCCTCCCATCTACCTCCCTGAAGCCGCGGTTAACCGCGGCTTAACAAGCGTGTTCCGGCAATTGACCACCCAGTAGCTGTGGTTAACCGCAGCTTAATTGATTGTTACTGGGTGGTCGCGGTTACACTTAGCCGCCACACGATGGCGGTGTTCTGGAGCTCCCCGGGCAGCCAACGCTGTTCTGCCCGGCTTTCATGCAACAAACCCGGACACTGTTACGTGCAGGCACCGCTGAACCTCCAGCCCCTGGTTCTAATTCGTGCAGATTGAGCGTATGCATAGAAATTTGGTAGTTTATTTTATGTGAATGTTTCAACCCAGATAGCCATGCCATGGAGCCAATTCGTGTAATTAAAGACTCCATGGCAATTAAACTGTATTCGTGTGGTCTGAGTGCCATTCACCTAATAATGTGCACTCAGACCTGAGCTATCTGGGGATATGTTAAATGTGTATATTTTCTGTACCATTTGTCCTATTGTATATTTTAAAGTGATATAGTATATTTGTATCACCACGTGCATAATGGAGTCTTGCCTCTGTCCTGGGAGATAATTGAATTACTTCTCTAATTATCTCCAGGACAGAGGGGAGGAAGCCAGGATGCATTGTGGGAAAGTATTGTGGCTGTATGTACTAAAATGATACATGTCTGTCTGCTGTTTCAGTCTCCCATTTGGTCCCCTAGGGGAGTGTCCACCAGATGGGAGACCTGCATAAATACTGGGCAAGTAGCCCTCAGTAAAACAGATTCTGCTTGACCCTCAAACCGATGTGTCGTCTCGTTTTTGGGGGAATTGGATTGTATGCTGACTGCCAGGAGTGTAAGCGGATTGTATGCTTTTCCTGTTCGGCTGATTCCAGGGTTCGTGTGTTTCCAGTTCGGTAGTTGGTGAATTCGTACAGTTTGCAGTTCGAGAGATTGGTGCTTGCAGTAGCTGCTGGTCTATGGGAAAGGGGATTATCGCCTAAACGATTTTTATCCTCTTGTGAGTGAAACGGTCCGTTACAGTAACCCTCTCCTGATTGGTCTTCCCAAAAGCCGTACTGCACCCCTACAATGAATGCTGCTGCTAGACTGATTTTCCTCTCTAGTCGTTTCTCTCACACCTCACCCCTCTGCCAGTCCTTACATTGGCTTCCTGTATGCTATAGGAGTCAATTCAAGGTACTAACTCACACCTATAAAGCACTGAACAATTCTAGCCCCTCTTATATCTCCTCACAAATCCATAGGTATGTCCCTTCTCGGTCTCTCTGCTCTGCCCGTGACCACCTCCTGTCCGTTGTCCGCACCCGTACGGCCAACTCGCGCTTGCAGGACTTCTCGCGGGCGGCTCCCTTCCTATGGAATAGCCTGCCTACCGCCATCAGACTCTCCCCTAGTCTTGCATCTTTTAAGAAGTGCCTTAAAACCCATCTCTTTAGGAAAGCATATGGCCTCCAAGACTAACCCCTACCTCACATACCTGTCTCCTGTTCTCTCCTAAAGGGCAGCCCACCTTATTTGATTGCAAATTCCTGTCCTAATGTGTTTTACACCCCACCTCCTATAGAATGTAAGCTCGTTTGAGCAGGGTCCTCTTCAACCTATTGTTCCCGTAAGTTTATTTGTAATTGTCCTATTTATAGTTAACTCCCCCTCTCATAATATTGTAAAGCGCTACGGAATCTGTTGGCGCTATATAAATGGCAATAATAATAATGCTACTGGGAGTATTATTGCTGAGGAGCTCTGTTACTGGGAGTATAATTGCTGTGGAGCTGTTACTGGGAGTATAATTGCTGAGGAGCTGTTACTGGGAGTATTATTGCTGAGGAGCTCTGTTACTGGGAGTATTATTGCTGAGGAGCTCGGTGATAAAGTCACTGCCCAGCTCCATGGCTGCAGTAAGTGCACACAGAGCTCTGTCCTGTGTCTGACCCTGAGAGTCGCGCATGCGCAGAAACCCGCCTGTCAGAATCCCTCTGCTGCCGCCATCTTTGTACACCCACCGGAAATGACGTTGTGGTTGGTCTGTTTTGCTGCAGTGTTCTTTCTGTCTGGTTATCCATATCTCCTTCACTCCGGGGTGTTTGTGGTCACATGACTGCGGCAGTGAATAGGGCCAATATGGGCGTTGTGGCCCTGGGAGGTGCTATATGAAGGTGTACCAATATGGCGCCGACTGACAGCAGAGCACCAAGATGGCGTCGGCGGCGTCGGAAGTGACGTATACCGGTGTCAGGAGGGCGGGAGTTCCTGTGAGGCCGAGTAAGATGGCGGCGGCGTGCCTGGTGCTCCGGAGGTCGCTCAATGCCGGGTTACTGCGGGGTGTCCGGGCGGGCTGGCCAGGGGCCCCCCAGGTGAGAACAGAGCGCGGGCCGGGCGGGCCGGACACAGAGAGACCCCGGGGGGAGCGGGGACACAAAGGGAGTAACCGGGAGAGAGGCACTCAATGAAGGTCACCCCCTGTATACCGCGCACCGTGCCTCTCTCCCTCTGTATACCGCGCACTGTGCCTGTCTCCCTCTGTATAACACACACTGTGCCTGTCTCCCTCTGTATAACACACACACTGTGCCTGTCTCCCTCTGTATAACACACACACTGTGCCTGTCTCCCTCTGTATAACACACACACTGTGCCTGTCTCCCTCTGTATAACACACACACTGTGCCTGTCTCCCTCTGTATAACACACACACTGTGCCTGTCTCCCTCTGTATAACACACACACTGTGCCTGTCTCCCTCTGTATAACACACACACTGTGCCTGTCTCCCTCTGTATAACACACACACTGTGCCTGTCTCCCTCTGTATAACACACACACTGTGCCTGTCTCCCTCTGTATAACACACACACTGTGCCTGTCTCCCTCTGTATAACACACACACACTGTGCCTGTCTCCCTCTGTATAACACACACACACTGTGCCTGTCTCCCTCTGTATAACACACACACACTGTGCCTGTCTCCCTCTGTATAACACACACACACTGTGCCTGTCTCCCTCTGTATAACACACACACACTGTGCCTGTCTCCCTCTGTATAACACACACACACTGTGCCTGTCTCCCTCTGTATAACACACACACACTGTGCCTGTCTCCCTCTGTATAACACACACACTGTGCCTGTCTCCCTCTGTATAACACACACACACACTGTGCCTGTCTCCCTCTGTATAACACACACACACACTGTGCCTGTCTCCCTCTGTATAACACACACACACACTGTGCCTGTCTCCCTCTGTATAACACACACACACACTGTGCCTGTCTCCCTCTGTATAACACACACACACACTGTGCCTGTCTCCCTCTGTATAACACACACACACACTGTGCCTGTCTCCCTCTGTATAACACACACACACTGTGCCTGTCTCCCTCTGTATAACACACACACACTGTGCCTGTCTCCCTCTGTATAACACACACACACTGTGCCTGTCTCCCTCTGTATAACACACACACACTGTGCCTGTCTCCCTCTGTATAACACACACACACTGTGCCTGTCTCCCTCTGTATAACACACACACACTGTGCCTGTCTCCCTCTGTATAACGCACACACACTGTGCCTGTCTCCCTCTGTATAACACACACACACTGTGCCTGTCTCCCTCTGTATAACACACACACACTGTGCCTGTCTCCCTCTGTATAACACACACACACTGTGCCTGTCTCCCTCTGTATAACACACACACACTGTGCCTGTCTCCCTCTGTATAACACACACACACTGTGCCTGTCTCCCTCTGTA
Organism: Pelobates fuscus; assembly: GCF_036172605.1. Taxonomy (NCBI): domain Eukaryota; kingdom Metazoa; phylum Chordata; class Amphibia; order Anura; family Pelobatidae; genus Pelobates; species Pelobates fuscus. The sequence continues at coordinate 8,878,203 of NC_086320.1, read as the reverse complement.
TAACACACACACACTGTGCCTGTCTCCCTCTGTATAACACACACACACTGTGCCTGTCTCCCTCTGTATAACACACACACACTGTGCCTGTCTCCCTCTGTATAACACACACACACTGTGCCTGTCTCCCTCTGTATAACACACACACACTGTGCCTGTCTCCCTCTGTATAACACACACACACTGTGCCTGTCTCCCTCTGTATAACACACACACACTGTGCCTGTCTCCCTCTGTATAACACACACACACTGTGCCTGTCTCCCTCTGTATAACACACACACACTGTGCCTGTCTCCCTCTGTATAACGCGCACCGTGCCTGTCTCCCTCTGTATAACGCGCACCGTGCCTGTCTCCCTCTGTATAACGCGCACCGTGCCTGTCTCCCTCTGTATAACGCGCACCGTGCCTGTCTCCCTCTGTATAACGCGCACCGTGCCTGTCTCCCTCTGTATACCGCGCACCGTGCCTGTCTCCCTCTGTATACCGCGCACCGTGCCTGTCTCCCTCTGTATACCGCGCACCGTGCCTGTCTCCCTCTGTATACCGCGCACCGTGCCTGTCTCCCTCTGTATACCGCGCACCGTGCCTGTCTCCCTCTGTATACCGCGCACCGTGCCTGTCTCCCTCTGTATACCGCGCACCGTGCCTGTCTCCCTCTGTATACCGCGCACCGTGCCTGTCTCCCTCTGTATACCGCGCACCGTGCCTGTCTCCCTCTGTATACCGCGCACCGTGCCTGTCTCCCTCTGTATACCGCGCACCGTGCCTGTCTCCCTCTGTATACCGCGCACCGTGCCTGTCTCCCTCTGTATACCGCGCACCGTGCCTGTCTCCCTCTGTATACCGCGCACCGTGCCTGTCTCCCTCTGTATACCGCGCACCGTGCCTGTCTAGCAACTTATAGAGTGTAACTGTATATTTTATGCTATTACCTGTATTGTGTAGTTCATCGAATAAAAGATCAATGTATGCAGCATTCGTATGTTACAGCACACCAATACCGCTAATGTTCAGTCTGGTTATCCACGAACAGTGAATCACCGCACTGTTCGTGGAATAAGCAAAGTACCGAATGGGAGACCACCCCTAGCAGGTCGTTTGTCTCCAATTAGGTACTTTGCAACAATGTATCCGTGCTAATTGAGGTCTGTTGCGGGTTGCCACCATTCATATACCGAATACGTGGCGGCGGCTATCTTTGTTCACGGAAAGCCAGCAGGGTTTCGTCGTTGAATGCCTGGAACCAAATTCCGCTACTTGGCAACACAAGCCCCGCTGGACTTCTGAGCTGTTCGGGAGTTTTCCGTTTTCTGGACTTTTATTCCCTCCGTTAATACAACCGTTTGAAACTAAGTGGTCCTGATACTAAGTTCGGTTATTTGTGCTGGGATCTGAGCGCAAGTTCACTTAACTGTGCGCCCAGGTTCCAGCTATGTAATAAAGGGTTTAATAGCTGCCTAGAAGAATATTACGTTGCTTATGGATTTTAATGTAAAAACTGTATTTCTCTGTACCAAGAGATCCCATTAGCAATGCATTCTGGGTTAAGTATCTCCTTGGTACAGCAGTGTATGATGGGTATTCTGTCTGTAAAACTCAGTCCCCCATGTAGTCCCCTACTGGACAAACCCTGTAATGTGACTTGGGAAACCCCTTACATTTGTAACCACATACTGTGACCTGTGATTAAAACCTCAGTTGACCTCCAAGCTATGTGTCGTCTAGTCTTTGGGAGAAAGGGATTGTAACGACGCTACCTGGATTTTACCTACTTTATTCTGTCTGCCAGCGGAGATACCGTGGATAATACTACTACTCCGCTACACCTATATACTTATTAACCCTTAATAGGGAACACATGGGATGGGCGGCAGCATTGTAACAAGGCTGTGTGATACAAAGTAAATACAAATACAAAAAGAGAAGTCCTGCGCTCACTCCCATCACTACTGGGCCGGCAGCAATGACTACAGTACACATCAGTCCCAATATATAGTAAAAACCAAAGAAAATAAAGTTACCTGCGCTCTCTCCTTAATCCCTATGTATATTTAGACAAATGGAGGTCATTTAGTTGCTCCAATGGCCATTGGAGGGAATGCCCGCCTGCCCAAGCTGGTAACAGTTTATCATATGACTGCGTTTAATAGCAAATTCTATTGCAGTGCAGGAAGATGGTTTGAAGGCCTTTTTACTAGGTTATGTTGGTCCAATAAACTGTTCAGGACATCTCGTGTAAATAGAATGTGAGCTGAGTTTTATAATTACCCCCACCCCCCCCCCAAGAAAAATCAAAAAACGTGAAGTAATTTCCCCACAACAATTATGGGATATCAAGTGTTGTGATTTTTTTTGTTTGTAACTTTATTTAGAATCTGTTTTATCTTCGCCCCTTTTGTCTGTGAATTGGATGAGTCCATTGTAGGTCACACATAGAATGTTTTTAACAATTTAGTAGATTTAGCCGCATTGAAAGCATGCCTGCATTTATTGGGGATATATCGAAACCGCTTGCAGATGCTGCTGTACTGTTGTCTGCAGCCTTTGTAAGCCCCCAGTCAGGCGGCTCATTGAGAAGTTTTTAAAAGTAGCCCTGGTGGGAAGGCAGGGCGCTCTAGCTTAGCACGTCTGTCCACAAATAGGAAGAAAACCAATTTCAGAAATACCTCCCTGGCTGTTGGACATTAGTATGAAATTATTTTTTAAACATTCAAATTTAAATCAGCCGTTTATAAACTGCAATTAAGAGGAGATCCTCTCCTCCTGACACACAGCAGTACTCGATGGGTGGAGTGTCACTTTAACTGAAAATGGCAAATTTAGAAGTATTTATCCAAAATCTCTGGACCTTGAGGCCTGTAAGGTTTTTATTTTTATTGCTGGTCTCAGGAAGGGCCAGGAAGGGTGAACGCGTAAATCTGATTAAATTTACGTAAAAGCTATTTCTTTGCGTAAGAACTGTGCAAGTCCCAGGCATTTCCCTCAAAATGATCACATTTAACCATGTGGTTCACTTGTCCCAGAATTGTTGCTTTTCGCACAATTACATCTGTCAATGGCTTTCCTTTTAGGCAAACATGTCGTTTTCCAGCATGTCCTCTGGCAGGAAGGTGGCACTCTCCACACTTGGTGTCATCGTCGCTGGTGGATCTGGCTTGGCTTTTGCACTCCATCAATCTGTCAAAGCAAGCGAATTAGAGCTGCATCCTCCAAATTACCCGTGGAGCCACAATGGTTTCCTCTCCTCTCTGGATCATACCAGGTACTGTATCTCTCTAGGGGTCTGTAAATCCAGTCAATGTGTGTCTTCGTAATACAGATTAAGGAACAGCGCACACATAAAAATACAGTTTTACATTTTATTAGACTGCTTAAAATCACCTATCGCAGCAAACAAATATAGGGAGTCAGTTCCACCATATGGGCCATATTGTATCAAGCCCACCACTACGTCACAGTACCCCAATATCTGAGGGTCCTAAATTAATTCCAACATGGAATAATACTCCCAGTAACAGAGCTCCACAGCAATAGTGCTAAATAAGCTAAAGAGCATTGTGAATATATATAATGCAAAAAGAGGTGGTTTAGGATATTAATGTCACTTTTATTAGAATTATTTTTGGTATAGAACAGATATATGCAGTGTGAGTATATACATAAAAGCACGATCACTTTAATGGTTTAATTTGGACACATGTTCTTGAATGGTTTCACTTTAATTGTGCATTATATTATTTCACAATGCTCTTATAACAGATTAATAAAATACACTTTAACTTATTTATCACTAATGTTTCCCATGTTAAAATTAGTCTAGAGCCCACCGATATTGGGGTAGTGTGAAGTATTGGTGGGCTGCCTTAAAGGGATACTATATAATACTACTAAAAATCAAATGTGGGGTTTCAGTACCACCATATGGCCATATTGTGTTAAAGGGACACTATAGTCACCTAAACAACTTTAGCTTAATGAAGCAGTTTTGGTGTATAGAACATGCCCCTGCAGCCTCACTGCTCAATCCTCTGCCATTTAGGAGTCAAATCACTTTTGTTTGTGTCCATGCAGCCCTAGTCACACCTTCCCTGGCTGTAACGGTCAGCCTGCATGAAAACAAATGGTTTTATTTTCAATCAGATGTAACTAACTTTAAAGGTTTATCTCCTTCTCTGTAAATTGAACTTTATCTCACACAGGAGGTTCCTGCGGGGTCTAACAAGCTATTAACATAGCAGGGGATAAGACATTCTAAATTAAACAGAATTTCCAATAAAGATATTCTAAACATTAGATGACTCGCTAGGAAGGCTGTGTAAGTCACATGCAGGGAGATGTGATTAGTGCTGCATAAACAAAGTGATTTGACTCCTAAATGGCCCAGAATGGAGCAGGGAGACTGTAGGGGCATGTTCTATACACCAAAACTGCTTCATCAAGCTAACGTTATTTTGGTGACTATGGTGTCCCTTTAACACAGTATGGCTATATGGGGGAACTGAAACCCCATATTTGTTTGCCGAGATGATTTTAGATAGTCTTATAAAAACTACTCTGTTCCTTAATCTGTATTATGTATAAAATTTGGTCTCTAGGGCAGCACCATTCCTGTAAAATGCGTGTTTTTGGGTGTGCCTGCTTACTATTTCCATGGTGTTCCTTCTGGTATAATTTAGCAGAGTGCAGTAGAGGTGCGAGTGTTCTCACTTGGCTTGTACAATGGCTCAGAGACCACTCGCAGTCCGTATCATCCTATACTGCTACAGTAAATCATAATATGGTCTGTATTAGATCCTTTATTGCATTTCTAACATTATGTTGCACTCTGATACAGTGAACCTGTACAATGTCTGTCTCCAGGGGCTTTATTTATAAATGTTCAGGAGTTGAATAAACTTACTTGGCAATACTTTTAGAATGTATTATTGTATTTTGCTGTTTGCTTTTATTAATCCTTTCGCATGAGTTAACTACTTGTGATTGCTAAACCATATGTCCCATAAACCATTGCTTGGTTTCTCAGTGGAGATTAGAATCCGCTAATAAACCGCTTCCTTTTTTTTACAGAAGATTCTTATTTGTGGCAAATGAGGGTTATATTTAGGAGTATCAATATTTGTTTTAACTTTTTTATAGATCATCAGGAATGTCATGCTTTTTTCTAACTTTCCTCCAGTATGTACTGTCCCTTTAAATGTAGAGATGGTTGACTTTCAGGACTGCTCATCCTTAGCTTGGACTTTTACCCAAACCATCTTTTTAGATTAGTGTTTAGCTCGGTACTCCCACCTTAGTGTTGTAATACACTAGTTAACACTTCTGCTTAATTTAGAGACAGCCCCTCACATGAAGATGATGGGAACACCATGCACTTCCGCCCCTTGCAAAGAACCGCTTGGACCAGTGACTCCACCTTCTCTTAGAGCAAGAGCGCCTTGTGCAAGCCCTTCCCCTCTGCTTACTGCAGGAGTGTCTGTCTTGTACCAGGCTCACCACCATTGCTTGTCTTTATATTCATTTTACTACGTGTTGCTCTTTGTGTTTTGACAAGAACCAGCCGGGAGTACTTCCCCTCTTTATATAGGCTGCATTGTCCACTTACATGGGATATTTAAATAAATTTACCAGTTAGAACGTGCAGTTGCTAATTGCAGTTTCCTCTCCCTCAGTGTCCGCCGTGGCTATCAGGTGTACAAACAGGTGTGTGCTTCGTGCCATAGTATGGAATACCTGGCATTCAGGAATCTAGTCGGAGTATCCCACACAGAGGCGGAGGCCAAGGCCCTGGCTGAAGAGGTAAGTCATGCTATCCAACCAGCAGAATGATCCTCTTCTTCCCCACAGTGGATTGGTTCTATCCCCAACTACACTGCTTACCTGTATGGTGCTGTACAACTCCCCCAGTTCTCCTAGAGTGTCTTCTTCATGCAAGTCGTGTCATAGACCTTAAGGGGACATAGTAGGTAAACCCTTTCATGTCACTGAATTAATTATTGCACCTGGAGTCACCTTGCACAGATGCTTTATTCAGTGTAAATATTTTTATTGGCTTTTATTAAGCGCTAACATATTCCAGTGCTTTGCAATTGGGGGAAAAAATACAGTGTGATGTCTACAGATCAATACAGATGGTAAGAGAGCCTTACCCATGACCTGACATCTATACCATGCTCGAAAAATAACACTAGGATAGGAGCCCTCTGCTCACCAACGCCCCCTACTGTAGGAATGGCTGTGATGGGCCTATAGTGGTCAGCTGACACTCAGCCAATCACAGGAGCCCACTGCTGCTCAGTATTCCTTATTAGCTCAAGCAGCCGGAAGTGAATGAGGCAGGAGATTATAGTTTAGCAGTAAACAGTTTAACGCTGAGTGGAAGGACAATGCCAGGGGATTCAAGTCACTGCAAAAAAATTTTTTTTTTTTTAATGAGACCAAATTTAGAAGAAAAAACACATTGTCCCTGTAAAAAGAAAAATCCCCTTTAAATGACGCAGCACATAGTCTGTATATTTGTTCACTTTCTACGTATGAATAACATTTTTCAACGCTGTCCCCACAAAATATGCAGCTGGTTTTAGAAGCGATGTTTCAGAAATATATGGTTAATCCCTGGGTTTTCTCCAGCTCTTCCCAGAACAGCTGTAGGAGCAATTTGTAGTAACTGCAGCCTGATGTTAAATCCTCCCTTGTCTTTCAGTATGAGATTCTGGATGGTCCGGATGATAACGGGGAGATGTTCACTCGTCCGGGAAAGTTGTCGGACTACTTCCCAAAGCCGTATCCAAATCCTGAGGCAGCCCGAGCTGCAAACAACGGTGCGCTGCCCCCCGATCTCAGCTACATTGTAAACGCCAGGTAAATCAAACTCTGCTTTATCTACCTTTATAATTGTAATGTTTAGAATCCAAAGATGTTTTTCATGTTAAGGAGCTGACCTATCCCTTAGTCCCTCACCCCAGTCAATGCTGCAGAGGTGTTTACTGGGTTAAGAACAGGTGGAAGTGATGTCATTCCCCCATGCTCTGTATCTGCTCGATACGAATTTAGTCACTAAAATGAGAAGTGAAATCAATTTCAAATTAAAGACCAAAGTAATCGAGCTGTGAGCATATCTGACCGGGAGACGTTTTCTGGTTCTGCTATTTTGTCCTTAAATTTTAAAGTCACTTTGAATTCCCTGAAATTCTTATTTTAGTGAATAGTGTTTGGAAGGGGGAATATCTGCACAATGCTGTGCTTCTGCCAAATTATGCGTCTGTATATAAATAATCTTAATGGTGCATTTTACAGCACCCCTGGTTTGTATTCTACTTTATCTCCTGGGTACAGCAATCAAAGGAGGGCAAACGGGAGATCCCCAGACGTTGTACATCTGCAACTTGAACGAGATTTCATCCTAAATACGAACAGGGTGATTTAGTAAACTGAGTTTCACATTTTAAGATCAAAATAGCTGCACTGGAGAAATTCTTACTCTGCTTCCAGTTAAACTTCTTTCGTTCACACTGAATTCTCTCTCTAGTGATAAACCCTGTTAGAATGTATGTTTAAAACGTTTAAGTTTCCCTGAAGCCATGTCTAATTCAGACTGTAGGTTATATCACAATCAGCCACTAGGTGGCAGTATGTAATTTCTGATATGCTGGGTTATTGGTCTGATGCTGGTTATCTGCCTGTCTGACTAGGAATGAATCTGTGTTCTAGGCACGGCGGGGAGGACTATGTATTCTCTCTTCTCACTGGATACTGTGATCCTCCAGCTGGGGTTCCATTGAGGGAAGACCTTCATTACAATCCCTACTTTGTAGGCCAGCTCATTGGAATGGCGCCACCCATTTATAACGAGGTCCTGGAATATGATGACGGTAAGTAAAGTTGATGTAGAGCTCCATGTGTCCAGACAAATCATGGTTATAACCCAGCCCTTCAGGCCCTCTATATCTGCAGGAAGACCTTTTAAACATTTATTTTCTTATGAACTTTCACTTTGAATTTGCAACCATTCTCATTTTAGTAAATGACATGTAAAACTGGAAATATACATTGTTGGAGATGTCTATTTTAATCTAGCTGGTAATTAGGGCATTTCCTGTCCTCGTTCATTTAGCGCCCTCTCTCCTGCCCTGTTGTAAATGGGTTCATTGACGCCTCTGTGTTTGATTCTAGGAACACCAGCCACCATGTCTCAGGTTGCTAAGGATGTCTGCACATTCCTGAGGTGGGCCGCGGAACCCGAACATGATCATCGCAAGCTCATGGGCCTCAAAGTGAGTCTGTCAACACTTTCTCTACTTAAAGGGAACTGTCACATGCTTAATTTTAGCACAAACTAATAAATATCTAAAAAAAATAAAAATAAAATACTAATGGTAATGCTATTTAAAACTTGTATAATAGATGACTATATAGTATATTGGCATTGTAAGGTTGGTATTTTTGGGAATGCAGATCATTATTTTTTTTTATCTGGTTAGAAAGGGGTTTAGCCGTGTGTTTTCTGGTCATGTGATTATGGTGGGTGTTACTCTTGATGCCCAATAAGAGCCCCCCACTAAGGTGTATGTCCCGCTTTCTCTCCCAGGTGCTGTTGATCTCCTCAATTCTGATCCCTGTATTGTACTACATGAAGAGACATCGATGGAGTGTACTCAAGTCTAGGAAGATTGCTTACAGACCGCCCAAGTAAGGATTGTATGATCACGTCAGCACTCGAAGAACTTCCTCATACAATGGGTTCGTGGCTTCCTCTGGGACAATGCGATGAATAATGTTTCCAATTGGTCCTTTTCCTCCCTCTGAGCAGGAGGTGGGATTTTAAAGAACGCGTATCCTTGTCAGATTATGAGACCACTTTGCATTCATGGCTCTCGTTTTCTGTTTTTTTTGTTAAATCAAAATATTCATCTGCTTCATAAGCCATCTAGGGAGGAAAAGGGATTTATTGGGCATGGGAGAACACATGGTTTGAAAATGTCTGTCCATTCCCTTCACGGGGAATCTAATAAATTAAAAATATTTCTTTTAAAACCAAATGGATGGTGGGATTATTCTCTCTTATTCACATGTTGAAGGGTCATCCTAAGCAAGTGGTTTTTTTTTTTTTTTTTTTTGGAGTGTTTCATTCCAATTCTATATATACATAGGGGTTAAGCCCTGAGACACTACTGGAGTATTTCTCCAGTGTTTTAGGCTCAGAGGAGGAGATCTGGCGAGTACTGCACATCGGTATACTTAGTTGTTTCAGGGTTTAGTACCCTCACACCAACACATGGCAGGCTTATCATCAGATAAATCCACCAGAGATGCATGGTACACAGACATTGATTCGGTCTCCTCTGAGCAACCTATGAATGATTCAGTTACACATTCACACATAAATTCAGCCTTTAATCATTTGACATCTTTGTTTTAACAACAAATTAAAACTGGGTGGGAAATTGCCTCCCTGGAAAAATACCTGAGTAAAGATCTGATACCAAGAGGAATTAGAGTACAGAATATTACTGCCTCCCACATTGAAGAGACAATGTATTACTGAATGGGAGGAGGCAGCTGCAACTTGTTCTCGTAAGTTCATGGATATACTGTGCAGAGAAAAACTACTAGTGGGTTTTAGGAAGTAGAGGAAGTTGAAAAGATCCAGCTTCATAAAGAAGATCCAAACTTTGGACAACTAGAAATCATCAGACTCAAAAACCAGCTTTATTTCAGTCAATCATAAAAACACGGAAACACTCTAAATTTATGAGAGATTCCAAGGATTTCAAAACAGGGAATGCATATGGTAAATCTAAAAAGAACAGGAGAATTTACTTTGACCAATTCTTAACTTCTGAATACGACACTAGCGGCTCTGAGTCTGATGGTCCATCTATTTCCTTTGATTCCAACCCTAAGGGTATTCTTAAAAAGGAGTGGTTTTTTTTTTTGTGAGACCAAATTTAGAAGAAAAACCACATCCAAGGACAAGAAGTCGATCATTCCTACAAAATCACAAAAGGAGGAAAACCTATTGACAAACGAAAGTCAAATTGTTACTCTGTTCTCACATTATTTATCTACATGAGCAATACAAGTTCTACATAGAGGCATGTCCTTTGTCCCCACTCCAGAATTGAACAAGTTCTATTGGACAAAGGACATACACCTCTTTGCACATAAATTACCCTTACACAAATGTCACTGTATCCAAAGACATGACTCTCCTTGACAACCTTGTAGGTCTCCTCAAAAGTAAAGAACTTTAAAAAAAATAAAAACTGCACCCATCACTAATCTTAAAAATAAGTGAATTTACCCCACATATATCTGAGTTCAAATACATTGATCTCTTCGTGGAACTCACGTGTGGAGAAATTGAAAAAAATTGAGGAAGATTTATCCCTCCGACATAACTTAAATGCTAATGAAAAAAGGGCACTTAGGGCCACCCGATGGGCCCTCTCCTTCAGGGGCCCGGTCAGCGCTGTTGCCGTGGTACAGCGCGACTGAGCCCCTTTAAAAAAAAAAAAAAAGGAGCCGCAAGTGCTGAGGGAGGAAGAGCCGTGCCGACTCCCATCATCCCCAGCCACCCTCCTGCAAAGAAAAGGTAAGAGACAGGAGGGTGGCTAGAAAATGAGCACTGTGTGTGTGTGTGTCTGTTTCAGTATGTGTGTCTGTTAGAATGTATCTGTGTCCTTTTTGTATCAGTGTGTGTGTGTTTGTGTCTGTCTGTGTATTCCTGTGGGTGGTATTTGGAGGTGGGCCCCAGGGGGCCCAGACCCTGAGCTGAGTTAGGGGCCCCAAAATTTCTGGTGGCGGCCCTGTGCCAAACCTCAGGTCTAGTGTACCTACTGACGTGTAGCTGTAACCTAAAATATGTGGGGAAAACAAGCAAAGCATTTAAGAAGCGCATTCTAGAACATGTCAATTCAGTCAATCCATTTAGGCTTATTGACACCCCAATATCCAAACACTTAAAGTTACATCATGGGGGGGTCTTCCCAAGGGCTACGTTTCAGTTGAATAGAAAAAAATAAAACTGGGACCAAGAAAAGGTGATCTAGACAAGAAACTATTCCAGAGAGAGCGTTTCTGGATGAATAAATTTAAAACGTTATCCTCGTCTGGGTTGGATGAAGGTTTTTCATACACTTCATTCATATCTGATTGAAACTACTGTCTCATAGCACATATATGTTGTAACGGCACCCTGGGCATAAAAGGGGTTAAAAGCCGTTTAGTAGATCTTCCCCTTCCAGAGACACAGGCACAGCTACTGCAGAACCCCAAACTCCCAAACTGGATACCAAGTAGCACTCCAAACTCCCGAACTGGAACCTCACGAATAGCTGCTAGCAGCTGAACAGGAAAAGCACCCAAGCAGCTTACACTCCTGGCAATCAGTCTTTAACAGCATACAGTAAATCCCCCCCAAGAACGAGACAAAGCTCCGTTTTGAGGGTCAAGCAGTGAACAGACAGAGCTGTGGGTTTGTTCTTATATACACATTAGTACCATGCACAGGGTTTTGGAAAACAGAATCAGCATACTCCAAATACGAACATATGTCAAAATCATCCACATTGGTTCAAAAGTTAGATCGTAGTCCTTTGTGACCAAAGGAAGCATGGCTTTTCTGCCCAAAACCCGTTCCACAGAGTCTTCTATCCTGGAGATATTTGGGAAGTAATCCAATTATCTCCAAGGCCAGAGGCAAAACTCCATTAAACACATGGCAGTAAAAAGACCGTAAAATACAATAAAATACACAAGGTTACATTTATTACATAAAATACAGACATGCAACATATCCCCAGATAGCTTAGGTCTGAGCGCACCTTATTACTGAATGGCGCTCCGACAACACACATACAGTTCAATTGCCATGTAGCCAAAGTCTTTTATTACACGAACAGGCTCCATGGCATAGCTATCTGGGTTAAATGAGTTAATTCAGTAAATCCGAGAATCTACCGAACGCCAGAGCAGAAATACATGAATAGACCTTTCTGCATAGGAAAATAAAGTATTTAAATGCCGGTCCATAGTCTAAAGGCAGCAGGCAGGCAACCAGGCTCCTCCAATGCACAGTGGCGAGATTGGTCTCGTCACATATGTCAAACAGAGTATACCATCACTTCTTTATAACCAAAATATCTTCCTTTTAAAAAAAAAAAAAAAAAAATGTATTCTTTCTCACAGCAGGTACAGTTATACGCCATTAACAGTTGGGCTTGTGCAAAAGCCCTAAATACAAGTCGAACTTATTAACAGTGTGCTATAACATGCAAGCCGATAGGCCCGCTCATTCTTTACAGATTTTTCAAACAATACTGTCCGCCGGGGATTTTTTGATATTGGTTCAGGCACCAGGATACACATGAAACTTTGATCCCAACGTAGCATTCAGTAACCCATTTGTTTCAACGTTCTTTTATTTATGTTATTAGGCCCGACTGTAGCCTATTCCCTTGTAGAGCAAGGAAATAAAAGAAAAAAAACAAGAGAAAAGAAGGAAGAAGAGGTAAAGAAGAAGGAGTAGGCGGGGGAGGGGGAAGGGTTAGTTGCCTTTTCAATGCCTTAGTCTCCCATACCCCCATACAGTCGCTCTCAGTCTCCTCCCGAACCCACTAGACTGTTGTCCCATGGTTCCCAAATCCTCTAGAAAACTGTCGTGGTCCCTTTCACCCTGGCAGTCAGGTTGGCCATTAGTTTGCTTTCCTTAATCCTAGAGAGTACGCCCGAGAACGTCGGGCCCTCCAGTGACAGCCACGCAGTTGCTACTGCTCTACGTGCACTTAAGGTGATCTTATGCACCAATTTCTGTTCTCTCCTGGTCCATCCCCCAAAATATCCTTCTTATGCTCTCTTCCATAACTATACCCACTACATTTATTGACCTGGTTCCCATATATAGCCATTCCATTTATTGACCTGGTTCCCATATATATATCTTTAATTTTACTATGGACACAAATGGTGCTAAGATACACAATTTGATTATATTTAAATTTGTAACAATCTTTCTTGACATAAGGACATCTTCATTATTACCTTTAGATTTATCATGAGCACATAGCAGAGACTTTTACAAACAAATAGTTTGTTATAAACCATAAAACGATAATACAATAATGTGAGCTACACACTAATAATGAGCATTTGAAAAGGTCAAAACTAAACTATACCACATATACATTTGATAGATACATAGACAGATAGATCGATAGATTGATCGATCGCTCTATATATATATATATATATATATATATATGTATGTTACGACACTCACCGCCAGGAGAGTGAAGCCGCCGCTTAACGGATAATCCCCCTTCTCCAACAATGCAGTTTCAGTTCAACCGATCGTCAGAACTCCCGAACGGAGCATACGAACACGGCAACTCCCGATCAGCAGTCCATACGAAATCCTTTCACAGCTATAAATAACGAAAGCGCTGTTCCAATAGTCATCCCCTTCCCCACAAACGTGACAGAAGTTCCGTATTGAGGGTCAAACAAGATCTGGCTTTACTGTGGGCTACCCGCCCGTATTTATGCGGGTCTTCCACTTGGTGGACACTCCCCTAGGGGACCAAATGGAAGACTGTAATTACAGTACGACAAAAGTACAGTTCAGACAGACCTCCCCCATAATGCATTACGTTTCCCGCTTCTTGGCCCTGGAGATAATGAGGAAGTAATGCAATTATCTCCAGGACAAAGACACATCGCCATTTTAAACATACATACTGAAAGTACATGAAACTATATAACTTTAATATAACCGAACATTTTACATTCGTGTCACATATCCCCAGATAGCCGGGATCTGAGGGCATATTATTGACGAATAGCGCTCCGATCCTATGCGTATAGTCCAATCGCCATGGAGTCAACGTTTGTACGGTCTTTCGGTATACAGTGGATTCCATGGGAAGGCTACCTGGGTGCAATACTTTAGTATGTGGTAGAACTACCGACTAGCTGGTGTTCGTGCAGGCTCGTCGAGACAGCTAAGCGACCCGTTGGTTCAACGGTGTTCGGCAGTACGAGTGTTCGTTTTTAGTTCCAGGAAATCCGGGTCGAACACCGCTGGGCTTTCGTGCTTTTAAAATGGCCGCTGCCTCGTGGTCGACATACGAACTGCGGCAGCTTTGTTCGGTCGAAATAGTAGTTCATACGGATGGATAATGGGAAACAGTCAGTACATATATGGGCAGAAAAACAGACGGATCCAATACAATAGATAACCGAATGGTTTCGTCACAATGTATATTCCCAACCCATCTAACTGATGGAACTCACTAAATAGTGCGTTATGAGGTCGGTTCACCATTCCAACCGACACTACTAATATTGGTAATATACTTTATGATAATCATGAAGGTGGAACACGATACTCAGTTAAATCCTTTATTGTAATCAAATAAACATAAAGATAAATAAACGTTTTATGGCACATTTTCTCCCGCAATGGCAACACCAATTTTAAGTATGAGACACCCAGATTAATTTAATATGAGGCATAGTAATAGTGAATAAGCTTCATAATATCCAAAAATGGTATGCTTTAAATGTAACACCTTTAGAATCCAGCTCGGTATTGTAAATTGAAAACAAACGAGACTGTAACACAAAGGTAAATTTGACACTTCATTTCAATGAAGGGGTGAACATCCAAGTAAATAGATACATTACTGCAGAATGTTTTCAAAGAACGCAGGCTCTCTGATCCCGTTAAGCGGGATAGAACGGGAATATGACATTCGAACAAATCGCTATAAAGATACTAACAATCACTCATAAACTTTGCCAACAATTGATGAATAAGTAATAAAGTTCATATCAAAGCGGATTGCATGACAGACACAACTATCTATTCACTGATTGGACCGCATTCAAGCGGAGCTTTGCCTAACTAATTGTATCATTCTCCAGGGCCACACCCTTAAATGAACGTTTGTCCTGGAGAGGGTGACTCCGAGAACTTTTACTACAGAGAACAATCAGAGCCAACAGAGAACAGTAAGTTTTGATATTTTACTAACAGGACGTTCACAGAACCACTGACTCAGTGAATGCTGTTAAAGATGGCAAGATAAAACAAACAGAGGACAACAGAAATTCCACCAGAATACAGCCACCAGAATCATAGCCACGTAACAGACTGAATCATGATCTGACATCTGAACCTGCAAATGTGAAGGAGAAGGATGAACCGACAGACATGATACATTCACCGTTAACATGGAATGTATGAAAAATGAATCATCAACATCATTATCAGAAAGACTCTGGAGAAAACAGACTGAACCTGAATTATCTTATACAGTAAGAAAGAAATGCTAAGATGGAAGCAAAAGGATGCTAGAAAATTGGTTATGGTGTCTCCTTCTTACAATCTGCAGCATTATCATAACATCAACCCTAGCTGTCGTTTTAAAACTGCATTGGGATTATGTTAACAAGCAGGAAGCACCTGAACTGAATTGGACTGCACACTATACAAGTTCTGTGATCGTGAGGACTGCCTCCAAGAACTATCTCAAAAGGAGAGACACAGCTCACAGTGAAATGAATACACTGATATTTCACAAGGAACCTATTGAGATCATTCAAAAAAACGATTATACATAAGAGAGATGTGATTGGACTATTACAAATCCTAATAATGGACTCAACGATGATGGCAAAGCATGCTGAAAACAGAAAAAGATGAGACAGATGCTTGTGAAAGACTTTGGATGCACCTATGAAGGTGATGTAAGAAAAGACTATGCAATATAGTTTATCATTGAATGACTACCGCAAATAGCCTTCTTATGCTGAAAAGAAGTGCTATGTTAATTCTGGACATTGCTATTATCCAGACAGAAGATGACCGGAAAAAGAAATAAAGGCTGATAATTGTCAACACCCAGCTGTTTCTCAAGATGGAACATGGTACTGGGGAAACCTGATTGACTATCAAAGCGCCTCACAGTACAAGACACAGATTGTTGCCTACAACTCAGAAAACGGGGGAGGGGAGTAAGAAGAGGGGGAGGGGGAGTAAGAGGAGGGCAATGGCCCCCTTCCCTGTCCGCAGGCACCGTGCGGGCAGCCGGCAGGGGAGGGAGGAAGAGAGGACCCGGGAGCTCAGCCTGCAGCTCCTCTGGGTCCTTCTTGCGCGAGCACAGATCGTTGCCGCGGTTACCACGGCAACGTTACGGCTCTTGCGAGAGTAAACTCTAGCCCTGGAGCTACGGGCTAGAGTTCACTCTAAACACTGTGACCACCAGGTATTCCTGGTGGTCACAGTGGTGAGAGTGAACTCTAGCCCAATAAACACACTGCCCCCACACACCATACACATTCACACACTGCCCCCCCATACACACACACACTGCCCCCACACAGACCATACACATTTACACACATTGCCTCACACACACACACATACACTGCCCACCCATACACACACAGCCCCCCATACTAACATTGCCACACACATACACAGCCCCCTCGTACACACATTGCCCCACACACCCTACACATTCACACACTACACCCCCTCACACACACTGAACCTTTCACACACACACTGCACCCCTTACACATTGCACCACTGCTCCTATACCCTACTACAGCCTCATATCCCAGCAGACCCCAGGTAAGTTGTCAAACTGTTCTTAAACGGTGTGACTACTTACTGTAGGAGGGGGGCCCGGCCCTCCTGGCACCATAACGACTACACAGAGCAGTAGTGGTTATTGTGCATGGATTATTTCTTTAAATAATCTACGAGTGCCCCAGTAGCCAGCAAGCCAGCCAGCCCACAGGCCGGCCAGCCAGCCAGCCAGCCAGCCAGCCAGCCCACAGGCTGGCCAGTAGCCAGCCAGCCCACAGGCCACCAGTTAGGCTTAAAGCCAGCAAGCCACAGCCTGCCAGCCAGCAAGCCACAGCCAGCAAGCCACAGCCTGCCAGCCGCAGCCAGCAAGCCCACAGCCTGCCGGCAGTAGCCAGCAAGCCCACAGCCTGCCAGCAAGCCCACAGCCTGCCAGCCGCAGCCAGTAAGCCCACAGCCTTCCAGCAAGCCCACAGACTGCCAGCCAGCAACAGTAATTAAGGTAAGAGGAGCCAACTTGGCCTAGGTATCAGCGAGCTATGTTGTGTTGCTATATTGTGAATAGGAACCAGAGTGTTGGAGAGACCCCCCTCCAGGCCCCATTAGACTCCATTGTAGTCTCTAATGGGACCTGGAGGAAATTCTTTCTAACACACTCTAAAGGACACTGAGATAGCCTCTGCTAGAATGCTCCCCCCCTCCATGGCCCATTAGCCCTCAATTGTAGTCTCTACTGGCGCCTGGAGGCGACTGTTTCCAGCAGGGACACTGAGATGGCCTCTGTTAGAAAGACCCCCTTCCAAGCCTATTAGACTCCATTGTAGTCTCTAATAGGGCCTGGAGGGTATTCTTTCTAACACACTCTCTAAAGGACACTGAGATAGCCTCTGCTAGAAAGACCCCCCTCCATGGCCCATTAGCCCTCAATTGTAGTCTCTACTGGGGCCTTGAAGGGATTATTGCACTTTTGTTCCTTGTGTCTAAAGATTGTGTAGGGTGTGGCTGGAGGCGGTGCATGGAGGCGGGACATGGGTTGCGCTTGCTGCGGAGTATGGGTGGGGCCTGTAAGGGGGCCCTTGATTTATTTTGCCCGGGGGCCCTGAGGGTTCTCAGTCCGACCCTGGACGACCTTATCCTAAATGCAATTTGAACCACTGGAGGTGCCTGGGATAAAGGGATCTGAGCCGCTCGGAGTCCCGGCATGAGTCTACGATTGAACGTATGTTCATTAGTTGCTTTGAATTAGACGCGGCCCTCAAGAAACTTCTAGGGACCGCGGGGCCCAGCTCTGGTAAGGTGGCCTCTATTTTCTCCCTGGTGAGATAGGTATCTTGTGCATCAGTCATTTGGGCGACATTACAACCTGGTTGGCAGGTTGGGAGGAATTGAGGACATTCAGGAATACCAGAACTATCTGAAAAGATCTTTATCGTTTTCCATGCGTTGGGACCTGGAAGCAACTCTTCATCTATATAGGACATCTTGCTGTACGGTCTACCTGGACGGGCTTGCCGGAACCCCTAAGAGGTACCTCCCAGACCGAAAGGTCAGACGCTCCCTGCGTTTTCCCTGGTTAGAGTCCCTGGATTTTGTTTTTTTCAACCAGGGAAATATCGACCTCCTCTACATCTTAAGAAATGGAGTCCTGGAGGGCGGATTGGACGCAAGGGGGTGCCTCCTACGCTCTCCACTGCTCGAGTTTCTCGTACGTATGGAATAGTTTTCTCTGGGAGGACCCGGCGTCAAGACTTTAGTCCACGGAGGAGGACCCATCAGGCCCTGACCAGTTCGGCTGGACCTGTTTGCTCAGCGATGGACGTTTCCCTCAAGAAGTGTTCGACACGGAGATGCGGACGAGTCTCCTCCGTTTGTTTGGTCTCAGGACCTTTCTACAGGTGCCTCGGTCTGCAGTTCCTGGATTCCCTGGACCCTTGCTCATTTGATCTCGGGGATTGTGAGACTTTGGTCTGCATGGCGGCCCTGACGTAGTTGGGTCTGGTACGGATCTCCTTATTTTGCTACCGCTTTTACAGGGTTCGGGCATTGTTTGGTCACTTTATTATCGGGGACTGCCATATCAATTAGATTAGGTAGCGCGTACAACTGTTGTCAGCGGGCCTCGCTCTGCTTAGAATTCCCTTTACGGTTCCTGAGGATGGGTATTCATCTCCCCAGGGGGTACATGCATTTTTGTCATGCTCCTATGGTGGTTTCTGTCCGGTTTTGTCCATTCACTGATTCTGGATTTATTTCAGTTGTTATACCTTGTTTTTTCTTTCAGATGGGTTTGGTGGTTCGGACCTTAGTTGTCCATCAGCCTTAGTCGGACCCGAGGGTCGTATTATTACTTTGGTAGTGCTCCCACCTTTAGGCGGTGTTCGACGTCACCGTTTGTTTAAATGGTTCTTCCCTTTTTCTCGCCCTTCATGTACCGCTTGGTTGTGGTTGGCATTGGTGGGGCGTATAGGTTTTTTCGGTTCACTTCAGTCCGTAACACTGCGACTTCAGGTACCGACATGGCGGGTGTTTTTCTCCAAGACATTGTACCCTTTCCTGCCGGTTACGAGGAGATATCTTCGCAGAGTTTAGGTTGGTACGGCGGATCGTGTTTCTTTGGTCTTTGCTGTCCGAGCGTTCAAACAGCAAATATGAAGCCTCCTGTCATGCTATAAAATTGTAGATTATACTAGCTTTAGTGTAACTATAATTTTAATTTTATTAATGACAGGAGGCGAATATTTCCCTCCCAGTTTCTCCCTCCCTTTGTTGTTTGTTGGTTTGACTGACTTGTTGTTTATTCACCTGGTCTCCTGGGTTAGGTTGGTTATCTGGGGGACTTGGGGTTTATCTGGGACACGGTACCGTCAGTATTTTATGATGGGGATTCAGGATTTTTTACTATCGGGGATATTATACTGTCAGTATTTACGATGGGGATTAATGTTTTCTCAGTACATTTCATTCGCTAATCAGTGTTTTTGACTCTATTTATCTTGTTTCAGTTTAATGGTTCTTAGATCCGACTAATCTACAGGATAAAGGTCAAGGCTTCACCCACTGGTTCCATGGTTTCAAGTTCACATGGCATTCATCGTTATGTTATTATGTTTGTTTCTCCTGTTATTGTATTTGTGGTGTATTGTTCATGTACTTTATTTGTCGCAGCGTGAAAAAGGAAATAGTTAGTTGGGAGAAGCCTTTTATAGATTCATGATTTTTTTGTCTCTGATGTTTTTATCTCTATGTTAATGTGCTGCTGTGGAGTTCTAGTAAAGAGAGACTTAAGCAAATATTCGCCTCCTGTCATTAATAAAATTAAGATTATAGGTACACTAAAGCCAGTATAATCTACAATCATAGGTTGAATAACTTCCAACTGATATTTAAGAGCCAAGATGCTTATTTATGATTTATAAAACAATGTTACAATTTGTTTCAATATACTGGGGAAATCCGTAGAGATCCAAAGTGAGCATCGGAATTTTATTTAAGTATTTTGCACCAATACTGCTGCTTCAATATCCTTTGACCTCTGGAAGATAATATTTTCCACTCTCCTTATTAATGTTATAACCTGCCTTTGCACTTTTTCTAATTCCTTAATTTCCTTTATTAAAACTAGTTCCAAGAATTGCAGCACATTTTCCAGATATGGATTTACCATGGATTTATAAAAGGGCAAAATAATAGTTTAATCACATTAAATTATATCCATTTTAATGCAAGGAATTGCCTTGGGGACATTACAACCTATGACTGGCATTGCACATTGTTGTCTTATCTATTGTCTATAATTATTCTGTTATCCCCATCTCAACTCCATGGAGGTTATAAGTTGTCTGTGGGTTCCTCATCACGAAACACATAACTTTTCACATATCTACAGTTGCAGGAAAAAGTATGTGAACCCTTTGGAATGATATGGATTTCTGCACAAATTGGTCATAAATTGTGATCTGATCATCATCCAAGTCACAACAATAGACAATCACAGTCTGCTTAAAGGACCACTCTAGTGCCAGGAAAACATACTCGTTTTCCTGGCACTAGAGTGCCCTGAGGGTGCCCCCACCCTCAGGGACCCACTCCCGCCGGGCTCTGGGGGGAGGAAGGGGTTAAACTTACCTCTTTCTCCAGCGCCGGGCGGGGAGCTCTACTCCTCCTCCTCTTCTTCCTCGCGACGTCATCGGCTGAATGCGCATGCGCGGCAGGAGCCGCGCTCGCATTCAGCCGGTCGCATAGGAAAGCATTCATAATGCTTTCCTATGGACGCTTGCGTGCTCTCACTGTGATTTTCACAGTGAGAAGCACGCAAGCGCCTCTAGCGGCTGTCAGTGAGACAGCCACTAGAGGCTCTGGAGGCTGGCTTAACCCTCAGAATAAACATAGCAGTTTCTCTGAACAATTTTCTTAGTTTTATTAAAAACACCTAATCTAGGCAAAAAATAATGGGGGTTTAGTTACACTATATGATCATACATTGCATAAGCCTGCCACAAACGTCAATGTACCCCATCTTTGGCAGGTCTTTGGCCCCCAGCAGCACCCCATTTAAGCATGTTTAGGTGAGTGCAGCCAAACCCCTTTTTCTCATATATGTATATATTTAGGAGTCTAGCCAGCTCCTTGGTTTTGCACCCCTCCCTGTTACAGGTGCCTCATCTCAGGACCCTATTTAAGTCTTGTACTGCAGAGAACTCGAGATGGAAGGATGTCCCCAAGTAAGTAGCTCATTTAGCAGACAGAGTAGGACCTGCCAAAGATGGGGTACATTGACGTTGTGGCAGGCTTATGCAATGTATGATCATATAGTGTAACTAAACCCCCATTATTTTTTGCCTAGATTAGGTGTTTTTAATAAAACTAAGAAAATTGTTCAGTACTATAATAACTGTTTAGTAGACAAGTGAGTGCGCTGGATTTTCATTTTTTCAATAAAAACATGGCAACATTTCATTCTTTGTGTGTTATTAGTTTAAGCAGACTGTGATTGTCTATTGTTGTGACTTAGGTGATGATCAGATCACATTTTATGACCAATTTGTGCAGAAATCCATATCATTCCAAAGGGTTCACATACTTTTTCCTGCAACTGTACATTGAATCTCATCTGCCACTTACCTGCCCAATTTATCCAATTCCCTCTGATTGAAGTGAAGCTGCACTGAATATGAACATCTGAGGGAAGCTATCTCTGCACCAATGAGGCTACTGATTGTTGGAACTACCTACATGATTCACCAATGGACACAGGAACTAGCCCTATTTAAAGAGATGATATAATGGGGGGAATAGGATATGTTATTTTTTACACTGTGTAAATACTATGTTTTGATTTTATTGTCACTGCGTCCATGAGGAAGTTCCTTGCGGAACGAGACGCGTAGGACCTACCGCTTTCTTTTTTATTCTATGCTGATTGGTGATCATTCACCTTTTAAAATAATAAAAGAGCTGATTTTTTTACCCTAATCCATCTGAAGTCCTGTGTACCATTGGTTATCCTGCAGTGAGAAGGGGATTACTAGCCCCCCATATCATCGGGGGAAGCACCGTATGAACGCTTAACTCTACGTCATCTCGAGAGTGCATTCTTATATAGTGCATACTGTATCACACTATTTTTTGTCTATGTTTCTTTTTTAGATTCACTTAGCCGTATCCCGAATATTCTGTTTTCTGGTATTCTTTTTATCATGTTTAGTCTGTATTGTCTTACCTAGTTTTATGTCATCAGTAAAGGACTTTCAATGCCCACGGTAAGATTACTTAAAAACTGATTAAATAGAAGTGGTCCCAGGACAGAACCCTGAGGCACTTTAATCACTAATACTCTCTGCGCTCTATCTTTCAGCCAGTGTTCTATTCAAGAACACGATTGTTTTCTAAAGCAACCGATTTTCATTTGTCTATAAAACGCCTTTACCATATCCAAACAGATTAAATCCATTGCCACACCCTGATCTATGCTTCTATTGACGTCTTTATAGTTTGACAGCATCTGTCCGTCATCAATCCACACTGAATCTTAGTAACATGTTTCAAATGGAATTCCTGAATATTATCCCCTAATCATTCTTCAAAGACTTGCCTCTGGTCCTTATTGGGTTAAAGTGGATTTTAGGGGATAATTCTAAGGTTAGATTCATTGCTGGCTGCTAATTCCCTTCCCTGAGGGAGCACAGCTGGTGCTTCTGGATAGAGGAGGGTGAGCTGCACATCAAACATTAAATGTTCACTAACACTCCCCCCCCCCCCTTACTCAGATCCACATCCTCCTTCACATAGCTTGAGACAGCCACAGCAATGCAAACTATTCCGCTTTAACCCTTGGTGTGCTGGTAGGACAGAGTACAGTATCTCCTGTTATTGTGGTGTGGATCCTGTAGTCTGTGACGGGGTTAATGTCAGTAATTATTGTATTCTGGGATACAGGGATTCAGACTAGAGATACAGTCAGGACTATCCACTAAAATGACAATTCAAAGGGAATTTCAAATTTAAGGTCAAAATATTAGAACTGGAAACATTCTCCAAGTCAGCTATGCCGTCAGTTTGGCTACTCTGGCCTTAGATTTGAAATGCTTTATTGAATAACCCTGTGTGTATAATGGCGAATGAATACTGTTATTATACAGAGCACGTCGGGGGCCATGTCTGATTAAATGAATATTATGCTCATCGATGTAAGGTGTGCGCAATGCGATGAATGAATTCTAGTAACATGCGGACACTCTGATTGGAGGAGACATGGCGATGTGTTAATAATTAGTGTAACATTGTATCAAAATAGAACATTGACAGCAATTGACAGCAAGTGAAGCATTTTATTTCCATTTTCTAGGACGATTATATGTTGCAAAAAACATTTTCTATGTCTTTTTAGAATTGAATACACAAGTATTAATAGACAGACAGGGAACTCGGTGGTTTCTCACGAGATTTTAACAAATTGTTCCAAGAGACTTTCCTCCAAGCTCTCGGCTTCTCCAGACACTTGCCATGACCCCTGTGTGTAGAGCGATGGGTGCCCAGTCTGGACTCCAGCTACACTCACAGGGTTATTTACCAACGTGAGAATTCAAAGTGAATTTCACATTTACCACCAGGGAAGCTGAAGTGAAAACAGAGTTGACTTTGAGAAGGTCCCCAGTTCTAGTTTGACTTAATTTAAAATTCCCTTTGAACTCCCACTCTAGTAAATAAAAATAGCAAGCGGTGGGAATAATTGAGGATCTGCTGCAATGGCCTCAGGTAAAGAGTTAGTGTGTTTTAAAGGAAACTTAAAGTGGACGTTTACACAATATGTCCATACGATGTGATCACATCGCCTGAAGTTATTTGAGATATGTGAGTTTAAGCTGGTGTGAAATATTTCAAGCTAAATTTTTGTGCGTACTGATCCCTGTTTGTGTTTTTTTTTATATAAATTGTGCAAATTGTGCCATTATCAAGCAATGTGTGTTATCTGTAGTGACTCCCCATTCCTGATTTTCCTAAAAGTTTGCCTGCCTCCTGACAGTCCTTGGGAAAATGTATCCAGCCCCTTAATTACAAACTGCTGCAAATGATTAGTGTCTCATGGGAGGGTTTGAGACATTAAGAGCTCTGGGAATAATGTTTAAGTCTGAATGAGGAGGAAGCCTATGGGATTCCTGCTTCGTACTGAGCTAATTCCTGAACATCTTTCAGTCGGTTGGAACCTTTGGGACACAGGGGATCAAGGTTATATTGATGTGATATATTGTATGGGCTCTGATTTCACTTCTCCTGGACTCTCCTATTTCTGGCCCTCACAATCGATCAGATTGTAAGTTCTCTGTGAAAGTTCCAGTTTATGTCTATGAGTACTCTCTGTAATTTTATCTGTTCCTCCACCCCATGGGGTGTTTCTTCTCACTGAGCGATTCTTGAACTAGTTCATGGTCCTCTCTATGATTTTTGTTTTCTTTGGGTCCTCTCTATAATTTATGTTATCATTATGTCCTCTCTAAGATTTCTATTATATTTGGTTCTCTTTAT
Source organism: Pelobates fuscus (assembly GCF_036172605.1). NCBI lineage: Eukaryota > Metazoa > Chordata > Amphibia > Anura > Pelobatidae > Pelobates > Pelobates fuscus. Next base: position 8,853,585 of record NC_086320.1, on the reverse strand, counting down.
GGTTTTCGATTATACCACGGTTCTTTCTATGATATCTATTTTCTATGGGTCCTCTCCATCATTTTTCAGGAACTTTCTCTGATATCTGTTATATTATTTTTAGATTCTTTCTATAATCTGTTTTTTTAGGCCCTCTCTATCAGTATTCTTTGGGTCCTCTCTATGATATATGTTATCTTTTGGTCATCTCTATGATTTCTGTTTTCTTTCTGTTTTCTCTATGATATCAGTATTCTTTGGGTCCTCTCTATGATATCTGTTTTCTTTTGGTCATCTCTATGATTTCTGTTTTCTTTCTGTTTTATCTATGATATCAGTATTCTTTGGGTCCTCTCTATGATATCTGTTATCTTTTGGTTATCTCTATATCAGTATTCTTTGGATCCTTCTTTGGGTCCTCTCTATGATATCTGTTTTCTTTCTGTTTTCTCTATGATATCAGTATTCTTTGGGTCCTCTCTATGATATCTGTTTTCTTTTGGTTATCTCTATATCAGTATTCTTTGGATCCTTCTTTGGGTCCTCTCTATGATATCTGTTTTCTTTCGGTTATCTCTATGACACCTAGTTTATTTTGGTCCATTCTATGACTGGTGTTCTCTAGACTCAGAACTTTATATATTCTTGTGGGTTCTGTATTTTTACTAACATTGTTTGTGCATATATTTTCATTTTTAAGGCAGAGTGTTTCTGAGGATTGGTACTCTGAGGATGCTTACATAAAGACAGAGTTATTGGACTCTATCTCTATCTTCAATCAAAGCTATAGAGTGATTGGTACTCAAGACTGGAGGACAGAGTCTGTTTGGGTAAAATATGACATCTGTGCAGAGCCTCATACCCCTGTTATTTTTCTACTTTGTCACATCATCTTCCCAGTATGAGCCACAATCTAAGCCCCATGGCAAGGAAGAGGTCATACCCAAGAGCCAACTAACAGCACAAGGACCTACAGTCCAGCCTAGAAGACCACAGACAGCTCAAGGATCTGGGATTCAGAATGAGGAAATTCATCTTCCAAAAAACAACTTGCAAGTTACTCCAAAGCCATCATTGCAACTCAAGGTAAACAAAGGCCAACACATCTATTCACCTGTACAAGTAAATCATACAACATGTAGCTTCCTGGTGCTAATAATACTACGTTCTAAGACTAATATCACATTCTAAGACTAATGATACAGCATTCTAAGAGTAATAATAACACTTTCTAAGACTAATACTTCATTATAACACAGTCTGAGACTAGTAATAACACATTCTGAGACTAGTAATAACACATTCTGAGACTAGTAATAACACAGTCTGAGGCTAGTAATAACACATTCTGAGACTAGAAATAGCACATTCTGAGACTAGTAATAACACAGTCTGAGGCTAGTAATAACACATTCTGAGACTAGTAATAATGCATTCTGAGACTAGTAATAACACATTCTGAGATTAGTAATAACACATTCTGAGACTAGTAATAACACATTCTGAGACTAGTAATAACACAGTCTGAGGCTAGTAATAACAAATTCTGAGGCTAGTAATAACGCATTCTGAGGCTAGTAATAACACATTCTGAGACTAGTAATAACGCATTCTGAGGCTAGTAATAACGCATTCTGAGGCTAGTAATAACACAGTCTGAGGCTAGTAATAACACATTCTGAGGCTAGTAATAACACATTCTGAGGCTAGTAATAACACATTCTGAGGCTAGTAATAACACATTCTGAGACTAGTAATAACACATTCTGAGGCTAGTAATAACGCATTCTGAGGCTAGTAATAACACATTCTGAGGCTAGTAATAACGCATTCTGAGGCTAGTAATAACACATTCTGAGACTAGTAATAACACATTCTGAGGCTAGTAATAACACAGTCTGAGGCTAGTAATAACACAGTCTGAGACTAGTAATAACACATTCTGAGGCTAGTAATAACACAGTCTGAGGCTAGTAATAACACAGTCTGAGGCTAGTAATAACACATTCTGAGGCTAGTAATAACGCATTCTGAGGCTAGTAATAACACATTCTGAGGCTAGTAATAACACAGTCTGAGGCTAGTAATAACACATTCTGAGGCTAGTAATAACACATTCTGAGGCTAGTAATAACGCATTCTGAGGCTAGTAATAACACAGTCTGAGGCTAGTAATAACACATTCTGAGGCTAGTAATAACACATTCTGAGACTAGTAATAACGCATTCTGAGGCTAGTAATAACACATTCTGAGACTAGTAATAACACATTCTGAGACTAGTAATAACGCATTCTGAGACTAGTAATAACACATTCTGAGACTAGTAATAACACAGTCTGAGGCTAGTAATAACACATTCTGAGGCTAGTAATAACACATTCTGAGGCTAGTAATAACACATTCTGAGGCTAGTAATAACACAGTCTGAGGCTAGTAATAACACATTCTGAGGCTAGTAATAACCCATTCTGAGGCTAGTAATAACACATTCTGAGGCTAGTAATAACACAGTCTGAGGCTAGTAATAACCCATTCTGAGGCTAGTAATAACACAGTCTGAGGCTAGTAATAACGCATTCTGAGGCTAGTAATAACGCATTCTGAGGCTAGTAATAACGCATTCTGAGACTAGTAATAACACATTCTGAGACTAGTAATAACACATTCTGAGACTAGTAATAACACAGTCTGAGGCTAGTAATAACACATTCTGAGGCTAGTAATAACGCATTCTGAGGCTAGTAATAACACATTCTGAGGCTAGTAATAACGCATTCTGAGGCTAGTAATAACACATTCTGAGGCTAGTAATAACACATTCTGAGGCTAGTAATAACACAGTCTGAGGCTAGTAATAACATATTCTGAGACTAGTAATAACACATTCTGAGGCTAGTAATAACACATTCTGAGGCTAGTAATAACACAGTCTGAGGCTAGTAATAACACATTCTGAGGCTAGTAATAACACATTCTGAGATTAGTAATAACACAGTCTGAGGCTAGTAATAACCCATTCTGAGACTAGTAATAACACATTCTGAGGCTAGTAATAACACATTCTGAGGCTAGTAATAACACATTCTGAGGCTAGTAATAAAACATTCTGAGGCTAGTAATAACACATTCTGAGGCTAGTAATAACACATTCTGAGGCTAGTAATAACACATTCTGAGGCTAGTAATAACACAGTCTGAGGCTAGTAATAACACATTCTGAGGCTAGTAATAACACATTCTGAGACTAGTAATAACACAGTCTGAGGCTAGTAATAACACATTCTGAGGCTAGTAATAACACATTCTGAGGCTAGTAATAACACAGTCTGAGGCTAGTAATAACACATTCTGAGGCTAGTAATAACGCATTCTGAGACTAGTAATAACACATTCTGAGACTAGTAATAACGCAATCTGAGGCTAGTAATAACACATTCTGAGGCTAGTAATAACACAGTCTGAGGCTAGTAATAACACATTCTGAGGCTAGTAATAACACAGTCTGAGGCTAGTAATAACACATTCTGAGGCTAGTAATAACACAGTCTGAGGCTAGTAATAACACATTCTGAGGCTAGTAATAACGCATTCTGAGGCTAGTAATAACACATTCTGAGGCTAGTAATAACACATTCTGAGGCTAGTAATAACACATTCTGAGGCTAGTAATAACACATTCTGAGGCTAGTAATAACACATTCTGAGGCTAGTAATAACACATTCTGAGGCTAGTAATAACACAGTCTGAGGCTAGTAATAACACATTCTGAGGCTAGTAATAACACATTCTGAGGCTAGTAATAACACATTCTGAGGCTAGTAATAACACAGTCTGAGGCTAGTAATAACCCATTCTGAGGCTAGTAATAACACAGTCTGAGGCTAGTAATAACGCATTCTGAGGCTAGTAATAACGCATTCTGAGGCTAGTAATAACGCATTCTGAGACTAGTAATAACACATTCTGAGACTAGTAATAACACAGTCTGAGGCTAGTAATAACACATTCTGAGGCTAGTAATAACGCATTCTGAGGCTAGTAATAACACATTCTGAGGCTAGTAATAACGCATTCTGAGGCTAGTAATAACACATTCTGAGGCTAGTAATAACACATTCTGAGGCTAGTAATAACACAGTCTGAGGCTAGTAATAACACATTCTGAGACTAGTAATAACACATTCTGAGGCTAGTAATAACACATTCTGAGGCTAGTAATAACACAGTCTGAGGCTAGTAATAACACATTCTGAGGCTAGTAATAACACATTCTGAGATTAGTAATAACACAGTCTGAGGCTAGTAATAACCCATTCTGAGACTAGTAATAACACATTCTGAGGCTAGTAATAACACATTCTGAGGCTAGTAATAACACATTCTGAGGCTAGTAATAAAACATTCTGAGGCTAGTAATAACACATTCTGAGATTAGTAATAACACATTCTGAGGCTAGTAATAACACATTCTGAGACTAGTAATAACACAGTCTGAGGCTAGTAATAACACATTCTGAGGCTAGTAATAACACATTCTGAGACTAGTAATAACACATTCTGAGGCTAGTAATAACACATTCTGAGGCTAGTAATAACACATTCTGAGGCTAGTAATAACACATTCTGAGGCTAGTAATAACACAGTCTGAGGCTAGTAATAACACATTCTGAGGCTAGTAATAACACAGTCTGAGGCTAGTAATAACACATTCTGAGGCTAGTAATAACGCATTCTGAGACTAGTAATAACACATTCTGAGACTAGTAATAACGCAATCTGAGGCTAGTAATAACACATTCTGAGGCTAGTAATAACACAGTCTGAGGCTAGTAATAACACATTCTGAGGCTAGTAATAACACATTCTGAGACTAGTAATAACGCATTCTGAGGCTAGTAATAACACATTCTGAGGCTAGTAATAACACAGTCTGAGACTAGTAATAACACATTCTGAGGCTAGTAATAACACATTCTGAGGCTAGTAATAACACATTCTGAGGCTAGTAATAACACATTCTGAGGCTAGTAATAACACAGTCTGAGGCTAGTAATAACACATTCTGAGACTAGTAATAACACAGTCCGAGACTAGTAATAACACATTCTGAGGCTAGTAATAACACATTCTGAGGCTAGTAATAACACATTCTGAGGCTAGTAATAACACATTCTGAGGCTAGTAATAACACATTCTGAGGCTAGTAATAACACATTCTGAGGCTAGTAATAACACAGTCTGAGGCTAGTAATAACACATTCTGAGGCTAGTAATAACACATTCTGAGGCTAGTAATAACACATTCTGAGGCTAGTAATAACACAGTCTGAGGCTAGTAATAACACATTCTGAGACTAGTAATAACACAGTCCGAGACTAGTAATAACACATTCTGAGGCTAGTAATAACACATTCTGAGGCTAGTAATAACACATTCTGAGGCTAGTAATAACACATTCTGAGGCTAGTAATAACACATTCTGAGGCTAGTAATAACACATTCTGAGGCTAGTAATAACACAGTCTGAGGCTAGTAATAACACATTCTGAGGCTAGTAATAACACATTCTGAGGCTAGTAATAACACATTCTGAGGCTAGTAATAACACATTCTGAGGCTAGTAATAACACATTCTGAGGCTAGTAATAACACATTCTGAGGCTAGTAATAACGCATTCTGAGGCTAGTAATAACACATTCTGAGGCTAGTAATAACACAGTCTGAGGCTAGTAATAACACATTCTGAGGCTAGTAATAACACATTCTGAGGCTAGTAATAACACATTCTGAGGCTAGTAATAACACATTCTGAGGCTAGTAATAACATATTCTGAGGCTAGTAATAACACATTCTGAGACTAGTAATAACACATTCTGAGGCTAGTAATAACACATTCTGAGGCTAGTAATAACACATTCTGAGGCTAGTAATAACACATTCTGAGGCTAGTAATAACACATTCTGAGGCTAGTAATAACACATTCTGAGGCTAGTAATAACACATTCTGAGGCTAGTAATAACACAGTCTGAGGCTAGTAATAACACATTCTGAGGCTAGTAATAACACATTCTGAGGCTAGTAATAACACATTCTGAGGCTAGTAATAACACATTCTGAGGCTAGTAATAACACATTCTGAGGCTAGTAATAACACATTCTGAGGCTAGTAATAACGCATTCTGAGGCTAGTAATAACACATTCTGAGGCTAGTAATAACACAGTCTGAGGCTAGTAATAACACATTCTGAGGCTAGTAATAACACATTCTGAGGCTAGTAATAACACATTCTGAGGCTAGTAATAACACAGTCTGAGGCTAGTAATAACACAGTCTGTTCAATTATGTCGTTGGATACTTTGATATAGACCTATCTTGTTAATATACACCACAAGCAATAAATGGTGCTTAAAAAGAATAAAAGCCAAATATGTACAAATATAAACCCCCCAAAAAGTGGTATGTGCGATATTCAAAATAGATTTTTTTTTCTTTACTTAAAACAAATTTTCTTAAAATGGATACTTTCCTTGGTTACATAACTCCAAACAAAGAAGCATAAATAATAAAACCAAGTGTGTACTGTGATTATAAAAATGTCAAAATAAACTATTAAATGCTAACTCACATTATGTAGAGCCATTTTTTTTATGGCTCAAAAAGAACAGTGTTGGTGTCTTATAAAGTACCACCACCCCTTCCCGTTCCTGCGGGTCGTTTTGGTAAGATGGATTAAATAGGTAAATAAAATATTGGGATCTTTAGTAACATTTTAACCCATTAAGGACCAAACTTCTGGAATAAAAGGGAATCATGACATGTCACACATGTCATGTGTCCTTAAGGGGTTAAAGAAATATTGAATCTGAGTGCACTCACATGGTAAGGAGCTCGAGGTATAGAAGCAGTGTGTTATATAGGGATAACATTTTCCCTTTATTGCAGCAAACAGGATCTCCAGATAGTCAGCTCTTTATCAAATACTTTATTGGAATCCACAAAAGGTATGAAATAGACTGAGAAAGAGCATAAAACAAATGTGGATTGATTGAAACAACACTTAGAATGTCAACCAGAGAGCACAACATTACAGTCACAGGAAAGCAGTATATGTAAACACTAGAGTAAGTCGAACCCACAATCATGGATCATACCTCATTGACAGGGGGTTAAATGGAAAATACGAACGGGGAAAGGGAGAAAGTGAAAAGAATGGAAATGTTTTACTTACTTTTACCCCCAAAATTCACTTGATAAAACCTTATTTAATATTTGTTGAATGTTATTGGGGGTTGTCTCTGTAAGCATTTTTTGATCTTTATTATGTCTGTTTTAGGCTATCAGTGTCTCTGGTATCGATAACAGCTACGCAGGTGAGTATGAAATTAATGGCTCCATGTGTTAATGGCTCCAAGGTAAAGCTTTGACCGTCCGGCCACGAGGTGATGGCCCAAAATAGTTCCAGGGAAATAGGTGCCCCGGCCGGTCTCTGTTCGGGGGTTCCTGTGCAAACACCATACAAGGGATTCTCCTTATTTCAGGGAGCGAATGCTCCTCCTAGTCGGTAGTTCCCATCTCCCGAACGTTGTTTACATAGTTGGTCGGGAAATATAGTCTTTACTGGGGTTCGTGCGAGTGCCTAGCCAAAAAGGGTCCTAGGCACTCGACGCCCAAGTACGGCTGCCCACGTTCGGGAGATAAAATGGCCGCCATTCTTTTGTCAACCACGTGTATTCGGTTACACAAAATGGCGGCCACCCAGGGTAAGCATTCATTAATTACTTCCCTTGCGGTTTCGCACTTGAGTTGCTGGTGTGAACGTTCTAATGGGATACAGGGCTGGTCCTCGTTCCGGAGTCGAATACAGTGTGTTTAACCCTAACCCTAATTTTGGCCGATAACATCATGGCCGATAACATCATGGCCGATAAAGGTTGGGTTAACAGTGAAATGGTCTGATCAATGGGGCTTTGTTTTTCTTCACAGAAAGCTTGTCTTTAATAAGAAATATCATTCTATCTCAGGGCTCCCAAACCTTGGGTGTTGGCCAGACCATTATCTCTCTATATTTTTATATTTAACTGCAAATCCGTCCTCCTCCTACAAGATGGCCGCCTGCTATGCAATGGTGTAAAATGGCTGAACGCATAGCCAATGCCCCCAAATGCTCTGTATATCTGGAAAGATAGAATAATTCAGAATGAGGTTGCCTTTAAGAATATTGCCGCTCCCCCTTCACTGGTTTTATTCACTGTTTCTCAGAATGTGTATCATTTCTCAGATAAAATACAATGAATATAAAATCTATTTTTCTGTGTTTCAGCAGGGGACGGATCTTACTCCTGTCCTGGCAATCAGATACATGATGGCTTGCGGTGCGGCTGTCCTGATGGTTTATTTCTGGAAGGGGATCACTGCGCATGTCCCACCGGATTCACACTGCTCTCCGGGGGCCTAAATTGTGCCGGTAATAGAGAACCATTAACACAATCAGTGAAAGTAAACTATGACTTTCTGTCTGCTACAGAGGTCTAACACGTCTTATCTGACACTGGACTACCACTTCTTTTTTATTTTTTATTTTTGAATTTTTTACATTCTTTATTTTTGTCGTGCATGAGTAACAATCATAGGACAGTAATGCCACAACAGCATACTTAGACAATGTGAACATGCAAGAGTGTGAACTGTTATGTAGCATTCAGAAGGTACGCACCTATTTTTATATAGTAATAATAGCAGAATCAAGCTGGGCACATGCTGGTTAGCAATAATGATTTTTCCTGTTGTTTGGTAACAGTAGCGTGGGGTTAGTTAGTGTGTTGAATGTCATCGCTTTAACCTCGGGCCCTAGGTATTGTCTCGTTTAACTGCGCTCAAGTGTAGTATACATATATTCCAAGCAATAATAGGCTGTCTGACCAGTCATATCCTACAGTAAATATAAAACTTAGGTCATGTGTCAATCATTGTGTCCGTCTCTAGGTAAGTCGTATTAACCAGATACATTAAGTATGCTCGTTCAAATCCTGCTTATGTCAAATTAGTTGAACAGTAATTAACCATGCTTTTATGATTACAAGAAATGACAGCTATCTAGTAACAGGTTGGATGGGTCAACAAGCTGTGTGCTCATATTTACAGTGTGGTCTTTGGGCAAACATATTGATGTAGTATATCTCCAGGCAGCAGATCCCATGCGGTAGTGGTACAGAGTTCCTGAGGGAAAGATGGTGAAAGGTAAAACAGTTCCGGTTGTAAAAGTCCCTCTTCAGAGGAATGATATATGTCCCCTGCAGTTGCTGATGTATTGTATCAGGGCGCCCGGTCTGTTGCCGGTTGCTGAGGATCTCTTCGACAACAGTGGTGTGTATGATTAATTCTTCGCTTCTCCACGTGTCGCTGGTGTCCCTGTGGGGCGATTTATTTCCCTGCCTTGAAGAGTGAGGGAGTACCGGGACCCCGCGGGAGGTCTCTGAGGGTTCTGTTTCAGTGAAGGTGGGAGTCCTTCTAGAGTGCAAGGGTACTTGCAAGTGGGTGGTCTGTTTCTGTGGTGTTTACAATCCGCTCTTTGTCCTGCCGCTGTGGATAAACAACCTGTGAGGGTTCTGGTCCCAACACCATTCCACGTGGCCTCCGCCATCTTGGTGTCATTGCCTGGAGCGTGGGTCTTGGCGGCCCTGCTGCTTCACTTGTCGGTGGTCGGGTCCCGAGGGTGGAGACTGGGATCACCCCCCCGGTCCAGAAGGGGGGGGGTACGGGGCCGGTACCCTCGCGGGTCTGACTTTGAGCACCGAACAGTATGCGGCAGGGCAGCGGCCGGCCGCCCCGCTCGCCTCTGGAGTAGGCCTCGGTAAAGTCAGGTAGGATTCCTCCTCCAGGGGACTGAAGCCTGTTGGGCCAGCCTCACCCTGGATCGCCAATATATCGCTTATTTCTGTCTTAGGCTGCAGGAGCTGGTCTCGCATGCGACCGGCCCGCCCCCTTTACTACCACTTCTTTTATGACACTACACTATCAGTTATTGTATGACAATGGACTACCACTTCATGACTGATAGTGGACTACCCCTTCTTAAATGACAATGGACTACCACTTATATGACAGGTAACTACCACTTTGTGTCTGACAGTTAACTACCACTTCTTATATGACACTGGACTACCACTTCATGTCTGACAGTGGACTACCATTTCCTTCCTACCTGACATTGAACTATAACCACTTCCAATTCTATACAGAAAGCTAATGCTTCTGTTTTAAATATGGACTACTGTATCTTGTCTGACAGTGGACTACCACTTCCTACCTGCTACAGTGGACTGCCACTTCCTATCTGCTACAGTGGACTACCACTTCCTACCTGCTACAGTGGACTACCACTTCCTATCTGCTACAGTGGACTACCACTTCCTATCTGCTACAGTGGACTGCCACTTCCTACCTGCTACAGTGGACTAACACTTCCTACCTGCTACAGTGGACTGCCACTTCCTATCTGCTACAGTGGACTGCCACTTCCTATCTGCTACAGTGGACTGCCACTTCCTATCTGCTACAGTGGACTGCCACTTCCTATCTGCTACAGTGGACTGCCACTTCCTATCTGCTACAGTGGACTGCCACTTCCTATCTGCTACAGTGGACTGCCACTTCCTATCTGCTACAGTGGACTGCCACTTCCTATCTGCTACAGTGGACTACCACTTCCTATCTGCTATAGTGGACTACCACTTCCTATCTGCTACAGTGGACTACCACTTCCTATCTGCTACAGTGGACTGCCACTTCATATCTGCTACATTGGACTACCACTTCCTATCTGCTACAGTGGACTGCCACTTCCTATCTGCTACAGTGGACTACCACTTCCTATCTGCTACAGTGGACTGCCACTTACTATCTGCTACAGTGGACTACCACTTCCTATCTGCTACAGTGGACTACCACTTCCTATCTGCTTTAGTGGACTGCCACTTCCTATCTGCTACAGTGGACTACCACTTCCTATCTGCTACAGTGGACTACCACTTCCTATCTGCTACAGTGGACTGCCACTTCCTATCTGCTTCAGTGGACTACCACTTCCTATCTGCTACAGTGGACTACCACTTCCTATCTGCTACAGTGGACTACCACTTTCTATCTGCTACAGTGGACTACCACTTCCTATCTGCTACAGTGGACTGCCACTTCCTATCTGCTACAGTGGACTGCCACTTCCTATCTGCTACAGTGCACTGCCACTTCCTATCTGCTACAGTGCACTGCCACTTCCTATCTGCTACAGTGGACTGCCACTTCCTATCTGCTACAGTGGACTGCCACTTCCTATCTGCTACAGTGGACTGCCACTTCCTATCTGCTACAGTGGACTGCCACTTCCTATCTGCTACAGTGGACTGCCACTTCCTATCTGCTACAGTGGACTGCCACTTCCTATCTGCTACAGTGGACTACCACTTCCTATCTGCTACAGTGGACTACCACTTCCTATCTGCTACAGTGGACTGCCACTTCCTATCTGCTACAGTGGACTACCACTTCCTATCTGCTACAGTGGACTGCCACTTCCTATCTGCTTCAGTGGACTACCACTTCCTATCTGCTACAGTGGACTACCACTTCCTATCTGCTACAGTGGACTGCCACTTCCTATCTGCTACAGTGGACTGCCACTTCATATCTGCTACATTGGACTACCACTTCCTATCTGCTACAGTGGACTGCCACTTCCTATCTGCTACAGTGGACTACCACTTCCTATCTGCTACAGTGGACTGCCACTTACTATCTGCTACAGTGGACTACCACTTCCTATCTGCTACAGTGGACTACCACTTCCTATCTGCTTTAGTGGACTGCCACTTCCTATCTGCTACAGTGGACTACCACTTCCTATCTGCTACAGTGGACTACCACTTCCTATCTGCTACAGTGGACTGCCACTTCCTATCTGCTTCAGTGGACTACCACTTCCTATCTGCTACAGTGGACTACCACTTCCTATCTGCTACAGTGGACTACCACTTCCTATCTGCTACAGTGGACTACCACTTTCTATCTGCTACAGTGGACTGCCACTTCCTATCTGCTACAGTGGACTGCCACTTCCTATCTGCTACAGTGGACTGCCACTTCCTATCTGCTACAGTGCACTGCCACTTCCTATCTGCTACAGTGCACTGCCACTTCCTATCTGCTACAGTGGACTGCCACTTCCTATCTGCTACAGTGGACTGCCACTTCCTATCTGCTACAGTGGACTGCCACTTCCTATCTGCTACAGTGGACTGCCACTTCCTATCTGCTACAGTGGACTGCCACTTCCTATCTGCTACAGTGGACTGCCACTTCCTATCTGCTACAGTGGACTACCACTTCCTATCTGCTACAGTGGACTACCACTTCCTATCTGCTACAGTGGACTACCACTTCCTATCTGCTACAGTGGACTACCACTTCCTATCTGCTACAGTGGACTGCCACTTCCTATCTGCTACAGTGGACTACCACTTCCTATCTGCTACAGTGGACTACCACTTCCTATCTGCTACAGTGGACTACCACTTCCTATCTGCTACAGTGGACTGCCACTTCCTATCTGCTACAGTGGACTACCACTTCCTATCTGCTACAGTGGACTGCCACTTCCTATCTGCTTCAGTGGACTACCACTTCCTATCTGCTTCAGTGGACTACCACTTCCTATCTGCTACAGTGGACTACCACTGCTTGTCTCAAAGTGGACTATTAGTCAGAAACCGGGAAGAGCTTCTCCCAAACATTGAGGTAAAACGTGTTTATTTCAGATATCAATGAATGTGCGGATCAAGAATCTCCATGTGGATTACACTCCAACTGCACCAACACAGCCGGTTCCTTCTCGTGCCGCTGTCTGCGAGGATTTCTTAAGGGACAGAGTGGGTGTGAAGGTAAGTGCTGAGCATATTCACAGTTATTCTGTATTTATTGTACGTTCCATTACCCCATTCTTTCTAAACGATAAACTGTGACTGCCACCAAAGGGACATTATAAACATTAACATGTGCAGCGGTGTGGTACAAAGCTGGGAAGGAATGGAGGATTTCAGGAAAAAACAAACCAGATTTTCAGACTAGAAAAGACATTTCAGAGACAATATATTAGCATTATACAAACTCAAACAACTGTCTGTTCATTGGGAAAGTTATTTCCCCAACAGCATCTCAAGGAGTTCTTTACAGGAAGCACAGTAAAGATGTGGAATTCACTCCCAGCTCAGGCTGAGCGGTGCGTTTCCATTGGTACCAGACATGTTAATAACATAATATACTTATTACTTTATCATTCATTGACATATTAGCAGTAATAACCATTAGTATTTAATGTGAAGAAAATCAAGTCACCAATCTACCAGTTACCGGACGATCAGTTATTTCAGGGAATTCTTATAAAAATATTTAATTTAGGTCTTTATTTTAACAAATGCATTCTTTATAGACATCCCTACATTAAAACAGAATATGTCAATCCTAGATTTTTCATTTGTTATATTTTATTAACTCTTTATTTAGTTGTTTTTTTGTTATTTTATTAAAGACATATGTATGTGGTGCTTTTATGGCATTTTGTAGTTACAATGAAAGATTAAGTATTGTTACAAGATAACACAATACCAGGAAATGAAAAACAGAGATTGATAACAGAAATTTGTAAAAATGACTATCTATTCAGTCTTTGCTATGCACTTGGTTTTCGTATAAGACGGGGTTAGCGTGTACATGATGGTGATCGTTAGGGATGTGCAAGGGGCAAAATATTCGGTTCGGTTCGGAAATTCGGGTAAGTAAAAAAATTCAGAACTTTGACAATTTGTTTCGGGACTTCCAAAATTCGGAACTTCAGCAATTCGGAACTTCGGTAATACAGGGTTTTGGCAATTCGGAACTTTGGCAATTTGGGACTTCGACAATTCGGAACTTCAGAATTCAGAACCTCTTTAGGGCTCCCTAACCCTACCCCTAACCCTACCTCTAACCCTTAACCCTATTTCTACCCATAACCCTATGCCTAACCCTAACTCTACCTCTACCCCTAACCACCACAAACACGTACACATCTATAGGGCTCCCAGTGCCAGGAATTAGCTTATTGGTCAAGATTCTTGTCATCATTCACAGAATTTTTACTCCCTTTCTTGTTTTGCCACTTTTAAGAAATCCGAAGCACTTCGCCACTTCTGAAATTCGGCACTTCTGCAACTCGCTTCAGTTCAGCACTTCGGAAATTCGGACTTTGGAAATTCGACAATTCAGCACGTCGGACATCCGGAAGCATTCGGTTGTCCGAATTGCCCAAAATACGTCCGAATTCACATTCGGAATGAGACGTATTGCACACGTCTAGCGATCGTTACGTATATACATTTGGGTTGCATAAGGGTATGTAGAGGACCGTTATATATAGTGGTGTAGAATAAAAGTAATGAGTATATCAAGCACATGTATTATAAGTTCATCCACCAGTTTTTAGAGGGCAGTGGTACGTGTAGTGTAGGTATAACGCATTTTTGTGTGCAGTCAAGGCTTGCTGGTTTTTATGTTTTTTGTTATTTAAAAAGGTTCTGGTGTTTCCCTCTACTGCTCAGCATTTGTTAAACTAGTGCAGTGGTCATTGTGGGAGGTTCTTATAGGGTAAGTAAGTAGATTTGCTGCGGGCAGGTTCCCAGAGATCAGGTCTCCGGGTTTGAGGAGTTAAGGTCGGTGGGGCTGGGGTCCCAAGTTTACTAAGATGTATGTCTCTTAGTTGTGGAGGAGGGGAATAAAAAAGAAAAAAGGGAGAGAAAAAAAAGGGGAGAGGGGGGGTTAGTGAGACTAAGGGGAGATATATTGCTGTAGGAGTTTATTGCTAAGGGGGTGTATATTGTTTGTAGGAGTTTAAAGTCAGAATTGTCACTCCACTGTTTTTACCCATGGAGGAATTTGATAGAAAGTATTTGTTAAAGTGTCTGCTCAGGAGAGGGAATTTATCTCATTTATCTCTCCAGTCTGAGGGTTCTGTCAGAGGGCCTAGGTCCCTCTCCCAAGCCAACACATAGTTTAAACAATCATCAGTGAATATTTGGGTGATGTGCAAGTATATAATGGAGATTTGGCCCTTCTGGATGCAGCAACATGCACATGTTTTCTCAAAGGAGGTGAGAGGTGTGGTGCCAGCTTTTTTGATGAAGGGGGTAGTCAGGAAGCTTTCCAGTGGATGTATCAGAAATAGTCGAAGGTGTTGAGGGCTGTGGTCCTCGGAAAGTCTGTGAAAGCGATGAGTTGTTGGTCATGAAAGAAGTGGTGTAATCTGAACAGGTCATTGTCTTAAAAGTGTGCGAACTCTGTGGGTGACATACCTGGGGCGAAATGTGGGTTACGTAATATTGGGGTTATCAGTGAAGGGTACAAAGTAAGAGAGCATTTGAGTGGCATCCGGTCCCAGATTTTAAAAGACAGGAGTAGGGTGGGAAAAGTGGGAGGTAGCTGAGCTCTGGCTTGTTTGGGAAGCCGTAGATATAGTGTTGGGAAATCTCTACCTAGGATGTAGTGTTCCAGGTCGACCAACCGCTTAATATCTATTGGGGCGTGTAGATTTTAAATTTTCGTCAATTGTGCAAGTAGTGAGTGAGGTGAGGTAAGCCTAATCCTCCGTTTCTGTTTTGGATGTATAAGGTTGGGTTGCCCTTTTGACCCCAGCTCGTTTGTTGGCCCACATGAACTTGTCTATTTGTGTTTGTAGGAGTTTAATGTCTGCCAATGATATAGGGATGGGGAAAGCTTGAAATAAATAGAGGAATCTGGGCAGCTAGTTTTCCCAGCCATGAGATGGACAGTCCAGTCCATGTAGTGAGCTCTTGCGATGCTTTTTGAAGGAGAGGTGTATAGTTGAATCGGTATGTCTGGGATAGATCTGCTGGGAGGTGTGTGCTTAAGTAATGTATGCTAGTGGCTTGAAAGGTGAAATGGTATGTTTGTTGCAAATTAGATAGGGTAGTAGGTTCTATATAGAAAGGCTTCTGTTTTTTCGATGTTGAGCTTGTATCCGGAGATAATGGCATATTAATCTAATGCTAGGAATAGGTTTGCCAAATATTGAAATGGTTCCGTAATGGAAAGGAGTAAGTCATCTACATTCACTGCTGTTTTGTAAACCTCTCTGTGGATTTTAATGCCTTTGATAGTTTGAGCATTGCGTAGAGTTTGTAGGAGGAGTTCCAGGGATGGGGCAAAGAGGATGGGGGAAAGAGGGCAGCCCAGTCGTGTGCCGTTGTATATATGGAAGGAAGGGGGGTGGGTGGGTAAGAGGGAGTAGTAGGTTTGCTGTGGGGGTAGAATAGAGTATGCCCAGAGCGTCTATTATGTTTCGAGGGAAGCCAAATTTGCAGGGGGTAGCGAAAAGAAAAGGCCAGAGTAAACGGTCGGAAATTTATTTTCAGCGTCTACGGAGAGAAATAGTGTGGGTATGTGGCAGTGGTGGACTGTCCATAGGAGGTCGAATGTGCGTTGTGTGTTGTCACTGGAGTGTTGGAAGGGGATGAAACCAACTTGGTCTAGGTGTGTAAGGGATTTAGTCTGTCTGATATGAGTTTCATGAACATATTTATGTCCACATTGAGTAGTGAGATAGGGCGGAAGTGTCCAGGTTCTGTGAGGGTCTTATGAGGTTTGGGGAGTAGGCATATATTTGCCTGTAGCATATCATGTGGAAGTGCTTCTACCTGGAGGATGGTGTTGAAGAGAGTGCATAGATGTGGGAGGAGTGTGTTAGCGTAGGTTTTATAATAAATGCCTGGGCATTTGTTTGGTTTTATTGTTTTAAGGGTTTTGCTCAGTTCTTCCTCGGTGATAGGTGTGGATAGCATAGAGGACGCCTCGGGTTTTAGGGAGGGTAGGGCGATATAATTGAGGTATCGTTCAGTTAGGTCTGCAACTGAAGTGGGGTTGGCACCAGCTTGAGGGTTGTGGTCGTAAAGAGAGCTGAAGTATTCCTGGAAGACTGTGGCTATTTGGTCTGCTTGGACTCTAATTTTCCCCTCTGGGTCTGTGATTCTGTCTATGTGCTTATGTGCAGTGCATTGTTTTAATCTGCGGGCTAGTAGACTGTCTGCTTTATTTAACTTTTCATAGAAAAGTTGTTTCGTCCATTGTAAGGCTCTTATGGAGTTGTTGGCCATGAAGATGGAGGGGAGGGGAAGAGTGCTAGGTGCATTCTAAGGAAGGACCTGCCAGAAGTCGCTGTTTGGGACATTGGGTGCATATACGGAGGTAAATCCGTAGTTGTGGGTGCCAATACTACCTGTTATAGTGATGTATCGCCCTTGGGGGTCACCAGTTGTGCAGTGAATGGACATTGGGCAAGATTTGCATATCGAATTTGCCACTCCATTGTTTTTACCTGTAGGGGAACTGGCTAGAAAGTATATGTTAAAGTGTCTGCTCAGGAGGCTTGGAAGAAGTGGGTTTTCTGAACTAGTAAGATTTCTGCACGGGATCTGTTGGCCCATCTCATGAGTTGGTGGCATTTAGGTGGGTTAATAAGGCCCTTGCAATTTACGACAGGCAGTACGGTAGTGAGCATGGTGGGTGACAGGGGCAAGGCTGCAGTCAGTCGTCCAGAGGAGTGGGGCGACTCCTGTGGGCAAGGATGGGTTGCTTTCTAGGTCAGAGCCCTTGGCCCAGCGAGGGGCGGAGGTATGGTAGGGATTTGGGGAGCAGGGAAGGGGTAAAGGGCAGGAGAAGAAAAAGAAGAGGAGGAAGAGAAAAGAGAGAGAGAAGAAAAAAAGAAGAAAACAGTGGGGAGTCTAGAGTGTGTTCCTGGTTTTATACAGGCAATGCCAGGTTATGAGTAGGCGGAGAGTATCCCTTTCAATAGGTAGGGTATTAGCACCCCTCGAACTGTAAGAGGAGGGTCAATGTGGGTGGGGAGTTATAGTATGGGTGTGGGAATAGATCTTGGAAGGTGTGAACCTCTTCCTGAGAGAATCCTACCCCCCTGAGCGTAGCCTTGACCGTTTCACCGTGATGCGATAGCTTTTGTAGCTTATGGAGTTAGTGAGCATGTTGAGGTATTGATGTTGTAGTTGCGAGCCAATGTGCTTTTAATGGAGTAAGTCATAGTAAGAGACAATTGTAGAAACAATAATTAAGTGCAAAAAAAAGTTAATAAAGGATAAAAGTGTAAACAAAACTTATTGAATATTGAGTGCATAATATGTAGGTGTGGTAGGCCGTCCCCAACTTTGCCTCCCAGGAGTCCTCAGAGGGTCTATGGTTCCCTGTCTCGTTTCCAGACCTGGTCTGAGGTGTGGATCCCTTGCGGGAGACTTCCCATGTAAAAGGGATGGTCCCTCCCTGTGGTAAAGATGGTTCAGTACCTGGGGGTGGGGGGGGGGAGGCATATGTGTGCATAAAGGCTGGATATGGGAGCTTTGTTTTGGTATTATATGGACTTATTTTGGTATTATATACCTTTTCATTTATTGGCAATAAAATAGAGCTTTTTTTTTACCACCTGCTCCGTTTATACTCTTGGATATGGGAGCTGGTTGAAATGTTGCTGCGCTCCGGGTGCGTCTTGGTCCACTTTGTATTCGGACTTCTGTAGGGGGGGTTGTGAGGGGAGATTTGCGGGCCCTGTGGATAGAGGGAATTGTAGTACATTTTTAGTGCTTGCTGGGGTGTAATTACATTTTGAACTCTAGGTGTGGTAGTGGACATATGGCCATGGAGGCCTGAACGGTAGGCCTTTAAGGGTGTGGTAATTGAGGATTTTTTTGGGGCCCAAAGGGGTAGTTATACCTTGGCTTATTAGTACAGTACATTGCATGCAAACCTTTAAATCCTTTTCACAATGATATTACAAAAGCAAAACGTCCGTTGGTCTCATGGCATTCGGAACAAGGACGTCACAAATGGGGTCTGTTCTTTGCCCCCCATAGTTGTGAGGGTAGTTGGGGACAATCTCCACAATGTGGTGGGGATAACTTGGCTTGATGGGCTGATAAAGGTGCTATTAAGGCGGATTATTAGCTCGGGGGAGGGAGAGCAAACGACTCACACGTCTGTCTCCATGAGAGGTCAAGCTCCTCCCTCCTCGGTTTTATTGTTAATTACCATTAATAGGAATGTCTGAGGTAAACCCTTATGGGAGCAACGTTTTTTACAGACTCAGTTTCATTAGCATTAACACACACATTTACACAGAGAGGACATTGACACACACAGAGGAAACTGACACTCACACTTACACACAGAGGAAACTGACACACATAGAGGAAACTGACACTCACACACAGAGGACACTGACACACACACACAAAGGAAACTGACACACACACACAGAGGAAACTGACACACACACACAAAGGAAACTGACACACACACACACACACACACACAGAACACTTTGTTACACACAGATGTCGATATTCATTAGAAAGATCTTTAATGAGAGTGGGAACGTGTTCTATAGAAATAGCTAGAAATGGAATAAAATAAAATAGATGGACTTTAGGCCGACGCATTTCTGTAGAAGTTTTAATAAAAAATAAGTTTCCAAACTCCTTCGAGTGATTGCATTATTTACAAGTGTCTGTTTGGTTTGATTTAAAAAGGGTCATTGCCTCAGGACCTTCAGGCTCTGCATCTACCCATTGTTCCTAAAAGCCTGGTTTTGGGCCCTTGATGTTTGTCTTTTTGAGTGTTGAAGTTATTTTTATTTATTTTCAGTTTAGTTTTCTCTTTGTTTAGTAACGGGTGACAATTTAGGAAAGACCCACAGAACATTCAGTCTGTTCTTCTTTCAGATGTTGATGAGTGTCAAGTTGCCGAAGTGACCGGACTCCAGGCCTGTCCCCCTCGGGCTTCCTGCCGTAACACGGAGGGCTCCTTCGCCTGCTCCTGCGCGGAGGGCTTCGTTTTGAGTTTGAATGGGAAGCAGTGTGTGGGTGTGTATTGGGAAAGGTCTGGCCTCCTACTCGAAGGAGAGAACCACAAACAGAGATATTGGTGACTGATCCCTGAAATGCGGTAACATCCCAAACTGCAAGAAAAACTTAGATCAATAGCACACAGACTCATAAAGGACAACGGTCACCTCAAAATAATTTTAAATATAACAATCCATTCATCAAGTTTTAAAAATAAATAGATTCTTTGTAAAATTAATTAAATGTAAAAATAGAGAAAAAACCCCAACCTTTAGTATGACAGGATCCTTCAGCCACACGCATATACCTAGGGTTAGACATTGATTGAACGTGACAGTTATTGGGTCAGACATTGATTGAACGTGACAGTTATTGGGTCAGACAGTGATTGAACGTGACAGTTATTGGGTCAGACAGTGATTGAATGTGACAGTTATTGGGTCAGACAGTGATTGAACGTGACAGTTATTGGGTCAGACAGTGATTGAACGTGACAGTTATTGGGTCAGACAGTGATTGAACGTGACAGTTTTTGGGTCAGACAGTGATTGAACATGACAGTTATTGGGTCAGACAGTGATTGAACATGACAGTTATTGGGTCAGACAGTGATTGAACGTGACAGTTATTGAGTCAGACAGTGATTGAATATGACAGTTATTGGGTCAAACAGTGATTGAATGTGACAGTTATTGGGTCAGACAGTCATTGAACGTGACAGTTATTGGGTCAGACAGTGATTGAATGTGACAGTTATTGGGTCAGACAGTGATTGAACATGACAGTTATTGGGTCAGACAGTGATTGAATGTGACAGTTATTGGGTCAGACAGTGTTTGAACGTGACAGTTATTGGGTCAGACAGTGATTGAATGTGACAGTTATTGGGTCAGACAGTGATTGAATGTGACAGTTATTGGGTCAGACAGTGATTGAATGTGACAGTTATTGGGTCAGACAGTGATTGAACATGACAGTTATTGGGTCAGACAGTGATTGAACGTGACAGTTATTGGGTCAGACAGTGATTGAATATGACAGTTATTGGGTCAAACAGTGTCCCCCTCGGGCTTCCTGCCGTAACACGGAGGGCTCCTTCGCCTGCTCCTGCGCGGAGGGCTTCGTTTTGAGTTTGAATGGGAAGCAGTGTGTGGGTGTGTATTGGGAAAGGTCTGGCCTCCTACTCGAAGGAGAGAACCACAAACAGAGATATTGGTGACTGATCCCTGAAATGCGGTAACATCCCAAACTGCAAGAAAAACTTAGATCAATAGCACACAGACTCATAAAGGACAACGGTCACCTCAAAATAATTTTAAATATAACAATCCATTCATCAAGTTTTAAAAATAAATAGATTCTTTGTAAAATTAATTAAATGTAAAAATAGAGAAAAAACCCCAACCTTTAGTATGACAGGATCCTTCAGCCACACGCATATACCTAGGGTTAGACATTGATTGAACGTGACAGTTATTGGGTCAGACATTGATTGAACGTGACAGTTATTGGGTCAGACAGTGATTGAACGTGACAGTTATTGGGTCAGACAGTGATTGAATGTGACAGTTATTGGGTCAGACAGTGATTGAACGTGACAGTTATTGGGTCAGACAGTGATTGAACGTGACAGTTATTGGGTCAGACAGTGATTGAACGTGACAGTTTTTGGGTCAGACAGTGATTGAACATGACAGTTATTGGGTCAGACAGTGATTGAACATGACAGTTATTGGGTCAGACAGTGATTGAACGTGACAGTTATTGAGTCAGACAGTGATTGAATATGACAGTTATTGGGTCAAACAGTGATTGAATGTGACAGTTATTGGGTCAGACAGTCATTGAACGTGACAGTTATTGGGTCAGACAGTGATTGAATGTGACAGTTATTGGGTCAGACAGTGATTGAACATGACAGTTATTGGGTCAGACAGTGATTGAATGTGACAGTTATTGGGTCAGACAGTGTTTGAACGTGACAGTTATTGGGTCAGACAGTGATTGAATGTGACAGTTATTGGGTCAGACAGTGATTGAATGTGACAGTTATTGGGTCAGACAGTGATTGAATGTGACAGTTATTGGGTCAGACAGTGATTGAACATGACAGTTATTGGGTCAGACAGTGATTGAACGTGACAGTTATTGGGTCAGACAGTGATTGAACGTGACAGTTATTGGGTCAGACAGTGATTGAATATGACAGTTATTGGGTCAAACAGTGATTGAATGTGACAGTTATTGGGTCAGACAGTCATTGAACGTGACAGTTATTGGGTGAGATAATGATTAAATGTGACAGTTATTGGGGAGAATAGAGCATAGAGCTAGCACTCTACACACAGAGACCGTCAGACTTACTGTATAAAGGGGGGGATAGAGCATAGAGCTAGCACTCTACACACAGAGACCGTCGGACTTACTGTATAAAGGGGGGGATAGAGCATAGAGCTAGCACTCTACACGCAGAGACTGTCAGACTTACTGTATAATGGGGGGATAGAGCATAGAGCTAGAACTCTACACGCAGAGACCGTCAGACTTACTGTATAAATGGGGGGATAGAGCATAGAGCAAGCACTCTACACACAGAGACCGTCACTTACTGTATGAAGGGGGGGGGGGTAGAGCATAGAGCAAGCACTCTACACACAGAGACCGTCACTTACTGTATAAAGGGGGGGATAGAGCATATAGCTAGCACTCTACACACAGAGACCGTCAGACTTACTGTATAAAGGGGGGGATAGAGCATAGAGCTAGCACTCTACACGCAGAGACTGTCAGACTTACTGTATAATGGGGGGATAGAGCATAGAGCTAGCACTCTACTCAAAGAGACCATCTGACTTATTGTATAATGGGGGGAATAGAGCATAGAGCTTGCACTCTACACGCAGAGACCGTCAGACTTACTGTATAATGGGGGGATAGAGCATAGAGCTAGCACTCTACTCACAGAGACCATCAGACTTATTGTATAATGGGGGGATAGAGGAAGGAGCTGTGGATTAAAGACAATGGTTTTACTGTAGTTTTGAGTCAGAGCAGGTCAGAGCCAGCATTCCTCTCTGTTACTGTCCTCATCATCGCAAAGATCTGCAAAATTTTCTATAATCTCACTTTGTGTGCTGCAATTTCAGGGTCCATTAATAGTGTACATTAGTAGGCACACATGGTACATTAATGTTAATAATAATTGTTACACAGACTGTGTTATTATATTGCCATCAGTTACCAGGATTAGTTCACATTGTATCATAGTACTCCCTCGTCCTGGCAGATATTGATGAGTGCTCCTTCGAGGAGAAGTGTCGGAGAGAGTTGGGGAATTTATGTGTGAACACAGAGGGAAGTTACCATTGTGCCTGTCAGTCGGGGTTTCATGAGTCCGGACCCACCTGTATTGGTAAGTAAAATGCGTAGGGATCATGTCATCGGAATGCGTTAACATGCTAGTTGTTTTGTATAAGTTCACATTTAGCAGAGGACATGATGATCATGACTGGGCAGCCAGTAAGATATTTCATGCTAGTTTAGAGGGTATAGAAGTGAACGGTTTCATTTGATGACCACTCTCTGCCCCCCAGATGTGGACGAGTGTGCAGAGAAGCCCTTTATTTGCTCTGGACGTGGCATCTGTGAGAACACACTGGGAAGTTACCTCTGTGGCTGTCAGCTTGGATTTCGTGGCAATGGAACATACTGTGAAGGTAAGTGCATTGTGTGTGCAGTGTAATATTGAGTGTCACCTCCCCTCATCTTAGCCTAGAATGTGGGTGCAGTGTGAGATGGGGTGTCACCTCCCCTCATCTTAGCCTAGAATGTGGGTGCAGTGTGAGATTGAGTGTCACCTGCCCTCATCTTAGCCGAGAATGTGGGTGCAGTGTGAGATGGAGTGTCACCTCCCCTCATCTTAGCCTAGAATGTGGGTGCAGTGTAATATTGAGTGTCACCTCCCCTCATCTTAGCCTAGAATGTGGGTGCAGTGTGAGATGGGGTGTCACCTCCCCTCATCTTAGCTTAGAATGTGGGTGCAGCGTGAGATGGGGTGTCACCTCCCCTCATCTTAGCCTAGAATGTGGGTGCAGTGTAATATTGAGTGTCACCTCCCCTCATCTTAGCCTAGAATGTGGGTGCAGTGTGAGATGGGGTGTCACCTCCCCTCATCTTAGCTTAGAATGTGGGTGCAGCGTGAGATGGGGTGTCACCTCCCCTCAGATTATCTTAGAATGTGGGTGCAGCGTGAGATGGGGTGTCACCTCCCCTCAGATTATTTTAGAATGTGTATACAGTGTAAGATGGGGTATCACCTCCCCTCATCTTAGCCTAGAATGTGGGTGCAGTGTGAGATAGGGTGTCACCTACCCTTATCATAGCTTAGAAGGTGGGTGCAGTGTAATATTGAGTGTCACCTCCCCTCATCTTAGCCTAGAATGTGGGTGAAGCGTGAGATGGAGTGTCACCTCCCCTCAGCCTAAAATGTATTTATTATTTTTTTTTTATAAAATATTTTACCAAGAAGGATACATTGAGATTTCTCTGTTTTCAAGAATGTGGGTGCAGTGTGAGATGGGGTGTCACTTCCCCTCAGATTATTTTAGATGGTGGGTGCAGTGTGAGATGGCGTATCACCTTCCCTCAGATTATTTTAGAATGTGTATACAGTGTAAAATGGGGTATCACCTCCCCTCATCTTAGCCTAGAATGTGGATGCAGTGTGAGATAGGGTGTCACCTACCCTTATCTTAGCTTAGAAGGTGGGTGCAGTGTGAAATGGCGTATCACCTCCCCTGAGATTATCTTAGAATGTGGATGCAGTGTAAGATGGGGTGTCACCTCCCCTCAGATTATCTTAGAATGTGGGTGCAGTGTAAAATGGGGTGTCACCTCCACTCAGATTATCTTACAATGTTGGTGCAGTGTAAGATGGGGTGTCACCTCCCCTCAGATTATCTTAGAATGTGGATACAGTGTAAAATGGGGTGTCACCTCCCCTCAGATTATCTTAGAATGTGGATACAGTGTAAAATGGGGTGTCACCTCCCCTCAGATTATCTTAGAATGTGGGTGCAGTGTGAGATTGGGTGTCACCTCCCCTTGATTTAGCTTAGAATGTGGGTGCAGTGTGAGATGGGACATCACCTCCCCTCAGCTTAACTTAGAATGTGGGTGCAGTGTGAGATGGGGTGTCACCCGTCTTCAGTTTGTAGATCCTGGGATTCTCCCATGTTGATACAGAAGGCATTCCTCATTCCTCATTAGGGATAGCATCTGAGCAGTGTAAAAATGGGTTAACTTAACATTCTCAAAATGGATATTGTATGGACGCCCATTGGGTCAACCCGAGATTATGCTTTTACTCACACAGATGAGAATGAGTGCTCCTCAGGAAAGCATGGCTGTGACTCGAACGCTCACTGTGGGAATGTCATCGGCTCCTACTTCTGCCAGTGCTACCAGGGTTTCAATGGTGATGGACACAGCTGCTATGGTAAGAATGGAGGACGTATACCATTAAACCTGCCATATGGTCGAAATCCATATACCGGTATGTTTACCAAAACCAATAAAACATACAAAAACGCTTATATTGATACATATTGCCGAAAATATCATATTTCAGACTTCATGCTAGATGTTGCCCCATTACATGTATAGATTGAATGGTCTGTTAGTTGTTCTTTAAACTGAATGCTCCTGTGATGCTCCTCGCCCACTACAGCCACAAAACTTGTAATTTAGACCTTTGTCCAGGTGGCACATGGGCACAGAAAGATGAGCTAAAAAACCTGTTCACACATTTACAAGAATTTTGTTTTCACAATATATATAGATGAAATGCTGGGCTCTGTAATGGACTAGCAGGTCCTACTTGCACGGTGGATGTACTATAAGCACAGTGTGATGAACACATTATTTTAAATACAATATATATATGTACCCTATGGAGTATGGGTTGTTATTATTATTATTTATTTATTACTGCCATTTATATAGCGCCAACAGATTCCGTAGCACTTAACAATATTATGAGAGGGGGATTTAACTATAAATAGGACAATTACAAAAAACCTACGGGAACAATAGGTTGAAGAGGACCCTGCTAAATCGAGCTTACATTAGTACCTTGAATTGACTGCTATAGCATACAGAAAGCCAATGTAAGGACTGGCAGAGAGGTGAGGTTTGAGAGAAATGACCAGGGCCGGACTGGCCCACCGGGATACCGGGAAATTTCCTGGTGGGCCGTCGGCACCTGGGGCCAGGCAGACACCTGGGTCTGCTGGCAGCCGCTGGGGGACTTGTACTGGCGGCCGCTGGGGGGACAGGCTGTTCTGTCTCTGCTCCCCAGCGCGCAGCTTAAAGAGACTGCGGCCAGAATATGACGTCATATTCCGGCCGCGGTCTCATGCAGCAGCGCGCGAGGGTGGGGGAGCAGAGACAGAACAGCCTGCTCCCCCAGCGGCCGCCAGTACAAGACCCCCAGCGGCCGCCAGCAGACCTCCCCCAGCTGCCACCAGCACAAGTTCCCCAGCGGCCGCCAGCAGACCTCCCCCAGCTGCCGCCAGCACAAGTTCCCCAGCGGCCGCCAGCAGACCTCCCCCAGCGGCCGCCAGACTCCAGCACAAGTTCCCCAGTGGCCGCCAGCAGACCTCCCCAGCGGCCGCCAGACTCCAGCACAAGTTCCCCAGCGGCCGCCAGCACAGACAGCCGTCTGCACTGCACGACCCCCTGGCAGGTAGTAGTAATGTGTGTTATGGTGTGTCTGCCTGTCTGTCCGTCATGGGGTGTGTTATGGTGTGTGTGTATGTCTGTCCGTATGGTGTGTGTGTGTGTGTCTGTCCGTCGTGTGTGTGTGTGTCTGTGCGCCATGGGGAGTGTGTCTGTCCGTCATGGGGAGTGTGTCTGTCCGTCATGGGGAGTGTGTCTGTCCGTCATGGGGAGTGTGTCTGTCCGTCATGGGGTGTGTGTCTGTCCGTCATGGGGTGTGTGTCTGTCCGTCATGGGGTGTGTGTCTGTCCGTCATGGGGTGTGTGTCTGTCTGTGTCATCGTGTGTGTGTCTGTCTGTGTCATCGTGTGTGTGTCATGGTGTGTGTGTGCGCGTCTGTCTGTGTCATGGTGTGTGCGTCTGTCTGTGTCATGGTGTGTGTGTGGGTCTGTCTGTGTCATGGTGTGTGCGTCTGTCTGTGTCATGGTGTGTGTGGGTCTGTCTGTGTCATGGTGTGTGTGGGTCTGTCTGTGTCATGGTGTGTGTGTGGGTCTGTCTGTGTCATGGTGTGTGTGGGTCTGTCTGTGTCATGGTGTGTGTGTGGGTCTGTCTGTGTCATGGTGTGTGTGTGGGTCTGTCTGTGTCATGGTGTGTGTGGGTCTGTCTGTGTCATGGTGTGTGTGTCATGGTATGTGTGTGTGGGTCTGTCTGTGTCATGGTGTGTGTGTCATGGTATATGTGTGTGTGTCATGGTGTGTCTGTCTGTCTGTGTCATGGTGTGTGTGTGGGTCAGTCTGTGTCATGGCCTGTCATGGTGTGTGTGTGTCATGGTATATGTGTGTTTCTGTGTCTGTCATGGTGTATATGTGTGTTTAAAAATAGTGTTTTTGCTCACCTTTTTTTCCCCCATGCAGCGTGCTGGTCTCCCCTCTACTGGCCCTGCCTCTATGGCTAAGATCATCAAGCTTGATGATCTCAGCCAATCCAATGCTTTGCCATAGGATTGGCTGCAAAACACTACACCAATAATCATCTCCTCATAGAGATGCATTGAATCAATGTATCTCTATGGGGAACGTTCAGCGCCTTCAGAGTGTGGAGGCCCTGAATGTAGGTGCACTGACACAGGAAGCACCTCTAGTGACCGTCTGAGTGACTGTCACTAGCGGTGTCACTTTGAAGCAATGTAAACACTGCCTTTTCTCGGAAAAGTTAGTGTTTACGTTGAAAAGCCTGTAGAGACATGCTATAGATACCAGTACCACTACATTAAGCCGTGTGTGTGTGCAGTGGTGTATCCTGGTTTTGTGCTGCCCTAGGCAGGACAAAACTCAGGTGCCCCCCTCCTCCCCCCCCACGCCACCCACACCCAACCCTTCCCTCCGCCCGCGTTCTAAATACACACACACACAAACTAGCAGACACACACACACACAAACTAGCAGACACACACACACACACAAACTAGCAGACACACACACACACACACACACAAACTAGCAGACACACACACACAAACTAGCAGACACACACATACACACAAACTAGCACACACACACACACAATAACAAACACACACACACACACACTAACAGACATACACACACACACTAACAGACATACACACACACACACTAACAGACATACACACACACACTAACAGACATACACACACACTAACAGACATACACACACACACACTAACAGACATACACACACACACACTAACAGACATACACACACACACTAACAGACATACACACACACACACTAACAGACACACACACACACACACACACTAACAGACATACACACACTAACAGACATACACACACACTTACAGACATACACACACACTAACAGACATACACACACTAACAGACATACACACACTAACAGACATACACACACACTAACAGACATACACACACACACACTAACAGACATACACACACACACTAACAGACATACACACTCACTAACAGACAGACACACACACACTCACTAACAGACACACACACACTAGCAGACACACACACACACACACACACTAACAGACACACACACTAACAGACACACACACAGACACACACACACTAACAGACACACACACTAACAGACACACAGACACACACACTAAAAGACACACACACTCACTCATACTAACACATTTTTTTGAACCCCCCCCCAGCCTCCTTACCTTTGGGAGTGCTGGGGGGGTGCCGCAGAGTGAGGCTGGGAGGCGGAGCCGGAATATAACATCATATTCCGGCTCCCAGCCTCACTCTGTGGCGCGCAAGGGAGCTGAGCAGACCGCTCAGAGGAAGTGCTCCCTCGCCAGCCGCCCGCCCGCCCGCCCGCCCGCCCAGCCGATCAGCCCGACCGGCAGCCCAGCATGTCTGTTAGCCGCAAGGCTAACAAGGCATTTGCCCTGGGCATTTGGGGGTGGCGTTTTTGCCGCCCCCTGGAAAATGTCGCTCAAGGCTAAAATGTCCCTGTGTGTGTGCGCGTCTGCTAGTGAGTGAGCTTGCTTGCATGTATGTGCCTGCTAGTGAGTGAGCTTGTGTTTTTATGTCAATGAGCTGATGTATATCAGTGAGATTGTTTGTTTGTCTATGAGGGTGTGTATCAATGAGCTTGTGTGTGTCATTGAGATGTCAGTGTCTGCATGTGAGTATGCTTACTGTGTAATTAAACGTTTTACTCTGAAAGGACCAATATTTTATATTAGAAAAAGCTATATATATATATATATATATATTATATATTACTCAAACATCTGTCATCTGGGGTGGTAAGACATAGCCTTACATATTACATGCAACAATATATGGCGCAGTGACTTATGGGGCTGGCATAACATTTTTTTCCAGGGCAGCTTTGTATCCCCAGTCCGGCCCTGGAAATGACTAGAGAGGAAAATCAGTCTGGCAGCAGCGTTCATTATGGACTATAGCGGTGCAGTATGGCTTTTGGGAAGACCAATCAGGAGAGGGTTACAATAATCCATGCAGGAAATTACCAGAGCATGGACAAGCTCCTTGGTAGCATCTTGTGTAAGAAAGGGGCGGATGCGGGCTATGTTTTTAAGATGGAATCTACAGGATTTGGCAACATGCTGGATGTGAGGCCAGAATCAAGTATGACGCCAAGACAGCGCACTTGCAAGGATGGACTGATGTGGGTACCACAAGCTTGAAGGGAGAGTGAAAGAGGAGGATCAGTATTAGGAGGAGGAAAGGCAAGGAGCTCAGTTTTAGAGAGATTGAGTTTCAGAAAGCGGGAGGACGTCCAGTCAGAGATGGAAGAAAGGCAAGCAGTGACATGTTGCAGGATGGCAGGGGAGGAGAGATTTAACTGGGTGTCATCAGCGTACAGGTGGTAGTGGAGTTTAAAAGAGGTAATAAGTTTGCCAAGAGAGGCAGTAATAGAAGGGGACCAAGGACAGAGCCTTGGGGGACTCCAACTAAGACAGAATGAGGGGAGGAGGTATCATTAGAAAAAGAGACACTGAATGAGCGTTGGGAGAGATAAGAGGAAAACCACGAGAGGACAGAGTCACAGAGACCAAGCGAATGAAGAGTTTGAAGAAGGAGAGCATGATCAACGGTGTCAAAGGCCGCTGAGAGGTCAAGAAGAATTAGTATGGAGTAGTGGCCTTTGGATTTAGCTGCGATTAGGTTGTTAATAACTTTGATAAGCGCAGTCTCAGTAGAGTGGAGAGGGCGGAAGCCAGATTGAAGAGGGTCAAGGAGAGAGTTGGAATTGAGGAAATGAGACACACGGGTAAAGACAAGTCTTTCCAGAAGCTTTGAGGAAAAAGGGAGCAGGGATATGGGACGATAGTTAGAGGGGGTGGACGGGTCGAGGGATGTTTTTTTTTAGTATAGGTACTACAGTGGCATGTTTAAGGTCAGCAGGGACAATGCCAGAAGAGAGAGAGAGCAGTTGGAGATGTGCATTAAGGAAGGCACGAGACAAGTGGAGAGAGATCTAATAAGGTGAGATGGGACAGGATCGAGCGGGTAAGTGGTGGGGCGAGAGGAAAAGAGAAGAGCGGCCACCTCTTGGTCAGTAGCCGGGGAGAATTTTATTAATGATAAACGCTACCGACAGACCCTACAGACTTTTCCTCGTTATTAAATCTGCTGCTCCAGATATACTCTGAATAAATGAGAATTGACCATCATTGTCTGTCCTGTGTAACACGCAGGATTGTTATTAGTTATCTGGTATTATCAGTTTAAAACATGCACAGCCTTTCCAGGCAAGTTTAACAGAAAAGCCATGTTTGTAAGTACGTATAAAGCCATGCCAGTAAGTACGTATAAAGCCATGCCGGTAAGTACGTATAAAGCCATGCCGGTAAGTACGTATAAAGCCATGCTGGTAAGTACGTATAAAGCCATGCCGGTAAATACGTATAAAGCCATGCCGGTAAGTACGCATAAAGCCATGCCGGTAAGTACGTATAAAGCCATGCCGGTAAATACGTATAAAGCCATGCCGGTAAGTACGTATAAAGCTATGCCGGTAAGTACGTATAAAGCCATACCGGTAAATACGTATAAAGCCATGCCGGTAAGTACGTATAAAGCCATGCCGGTAAATACGTATAAAGCCATGCCGGTAAGTACGTATAAAGCCATGCCGGTAAGTACGTATAAAGCCATGCTGGTAAGTACTTATAGCGCCATGCCTGTAAGTACGTATAAAGCCATGCTGGTAAGTACGTATAAAGCTATGCCGGTAAGTACGTATAAAGCCATACCGGTAAATACGTATAAAGCCATGCCGGTAAGTACGTATAAAGCCATGCCGGTAAATACGTATAAAGCCATGCCGGTAAGTACGTATAAAGCCATGCGGGTAAGTACGTATAAAGCCATGCGGGTAAGTACGTATAAAGCCATGCTGGTAAGTACTTATAGCGCCATGCCTGTAAGTACGTATAAAGCCATGCTGGTAAGTACGTATAAAGCCATGCCGGTAAGTACGTATAAAGCCATGCCGGTAAGTACGTATAAAGCCATGCGGGTAAGTACGTATAAAGCCATGCGGGTAAGTACGTATAAAGCCATGCCGGTAAATACGTATAAAACCATGCCGGTAAGTACGTATAAAGCCATGCTGGTAAGTACGTATAAAGCCATGCCGGTAAGTACCTATAAAGTTTTAGAAAAATACCCAGAAAAACTAATTTATTTACAAATACTGTGTACCTCGCAGATATCGATGAATGCTTAGTGGGAAACGGAAGCTGCGACCAGCTATGTGTGAACCAGGCCGGCAGCTACGAGTGCCAGTGCCGCCCCGGCTACATACTGCAGGATGATGGCAGGAACTGTACAGGTAAGATGAGCATGGGATGTGTTAATTCTAACGTTTAATTCATTGCACACTGCTTGGAATTCCTTGATTGACAATATCGGTGATAATTGGAGAAACTCCGGTCTGTGAAATTCCATAAACGCAATCCTTCACATTCATGATCTGTTACAAAACTCTTCTTTGTACCAGCCAGTTGGGTGGAGACCATGACAGTTGTCTTTAGATGAAGTAAATCTATGTATTGTAACAGGACACAATAAAATCATAAAGTCATGTCAGGTCTCACAGATGACCAACTGTTTGTGGTCCTGGTGGATTTGTATTGCGTGTGCCTGCGTCTTTCTCATAGCTCATTGTAGTCAGCGACTGAAATACACTTTAATAAGGCCAAGCCCAACAAAACAGCGACTGAATGTCTTCCAATAAAATGTATACTTTATTATCAGCAGTTGTTTTCCCAGATTTGGCATTATCCCTAAAGGACAATACGAGCACTCCAGCTTGCTTGTGACTGTTTATAAAAGTGACAGTTTCAATAAAAATCAGCACTTTTGTAATTGGGGATAGAAACACCTTCCTGGCTGTCAATCAGACAACCGTGGCCAATCAGACATTCATGGCCAATCAGACATTCGTGGCCAATCAGACAACCGTGGTCAATCAGACATTCGTAGCCAATCAGACAATCGTGGTCAATCAGACAATAGCAGTCAATCAGAATGCCAGGGAGCTTTTCCTCCACTTCGGTTAGCTCCACTGAGCCGATGGAAGCAGCAGGAGTGCTCGGTTGGAATGTGCCTTCCTTCCCCCTTCTCAACGAGCTTAATTACAGCACTGAGAAGCATAGGAAGCAACCATCGCATACACGTCTGTCACTTGCCATTCCAGCGCAGAGGACCTCAATGAGAGACCTCTGATTGGTGTATTCCCAGCACACACTGAAAGAGAGAGGGCAAGACTTGCAAAGGCTGCAGACAAGAGATCTGCAGCTTTAACAATCTGTTATTATATATACCCACAAAGAAAAATGTATAATTAAATGCATGGATGTTTCAATTGGCGGATGTCTACTATTTAGAGATTCATTGGTTTATTTTGGGCAGTGGAGTGTCCCTTTAATTACTATAGACAAAAGTCCTACTTTGTGCTTGTAATTGGGAATGGTGTGCCCCAGTGACATTGCACCTCAGTATACGGGTCAGGGCGCAGCCATCCTGCCAGTCTGCCTCGTATATTGGGTAAACTGATTAATCCGAGCATCGCCTTCTTAGTGTTTTATACCAGCTGCCTTGTGATATTTACTAAGCTGATTTCACTAACATTGACAGATGCTGACGAGTGCCAGACAAACAATGGGAACTGCATGCAGATCTGCAGAAACACGTTTGGATCATTCGAATGTCTTTGTCGGAAGGGATTCCAGCTGCACGTGGACCTCAGGGGATGTGTTGGTGAGAATGAGCGATAGGTGGATCTAAATATCACAACAGCCGGCCTTAAATCTAACGCAAAATGTGAACAGTCATATTTATGTAAATAAGCAATTCTCAGCCAATGCTATACTGTGGGTTCGTATGACTGGCAAAAGTAAAAAATAAATAAAAGGATCTGCAATGGTAATATGTGCATTTACAAATCTCACCACTAGGTGCCCCCCAAGCTCTAAAAATACACCTTCAGAAAGTTACCATATTACATACATGCTGGAAGGTGGGATTATTCACTGAACTCTGGATTGTATCAAAATGTAGGTTAAAATATCCAACCTGCAACCATATCTCTCCTGACGAGCCATTTTAAAGGGGTTTATTCACTAAACAGCGCATTGTAGTGAATTCAAATTACGGACAAAGAGAGGGATCTGGCCAGTTCTCAATCTGCTCCAGTTAGAGAAATGTGCAACCGAGGTTTCAGATCAGCACAATTCAGTGTTTAGTGGGTAATTCCCACGTTTACTGTGATCCTTTTATTTCTTATTAAATTTCATCTCATTTTGTCCTACTGGCTGTCAGACCGACTCAGGAATACTTTGTGTCGTTTTCCAGATATCGACGAGTGTAAAATCGGGAATGGAGGCTGCTCTCACACATGTAATAACACAGACGGCAGCTTCCTGTGTCTGTGCCCCGTTCACCAGGCTCTCGCCCCGGATCGTAGAACCTGCATTAGTGAGTGAAGGACAGAATATGGATATCACTTAAGCTGGATCTGTCTGTCTGTCCGTCCTTCCACTGGTTACCAAAGGCTTATGGGAGTAAACGTTCACAGATGGAGTTTAGCGGTGGGGGATGTATTCGGATCTCGTGCTAAATGGAGAATATGTTTGGGAAATAAGTTCCAGATAATGTTATTCCTGAATTTACCAGATAATGATGATGATGATAATGATGATGATGACGATCATGAGAAATAGATGGAAAAAGGAGCATGCAGGCTCCCCTGAGGGGGTATATGTTAAACCCTTTCCTTCCAAAACCCATAGACTGCTGACCTCCCCCAGAGAACATCTTCCTACCCAACACCCCAAAAGTTACCACCTTCACATCCACCTCCCCTCCCAGAGAACATCTTCATAATGAACCCCAAAATCTACCACCTTCACTTCCACCTCCCCTCCCAGAGAACATCTTCCTACTGAACCCCAAAATCTACCACCTTCACATCCACCTCCCCTCCCAGAGAACATCTTCATAATGAACCCCAAAATCTACCACCTTCACTTCCACCTCCCCTCCCAGAGAACATCTTCATAATGAACCCTAAAATCTACCACCTTCACTTCCACCTCCCCTCCCAGAGAACATCTTCCTACTGAACCCCAAAATCTACCACCTTCACTTCCACCTCCCCTCCCAGAGAACATCTTCATAATGAACCCCAAAATCTACCACCTTCACTTCCACCTCCCCTCCCAGAGAACATCTTCCTACTGAACCCCAAAATCTACCACCTTCACATCCACCTCCCCTCCCAGAGAACATCTTCATAATGAACCCCAAAATCTACCACCTTCACTTCCACCTCCCCTCCCAGAGAACATCTTCATACTGAACCCCCAAATCTACCACCTTCACTTCCACCTCCCCTCCCAGAGAACATCTTCCTACTGAACCTCAAAATCTACCACCTTCACTTCCACCTCCCCTCCCAGAGAACATCTTCCTACTGAACCTCAAAATCTGCTACCTTCACTTCCACCTTCCCTCCCAGAGAACATCTTCCTACTGAACCCCCAAATCTACCACCTTCACTGCCACCTTCCCTCCCAGAGAACATCTTCCTACTGAACCCCCAAATCTACCACCTTCACTGCCACCTACCCTCCCAGAGAACATCTTCCTACTGAACCCCCAAATCTACCACCTTCACTGCCACCTTCCCTCCCAGAGAACATCTTCCCAATGACCCCCAATATCTACCACCTTTGCTGCCACCTTCTCTCCCAGAGAACATCTTCATACTGAACCCCAAAATCTACCACCTTCACTGCCACCTCCCCTCCCAGAGAACATCTTCCTACTGAACCCCAAAATCTACCACCTTCACTGCGACTGCACAAATCTAAACAAGTCAACAGCTCTTTTATAAATAGAGATATTTTACTAATTTATGTATTTATGAACAGTCTATCGTGTAGAATCTGTGTATATAATACATAAAACAGCTTCATTTTCAGGACAATCTCTGAAAAGTAATCGTTTTATTGAAAAGGTCTTGGTAATTTAGGGGTTTAACGGGAACTTTAATATTCAGTTTACTTATCCCTATATTTAGCATATATATTTTTGTGAAGAGTTAAAAATAAATAAGTGGGTGCCTCCATCTCTGGCTAATGGGGAGTTATTAACTGGTTATGGGTGATGTTTAATGTTTTACTCAATGATGTCGATTCTGGAGAAGTGACAGTTATATTTATTTGGAATATTTGGGGTGTCACAATACATCAAAAAGAAATAACAATAAAAGCTGCGCCTAGTAACAATAAAAATAAAAATAAATAGTCCAAATAAAATAAATGGATAAAAAGGAGAAAGTCTTATCTAAGAGTGTCTCGTGCAGTCGTCTAGTACGGCAATATTCAGTCTGCAACGATTGTCCTTATTTGGTTCTTCCTTGTAAATCCACTCATATGTAAAAGACAAAAGGGTATATACAGGAAGCCGGATAGTGTAGTAAGTTTAAATAAAAGTGAATAAAATATATAAAACTCTTGAATGCAAACTCACATTTGGGAGAGCTAAAACCTGCTCTGGTGGGAAGGGCGTTCAGCGGTATAATCCCCGCTTATGGGATATACAGTAGGTGTCCTTCGTCTGAGGTAAATTTTCTCCGTCCTTGATACGATAGGCACTCGGGTAGAGAGAAACAACCAATAGTGCACACTGGATAAAAAGCTAATTGATAAAATAAAGAAATAAAATAGGTACTCACAAGGGGGGAGCAGAACAACTGCTCCCTATTGATAGTGCTGGTGGTATTATCCCCACCTAGGATTACTTGGGGTCCGGAGTGATGATTAAAATGCCAGGTAAAAAGTGGATAAATATGTATTAAAAATACAATTAAAAGTAACAAAATATACTTTAATGTTAAAAATACACAATATTATAACCATAAACGCGTTTCGCCAATACGGCGTTATCAATATGGGAAAAAAGAACCTGATACCTAGCAGAAAGAGCATTAAATAACAAGTACAATACTTTAAAATTGGCGCCAAAAATTAGGCAACCAATCACAGAGAGAGTAAGAACTAATGTCAAAAATCATAATAAAAACAGTTAAAATCAGTTATGAGGTGGTTACAATTTATAATTGCAGCAACAGTGTGCCAATACATGTATAAAACGAACTCTTTAACAAAAGAAAATCGAAACCATGTATGAAATATAGCTCGGTCACATGACCGGCATAAACAACCAGGGGGGTATTGGGAAATGTAGTCGGACACCGGCAAGCACTGCGCAGCTGCCGGCGTCCTAATAGGGAATCGGTTGGGAAGGGGGCGCGGTCTGAATCACGTCAGCACGCACTCTTACATGCGGCTGACGTGAAGGGGAAGGACGATGGCTCGCACAAGGCTGCGGCCGTCGACATGGGAGGAAGATTGGGTCTATGACGCGGCGGGTAGCAGCCGTCGTCATAGAAACCGGAAACATAGTGCCGGTCGGCTCGCACAAAGCTGCGGCCGGCTGGAGGAATGAAGAACAATAAAATGGATTAAAAATATATAAAATATATATAATTAGTTGTATAAAATATATATAATTAAATATAAATAAAAACCACATCTTAAGAAATACACCATGTCTGATCACCTACTGCAGTGTGACCAGGCATGATGAGAATAGAAAAGGGGAAATATAAAACAGAGTAAAAGATGGCTTAAAGTGGCAGCTGTAAAAATCAGATAAAATCCAGAGAGAATACAATATAGATAAAGGGAATAGTAGCAGCAGTGTGAATAATTATAAGAAGTTAAACAAGTCAAAATCAACATTCAGACCATGGGGGGCAAGGGTTTGGAGTGTGTGAACCCACTCCATTTCTT
Organism: Pelobates fuscus; assembly: GCF_036172605.1. NCBI lineage: Eukaryota > Metazoa > Chordata > Amphibia > Anura > Pelobatidae > Pelobates > Pelobates fuscus. Next base: position 8,816,048 of record NC_086320.1, on the reverse strand, counting down.
TTTTACCTAGAATATTTTTGATATTACCACCCCTCCATGGAACAACACATTTTTTTATCCCAATACATTTTAACATTTTAGGGTCTTTGTTATGCATAATAAAGTGTTTGGATACTGAATGATTCAGGTATCCATTTTTGATGTTTCTGCAATGCTCGCTTAAGCGCGTCTTTAGGCACCTTGTGGTCATTCCAACATATTGGAGGCCACAGGGGCACTCAAGCAGATATATAACATTCTTTGTAGAGCAATTAATAAAGTCATTTATTTTATAAACCTTGTTTGTCCTTTTTGATGTAAATTCGGTAACTTTCTGAGGGACATTGGGGTCAGTGGTTCTGCAGACTATGCACATTTTGCACTTACAAAAACCTTTAATTTGAGGAAAGAAAGATACTGGTGGGGTCTTTTTAATTTCTTTAGTAAAATTCTTAGTTAAGATTGACTTGAAGTTTTGTGCTCCCTAAATATAATATTTGGACGTTCAGGTATAATTTTATTTAGTATTTCATCTTGTTTCAAGAGGTGCCAGTGTTTTCTTATGACCTTTTTTATATTGTTGCTTTTATTATTAAAATTGAAAATAATTGGTAATGGCATAGTCGTATCTGTGGATTTAGGTTTGTATTTTAAAAGTTCATTTCTGTCTTTTTTTTGGATATTCCTGATCGTTGCAGACTGAATATTGCCGTACTAGACGACTGCACGAGACACTCTTAGATAAGACTTTCTCCTTTTTATCCATTTATTTTATTTGGACTATTTATTTTTATTTTTATTGTTACTAGGCGCAGCTTTTATTGTTATTTCTTTTTGTTGTATCTCTCTTAAGGGTTTTTGAGGGATTCCCTTATCAAGTTGCTGCCTACTGTGTTATCTAGCGCTCACTCATTGTTCTGTTTTTTGTCACAATACATGTTTGTGCTCTGGACTCTACGTTATTGATGTGGCTCTGTAACCCAGAGATCTCGCTTTCTCCGTCCCCAATAAACATGGCAGCCTTTCGTTGGCAGACATCACGTCGTGTGCCCTGCAGAACGGCGGCTGTGAGCATATCTGCAGTAAGAGGCAGGAGGGCAGCATTGAATGTCAGTGCCACCCGGGCTGGGTCCTCAGCAGGAACGGAAAGACGTGTGATGGTGAGATTCCTGTTTTTCACCAATTTACCATTTATTACTTTTTATTAAGAGCTGCAATAGCCTGCTGTGCACGAACAGCGATATCAACCTCTAGGGGGCAGTCAGCGACAAAGGCCTAACTTTAATATTGTTGGCTAAATGTTTCAAATCATTTTTTATATTTTTTAATAAACTTTCAAAATTATTTGAAGAATTTATACAAAAATATTAAATCAAGTGTGAATATCTGTTTGTTATAATAGACACTGTGAAGCCAGAGTATACTTTTGGGGTATAGTTGTAGTTTCTTAGTGTTATCTCTGGAGTCTGGGGTTCGCACATTCCTCTGACATTGACCGGTGGTTGTTATGGTCCGATAGATAGAAGATTTCATTTTCCCTTTATTGCGCTTGGGACGAAGGCTCCTTTCCAGTGTATTTGGTAAATGTTACCAAGAAGTCATTACACGGCTAAATGGCCGCTCTAGCGTTAGTATTAGCTGCTTCTGAACTGCAGCTCCCACCATTAGTGACTTGGAAGTACCGGCTAATCCTATAGAGTATAATAGGATTTACAGTCATGTCACTAAGTATTACCGGCTTTTTCTATCTCTATGTAGCCTAGCCTGGCATTGCTTGGCACTGACCTCTGACTGACTCTTTCCATGTCACTAAGTATTACCGGCTTTTTCTATCTCTATGTAGCCTAGCCTGGCATCTCTTGGCACTGACCTCTGACTGACTCTTTCCATGTCACTAAGTATTACCGGCTTTTTCTATCTCTACGTAGCCTAGCCTGGCATTGCTTGGCACTGCCCTCTGACTGACTCTTTCCATGTCACTAAGTATTACCGGCTTTTTCTATCTCTATGTAGCCTACCCTGGCATCTCTTGGCACTGACCTCTGACTGACTCTTTCCATGTCACTAAGTATTACCGGCTTTTGCTATCTCTATGTAGCCTACCCTGGCATCTCTTGGCACTGACCTCTGACTGACTCTTTCCATGTCACTAAGTATTACCGGCTTTTGCTATCTCTATGTAGCCTACCCTGGCATCTCTTGGCACTGACCTCTGACTGACTCTTTCCATGTCACTAAGTATTACCGGCTTCTGCTATCTCTATGTAGCCTACCCTGGCATCTCTTGGCACTGACCTCTGACTGACTCTTTCCATGTCACTAAGTATTACCGTCTTTTGCTATCTCTATGTAGCCTACCCTGGCATTGCTTGGCACTGCCCTCTGACTGACTCTTTCCATGTCACTAAGTATTACCGGCTTTTGCTATCTCTATGTAGCCTACCCTGGCATTGCTTGGCACTGCCCTCTGACTGACTCTTTCCATGTCACTAAGTATTACCGGCTTTTGCTATCTCTATGTAGCCTAGCCTGGCATCTCTTGGCACTGACCTCTGACTGACTCTTTCCATGTCACTAAGTATTACCGGCTTTTGCTATCTCTATGTAGCCTAGCCTGGCATTGCTTGGCACTGCCCTCTGACTGACTCTTTCCATGTCACTAAGTATTACCGGCTTTTTCTATCTCTATGTAGCCTACCCTGGCATCTCTTGGCACTGACCTCTGACTGACTCTTTCCATGTCACTAAGTATTACCGGCTTTTTCTATCTCTATGTAGCTAGCCTGGCATTGCTTGGCACTGCCCTCTGACTGACTCTTTCCATGTCACTAAGTATTACCGGCTTTTTCTATCTCTATGTAGCCTACCCTGGCATCTCTTGGCACTGACCTCTGACTGACTCTTTCCATGTCACTAAGTATTACCGGCTTCTGCTATCTCTATGTAGCCTACCCTGGCATCTCTTGGCACTGACCTCTGACTGACTCTTTCCATGTCACTAAGTATTACCGTCTTTTGCTATCTCTATGTAGCCTACCCTGGCATTGCTTGGCACTGCCCTCTGACTGACTCTTTCCATGTCACTAAGTATTACCGGCTTTTGCTATCTCTATGTAGCCTACCCTGGCATTGCTTGGCACTGCCCTCTGACTGACTCTTTCCATGTCACTAAGTATTACCGGATTTTTCTATCTCTATGTAGCCTACCCTGGCATCTCTTGGCACTGACCTCTGACTGACTCTTTCCATGTCACTAAGTATTACCGGCTTTTGCTATCTCTATGTACCCTACCCTGGCATCTCTTGGCACTGACCTCTGACTGACTCTTTCCATGTCACTAAGTATTACCGGCTTTTTCTATCTCTATGTAGCCTAGCCTGGCATTGCTTGGCACTGCCCTCTGACTGACTCTTTCCATGTCACTAAGTATTACCGGCTTTTTCTATCTCTATGTAGCCTACCCTGGCATCTCTTGGCACTGACCTCTGACTGACTCTTTCCATGTCACTAAGTATTACCGGCTTTTGCTATCTCTATGTAGCCTACCCTGGCATCTCTTGGCACTGACCTCTGACTGACTCTTTCCATGTCACTAAGTATTACCGTCTTTTGCTATCTCTATGTAGCCTACCCTGGCATTGCTTGGCACTGCCCTCTGACTGACTCTTTCCATGTCACTAAGTATTACCGGCTTTTGCTATCTCTATGTAGCCTACCCTGGCATTGCTTGGCACTGCCCTCTGACTGACTCTTTCCATGTCACTAAGTATTACCGGCTTTTGCTATCTCTATGTAGCCTACCTTGGCATTGCTTGGCACTGACCTCTGACTGACTCTTTCCATGTCACTAAGTATTACCGGCTTTTTCTATCTCTATGTAGCCTACCCTGGCATCTCTTGGCACTGACCTCTGACTGACTCTTTCCATGTCACTAAGTATTACCGGCTTTTGCTATCTCTATGTAGCCTACCCTGGCATCTCTTGGCACTGACCTCTGACTGACTCTTTCCATGTCACTAAGTATTACCGTCTTTTGCTATCTCTATGTAGCCTACCCTGGCATTGCTTGGCACTGCCCTCTGACTGACTCTTTCCATGTCACTAAGTATTACCGGCTTTTGCTATCTCTATGTAGCCTACCCTGGCATTGCTTGGCACTGCCCTCTGACTGACTCTTTCCATGTCACTAAGTATTACCGGCTTTTGCTATCTCTATGTAGCCTACCTTGGCATTGCTTGGCACTGCCCTCTGACTGACTCTTTCCATGTCACTAAGTATTTCCGGCTGCTGCTATCTCTATGTAGCCTAACCTGGCATTGCTTGGCACTGCCCACTGACTGACTCTTTCCATTTCACTAAGTATTACCAGCCGCTACTATCTCCATGTAGCCTACCCTGGCATTGCTTGGCACTGCCCACTGACTGACTCTTTCCATGTCACTAAGTATTACCGGCTGCTGCTATCTCCATGTAGCCTATCCTGGCATTGCTTGGCACTGCCCTCTGACTGACTCTTTCCATGTCACTAAGTATTACCGGCTTTTTCTATCTCTATGTAGCCTAGCCTGGCATTGCTTGGCACTGCCCTCTGACTGACTTTTTCCATGTCACTAAGTATTACCGTCTTTTGCTATCTCTATGTAGCCTACCCTGGCATTGCTTGGCACTGCCCTCTGACTGACTCTTTCCATGTCACTAAGTATTACCGGCTTTTGCTATCTCTATGTAGCCTACCCTGGCATTGCTTGGCACTGCCCTCTGACTGACTCTTTCCATGTCACTAAGTATTACCGGCTTTTGCTATCTCTATGTAGCCTACCCTGGCATTGCTTGGCACTGACCTCTGACTTACTCTTCTCATTCGCCAGATCTCGATGAATGTGCTGACTTCACCCATGGGGGCTGTGAACAGGACTGCCAGAACCTCCCAGGAACCTATAACTGCAGCTGCTCTAAGGGATTCACTCTGCGGCTCGATGACCCAACTAAATGCCAGCGTAAGATGGCGGCCGCAATTATCCACACACCAACAAATCAGGAGAGTGTTATACAGAGAGTGACAGTAACAGAGGCAGTGAGAGAGCGTTATACAGAGAGTGACAGTAACAGAGGCAGTGAGAGAGCGTTATACAGAGAGTGACAGTAACAGAGGCAGTGAGAGAGCGTTATACAGAGAGTGACAGTAACAGAGGCAGTGAGAGAGCGTTATACAGAGAGTGACAGTAACAGAGGCAGTGAGAGAGTGTTATACAGAGATTGACAGTAACAGAGGCAGTGAGAGAGCGTTATACAGAGAGTGACAGTAACAGAGGCAGTGAGAGAGCGTTATACAGAGAGTGACAGTAACAGAGGCAGTGAGAGAGCGTTATACAGAGAGTGACAGTAACAGAGGCAGTGAGAGAGAGCGTTATACAGAGAGTGACAGTAACAGAGGCAGTGAGAGAGAGTTATACAGAGAGTGACAGTAACAGAGGCAGTGAGAGAGCGTTATACATAGTTAGTGACAGTAACAGAGGCAGTGAGAGAGCGTTATACAGAGATTGACAGTAACAGAGGCAGTGAGAGAACGAGTACTGTAGGTGGGCTTATAGTGGGGTATAACATACTGTAGGTGAGTTTATAGGTGTGCCTAAAGTGGAGTATAAAGTACTGTAGGTGAGCTTATATTGGGGGTATAAAATACTGTAGGTGTGCTTATATTGGGGGTATAAAGTGTGAGCTTATAGTGGGGTATAAAGTACTGTATGTAGGTGGGTTTATAGTGGGGTATAAAGTACTGTAGGTGAGCTTATAGTGGGGGTATAAAGTACTGTAGGTGGGTTTATAGTGGTGTATAAAGTACTGTAGGTGAGCTTATAGTGGGGTATAAAGTACTGTAGGTGGGTTTATAGTGGGGTATAAAGTACTGTAGGTGAGCTTATAGTGGGGTATAAAGTACTGTAGGTGGGTTTATAGTGGGGGTATAAAGTACTGTAGGTGATCTTATAGTGGGGTATAAAGTACTGTAGGTGAGCTTATAGTGGGGGTATAAAGTACTGTAGGTGAGCTTATAGAGGGGGTATAAAGTACTGTAGGTGAGCTTATAGTGGGGGTATAAAGTACTGTAGGTGAGCTTATAGTGGGGGTATAAAGTACTGTAGGTGAGCTTATAGTGGGGGTATAAAGTACTGTAGGTGGGCTTATAGAGGGGTATAAAGTACTGTAGGTGGGCTTATAGTGGGGTATAAAGTAATGTAGGTGAGCTTATAGTGGGGGTATAAAGTACTGTAGGTGAGCTTATAGTAGGGGTATAAAGTACTGTAGGTGAGCTTATAGTGGGGTATAAAGTATTGTAGGTGAGTTTATAGTGGGGGTATAAAGTACTGTAGGTGAGCTTATAGTGGGGTATAAAGTACTGTAGGTGGGCTTATAGTGGGGTATAAAGTACTGTAGGTGGGCTTATAGTGGGGTATACAGTACTGTATGTGAGCTTATAGTGGGGTATAAAGTACTGTAGGTGGGCTTATAGTGGGGTATACAGTACTGTAGGTGAGCTTATAGTGGAGTATAAAGTACTGTAGGTGGGCTTATAGTGGGGTATACAGTACTGTAGGTGAGCTTATAGTGGGGTATAAAGTACTGTAGGTGGGCTTATAGTGGGGTATAAAGTACTGTAGGTGGGCTTATAGTGGGGTATACAGTACTGTAGGTGAGCTTATAGTGGGGTATAAAGTACTGTGGGTGGGCTTATAGTGGGGTATAAAGTACTGTAGGTGGGCTTATAGTGGGGTATACAGTACTGTAGGTGAGCTTATAGTGGAGTATAAAGTACTGTAGGTGGGCTTATAGTGGGGTATACAGTACTGTAGGTGGGCTTATAGTGGGGTATACAGCACTGTAGGTGAGCTTATAGTAGGGGTATAATTTACTGTAGGCATGCTTAGAGTGGGGTATAAAGTACTGTAGGTGGGCTTATACTGGTGGTATAAAGTATTGTACGTATGGTCTACTTCAGGTTAATTTTTTCTCTCATAACTCCTGTTTCCAGCTGTATGTCACCCTCCGTGCCTGAACTACGGTGTGTGTGTGGCACCAGACACCTGTGACTGCCCTGTGGGGTACCCAGGCCCCGGATGCTCAGGTAGGTTTGGCATTGGATGGACATATTGAGGCCATTGGGAGGATATGTGAATACCATTTACCACAAATAGGAACTGAAGAGGATGTACCTAATGTAGGGGTTCTCTGAGAAACTTGTCTGGTTAAGCTGACCAGACTAAATCTGGCAGGATATAAAACATGGTATAAACAGACGGCACAGACTGAATATGGCGGGATATAAAACATGGTATAAACAGACGGCACAGACTGAATATGGCGGGATATAAAACATGGTATAAACAGACGGCACAGACTGAATATGGCGGGATATAAAACATGGTATAAACAGACGGCACAGACTAAATCTAGCAGGATATAAAACATGGTATAAACAGACGGCACAGACTGAATATGGCGGGATATAAAACATGGTATAAACAGACGGCACAGACTGAATATGGTGGGATATAAAACATGGTATAAACAGACGGCACAGACTGAATATGGCCGGATATAAAACATGGTATAAACAGACGGCACAGACTGAATATGGCGGGATATAAAACATGGTATAAACAGACAGCACAGACTGAATATGGCGGGATATAAAACATGGTATAAACAGACGGCACAGACTGAATATGGCGGGATATAAAACATGGTATAAACAGACGACACAGACTGAATATGGCGGGATATAAAACATGGTATAAACAGGCGGCACAGACTGAATATGGCGGGATATAAAACATGGTATAAACAGACGGCACAGACTGAATATGGGGAGATATAAAACATGGTATAAACAGACGGCACAGACTGAATATGGCGGGATATAAAACATGGTATAAACAGACGGCACAGACTGAATATGGGGAGATATAAAACATGGTATAAACAGGCGGCACAGACTGAATATGGGGAGATATAAAACATGGTATAAACAGGCGGCACAGACTGAATATGGCGGGATATAAAACATGGTATAAACAGGCGGCACAGACTGAATATGGCGGGATATAAAACATGGTATAAACAGACGGCACAGACTGAATATGGGGAGATATAAAACATGGTATAAACAGACGGCACAGACTGAATATGGGGAGATATAAAACATTGTATAAACAGACGGCACAGACTGAATATGGCGGGATATAAAACATGGTATAAACAGACGGCACAGACTGAATATGGCGGGATATAAAACATGGTATAAACAGACGGCACAGACTGAATATGGCGGGATATAAAACATGGTATAAACAGGCGGCACAGACTGAATATGGCGGGATATAAAACATGGTATAAACAGACGGCACAGACTGAATATGGCGGGATATAAAACATGGTATAAACAGACGGCACAGACTGAATATGGGGAGATATAAAACATGGTATAAACAGACGGCACAGACTGAATATGGCGGGATATAAAACATGGTATAAACAGACGGCACAGACTGAATATGGGGAGATATAAAACATGGTATAAACAGGCGGCACAGACTGAATATGGCGGGATATAAAACATGGTATAAACAGGCGGCACAGACTGAATATGGCGGGATATAAAACATGGTATAAACAGACGGCACAGACTGAATATAGCGGGATATAAAACATGGTATAAACAGGCGGCACAGACTGAATATGGGGAGATATAAAACATGGTATAAACAGACGGCACAGACTGAATATGGGGAGATATAAAACATGGTATAAACAGACGGCACAGACTGAATATGGCGGGATATAAAACATGGTATAAACAGACGGCACAGACTGAATATGGCGGGATATAAAACATGGTATAAACAGACGGCACAGACTGAATATGGCGGGATATAAAACATGGTATAAACAGGCGGCACAGACTGAATATGGGGAGATATAAAACATGGTATAAACAGACGGCACAGACTGAATATGGCGGGATATAAAACATGGTATAAACAGACGGCACAGACTGAATATGGCGGGATATAAAACATGGTATAAACAGACGGCACAGACTGAATATGGCGAGATATAAAACATGGTATAAACAGGCGGCACAGACTGAATATGGCTGGATATAAAACATGGTATAAACAGACGGCACAGACTGAATATGGGGGGATATAAAACATGGTATAAACAGACGGCACAGACTGAATATGGCGGGATATAAAACATGGTATAAACAGACGGCACAGACTGAATATGGCGGGATATAAAACATGGTATAAACAGACGGCACAGACTGAATATGGCGGGATATAAAACATGGTATAAACAGACGGCACAGACTGAATATGGGGAGATATAAAACATGGTATAAACAGACGGCACAGACTGAATATGGCGGGATATAAAACATGGTATAAACAGACGGCACAAACTGAATATGGGGAGATATAAAACATGGTATAAACAGACGGCACAGACTGAATATGGCGGGATATAAAACATGGTATAAACAGACGGCACAGACTGAATATGGGGAGATATAAAACATGGTATAAACAGACGGCACAGACTGAATATGGCGGGATATAAAACATGGTATAAACAGACGGCACAGACTGAATATGGGGAGATATAAAACATGGTATAAACAGACGGCACAGACTGAATATGGGGAGATATAAAACATGGTATAAACAGACGGCACAGACTAAATATGGCGGGATATAAAACATGGTATAAACAGACGGCACAGACTGAATATGGCGGGATATAAAACATGGTATAAACAGACGGCACAGACTGAATATGGGGAGATATAAAACATGGTATAAACAGGCGGCACAGACTGAATATGGCGGGATATAAAACATGGTATAAACAGACGGCACAGACTGAATATGGCGGGATATAAAACATGGTATAAACAGACGGCACAGACTGAATATGGGGAGATATAAAACATGGTATAAACAGACGGCACAGACTGAATATGGCGAGATATAAAACATGGTATAAACAGACGGCACAGACTGAATATGGGGAGATATAAAACATGGTATAAACAGACGGCACAGACTGAATATGGCGAGATATAAAACATGGTATAAACAGACGGCACAGACTGAATATGGGGAGATATAAAACATGGTATAAACAGACGGCACAGACTGAATATGGGGAGATATAAAACATGGTATAAACAGACGGCACAGACTGAATATGGGGGGATATAAAACATGGTATAAACAGACGGCACAGAATGAATATGGCGGGATATAAAACATGGTATAAACAGGCGGCACAGACTGAATATGGCGGGATATAAAACATGGTATAAACAGACGGCACAGACTGAATATGGGGAGATATAAAACATGGTATAAACAGACGGCACAGACTGAATATGGCCGGATATAAAACATGGTATAAACAGACGGCACAGACTGAATATGGCGGGATATAAAACATGGTATAAACAGACGGCACGGACTGAATATGGCGGGATATAAAACATGGTATAAACAGACGGCACAGACTGAATATGGGGAGATATAAAACATGGTATAAACAGACAGCACAGACTGAATCTGGGGAGATATAAAACATGGTATAAACAGACGGCACAGACTGAATATGGGGAGATATAAAACATGGTATAAACAGACGGCACAGACTGAATATGGCGGGATATAAAACATGGTATAAACAGACGGCACAGACTGAATATGGCGGGATATAAAACATGGTATAAACAGACGGCACAGACTGAATATGGATATAAAACATGGTATAAACAGGCGGCACAGACTGAATATGGCGGGATATAAAACATGGTATAAACAGACGGCACAGACTGAATATGGGGAGATATAAAACATGGTATAAACAGACGGCACAGACTGAATATGGCCGGATATAAAACATGGTATAAACAGACGGCACAGACTGAATATGGCGGGATATAAAACATGGTATAAACAGACGGCACGGACTGAATATGGCGGGATATAAAACATGGTATAAACAGACGGCACAGACTGAATATGGGGAGATATAAAACATGGTATAAACAGACGGCACAGATTGAATATGGCGGGATATAAAACATGGTATAAACAGACGGCACAGACTGAATATGGCGGGATATAAAACATGGTATAAACAGACGGCACAGACTGAATATGGGGAGATATAAAACATGGTATAAACAGACGGCACAGACTGAATATGGCCGGATATAAAACATGGTATAAACAGACGGCACAGACTGAATATGGCGGGATATAAAACATGGTATAAACAGACGGCACAGACTGAATATGGCGGGATATAAAACATGGTATAAACAGACGGCACAGACTGAATATGGCGGGATATAAAACATGGTATAAACAGACGGCACAGACTGAATATGGCGGGATATAAAACATGGTATAAACAGGCGGCACAGACTGAATATGGGGAGATATAAAACATGGTATAAACAGACGGCACAGACTGAATATGGCGGGATATAAAACATGGTATAAACAGACGGCACAGACTGAATATGGCGGGATATAAAACATGGTATAAACAGACGGCACAGACTGAATATGGGGGGATATAAAACATGGTATAAACAGACGGCACAGACTGAATATGGCGGGATATAAAACATGGTATAAACAGACGGCACAGACTGAATATGGCGGGATATAAAACATGGTATAAACAGACGGCACAGACTGAATATGGCGGGATGTAAAACATGGTATAAACAGACGGCACAGACTGAATATGGCGGGATATAAAACATGGTATAAACAGACGGCACAGACTGAATATGGCGGGATATAAAACATGGTATAAACAGACGGCACAGACTGAATATGGCGGGATATAAAACATGGTATAAACAGACGGCACAGACTGAATATGGGGAGATATAAAACATGGTATAAACAGACGGCACAGACTGAATATGGGGAGATATAAAACATGGTATAAACAGACGGCACATACTGAATATGGCGGGATATAAAACATGGTATAAACAGACGGCACAGACTGAATATGGGGAGATATAAAACATGGTATAAACAGACGGCACAGACTGAATATGGGGAGATATAAAACATGGTATAAACAGACGGCACAGACTGAATATGGCCGGATATAAAACATGGTATAAACAGACGGCACAGACTGAATATGGGGAGATATAAAACATGGTATAAACAGACGGCACAGACTGAATATGGCGAGATATAAAACATGGTATAAACAGACGGCACAGACTGAATATGGCGAGATATAAAACATGGTATAAACAGACGGCACAGACTGAATATGGCGAGATATAAAACATGGTATAAACAGACGGCACAGACTGAATATGGGGAGATATAAAACATTGTATAAACAGACGGCACAGACTGAATATGGCGGGATATAAAACATGGTATAAACAGACGGCACAGACTGAATATGGCGGGATGTAAAACATGGTATAAACAAACGGCACAGACTGAATATGGCCGGATATAAAACATGGTATAAACAGACGGCACAGACTGAATATGGCCGGATATAAAACATGGTATAAACAGACGGCACAGACTGAATATGGGGAGATATAAAACATGGTATAAACAGACGGCACAGACTGAATATGGCGGGATATAAAACATGGTATAAACAGACGGCACAGACTGAATATGGCGAGATATAAAACATGGTATAAACAGACGGCACAGACTGAATATGGCGGGATATAAAACATGGTATAAACAGACGGCACAGACTGAATATGGCGGGATATAAAACATGGTATAAACAGGCGGCACAGACTGAATATGGCGGGATATAAAACATGGTATAAACAGGCGGCACAGACTGAATATGGCGGGATATAAAACATGGTATAAACAGACGGCACAGACTGAATATGGCGGGATATAAAACATGGTATAAACAGACGGCACAAACTGAATATGGCGGGATATAAAACATGGTATAAACAGACGGCACAAACTGAATATGGTGGGATATAAAACATGGTATAAACAGACGGCACAGACTGAATATGGGGAGATATAAAACATGGTATAAACAGACGGCACAGACTGAATATGGCGAGATATAAAACATGGTATAAACAGACGGCACAGACTGAATATGGCTGGATATAAAACATGGTATAAACAGACGGCACAGACTGAATATGGCGGGATATAAAACATGGTATAAACAGACGGCACAGACTGAATATGGCGAGATATAAAACATGGTATAAACAGACGGCACAGACTGAATATGGGGAGATATAAAACATGGTATAAACAGACGGCACAGACTGAATATGGCGCGATATAAAACATGGTATAAACAGACGGCACAGACTGAATATGGCGAGATATAAAACATGGTATAAACAGACGGCACAGACTGAATATGGCGGGATATAAAACATGGTATAAACAGACGGCACAGACTGAATATGGCGGGATATAAAACATGGTATAAACAGACGGCACAGACTGAATATGGCCGGATATAAAACATGGTATAAACAGACGGCACAGACTGAATATGGGGAGATATAAAACATGGTATAAACAGACGGCACGGACTGAATATAGCGGGATATAAAACATGGTATAAACAGACGGCACAGACTGAATATGGCGGGATATAAAACATGGTATAAACAGACGGCACAGACTGAATATGGTGGGATATAAAACATGGTATAAACAGACGGCACAGACTGAATATGGGGAGATATAAAACATGGTATAAACAGGCGGCACAGACTGAATATGGGGAGATATAAAACATGGTATAAACAGACGGCACAGACTGAATATGGGGAGATATAAAACATGGTATAAACAGGCGGCACAGACTGAATATGGGGAGATATAAAACATGGTATAAACAGGCGGCACAGACTGAATATGGCCGGATATAAAACATGGTATAAACAGACGGCACAGACTGAATATAGCGGGATATAAAACATGGTATAAACAGACGGCACAGACTGAATATGGTGGGATATAAAACATGGTATAAACAGACGGCACAGACTGAATATGGGGAGATATAAAACATGGTATAAACAGGCGGCACAGACTGAATATGGCCGGATATAAAACATGGTATAAACAGACGGCACAGACTGAATATGGCGGGATATAAAACATGGTATAAACAGACGGCACAGACTGAATATGGTGGGATATAAAACATGGTATAAACAGACGGCACAGACTGAATATGGGGAGATATAAAACATGGTATAAACAGGCGGCACAGACTGAATATGGGGAGATATAAAACATGGTATAAACAGACGGCACAGACTGAATATGGGGAGATATAAAACATGGTATAAACAGGCGGCACAGACTGAATATGGGGAGATATAAAACATGGTATAAACAGACGGCACAGACTGAATATGGCGAGATATAAAACATGGTATAAACAGACGGCACAGACTGAATATGGCGGGATATAAAACATGGTATAAACAGACGGCACAGACTGAATATGGCGGGATATAAAACATGGTATAAACAGACGGCACAGACTGAATATGGCGGGATATAAAACATGGTATAAACAGATGGCACAGACTGAATATGGCGGGATATAAAACATGGTATAAACAGACGGCACAGACTGAATATGGGGGGATATAAAACATGGTATAAACAGACGGCACAGACTGAATATGGCGGGATATAAAACATGGTATAAACAGACGGCACAGACTGAATATGGCGGGATATAAAACATGGTATAAACAGACGGCACAGACTGAATATGGCGGGATGTAAAACATAGTATAAACAGACGGCACAGACTGAATATGGCGGGATATAAAACATGGTATAAACAGACGGCACAGACTGAATATGGCGGGATATAAAACATGGTATAAACAGACGGCACAGACTGAATATGGCGGGATATAAAACATGGTATAAACAGACGGCACAGACTGAATATGGGGAGATATAAAACATGGTATAAACAGACGGCACAGACTGAATATGGCCGGATATAAAACATGGTATAAACAGACGGCACAGACTGAATATGGGGAGATATAAAACATGGTATAAACAGACGGCACAGACTGAATATGGGGAGATATAAAACATGGTATAAACAGACGGCACAGACTGAATATGGCCGGATATAAAACATGGTATAAACAGACGGCACAGACTGAATATGGGGAGATATAAAACATGGTATAAACAGACGGCACAGACTGAATATGGGGAGATATAAAACATGGTATAAACAGACGGCACAGACTGAATATGGCGAGATATAAAACATGGTATAAACAGACGGCACAGACTGAATATGGCGGGATATAAAACATGGTATAAACAGACGGCACAGACTGAATGTGGCGGGATATAAAACATGGTATAAACAGACGGCACAGACTGAATATGGGGAGATATAAAACATGGTATAAACAGACGGCACAGACTGAATATGGGGAGATATAAAACATGGTATAAACAGACGGCACAGACTGAATATGGCGAGATATAAAACATGGTATAAACAGACGGCACAGACTGAATATGGCGGGATATAAAACATGGTATAAACAGACGGCACAGACTGAATGTGGCGGGATATAAAACATGGTATAAACAGACGGCACAGACTGAATATGGGGGGATATAAAACATGGTATAAACAGACGGCACAGACTGAATATGGCGGGATATAAAACATGGTATAAACAGACGGCACAGACTGAATGTGGCGGGATATAAAACATGGTATAAACAGACGGCACAGACTGAATATGGCGGGATATAAAACATGGTATAAACAGACGGCACAGACTGAATGTGGCGGGATATAAAACATGGTATAAACAGACGGCACAGACTGAATATGGGGAGATATAAAACATGGTATAAACAGACGGCACAGACTGAATATGGCGAGATATAAAACATGGTATAAACAGACGGCACAGACTGAATATGGCGAGATATAAAACATGGTATAAACAGACGGCACAGACTGAATATGGCGAGATATAAAACATGGTATAAACAGACGGCACAGACTGAATATGGCGAGATATAAAACATGGTATAAACAGACGGCACAGACTGAATATGGCCGGATATAAAACATGGTATAAACAGACGGCACAGACTGAATATGGCCGGATATAAAACATGGTATAAACAGACGGCACAGACTGAATATGGGGAGATATAAAACATGGTATAAACAGACGGCACAGACTGAATATGGCGGGATATAAAACATGGTATAAACAGACGGCACAGACTGAATATGGCGAGATATAAAACATGGTATAAACAGACGGCACAGACTGAATATGGCGGGATATAAAACATGGTATAAACAGACGGCACAGACTGAATATGGCGGGATATAAAACATGGTATAAACAGACGGCACAAACTGAATATGGCGGGATATAAAACATGGTATAAACAGACGGCACAAACTGAATATGGTGGGATATAAAACATGGTATAAACAGACGGCACAGACTGAATATGGGGAGATATAAAACATGGTATAAACAGACGGCACAGACTGAATATGGCGAGATATAAAACATGGTATAAACAGACGGCACAGACTGAATATGGCTGGATATAAAACATGGTATAAACAGACGGCACAGACTGAATATGGCGGGATATAAAACATGGTATAAACAGACGGCACAGACTGAATATGGCGAGATATAAAACATGGTATAAACAGACGGCACAGACTGAATATGGGGAGATATAAAACATGGTATAAACAGACGGCACAGACTGAATATGGCGCGATATAAAACATGGTATAAACAGACGGCACAGACTGAATATGGCAGGATATAAAACATGGTATAAAGAGACGGCACAGACTGAATATGGGGAGATATAAAACATGGTATAAACAGACGGCACAGACTGAATATGGCGGGATATAAAACATGGTATAAACAGACGGCACAGACTGAATATGGCGGGATATAAAACATGGTATAAAGAGACGGCACAGACTGAATATGGCGGGATATAAAACATGGTATAAACAGATGGCACAGACTGAATATGGCGGGATATAAAACATGGTATAAACAGACGGCACAGACTGAATATGGCGAGATATAAAACATGGTATAAACAGACGGCACAGACTGAATATGGCGGGATATAAAACATGGTATAAACAGACGGCACAGACTGAATATGGCCGGATATAAAACATGGTATAAACAGACGGCACAGACTGAATATGGGGAGATATAAAACATGGTATAAACAGACGGCACGGACTGAATATAGCGGGATATAAAACATGGTATAAACAGACGGCACAGACTGAATATGGCGGGATATAAAACATGGTATAAACAGACGGCACAGACTGAATATGGTGGGATATAAAACATGGTATAAACAGACGGCACAGACTGAATATGGGGAGATATAAAACATGGTATAAACAGGCGGCACAGACTGAATATGGGGAGATATAAAACATGGTATAAACAGGCGGCACAGACTGAATATGGCCGGATATAAAACATGGTATAAACAGACGGCACAGACTGAATATAGCGGGATATAAAACATGGTATAAACAGACGGCACAGACTGAATATGGGGAGATATAAAACATGGTATAAACAGACGGCACAGACTGAATATGGCGAGATATAAAACATGGTATAAACAGACGGCACAGACTGAATATAGCGGGATATAAAACATGGTATAAACAGGCGGCACAGACTGAATATGGGGAGATATAAAACATGGTATAAACAGGCGGCACAGACTGAATATGGGGAGATATAAAACATGGTATAAACAGACGGCACAGACTGAATATGGGGAGATATAAAACATGGTATAAACAGGCGGCACAGACTGAATATGGGGGGATATAAAACATGGTATAAACAGACGGCACAGACTGAATATGGGGAGATATAAAACATGGTATAAACAGGCGGCACAGACTGAATATGGGGAGATATAAAACATGGTATAAACAGACGGCACAGACTGAATATGGGGAGATATAAAACATGGTATAAACAGGCGGCACAGACTGAATATGGCGGGATATAAAACATGGTATAAACAGACGGCACAGACTGAATATGGGGAGATATAAAACATGGTATAAACAGACGGCACAGACTGAATATGGTGGGATATAAAACATGGTATAAACAGGCGGCACAGACTGAATATGGCGGGATATAAAACATGGTATAAACAGGCGGCACAGACTGAATATGGGGAGATATAAAACATGGTATAAACAGGCGGAACAGACTGAATATGGGGAGATATAAAACATGGTATAAACAGACGGCACAGACTGAATATGGGGAGATATAAAACATGGTATACACAGACGGCACAGACTGAATATGGGGAGATATAAAACATGGTATAAACAGACAGCACAGACTGAATATGGGGAGATATAAAACATGGTATAAACAGACGGCACAGACTGAATATGGGGAGATATAAAACATGGTATAAACAGACGGCACAGACTGAATATGGGGAGATATAAAACATGGTATAAACAGACGGCACAGACTGAATATGGGGAGATATAAAACATGGTATAAACAGACGGCACAGACTGAATATGGGGAGATATAAAACATGGTATAAACAGACGGCACAGACTGAATATGGCGGGATATAAAACATGGTATAAACAGACGGCACAGACTGAATATGGCGGGATATAAAACATGGTATAAACAGACGGCACAGACTGAATATGGCGGGATATAAAACATGGTATAAACAGACGGCACAGACTGAATATGGCGGGATATAAAACATGGTATAAAGAGACGGCACAGACTGAATATAGCGGGATATAAAACATGGTATAAACAGACGGCACAGACTGAATATGGCGGGATATAAAACATGGTATAAACAGACGGCACAGACTGAATATGGCGAGATATAAAACATGGTATAAACAGACGGCACAGACTGAATATGGCGGGATATAAAACATGGTATAAACAGACGGCACAGACTGAATATGGCCGGATATAAAACATGGTATAAACAGACGGCACTGACTGAATATGTCGGGATATAAAACATGGTATAAACAGACGGCACAGACTGAATATGGGGAGATATAAAACATGGTATAAACAGACGGCACAGACTGAATATGGCGGATATAAAACATGGTATAAACAGACGGCACAGACTGAATATGGCGGGATATAAAACATGGTATAAACAGACGGCACAGACTGAATATGGCGGGATATAAAACATGGTATAAACAGACGGCACAGACTGAATATGGGGGGATATAAAACATGGTATAAACAGACGGCACAGACTGAATATGGCGGGATATAAAACATGGTATAAACAGACGGCACAGACTGAATATGGCGAGATATAAAACATGGTATAAACAGACGGCACAGACTGAATATGGGGAGATATAAAACATGGTATAAACAGGCGGCACAGACTGAATATGGCGGGATATAAAACATGGTATAAACAGACGGCACAGACTGAATATGGCGGGATATAAAACATGGTATAAACAGACGGCACAGACTGAATATGGCGAGATATAAAACATGGTATAAACAGACGGCACAGACTGAATATGGCGGGATATAAAACATGGTATAAACAGACGGCACAGACTGAATATGGGGGGATATAAAACATGGTATAAACAGACGGCACAGACTGAATATGGCGAGATATAAAACATGGTATAAACAGACGGCACAGACTGAATATGGCGGGATATAAAACATGGTATAAACAGACGGCACAGACTGAATATGGCCGGATATAAAACATGGTATAAACAGACGGCACTGACTGAATATGTCGGGATATAAAACATGGTATAAACAGGCGGCACAGACTGAATATGGGGAGATATAAAACATGGTATAAACAGACGGCACAGACTGAATATGGCCGGATATAAAACATGGTATAAACAGACGGCACAGACTGAATATGGCGGGATATAAAACATGGTATAAACAGGCGGCACAGACTGAATATGGCGGGATATAAAACATGGTATAAACAGACGGCACAGACTGAATATGGCGGGATATAAAACATGGTATAAACAGACGGCACAGACTGAATATGGCGAGATATAAAACATGGTATAAACAGACGGCACAGACTGAATATGGCGGGATATAAAACATGGTATAAAGAGACGGCACAGACTGAATATGGCGGGATATAAAACATGGTATAAACAGACGGCACAGACTGAATATGGCTGGATATAAAACATGGTATAAACAGACGGCACAGACTGAATATGGCGGGATATAAAACATGGTATAAACAGACGGCACAGACTGAATATGGGGAGATATAAAACATGGTATAAACAGACGGCACAGACTGAATATAGCGGGATATAAAACATGGTATAAACAGACGGCACAGACTGAATATGGCGGGATATAAAACATGGTATAAACAGATGGCACAGACTGAATATGGCGAGATATAAAACATGGTATAAAGAGACGGCACAGACTGAATATGGCGAGATATAAAACATGGTATAAACAGACGGCACAGACTGAATATGGCGGGATATAAAACATTGTATAAACAGACGGCACAGACTGAATATGGCGAGATATAAAACATGGTATAAACAGACGGCACAGACTGAATATGGCGGGATATAAAACATTGTATAAACAGACGGCACAGACTGAATATGGCGGGATATAAAACATGGTATAAACAGACGGCACAGACTGAATATGGCGGGATATAAAACATGGTATAAACAGACGGCACAGACTGAATATGGCGGGATATAAAACATGGTATAAACAGACGGCACAGACTGAATATGGCGGGATATAAAACATGGTATAAACAGACGGCACAGACTGAATATGCCGGGATATAAAACATGGTATAAACAGACGGCACAGACTGAATATGGCGGGATGTAAAACATGGTATAAACAGACGGCACAGACTGAATATGGCGGGATATAAAACATGGTATAAACAGACGGCACAGACTGAATATGGCGGGATATAAAACATGGTATAAACAGACGGCACAGACTGAATATGGCGGGATATAAAACATTGTATAAACAGACGGCACAGACTGAATATGGCGGGATATAAAACATTGTATAAACAGACGGCACAGACTGAATATGGCGGGATATAAAACATGGTATAAACAGACGGCACAGACTGAATATGGCTGGATATAAAACATGGTATAAACAGACAGCACAGACTGAATCTGGGGAGATATAAAACATGGTATAAACAGACGGCACAGACTGAATATGGCGGGATATAAAACATGGTATAAACAGACGGCACAGACTGAATATGGCGGGATATAAAACATGGTATAAACAGATGGCACAGACTGAATATGGCGAGATATAAAACATGGTATAAACAGACGGCACAGACTGAATATGGGGAGATATAAAACATGGTATAAACAGACGGCACAGACTGAATATGGGGAGATATAAAACATGGTATAAACAGACGGCACAGACTGAATATGGGGAGATATAAAACATGGTATAAACAGACGGCACAGACTGAATATGGCGAGATATAAAACATGGTATAAACAGACGGCACAGACTGAATATGGCGGGATATAAAACATGGTATAAACAGACGGCACAGACTGAATATGGGGAGATATAAAACATGGTATAAACAGACGGCACAGACTGAATATGGGGAGATATAAAACATTGTATAAACAGACGGCACAGACTGAATATGGCGGGATATAAAACATGGTATAAACAGACGGCACAGACTGAATATGGCGGGATATAAAACATGGTATAAACAGACGGCACAGACTGAATATGGGGAGATATAAAACATGGTATAAACAGACGGCACAGACTGAATATAGCGGGATATAAAACATGGTATAAACAGACGGCACAGACTGAATATGGGGAGATATAAAACATGGTATAAACAGACGGCACAGACTGAATATGGCGCGATATAAAACATGGTATAAACAGACGGCACAGACTGAATATGGCGGGATATAAAACATGGTATAAACAGACGGCACAGACTGAATATGGCGGGATATAAAACATGGTATAAACAGACGGCACAGACTGAATATGGCGGGATATAAAACATGGTATAAACAGACGGCACAGACTGAATATGGCGGGATATAAAACATGGTATAAACAGACGGCATAGACTGAATATGGGGAGATATAAAACATGGTATAAACAGGCGGCACAGACTGAATATGGGGAGATATAAAACATGGTATAAACAGACGGCACAGACTGAATATGGCGGGATATAAAACATGGTATAAACAGGCGGCACAGACTGAATATGGGGAGATATAAAACATGGTATAAACAGACGGCACAGACTGAATATGGGGAGATATAAAACATGGTATAAACAGACGGCACAGACTGAATATGGCCGGATATAAAACATGGTATAAACAGGCGGCACAGACTGAATATGGGGAGATATAAAACATGGTATAAACAGGCGGCACAGACTGAATATGGGGAGATATAAAACATGGTATAAACAGACGGCACAGACTGAATATGGCGGGATATAAAACATGGTATAAACAGACGGCACAGACTGAATATGGCGGGATATAAAACATGGTATAAACAGGCGGCACAGACTGAATATGGGGAGATATAAAACATGGTATAAACAGGCGGCACAGACTGAATATGGGGAGATATAAAACATGGTATAAACAGACGGCACAGACTGAATATGGCGGGATATAAAACATGGTATAAACAGACGGCACAGACTGAATATGGCGGGATATAAAACATGGTATAAACAGACGGCACAGACTGAATATGGCGGGATATAAAACATGGTATAAACAGACGGCACAGACTGAATATGGCGGGATATAAAACATGGTATAAACAGACGGCACAGACTGAATATGGGGAGATATAAAACATGGTATAAACAGACGGCACAGACTGAATATGGGGAGATATAAAACATGGTATAAACAGACGGCACAGACTGAATATGGCGGGATATAAAACATGGTATAAACAGACGGCACAGACTGAATATGGGGAGATATAAAACATGGTATAAACAGACGGCACAGACTGAATATGGCTGGATATAAAACATGGTATAAACAGGCGGCACAGACTGAATATGGCCGGATATAAAACATGGTATAAACAGACGGCACAGACTGAATATGGGGAGATATAAAACATGGTATAAACAGACGGCACAGACTGAATATGGCGAGATATAAAACATGGTATAAACAGACGGCACAGACTGAATATGGGGAGATATAAAACATGGTATAAACAGACGGCACAGACTGAATATGGCGGGATATAAAACATGGTATAAACAGACGGCACAGACTGAATATGGCTGGATATAAAACATGGTATAAACAGACGGCACAGACTGAATATGGGGAGATATAAAACATGGTATAAACAGACGGCACAGACTGAATATGGCGAGATATAAAACATGGTATAAACAGACGGCACAGACTGAATATGGGGAGATATAAAACATGGTATAAACAGACGGCACAGACTGAATATGGGGAGATATAAAACATGGTATAAACAGGCGGCACAGACTGAATATGGGGAGATATAAAACATTGTATAAACAGACGGCACAGACTGAATATGGCGAGATATAAAACATGGTATAAACAGACGGCACAGACTGAATATGGCGGGATATAAAACATGGTATAAACAGGCGGCAAAGACTGAATATGGGGAGATATAAAACATGGTATAAACAGGCGGCACAGACTGAATATGGGGAGATATAAAACATGGTATAAACAGACAGCACAGACTGAATATGGCGGGATATAAAACATGGTATAAACAGACGGCACAGACTGAATATGGCGGGATATAAAACATGGTATAAACAGACGGCACAGACTGAATATGGCGGGATATAAAACATGGTATAAACAGACGGCACAGACTGAATATGGGGAGATATAAAACATGGTATAAACAGACGGCACAGACTGAATATGGCGAGATATAAAACATGGTATAAACAGACGGCACAGACTGAATATGGCTGGATATAAAACATGGTATAAACAGACGGCACAGACTGAATATGGCGGGATATAAAACATGGTATAAACAGACGGCACAGACTGAATATAGCGGGATATAAAACATGGTATAAACAGACGGCACAGACTGAATATGGCGGGATATAAAACATGGTATAAACAGACGGCACAGACTGAATATGGCGGGATATAAAACATGGTATAAACAGGCGGCACAGACTGAATATGGGGAGATATAAAACATGGTATAAACAGACGGCACAGACTGAATATGGCAGGATATAAAACATGGTATAAACAGACGGCACAGACTGAATATGGCGGGATATAAAACATGGTATAAAGAGACGGCACAGACTGAATATGGGGAGATATAAAACATGGTATAAACAGACGGCACAGACTGAATATGGCGGGATATAAAACATGGTATAAACAGACGGCACAGACTGAATATGGCGGGATATAAAACATGGTATAAACAGACGGCACAGACTGAATATGGCGGGATATAAAACATGGTATAAACAGACGGCACAGACTGAATATGGCTGGATATAAAACATGGTATAAACAGACGGCACAGACTGAATATGGCGAGATATAAAACATGGTATAAACAGGCGGCACAGACTGAATATGGCGAGATATAAAACATGGTATAAACAGACGGCACAGACTGAATATGGCGAGATATAAAACATGGTATAAACAGGCGGCACAGACTGAATATGGCGGGATATAAAACATGGTATAAACAGACGGCACAGACTGAATATGGCTGGATATAAAACATGGTATAAACAGACGGCACAGACTGAATATGGGGAGATATAAAACATGGTATAAACAGACGGCACAGACTGAATATGGCGAGATATAAAACATGGTATACACAGACGGCACAGACTGAATATGGGGAGATATAAAACATGGTATAAACAGACGGCACAGACTGAATATGGCGGGATATAAAACATGGTATAAACAGACGGCACAGACTGAATATGGCCGGATATAAAACATGGTATAAACAGACGGCACAGACTGAATATGGGGGGATATAAAACATGGTATAAACAGACGGCACAGACTGAATATGGCGGGATATAAAACATGGTATAAACAGACGGCACAGACTGAATATGGCGGTATATAAAACATGGTATAAACAGACGGCACAGACTGAATATGGCGGGATATAAAACATGGTATAAAGAGACGGCACAGACTGAATATGGCGGGATATAAAACATGGTATAAAGAGACGGCACAGACTGAATATGGCGAGATATAAAACATGGTATAAACAGGCGGCACAGACTGAATATGGCGGGATATAAAACATGGAATAAACAGACGGCACAGACTGAATATGGCGGGATATAAAACATGGTATAAACAGACGGCACAGACTGAATATGGGGAGATATAAAACATGGTATAAACAGACGGCACAGACTGAATATGGCCGGATATAAAACATGGTATAAAGAGACGGCACAGACTGAATATGGGGAGATATAAAACATGGTATAAACAGACGGCACAGACTGAATATGGCGGGATATAAAACATGGTATAAACAGACGGCACAGACTGAATATGGGGAGATATAAAACATGGTATAAACAGACGGCACAGACTGAATATGGCGGGATATAAAACATGGTATAAACAGACGGCACAGACTGAATATGGCGGGATATAAAACATGGTATAAACAGACGGCACAGACTGAATATGGCGGGATATAAAACATGGTATAAACAGACGGCACAGACTGAATATGGCGGGATATAAAACATGGTATAAACAGACGGCACAGACTGAATATGGGGAGATATAAAACATGGTATAAACAGACGGCACAGACTGAATATGGGGAGATATAAAACATGGTATAAACAGACGGCACAGACTGAATATGGGGAGATATAAAACATGGTATAAACAGACGGCACAGACTGAATATGGCGGGATATAAAACATGGTATAAACAGACGGCACAGACTGAATATGGCGGGATATAAAACATGGTATAAACAGACGGCACAGACTGAATATGGCGGGATATAAAACATGGTATAAACAGACGGCACAGACTGAATATGGCGGGATATAAAACATGGTATAAAGAGACGGCACAGACTGAATATGGCGGGATATAAAACATGGTATAAACAGACGGCACAGACTGAATATGGCGGGATATAAAACATGGTATAAAGAGACGGCACAGACTGAATATGGCGAGATATAAAACATGGTATAAACAGGCGGCACAGACTGAATATGGCGGGATATAAAACATGGAATAAACAGACGGCACAGACTGAATATGGGGAGATATAAAACATGGTATAAACAGACGGCACTGACTGAATATGGCGAGATATAAAACATGGTATAAACAGACGGCACAGACTGAATATGGCGAGATATAAAACATGGTATAAACAGACGGCACAGACTGAATATGGGGAGATATAAAACATGGTATAAACAGACGGCACAGACTGAATATGGGGAGATATAAAACATGGTATAAACAGACGGCACAGACTGAATATGGGGAGATATAAAACATGGTATAAACAGGCGGCACAGACTGAATATGGGGAGATATAAAACATGGTATAAACAGACAGCACAGACTGAATATGGCGGGATATAAAACATGGTATAAAGAGACGGCACAGACTGAATATAGCGGGATATAAAACATGGTATAAACAGACGGCACAGACTGAATATGGCGGGATATAAAACATGGTATAAACAGACGGCACAGACTGAATATGGCGAGATATAAAACATGGTATAAACAGACGGCACAGACTGAATATGGCGAGATATAAAACATGGTATAAACAGACGGCACAGACTGAATATGGGGAGATATAAAACATGGTATAAACAGACGGCACAGACTGAATATGGGGAGATAAAACATGGTATAAACAGACGGCACAGACTGAATATGGGGAGATATAAAACATGGTATAAACAGGCGGCACAGACTGAATATGGGGAGATATAAAACATGGTATAAACAGACGGCACAGACTGAATATGGGGAGATATAAAACATGGTATAAACAGACGGCACAGACTGAATATGGCGAGATATAAAACATGGTATAAACAGACGGCACTGACTGAATATGGGGAGATATAAAACATGGTATAAACAGACGGCACAGACTGAATATGGCGAGATATAAAACATGGTATAAACAGACGGCACAGACTGAATATGGCCGGATATAAAACATGGTATAAACAGACGGCACAGACTGAATATGGCGGGATATAAAACATGGTATAAACAGACGGCACAGACTGAATATGGCGGTATATAAAACATGGTATAAACAGACGGCACAGACTGAATATGGCGGGATATAAAACATGGTATAAACAGACGGCACAGACTGAATATGGCGGGATATAAAACATGGTATAAACAGGCGGCACAGACTGAATATGGCGGGATATAAAACATGGTATAAAGAGACGGCACAGACTGAATATGGCGGGATATAAAACATGGTATAAAGAGACGGCACAGACTGAATATGGCGAGATATAAAACATGGTATAAACAGGCGGCACAGACTGAATATGGCGGGATATAAAACATGGAATAAACAGACGGCACAGACTGAATATGGCGGGATATAAAACATGGTATAAACAGACGGCACAGACTGAATATGGGGAGATATAAAACATGGTATAAACAGACGGCACAGACTGAATATGGCCGGATATAAAACATGGTATAAAGAGACGGCACAGACTGAATATGGTGGGATATAAAACATGGTATAAACAGACGGCACAGACTGAATATGGGGAGATATAAAACATGGTATAAACAGACGGCACAGACTGAATATGGCGGGATATAAAACATGGTATAAACAGACGGCACAGACTGAATATGGGGAGATATAAAACATGGTATAAACAGACGGCACAGACTGAATATGGCGGGATATAAAACATGGTATAAACAGACGGCACAGACTGAATATGGCGGGATATAAAACATGGTATAAACAGACGGCACAGACTGAATATGGCGGGATATAAAACATGGTATAAACAGACGGCACAGACTGAATATGGCGGGATATAAAACATGGTATAAACAGACGGCACAGACTGAATATGGGGAGATATAAAACATGGTATAAACAGACGGCACAGACTGAATATGGGGAGATATAAAACATGGTATAAACAGACGGCACAGACTGAATATGGCGGGATATAAAACATGGTATAAACAGACGGCACAGACTGAATATAGCGGGATATAAAACATGGTATAAACAGGCGGCACAGACTGAATATGGCGGGATATAAAACATGGTATAAACAGACGGCACAGACTGAATATGGCGGGATATAAAACATGGTATAAAGAGACGGCACAGACTGAATATGGCGGGATATAAAACATGGTATAAACAGACGGCACAGACTGAATATGGCGGGATATAAAACATGGTATAAACAGACGGCACAGACTGAATATGGCGGGATATAAAACATGGAATAAACAGACGGCACAGACTGAATATGGGGAGATATAAAACATGGTATAAACAGACGGCACTGACTGAATATGGCGAGATATAAAACATGGTATAAACAGACGGCACAGACTGAATATGGCGAGATATAAAACATGGTATAAACAGACGGCACAGACTGAATATGGGGAGATATAAAACATGGTATAAACAGACGGCACAGACTGAATATGGGGAGATATAAAACATGGTATAAACAGACGGCACAGACTGAATATGGGGAGATATAAAACATGGTATAAACAGACGGCACAGACTGAATATGGCGGGATATAAAACATGGTATAAACAGACGGCACAGACTGAATATGGCGAGATATAAAACATGGTATAAACAGACGGCACAGACTGAATATGGCGAGATATAAAACATGGTATAAACAGACGGCACAGACTGAATATGGCGGGATATAAAACATGGTATAAACAGACGGCACAGACTGAATATGGCGGGATATAAAACATGGTATAAACAGACGGCACAGACTGAATATGGGGAGATATAAAACATGGTATAAACAGACGGCACAGACTGAATATGGGGAGATATAAAACATGGTATAAACAGACGGCACAGACTGAATATGGCGAGATATAAAACATGGTATAAACAGACGGCACAGACTGAATATAGCGGGATATAAAACATGGTATAAACAGGCGGCACAGACTGAATATGGCGGGATATAAAACATGGTATAAACAGACGGCACAGACTGAATATGGCGGGATATAAAACATGGTATAAAGAGACGGCACAGACTGAATATGGCGGGATATAAAACATGGTATAAACAGACGGCACAGACTGAATATGGCGGGATATAAAACATGGTATAAACAGACGGCACAGACTGAATATGGCGGGATATAAAACATGGAATAAACAGACGGCACAGACTGAATATGGGGAGATATAAAACATGGTATAAACAGACGGCACTGACTGAATATGGCGAGATATAAAACATGGTATAAACAGACGGCACAGACTGAATATGGCGAGATATAAAACATGGTATAAACAGACGGCACAGACTGAATATGGGGAGATATAAAACATGGTATAAACAGACGGCACAGACTGAATATGGGGAGATATAAAACATGGTATAAACAGACGGCACAGACTGAATATGGCGGGATATAAAACATGGTATAAACAGACGGCACATACTGAATATGGCGGGATATAAAACATGGTATAAACAGACGGCACAGACTGAATATGGCGGGATATAAAACATGGTATAAACAGACGGCACAGACTGAATATGGCGGGATATAAAACATGGTATAAACAGACGGCACAGACTGAATATGGCGAGATATAAAACATGGTATAAACAGACGGCACAGACTGAATATGGCGAGATATAAAACATGGTATAAACAGACGGCACAGACTGAATATGGCCGGATATAAAACATGGTATAAACAGACAGCACAGACTGAATATGGCGGGATATAAAACATGGTATAAACAGACGGCACAGACTGAATATGGCGGGATATAAAACATGGTATAAACAGACGACACAGACTGAATATGGGGAGATATAAAACATGGTATAAACAGACGGCACAGACTGAATATGGCGGGATATAAAACATGGTATAAACAGACGGCACAGACTGAATATGGCGAGATATAAAACATGGTATAAACAGACGGCACAGACTGAATATGGCGAGATATAAAACATGGTATAAACAGACGGCACAGACTGAATATGGGGAGATATAAAACATGGTATAAACAGACGGCACAGACTGAATATGGGGAGATAAAACATGGTATAAACAGACGGCACAGACTGAATATGGGGAGATATAAAACATGGTATAAACAGGCGGCACAGACTGAATATGGCCGGATATAAAACATGGTATAAACAGACGGCACAGACTGAATATGGGGGGATATAAAACATGGTATAAACAGACGGCACAGACTGAATATGGGGAGATATAAAACATGGTATAAACAGACGGCACAGACTGAATATGGGGAGATATAAAACATGGTATAAACAGGCGGCACAGACTGAATATGGCGGGATATAAAACATGGTATAAACAGACGGCACAGACTGAATATGGCGGGATATAAAACATGGTATAAACAGACGGCACAGACTGAATATGGCCGGATATAAAACATGGTATAAACAGACGGCACAGACTGAATATGGCGAGATATAAAACATGGTATAAACAGACGGCACAGACTGAATATGGGGAGATATAAAACATGGTATAAACAGACGGCACAGACTGAATATGGGGAGATATAAAACATGGTATAAACAGACGGCACAGACTGAATATGGGGAGATATAAAACATGGTATAAACAGGCGGCACAGACTGAATATGGCCGGATATAAAACATGGTATAAACAGACGGCACAGACTGAATATGGCGGGATATAAAACATGGTATAAACAGACGGCACAGACTGAATATGGCGAGATATAAAACATGGTATAAACAGACGGCACAGACTGAATATGGCGGGATATAAAACATGGTATAAACAGACGGCACAGACTGAATATGGCGGGATATAAAACATGGTATAAACAGACGACACAGACTGAATATGGGGAGATATAAAACATGGTATAAACAGACGGCACAGACTGAATATGGCGGGATATAAAACATGGTATAAACAGATGGCACAGACTGAATATGGGGAGATATAAAACATGGTATAAACAGACGGCACAGACTGAATATGGCGGGATATAAAACATGGTATAAACAGACGGCACAGACTGAATATGGCGAGATATAAAACATGGTATAAACAGACAGCATAGACTGAATATGGCGGGATATAAAACATGGTATAAACAGACGGCACAGACTGAATATGGCGGGATATAAAACATGGTATAAACAGACGGCACAGACTGAATATGGCCGGATATAAAACATGGTATAAACAGACGGCACAGACTGAATATGGCTGGATATAAAACATGGTATAAACAGACAGCACAGACTGAATATGGCGAGATATAAAACATGGTATAAACAGACGGCACAGACTGAATATGGCGGGATATAAAACATGGTATAAACAGACGGCACAGACTGAATATGGCGGGATATAAAACATGGTATAAACAGACGACACAGACTGAATATGGGGAGATATAAAACATGGTATAAACAGACGACACAGACTGAATATGGCGGGATATAAAACATGGTATAAACAGACGGCACAGACTGAATATGGCGGGATATAAAACATGGTATAAACAGACGGCACAGACTGAATATGGCGGGATATAAAACATGGTATAAACAGACGGCACAGACTGAATATGGCGGGATATAAAACATGGTATAAACAGGCGGCACAGACTGAATATGGCGGGATATAAAACATGGTATAAAGAGACGGCACAGACTGAATATGGCGGGATATAAAACATGGTATAAACAGAAGGCACAGACTGAATATGGGGAGATATAAAACATGGTATAAACAGACGGCACAGACTGAATATGGCGGGATATAAAACATGGTATAAACAGGCGGCACAGACTGAATATGGCGGGATATAAAACATGGTATAAAGAGACGGCACAGACTGAATATGGCGGGATATAAAACATGGTATAAACAGAAGGCACAGACTGAATATGGGGAGATATAAAACATGGTATTAACAGACGGCACAGACTGAATATGGGGAGATATAAAACATGGTATAAACAGACGGCACAGACTGAATATGGCGGGATATAAAACATGGTATAAACAGGCGGCACAGACTGAATATGGCGGGATATAAAACATGGTATAAAGAGACGGCACAGACTGAATATGGCGGGATATAAAACATGGTATTAACAGACGGCACAGACTGAATATGGCGAGATATAAAACATGGTATAAACAGACGGCACAGACTGAATATGGCGGGATATAAAACATGGTATAAACAGACGGCACAGACTGAATATGGCGGGAAATAAAACATGGTATAAACAGACGCACAGACTGAATATGGGGAGATATAAAACATGGTATAAACAGACGGCACAGACTGAATATGGCAGGATATAAAACATGGTATAAACAGACGGCACAGACTGAATATGGCGGGATATAAAACATGGTATAAACAGACGGCACAGACTGAATATGGCGGGATATAAAACATGGTATAAACAGACGGCACAGACTGAATATGGGGAGATATAAAACATGGTATAAACAGACGGCACAGACTGAATATGGCGAGATATAAAACATGGTATAAACAGACGGCACAGAATGAATATGGCGGGATATAAAACATGGTATAAACAGACGGCACAGACTGAATATGGGGAGATATAAAACATGGTATAAACAGACGGCACATACTGAATATGGCCGGATATAAAACATGGTATAAACAGACGGCACAGACTGAATATGGGGAGATATAAAACATGGTATAAACAGACGGCACAGACTGAATATGGCGAGATATAAAACATGGTATAAACAGACGGCACAGACTGAATATGGCGGGATATAAAACATGGTATAAACAGACGGCACAGACTGAATATGGCCGGATATAAAACATGGTATAAACAGACGGCACAGACTGAATATGGCGAGATATAAAACATGGTATAAACAGACGGCACAGACTGAATATGGCGAGATATAAAACATGGTATAAACAGACGGCACAGACTGAATATGGCCGGATATAAAACATGGTATAAACAGACGGCACAGACTGAATATGGGGAGATATAAAACATGGTATAAACAGACGGCACAGACTGAATATGGCGGGATATAAAACATGGTATAAACAGACGGCACAGACTGAATATGGCCGGATATAAAACATGGTATAAACAGACGGCACAGACTGAATATGGCGGGATATAAAACATGGTATAAACAGACGGCACAGACTGAATATGGCGGATATAAAACATGGTATAAACAGACGGCACAGACTGAATATGGCCGGATATAAAACATGGTATAAACAGACGGCACAGACTGAATATGGGGAGATATAAAACATGGTATAAACAGACGGCACAGACTGAATATAGCCGGATATAAAACATGGTATAAACAGACGGCACAGACTGAATATGGTGGGATATAAAACATGGTATAAACAGACGGCACAGACTGAATATGGCGAGATATAAAACATGGTATAAACAGACGGCACAGACTGAATATGGCGGGATATAAAACATGGTATAAACAGACGGCACAGACTGAATATGGCGGGATATAAAACATGGTATAAACAGGCGGCACAGACTGAATATGGCGGGATATAAAACATGGTATAAAGAGACGGCACAGACTGAATATGGCGGGATATAAAACATGGTATAAACAGAAGGCACAGACTGAATATGGGGAGATATAAAACATGGTATTAACAGACGGCACAGACTGAATATGGGGAGATATAAAACATGGTATAAACAGACGGCACAGACTGAATATGGCGGGATATAAAACATGGTATAAACAGGCGGCACAGACTGAATATGGCGGGATATAAAACATGGTATAAAGAGACGGCACAGACTGAATATGGCGGGATATAAAACATGGTATTAACAGACGGCACAGACTGAATATGGCGAGATATAAAACATGGTATAAACAGACGGCACAGACTGAATATGGCGGGATATAAAACATGGTATAAACAGACGGCACAGACTGAATATGGCGGGAAATAAAACATGGTATAAACAGACGCACAGACTGAATATGGGGAGATATAAAACATGGTATAAACAGACGGCACAGACTGAATATGGCAGGATATAAAACATGGTATAAACAGACGGCACAGACTGAATATGGCGGGATATAAAACATGGTATAAACAGACGGCACAGACTGAATATGGCCGGATATAAAACATGGTATAAACAGACGGCACAGACTGAATATGGCGGGATATAAAACATGGTATAAACAGACGGCACAGACTGAATATGGCGGATATAAAACATGGTATAAACAGACGGCACAGACTGAATATGGCCGGATATAAAACATGGTATAAACAGACGGCACAGACTGAATATGGGGAGATATAAAACATGGTATAAACAGACGGCACAGACTGAATATAGCCGGATATAAAACATGGTATAAACAGACGGCACAGACTGAATATGGTGGGATATAAAACATGGTATAAACAGACGGCACAGACTGAATATGGCGAGATATAAAACATGGTATAAACAGACGGCACAGACTGAATATGGCGGGATATAAAACATGGTATAAACAGACGGCACAGACTGAATATGGCGGGATATAAAACATGGTATAAACAGGCGGCACAGACTGAATATGGCGGGATATAAAACATGGTATAAAGAGACGGCACAGACTGAATATGGCGGGATATAAAACATGGTATAAACAGAAGGCACAGACTGAATATGGGGAGATATAAAACATGGTATTAACAGACGGCACAGACTGAATATGGGGAGATATAAAACATGGTATAAACAGACGGCACAGACTGAATATGGCGGGATATAAAACATGGTATAAACAGGCGGCACAGACTGAATATGGCGGGATATAAAACATGGTATAAAGAGACGGCACAGACTGAATATGGCGGGATATAAAACATGGTATTAACAGACGGCACAGACTGAATATGGCGAGATATAAAACATGGTATAAACAGACGGCACAGACTGAATATGGCGGGATATAAAACATGGTATAAACAGACGGCACAGACTGAATATGGCGGGAAATAAAACATGGTATAAACAGACGCACAGACTGAATATGGGGAGATATAAAACATGGTATAAACAGACGGCACAGACTGAATATGGCAGGATATAAAACATGGTATAAACAGACGGCACAGACTGAATATGGCGGGATATAAAACATGGTATAAACAGACGGCACAGACTGAATATGGCGGGATATAAAACATGGTATAAACAGACGGCACAGACTGAATATGGGGAGATATAAAACATGGTATAAACAGACGGCACAGACTGAATATGGGGAGATATAAAACATGGTATAAACAGACGGCACAGACTGAATATGGCGAGATATAAAACATGGTATAAACAGACGGCACAGAATGAATATGGCGGGATATAAAACATGGTATAAACAGACGGCACAGACTGAATATGGGGAGATATAAAACATGGTATAAACAGACGGCACATACTGAATATGGCCGGATATAAAACATGGTATAAACAGACGGCACAGACTGAATATGGGGAGATATAAAACATGGTATAAACAGACGGCACAGACTGAATATGGCGAGATATAAAACATGGTATAAACAGACGGCACAGACTGAATATGGCGGGATATAAAACATGGTATAAACAGACGGCACAGACTGAATATGGCCGGATATAAAACATGGTATAAACAGACGGCACAGACTGAATATGGCGAGATATAAAACATGGTATAAACAGACGGCACAGACTGAATATGGCGAGATATAAAACATGGTATAAACAGACGGCACAGACTGAATATGGCCGGATATAAAACATGGTATAAACAGACGGCACAGACTGAATATGGCGGGATATAAAACATGGTATAAACAGACGGCACAGACTGAATATGGCGGGATATAAAACATGGTATAAACAGACGGCACAGACTGAATATGGCCGGATATAAAACATGGTATAAACAGACGGCACAGACTGAATATGGCGGGATATAAAACATGGTATAAACAGACGGCACAGACTGAATATGGCGGATATAAAACATGGTATAAACAGACGGCACAGACTGAATATGGCCGGATATAAAACATGGTATAAACAGACGGCACAGACTGAATATGGGGAGATATAAAACATGGTATAAACAGACGGCACAGACTGAATATAGCCGGATATAAAACATGGTATAAACAGACGGCACAGACTGAATATGGCGGATATAAAACATGGTATAAACAGACGGCACAGACTGAATATGGCGAGATATAAAACATGGTATAAACAGACGGCACAGACTGAATATGGCGAGATATAAAACATGGTATAAACAGACGGCACAGACTGAATATGGCCGGATATAAAACATGGTATAAACAGACGGCACAGACTGAATATGGCGGGATATAAAACATGGTATAAACAGACGGCACAGACTGAATATGGCGGGATATAAAACATGGTATAAACAGACGGCACAGACTGAATATGGCCGGATATAAAACATGGTATAAACAGACGGCACAGACTGAATATGGCGGGATATAAAACATGGTATAAACAGACGGCACAGACTGAATATGGCGGATATAAAACATGGTATAAACAGACGGCACAGACTGAATATGGCCGGATATAAAACATGGTATAAACAGACGGCACAGACTGAATATGGGGAGATATAAAACATGGTATAAACAGACGGCACAGACTGAATATAGCCGGATATAAAACATGGTATAAACAGACGGCACAGACTGAATATGGTGGGATATAAAACATGGTATAAACAGACGGCACAGACTGAATATGGCGAGATATAAAACATGGTATAAACAGACGGCACAGACTGAATATGGCGGGATATAAAACATGGTATAAACAGACGGCACAGACTGAATATGGCGGGATATAAAACATGGTATAAACAGGCGGCACAGACTGAATATGGCGGGATATAAAACATGGTATAAAGAGACGGCACAGACTGAATATGGCGGGATATAAAACATGGTATAAACAGAAGGCACAGACTGAATATGGGGAGATATAAAACATGGTATTAACAGACGGCACAGACTGAATATGGGGAGATATAAAACATGGTATAAACAGACGGCACAGACTGAATATGGCGGGATATAAAACATGGTATAAACAGGCGGCACAGACTGAATATGGCGGGATATAAAACATGGTATAAAGAGACGGCACAGACTGAATATGGCGGGATATAAAACATGGTATTAACAGACGGCACAGACTGAATATGGCGAGATATAAAACATGGTATAAACAGACGGCACAGACTGAATATGGCGGGATATAAAACATGGTATAAACAGACGGCACAGACTGAATATGGCGGGAAATAAAACATGGTATAAACAGACGCACAGACTGAATATGGGGAGATATAAAACATGGTATAAACAGACGGCACAGACTGAATATGGCAGGATATAAAACATGGTATAAACAGACGGCACAGACTGAATATGGCGGGATATAAAACATGGTATAAACAGACGGCACAGACTGAATATGGCGGGATATAAAACATGGTATAAACAGACGGCACAGACTGAATATGGGGAGATATAAAACATGGTATAAACAGACGGCACAGACTGAATATGGGGAGATATAAAACATGGTATAAACAGACGGCACAGACTGAATATGGCGAGATATAAAACATGGTATAAACAGACGGCACAGAATGAATATGGCGGGATATAAAACATGGTATAAACAGACGGCACAGACTGAATATGGGGAGATATAAAACATGGTATAAACAGACGGCACATACTGAATATGGCCGGATATAAAACATGGTATAAACAGACGGCACAGACTGAATATGGGGAGATATAAAACATGGTATAAACAGACGGCACAGACTGAATATGGCGAGATATAAAACATGGTATAAACAGACGGCACAGACTGAATATGGCGGGATATAAAACATGGTATAAACAGACGGCACAGACTGAATATGGCCGGATATAAAACATGGTATAAACAGACGGCACAGACTGAATATGGCGAGATATAAAACATGGTATAAACAGACGGCACAGACTGAATATGGCGAGATATAAAACATGGTATAAACAGACGGCACAGACTGAATATGGCCGGATATAAAACATGGTATAAACAGACGGCACAGACTGAATATGGCGGGATATAAAACATGGTATAAACAGACGGCACAGACTGAATATGGCGGGATATAAAACATGGTATAAACAGACGGCACAGACTGAATATGGCCGGATATAAAACATGGTATAAACAGACGGCACAGACTGAATATGGCGGGATATAAAACATGGTATAAACAGACGGCACAGACTGAATATGGCGGATATAAAACATGGTATAAACAGACGGCACAGACTGAATATGGCCGGATATAAAACATGGTATAAACAGACGGCACAGACTGAATATGGGGAGATATAAAACATGGTATAAACAGACGGCACAGACTGAATATAGCCGGATATAAAACATGGTATAAACAGACGGCACAGACTGAATATGGTGGGATATAAAACATGGTATAAACAGACGGCACAGACTGAATATGGCGAGATATAAAACATGGTATAAACAGACGGCACAGACTGAATATGGCGGGATATAAAACATGGTATAAACAGACGGCACAGACTGAATATGGCGGGATATAAAACATGGTATAAAAAGGCGGCACAGACTGAATATGGCGGGATATAAAACATGGTATAAACAGACGGCACAGACTGAATATGGTGGGATATAAAACATGGTATAAACAGACGGCACAGACTGAATATGGCGGGATATAAAACATGGTATAAACAGACGGCACAGACTGAATATGGCGGGATATAAAACATGGTATAAACAGACGGCACAGACTGAATATGGCGGGATATAAAACATGGTATAAACAGACGGCACAGACTGAATATGGCGGGATATAAAACATGGTATAAACAGACGGCACTGACTGAATATGCCGAGATATAAAACATGGTATAAAGAGACGGCACAGACTGAATATGGCGGGATATAAAACATGGTATAAACAGGCGGCACAGACTGAATATGGTGGGATATAAAACATGGTATAAACAGACGGCACAGACTGAATATGGCGGGATATAAAACATGGTATAAACAGACGGCACAGACTGAATATGGTGGGATATAAAACATGGTATAAACAGACGGCACAGACTGAATATGGCGGGATATAAAACATGGTATAAACAGGCGGCACAGACTGAATATGGTGGGATATAAAACATGGTATAAACAGACGGCACAGACTGAATATGGCGGGATATAAAACATGGTATAAACAGACGGCACAGACTGAATATGGCGGGATATAAAACATGGTATAAACAGACGGCACAGACTGAATATGGGGAGATATAAAACATGGTATAAACAGACGGCACAGACTGAATATGGCTGGATATAAAACATGGTATAAACAGGCGGCACAGACTGAATATGGTGGGATATAAAACATGGTATAAACAGGCGGCACAGACTGAATATGGTGGGATATAAAACATGGTATAAACAGACGGCACAGACTGAATATGGCGGGATATAAAACATGGTATAAACAGGCGGCACAGACTGAATATGGTGGGATATAAAACATGGTATAAACAGACGGCACAGACTGAATATGGCGGGATATAAAACATGGTATAAACAGACGGCACAGACTGAATATGGTGGGATATAAAACATGGTATAAACAGACGGCACAGACTGAATATGGCGGGATATAAAACATGGTATAAACAGACGGCACAGACTGAATATGGGGAGATATAAAACATGGTATAAACAGACGGCACAGACTGAATATGGGGAGATATAAAACATGGTATAAAGAGACGGCACAGACTGAATGTGGCGGGATATAAAACATGGTATAAACAGACGGCACAGACTGAATATGGCGGGATATAAAACATTGTATAAACAGACGGCACAGACTGAATATGGCGGGATATAAAACATGGTATAAACAGACGGCACAGACTGAATATGGCGGGATATAAAACATGGTATAAACAGACGGCACAGACTGAATATGGCCGGATATAAAACATGGTATAAAGAGACGGCACAGACTGAATGTGGCGGGATATAAAACATGGTATAAACAGACGGCACAGACTGAATATGGCCGGATATAAAACATGGTATAAACAGACGGCACAGACTGAATATGGCGAGATATAAAACATGGTATAAACAGACGGCACAGACTGAATATGGCGAGATATAAAACATGGTATAAACAGACGGCACAGACTGAATATGGCCGGATATAAAACATGGTATAAACAGACGGCACAGACTGAATATGGCGGGATATAAAACATGGTATAAACAGACGGCACAGACTGAATATGGCTGGATATAAAACATGGTATAAACAGACGGCACAGACTGAATATGGGGAGATATAAAACATGGTATAAACAGACGGCACAGACTGAATATGGCGGGATATAAAACATGGTATAAACAGACGGCACAGACTGAATATGGCCGGATATAAAACATGGTATAAACAGACGGCACAGACTGAATATGGCGGGATATAAAACATGGTATAAACAGACGGCACAGACTGAATATGGCGGATATAAAACATGGTATAAACAGACGGCACAGACTGAATATGGCCGGATATAAAACATGGTATAAACAGACGGCACAGACTGAATATGGGGAGATATAAAACATGGTATAAACAGACGGCACAGACTGAATATAGCCGGATATAAAACATGGTATAAACAGACGGCACAGACTGAATATGGCCGGATATAAAACATGGTATAAACAGACGGCACAGACTGAATATGGTGGGATATAAAACATGGTATAAACAGACGGCACAGACTGAATATGGCGAGATATAAAACATGGTATAAACAGACGGCACAGACTGAATATGGCGGGATATAAAACATGGTATAAACAGACGGCACAGACTGAATATGGCGGGATATAAAACATGGTATAAACAGGCGGCACAGACTGAATATGGCGGGATATAAAACATGGTATAAACAGACGGCACAGACTGAATATGGTGGGATATAAAACATGGTATAAACAGACGGCACAGACTGAATATGGCGGGATATAAAACATGGTATAAACAGACGGCACAGACTGAATATGGCGGGATATAAAACATGGTATAAACAGACGGCACAGACTGAATATGGCGGGATATAAAACATGGTATAAACAGACGGCACAGACTGAATATGGCGGGATATAAAACATGGTATAAACAGGCGGCACAGACTGAATATAGCGGGATATAAAACATGGTATAAACAGACGGCACAGACTGAATATGGGGAGATATAAAACATGGTATAAACAGACGGCACTGACTGAATATGGCGAGATATAAAACAAGGTATAAAGAGACGGCACAGACTGAATATGGCGGGATATAAAACATGGTATAAACAGGCGGCACAGACTGAATATGGTGGGATATAAAACATGGTATAAACA
Source organism: Pelobates fuscus (assembly GCF_036172605.1). Lineage (NCBI taxonomy): Eukaryota > Metazoa > Chordata > Amphibia > Anura > Pelobatidae > Pelobates > Pelobates fuscus. Next base: position 8,773,882 of record NC_086320.1, on the reverse strand, counting down.
GACGGCACAGACTGAATATGGCGGGATATAAAACATGGTATAAACAGACGGCACAGACTGAATATGGTGGGATATAAAACATGGTATAAACAGGCGGCACAGACTGAATATAGCGGGATATAAAACATGGTATAAACAGACGGCACAGACTGAATATGGCTGGATATAAAACATGGTATAAACAGACGGCACAGACTGAATATAGCGGGATATAAAACATGGTATAAAGAGACGGCACAGACTGAATGTGGCGGGATATAAAACATGGTATAAACAGACGGCACAGACTGAATATGGCGGGATATAAAACATTGTATAAACAGACGGCACAGACTGAATATGGCGGGATATAAAACATGGTATAAACAGACGGCACAGACTGAATATGGCGGGATATAAAACATGGTATAAACAGACGGCACAGACTGAATATGGCGGGATATAAAACATGGTATAAACAGACGGCACAGACTGAATATGGCCGGATATAAAACATGGTATAAAGAGACGGCACAGACTGAATGTGGCGGGATATAAAACATGGTATAAACAGACGGCACAGACTGAATATGGCGAGATATAAAACATGGTATAAACAGACGGCACAGACTGAATATGGTGGGATATAAAACATGGTATAAACAGACGGCACAGACTGAATATGGCCGGATATAAAACATGGTATAAACAGACGGCACAGACTGAATATGGGGAGATATAAAACATGGTATAAACAGACGGCACAGACTGAATATGGCCGTATATAAAACATGGTATAAACAGACGGCACAGACTGAATATGGCGGGATATAAAACATGGTATAAACAGACGGCACAGACTGAATATGGTGGGATATAAAACAGGAAGATGTGATTATTAGTCTGTTGGCTGTCACGGGCCATGATGGACACCTAAATAATATAAGAACATTTTGGGTTTAACAACAGATAGTACTGCAGGCAAGAAGATGAGAAATGTGCTGGTTATTTATTTTGTGACCCAGATGACTCACATGACTCACATTCGACAATTCAAGAAATAATATATTTTTTTATCTCCTCCCAGCAATGTGCTCCCCTCCTTGTGGTCATGGAGGAACCTGCATGCGACATAACATGTGCCAGTGTCCAACTGGATGGGCTGGTCCCGGCTGTCAGACAGGTAGGTTTTCTATCTATATAACACTCACCTGGGAGGGCAGAACCTGCCTGCCAGACAGAGCTTTTCTATCTATATAGGGACCTACCTGGGAGGGCAGAACCTGGCTGTCAGACAGAACTTTTTGAGATAAACCCAAAGTCACACCCTGGAGCCTGGATATTATAATAGATTAATGTATTGCCAGGTTCCCAGAGGGAATAGAATAGAATGGATATTATCATGGATGGAACATACTTGTGTATTAGGGAGGATAGGTATTGCCAGGTTCCCAGAGGGAATAGAATGGCTGCTCATTTTACAAATGCCCAATTTAGTAGACATGCAAGTTATTCACTAAAGTGAGAATTCAAAATGATCTGACGGTCAATTTGAAATGTAAGGTCAAAATAACCGATCTGGAAACATTCTCGAAGTCTGTGATACATTGACTTTGGTTACTGTGACTTTACATTTTTGAAATCAATGTGTGTTGAAATCACAGATTTCGATAACGGTGACATTGACGGGCTTCTCATTTTAGCTGTAATTTCTATACATTGATCCACAGGATTATGTTTCTATTTACCATTTTCTCCCCAAATGTCCATGTCATTCTCACCTTCACTGAGAGTGCATCTCATATGATGTAATGACTTTGGTTTTTCTCTTTAGCGGTGTGTGAGCTGCCCTGTGCCAATGGGGGGCGTTGTGTTGCTCCTGACACGTGTGAGTGCCCGTTCGGATACAGCGGAGGACAGTGTTTGATTCGTAAGTCTCTTTCAATCTCAGACCTTTATCAGTATTAACCACACTCTCACAAACTGGGTTTTTGGTGTAGGATGACTATCAATCGTCACAGGGCTATTTCAAGATTCATTATCAATCTAGCCCTCAGTAGTTGTTAGGATGGTAGAAGTAATCTGATGCCATTCCTTGGTAACGGGGCAAACCATTTTACAACAGTTTGCATTGTTATCCGGGTCCCCATCGGGAGCCAGAGCTTCTCTGTAGGCAGGTTTATCACAGAGGCAGGAAGTTGATCTTGCCATTGATCACTCGCAGTCAATGAATCACAGCGATGCACACACAGACTCAAGGCACCATGATGACCAGTGATTTAATGGTCATGGTGCATGGAGTCTGTCATGAAGTGGTCATGGTGTTTGGAGTAACCGTTTAATAAGCAGGAGAGACAAATAATATTTCAGTACAGTTTGCGGGGAGGGAGCACCAATTATAAGATGAACTAAAATTCATTTAACTGTTGTGAGAATTTTGAGAGATTTTTGAGAGTGAGTGTACTGTATAAGTGTTTATGCATTAAAATATTACTGTTGTGCATCAGCAGCATATCTCCAGCAGGACCTGAGAAAAGTTCATCTTGGATGCAGTAATTGCGAGAAATCTTCCCACAATTTATCAACACAACATTTTAAATCAAAGCTGAGTTTTTGAACCCAAGGGACCCAAAACTGAAATCTAGACTGTAGCTCTCACTTTCTAAGCAGTGCCTAATATGTGGTACTTATAGTCCAGCTTCCAGCTGCTGTCATTAATACAGCAGCTGAGGGTGGGGTGGAGGGGGGGATCACCCCGAGCAGCACTTTTTTGGGCCCCTGTGTATTATGTGAAATGTGCTGCCCGGGCTGGGACATTTTTTCCGTTGGGCTGCAGTATCAATGCTGGCAATGCCTTGAGGTAATCAGGGGCCCGTGGACTTTAAATAATGCACTGCACTCCCTGTCACTTTGGGAGTTCCCCCATGGCCTACAGGCAGTAAGTGAGTTCAGGTCACTTCCTCCCAGCAAACTGGGTGCCACATGGGGAGGAAAGGAGGAGGAAAGAAGGAAGAGAGGGACTAAGGAAGCCTGGAGTCTCAGACTCCCATCAGCCTCGGTCAGCCAGCTCTCACTGGACGCCAGGGAAGCCACCCTTCTGTGCCCAAAAAGTAAGGAAACAGGAAGGTGGTAAAATATGTGGGCGCTCGCCTTAGAGTGCACCGGCCGAGGGGCACAATATCTAAGTGACTGGCTGGAGGGGAGGGCACATCAGGCAGATCATGTGACATATAAATATATATGTGTATGTATTTTGAATACTATAGTAATTAAAGTAAATGTCTATTATCCCTAGCTGTCTGCTCTCCGTCCTGTCTGAATGGAGGAAAATGCATTGATGTCAATAAGTGTGTGTGCCCCAGTGGGTGGATGGGTGCCCGATGCCAGATCGGTAAGAACCAATGGACTGTAGCTTGCATTGTTACCTGCGTCTGTGTTCTCACGCTGTTTATTTTTCCAGAACCGGTACGCTGTGAGAAGAAATGTGAAAATGGGGGGAAATGCATCGGGTACAACACCTGCCGCTGCCCACCTGGGTTCCTGGGGACACAGTGTGAGACTGGTGAGATAATTTGGGAAGCAAAAAGGGGGAACCATTGAATATAAACTGGACTCTTCTTTACTGCTTTATAAAACCCCAAACCAGCTAACAATGAATAGGAGCAGGGAACAAAAACAGTCTCAGAACACGCCTGGCACCATAACCACTGCTGCCCGTCTGAGGCCCGTTCCTTTAATGAAATCATGGCTCAATCTATTCTCCTTTCCTCTAGCGGTGATTGAACCTTGTGTCCCCCCATGTCAGCATGGGGCCACATGCCAGCAGTTTAACAAATGTGCCTGCGCAGAAGGCACTGCCGGACATAGATGTGAAAAACTGTGAGTAATGGCAAGGATTATGGGATACCAGTATAGGAAGCTGTGAGCAATGGCGGTATGAGTGTGAAGGATTATGGGATACTAGTATAGAAAGCCTTGAGTAATGGCGGCATGAGTGTGAAGGATTATGGGATGTCTGTATAGGAAGCTGTGAGCAATGGTGGTATGAGTGTGAAGGATTATGGGATGTCTGTATAGGAAGCTGTGAGCAATGGCGGTATGAGTGTGAAGGATTATGGGATGTCTGTATAGGAAGTTGTGAGTAATGGCGGTATGAGTGTGAAGTGAAAGCAGGGAGTGATAGGAGTTGTAATTTTATAAAGTGTGTCAGTTTAAGTTTTCCTCTTCCAGGACTTGTCCTATTGTTACCACAAAGGTGAGCACATCGCGGGCTATCAGACAGGGGGTGCGAGAAAGCTACGTAGAACGATGCGGCCCGCTAGGCGTCCAACTGTGCACCAAATATCGGTACGTAATTGGAAACTGCGAACGAGTCACACTTCACTCATTCAGTTACAGTGAAATCTAGTACCATGGTGTTATGGTAACATTGTTATATAGTAACGCAGTAACATAGTTACACAGCAATATAATATTGTAGTTATAGTGAAATCTAGTACCATGGTGTTATGGTAACATTTTCATAGTAACGCAGTAACATAGTTACACAGCAATATAATATTGTAGTTATAGTGAAATCTAGTTCCATAGTGTTATGGTAACATTGTTACATAGTAACATAGTAACGCAGTAACGCAGTAACATAGTTACACAGCAATATAATATTGTAGTTACAGTGAAATCTAGTACCATGGTGTTATGGTAACATTGTTACATAGTAACGCAGTAACATAGTTACACAGCAATATAATATTGTAGTTATAGTGAAATCTAGTACCATGGTGTTATGGTAACATTTTACATAGTAACATAGTAACGCAGTAACATAGTTACACAGCAATATAATATTGTAGTTGCAGTGAAATCTAGTACCATGGTGTTATGGTAACATTGTTACATAGTAACATAGTAACGCAGTAACATAGTTACACAGCAATATAATATTGTAGTTACAGTGAAATCTAGTACTATGGTGTTATGGTAACATTGTTACATAGTAACATAGTAACGCAGTAACATAGTTACACAGCAATATAATATTGTAGTTACAGTGAAATCTAGTACCATGGTGTTATGGTAACATTTTATATAGTAACATAGTATCACAGTAACATAGTTACACAGCAATATAATATTGTAGTTACAGTGAAATCTAGTACCTTGGTGTTATGGTAACATTGTTACATAGTAACATAGTATCACAGTAACATAGTTACACAGCAATATAATATTGTAGTTACAGTGAAATCTAGTGCCATGGTGTTATGGTAACATTGTTACATAGTAACATAGTAACGCAGTAACATAGTTACACAGCAATATAATGTTGTAGTTACAGTGAAATCTAGTACCATGGTGTTATGGTAACATTGTTACATAGTAACGCAGTAACATAGTTACACAGCGATATAATATTGTAGTTATAGTGAAATCTAGTACCATGGTGTTATGGTAACATTTTACATAGTAACAAAGTAACGCAGTAACATAGTTACACAGCAATATAATATTGTAGTTACAGTGAAATCTAGTACCATGGTGTTATGGTAACATTGTTACATAGTTACATAGTAACGCAGTGACATAGTTACACAGCAATATAATATTGTAGTTATAGTGAAATCTAGTACCATAGTTTATGGTAACATTGTTACATAGTAACATAGTAACGCAGTAACGCAGTAACATAGTTACACAGCAATATAATATTGTAGTTGCAGTGCAATCTAGTACCATGGTGTTATGGTAACATTGTTACATAGTTACATAGTAACGCAGTAACATAGTTACACAGCAATATAATATTGTAGTTACAGTGAAATCTAGTACCTTGGTGTTATGGTAACATTGTTACATAGTAACATAGTATCACAGTAACATAGTTACACAGCAATATAATATTGTAGTTATAGTGAAATCTAGTACCATGGTGTTATGGTAACATTTTACATAGTAACATAGTAACTCAGTAACGCATTAACATAGTTACACAGCAATATAATATTGTAGTTGCAGTGAAATCTAGTACATGGTGTTATGGTAACATTGTTATATAGTAACGCAGTAACATAGTTACACAGCAATATAATATTGTAGTTATAGTGAAATCTAGTACCATGGTGTTATGGTAACATTTTACATAGTAACATAGTAACGCAGTAACATAGTTACACAGCAATATAATATTGTAGTTATAGTGAAATCTAGTTCCATAGTGTTATGGTAACATTGTTACATAGTAACATAGTAACGCAGTAACGCAGTAACATGGTTACACAGCAATATAATATTGTAGTTACAGTGAAATCTAGTACCATGGTGTTATGGTAACATTGTTACATAGTAACATAGTAACGCAGTAACATAGTTACACAGCAATATAATATTGTAGTTGCAGTGAAATCTAGTACCATGGTGTTATGGTAACATTGTTACATAGTAACATAGTAACGCAGTAACATAGTTACACAGCAATATAATATTGTAGTTACAGTGAAATCTAGTACTATGGTGTTATGGTAACATTGTTACATAGTAACATAGTAACGCAGTAACATAGTTACACAGCAATATAATATTGTAGTTACAGTGAAATCTAGTACCATGGAGTTATGGTAACATTTTATATAGTAACATAGTATCACAGTAACATAGTTACACAGCAATATAATATTGTAGTTACAGTGAAATCTAGTACCATGGTGTTATGGTAACATTGTTACATAGTAACATAGTATCACAGTAACATAGTTACACAGCAATATAATATTGTAGTTACAGTGAAATCTAGTGCCATGGTGTTATGGTAACATTGTTACATAGTAACATAGTAACGCAGTAACATAGTTACACAGCAATATAATGTTGTAGTTACAGTGAAATCTAGTACCATGGTGTTATGGTAACATTGTTACATAGTAACGCAGTAACATAGTTACACAGCGATATAATATTGTAGTTATAGTGAAATCTAGTACCATGGTGTTATGGTAACATTTTACATAGTAACAAAGTAACGCAGTAACATAGTTACACAGCAATATAATATTGTAGTTACAGTGAAATCTAGTACCATGGTGTTATGGTAACATTGTTACATAGTTACATAGTAACGCAGTAACATAGTTACACAGCAATATAATATTGTAGTTATAGTGAAATCTAGTACCATAGTTTATGGTAACATTGTTACATAGTAACATAGTAACGCAGTAACGCAGTAACATAGTTACACAGCAATATAATATTGTAGTTGCAGTGCAATCTAGTACCATGGTGTTATGGTAACATTGTTACATAGTTACATAGTAACGCAGTAACATAGTTACACAGCAATATAATATTGTAGTTACAGTGAAATCTAGTACCATGGTGTTATGGTAACATTGTTACATAGTAACGCAGTAACATAGTTACACAGCAATATAATATTGTAGTTATAGTGAAATCTAGTACCATGGTGTTATGGTAACATTTTACATAGTAACATAGTAACTCAGTAACGCATTAACATAGTTACACAGCAATATAATATTGTAGTTGCAGTGAAATCTGGTACCATGGTGTTATGGTAACATTGTTACATAGTAACGCAGTAACATAGTTACACAGCAATATAATATTGTAGTTACAGTGAACTCTAGTACCATGGTGTTATGGTAACATTGTTACATAGTAACATAGTAACCCAGTAACATAGTTACACAGCAATATAATATTATAGTTATAGTGAAATCTAGTACCATGGTGTTATGGTAACATTGTTACATAGTAACATAGTAACCCAGTAACATAGTTACACAGCAATATAATATTGTAGTTGCAGTGAAATCTAGTACCATGGTGTTATGGTAACATTGTTACATAGTAACGCAGTAACATAGTTACACAGCAATATAATATTGTAGTTACAGTGAAATCTAGTACCATGGTGTTATGGTAACATTGTTACATAGTAACGCAGTAACATAGTTACACAGCAATATAATATTGTAGTTATAGTGAAATCTAGTACCATGGTGTTATGGTAACATTTTACATAGTAACATAGTAACTCAGTAACGCAGTAACATAGTTACACAGCAATATAATATTGTAGTTACAGTGAAATCTAGTACTATGGTGTTATGGTAACATTGTTACATAGTAACATAGTAACGCAGTAACATAGTTACACAGCAATATAATATTGTAGTTACAGTGAAATCTAGTACCATGGTGTTATGGTAACATTTTATATAGTAACATAGTATCACAGTAACATAGTTACACAGCAATATAATATTGTAGTTACAGTGAAATCTAGTACCATGGTGTTATGGTAACATTTTATATAGTAACATAGTATCACAGTAACATAGTTACACAGCAATATAATATTGTAGTTACAGTGAAATCTAGTACCATGGTGTTATGGTAACATTGTTACATAGTAACATAGTATCACAGTAACATAGTTACACAGCAATATAATATTGTAGTTATAGTGAAATCTAGTACCATGGTGTTATGGTAACATTGTTACATAGTAACATTGTAACGCAGTAACATAGTTACACAGCAATATAATATTGTAGTTACAGTGAAATCTAGTACCATGGTGTTATGGTAACATTGTTACATAGTAACATAGTATCACAGTAACATAGTTACACAGCAATATAATATTGTAGTTACAGTGAAATCTAGTACCATGGTGTTATGGTAACATTGTTACATAGTAACATAGTATCACAGTAACATAGTTACACAGCAATATAATATTGTAGTTACAGTGAAATCTAGTACCATGGTGTTATGGTAACATTGTTACATAGTAACATAGTAACCCAGTAACATAGTTACACAGCAATATAATATTGTAGTTACAGTGAAATCTAGTACCATGGTGTTATGGTAACATTGTTACATAGTAACATAGTAACGCAGTAACATAGTTACACAGCAATATAATATTGTAGTTACAGTGAAATCTAGTACCATGGTGTTATGGTAACATTGTTACATAGTAACATAGTAACGCAGTAACATAGTTACACAGCAATATAATATTGTAGTTACAGTGAAATCTAGTACCATGGTGTTATGGTAACATTGTTACATAGTAACATAGTAACGCAGTAACATAGTTACACAGCAATATAATATTGTAGTTACAGTGAAATCTAGTACCATGGTGTTATGGTAACATTGTTACATAGTAACATAGTAACGCAGTAACATAGTTACACAGCAATATAATATTGTAGTTAAATACAAATACAGTAACCTTTTTAGATAGCAATTTATTAACATATTCCTGTGTATTGCAATCCTCTCGTACTATTCCACAAAAGAGGATCCTGGAAGGATAAAAATATTGCTGATAATCTACAGCGTTTCAAATTATTTCATATTTCTAAATAAACTTTGAAAATGATTTCATATTTAGAACAATATTTTAACAATAATGTTGATACTTGATCTATTAATATTTTTTATCTATGGTTTTTAAAAAGTTAATATTTTCAGAATCTTTTTAAACATTTATCCAAAAATATAAAATTGAGGCAATATTCAGGAAACACGTGTTTAATCTTTTGGAGTTGATTGGTCTCTGTGGCACTTTTGCTTTTCTAATTTAACCTCTCTAACAGCTATTTTGCAAATTCTGTTGGCATCGTTATATTTAATAAATGATACCTGTGACCCATCTGACTTACATTTATTAGTTTAGTTTTTTGTTCCCAAATTAAAATTTTTATTATATTGGTTTCTTATTATATTCCTTTCTGTTATATCTATAGCTTTGTATTTAGTATATGTAGACCTTGGTGTAAGTTGATAGGTATTTATAACAATAATTTTAATAAAATCCACTTATCCTGCTGTTTTTTCCCCTGTATGGTGGAACTCACATAAAGCATTTTTTTAAACATTTAATCCATCGAATGCACATTTGCCCTTGTGATCCATGTTGTTTTCTAAACATGGTGTCTTATTTTAGGATTAATCAGGTGCGAGTTCACGTCCAGGTCTATGTAGTTGGCTACAAAATCCAATGCCCAAGCAGAGCCAAAGTGTGAGGGGTGGAGTTACAACCTACTTCAGAATTCCTTGATGTAACAACACACGTTCCGGCAACCAGCAAAATCTTCCTCAAATAACTCCAACCATGGCCGATGATCTCTTCACCAATATATGGGCATATTTATATGTGTAATAAATCGATTCCTTCTCCCGTTAATTCGGTTGTCTAAAAAAAAAAAAATAAAGAATATAATTCTATAAAGTGTAATAATTCATGAATGTAATTTGAGACTAATATTTCTGTGCTTGTTGATGTAAGTAATCTGCTTTTTACTTCACATTGGTTCACTTTTGTTATGGAGTAATTCATTTCTGTGCCTCACACAGACTTGCTACACACTTCCAGAAAAAAAGTTTAAATTGTTTACCTTCCTTTATTGCACACTGTGCTTAATTTAGAATTTGTTATCTCCTATTCTGTTAATTTGCTACTGCAGTCTGCAGCAGCCTCCTGTGTTAATAGAGCTGGAGATAAGAGTGTCTAAAGAAAACACACTGTGCTGTCAGATCTGATAAAAAAATGAAACCGTTTTTCATGCAGACCATGTCAGTCACAGCCAGGGGAGGTTTGGCAAAAAGAGAAACAAAAGGTGATTTAACTCTGAAATGGCAGATAATTGAGCAGTGAGACTGCAGGGGCATGATCTATACACCAAAACTGCTTCATTAAACTAAAGTTGTTTTTAAAGCCAATAGTGTCCAATTGGTAAGGTGTCAGCAAACTATTAGCTTCAAAGGACTTTATAGGCATCCATCTTCTCAATGAAGTGGTCTGGGTAACACATCTCTGTCTTTTTAACCCTGCAGCTGAACACAAAAGCACTTTGTAGAAAGGAAGACAGCCACTAGAGGCGCTTCTGCAGCTATAACCAAGTTCTAATTAATTGTAGCTTAAATGACTTTCCTAGAGAGTATCTGATTGGTACAGTGCAGCGTGGTACTGCGCTTCAGCCTCCCACTGCTTCTTTATGGGTGGCAGCACAGAGAGCCGCACGTCGCAGGATGTAAGATAAGTACATTTTACCTTTTAAACCCGGCATGACCCACGGTTGGGGGAGGGAGTGGACACCTACATAGGAAGAGGAACACAATAACATTACATAGTAACATAGGCTGAAAAGAGACTTAAGTCCACCAAGTTCAGTCTTCCTCACATATGTTTTTGCGGTTGATCCAAAAGAAGACAAAAAAAAAACCCCAGTCTTAAATGCTTCCAATTTTGCAACAAACTCGGAAAAAAATCCTTTTGACCCCAAAATAGCAGTCAAATGTCTCCTTGGATCAAGCAGCTATTATCCCACTAATTAGAAATTATATCCCTGTATGTTATGTTTTTGGAAGTATTTATCCAATTGATGTTTAACCCCCTAACACCGTAACGGCTTTTAGCCTCCGCGACCTCCATTTACTCACCTCCACCGCGATCCTCTTGTGGGGGACTGCCTGACATCCCAGGCATTTCCCCCTCGGCAATTTAGGCCCCCGGGGGCCATGTGATCGCTCTGAAAGAACAATCACGTGGTCAGTATAGCTGGCTTAGGATCTGCCAGCAGGAGGACCTGCCTAAACTGACAAGCATTCAGGGGTAAAAAAATATATATATATGATGTATATATTATATATTGCATATATATATATATAGATATATATATATACATATCACACACACACATATATATATATATATACAAAAATTGCAAAAGATAGCACTCCAAGGACTTATATAAAATGTAACTTTTATTTACCTTCAATAAAAAAACAGTCTATATATATACACACATACAGTAATTGCATATAATATATATTTTAATAAAATTTAAATAATAAAAATATAAAATTAATTAAATAATAATAAAAAATACATATATATGCAATTTCATTCTAAAAGTATTTTGATATATATATATATATATATATATATATACATATATATATATCAAAATACACTTAGAATGAAATTATATATATATATATATATATATATATATATATATACATATATAAATCCAGGGAGTGCAGAATTATTAGGCAAATGAGTATTTTGACCACATCATCCTCTTTATGCATGTTGTCTTACTCCAAGCTGTATAGGCTCGAAAGCCTACTACCAATTAAGCATATTAGGTGATGTGCATCTCTGTAATGAGAAGGGGTGTGGTCTAATGACATCAACACCCTATATCAGGTGTGCATAATTATTAGGCAACTTCCTTTCCTTTGGCAAAATGGGTCAAAAGAAGGACTTGACAGGCTCAGAAAAGTCAAAAATAGTGAGATATCTTGCAGAGGGATGCAGCACTCTTAAAATTGCAAAGCTTCTGAAGCGTGATCATCGAACAATCAAGCGTTTCATTCAAAATAGTCAACAGGGTCGCAAGAAGCGTATGGAGAACCCAAGGCGCAAAATAACTGCCCATGAACTGAGAAAAGTCAAGCGTGCAGCTGCCAAGAGGCCACTTGCCACCAGTTTGGCCATATTTCAGAGCTGCAACATCACTGGAGTGCCCAAAAGCACAAGGTGTGCAATACTCAGAGACATGGCCAAGGTAAGAAAGGCTGAAAGACGACCACCACTGAACAAGACACACAAGCTGAAATGTCAAGACTGGGCCAAGAAATATCTCAAGACTGATTTTTCTAAGGTTTTATGGACTGATGAAATGAGAGTGAGTCTTGATGGGCCAGATTGGTAAAGGGCAGAGAGCTCCAGTCCGACTCAGACGCCAGCAAGGTGGAGGTGGAGTACTGGTTTGGGCTGGTATCATCAAAGATGAGCTTGTGGGGCCTTTTCGGGTTGAGGATGGAGTCAAGCTCAACTCCCAGTCCTACTGCCAGTTTCTGGAAGACACCTTCTTCAAGCAGTAGTACAGGAAGAAGTCTGCATCCTTCAAGAAAAACAAGATTTTCATGCAGGACAATGCTCCATCACACGCGTCCAAGTACTCCACAGCGTTATTAAACCTGCCGACAAGGGGGGTGGCATAGTAATAATGGATAGGGAGTACTATGTAGAAGAATCATTGAGGCAACTTAATGACGGATTTACATACACCAAATTGAAAGGTGACCCAACTAATGAGAAGAAAGAGACATTTTTGGAGTTTTTAGGGAGGGGCCTAATGATGGAGGTCATATCAAAAACGGAGTATGAATATCTGGCGGTCTTGCACCCGAGGATACCTGTGTATTACTTCCTCCCTAAAATCCACAAACATGAAACCAACCCACCAGGAAGACCCATCATTTCGGGCATAGGTTCAGTGTCAGCCCCCCTGTCGGAGTACATCGACCTACTTTTGCAGCCTATAGTTAAAGAGACCAAGGCTTATTTAAGGGACACTGGTCAGATCCTCCGACTGTTGGAGGAGGTAGAGTGGAGGGACGGGGATATTCTTGTAACAGCGGATGTCTCATCCCTCTACTCGATCATTCCACATCAGAAAGGCATTGAAGCCGTCAAACATTTTCTGTCCACCTCCAATTTATCCTCTAACCATCAAGCCTTCATTTTAGAGGGCATCCATCTCATTTTGACTAACAACTATTTTCACCATATAGATTCGTTTTATCTGCAGATCCTTGGGACGGCGATGGGGACCAGGTTCGCACCTAGCTATGCAAATTTATTCATGTCCCATTGGGAGGAGTCCTTCATATATGCGGGACATAGCTGGGTGCAGAATCTGGTCACCTATCGCCGTTACATTGACGATCTGTTTTGGATTTGGAGAGGTTCTAGGGAGGAACTTACTGCATTTTTTTCATATTTAAATTCAAACTCTTGGGGTGTTAGACTGACCATGGACCATAGTGACAGCCAGGTCAATTTTTTGGACCTGCGAATTTTTATTTCCAATACCAAGATTTGCACTGAAACCTTCTTTAAGAAGGTAGATGTAAATAGCTTTATTTTTTACGATAGCTGCCACTATGGTCCCTGGTTGGATAACATCCCCAAAGGACAAATGATGAGGATCAAAAGGAACTGCACCAGTACAGACTCTTATGAATCCCAGGTGCACAAGCTAATGAATGACTTCACAGTCAAGAACTATCCAAAAGCAATACTGGACAAGGCATATAAGGAAACAAGCATTGTAAGTAGGGATGATCTTCTAAAGAACGATAAAAAACAAATCAAAGGGGGAGAGAATAAGATTAATGAGGTCCCACTTATTTTCGATTATTCAGGGAAAAATAAAGAACTGAAGAGAATTGTAAATAAGTACTGGTTTATTTTACAGGAGGACCCTCTTCTGGATCAAATAGTCCCCAAAAAACCTAGGATCATTTATAGAGGGACGCCTAGTATTAAAAATCATCTCGTGAGAAGTAGCTTTAAACAGGATAATCGTATAAAAACCTTTTTGGATCAAGGCGTAGGTTTCTTTCAATGCGGATACTGTCTAGCCTGCAGGACCATAGGAGCACCGAAAGGTGTGAAAAAAGAATTAAGAGGGGGAAACACAAAACAGATATATCAAATCAAACAGTTAATAACGTGTCATACCACTAATTGCGTCTATGTCCTCACATGTCCATGCAACATGCACTATGTGGGGAAAACCACCAGACAGATACATATCCGCATTGAGGAACACCTACGTAATATTAAAAGGGGGTTCAAGGAGCACCCTTTGTCTTCACACTTCATACACAAGCACCAAGGAGATGCGACCAAACTCCAGTTTATTGGGATTGAAAGGGTTAATAGAAATTGGAGGGGGGAGAATTTGGACAATAAACTAGCAAAACAAGAGATGAGGTGGGTGTTTAAATTGAAGTCGTTATCCCCTAGAGGTTTAAATGGGGATTTTGAGGTCTGCCATTTCCTCTAATGGATAATTAAATCGCAAAGCCTGTTATGTATTTTTGTTATGATGTTTAACATCTTTCTCCTTTTTCTCTAGAAGAGAAGCTGCCAATACTTATATGTCAGTTAGATGTATGCATAATATACACCTTTTGATAATAGATTTTGAAATAGGATGAATTCCTTTTAAATGTACACATTTTCGCTATATTTATAGCACTCCTCTAGTATAAATATGATTTGAAAAGATATAACATAGTGGGACTGCATTTATGCAGAAAACTTTTTCTCCAAGACAGCAGAACTTCTCCTATAGATCTAAAGGGATTAGAGCTGGTATCCATCACTCTTTTGGGATGGATAACTACAGATCCTTATATTGCATTGAGCTATATATCGGGACGTAACAATAATGCGTGATAATTTGTAATGAATACCACTTCAAAGTATGTAATATAGCAGTATAGATCTTTTCACTATTTAAATATTTCTTATAATTATTATCCAGCTTCCTACACTTGGATCTCTAGGTGAGGTTCTGCCCACATAAGCTGTATATTATACTGTATTGATCCTGTATTTTATGTCATAAGTTTTATTATTTATTTTTATTACATATTCTTTGTATCAATGTAGTCTTAACATGATTTATACATGACATTCTGTATGAGTAGTTATGTGCAATAATAGGTTGGACACTAGCCCTTTAATGTGAGTTACCTGTTTGAAAAGTATATACGTATAAGTATGCTGGACTAGAGATTTAAAATCCATTAGATGCATAATACCAGCCTTTCTGAGGAAACCACGCCCCCGGACCAATGAAACAGCAGAAGGGGAGGAGCGAGACACTTAAAAGACAGGGCTGGACACCAATGACGTTGTCAGAGGAAGCCTGTGGAGGCGGGCGAAACGCGTCACACACACGTCACGAGAGAGGCGGACCCGGAAGTGATCACGTGATCGGGACGGACGAAACCAGGAAGTGTTTTCATACTTGCTGTTTACATGCTTTTATGTGGGTAGCTATGTTAGCATAACCCACCACTCGCAAAGTAAGAGTTTTTAACCATTTACTTTTAATAAATTGTCTTTGATACTATTCAATTGGAGGTCCTGCCTCTCTCTGTCCTATATTGCACAGCTTTATCGGTATCCAGTGGGCTTGGAGCCTAACCAGTGTGGGAACTTTCCCTCTTAAGTGGAGCATTGCAAACCCAGAGCCTGGGGTGATAGGGCTCTGGTAAATGTGAGTTTTTTTCCCCGTATCCCCCCTTTTTTTCCACATATTTTGGACCTTGTCCAGATAGTCTGCACTATATGTTGTTATTCTCTATTTACAGATCAGTTTAGCGCGCTTTCTTTGGTAAATATCTGTCATTTAATCTGTGTGTACTTTTGTATCACTGGTTTGGAGTGCTGCCATACTGTATGTTTTATATCCTATAGCGCTGACACCCTGTTGGTTCTTATTTGTGTATAGGCTCGAAAGCCTACTACCAATTAAGCATATTAGGTGATGTGCATCTCTGTAATGAGAAGGGGTGTGGTCTAATGACATCAACACCCTATATCAGGTGTGCATAATTATTAGGCAACTTCCTTTCCTTTGGCAAAATGGGTCAAAAGAAGGACTTGACAGGCTCAGAAAAGTCAAAAATAGTGAGATATCTTGCAGAGGGATGCAGCACTCTTAAAATTGCAAAGCTTCTGAAGCGTGATCATCGAACAATCAAGCGTTTCATTCAAAATAGTCAACAGGGTCGCAAGAAGCGTATGGAGAACCCAAGGCGCAAAATAACTGCCCATGAACTGAGAAAAGTCAAGCGTGCAGCTGCCAAGAGGCCACTTGCCACCAGTTTGGCCATATTTCAGAGCTGCAACATCACTGGAGTGCCCAAAAGCACAAGGTGTGCAATACTCAGAGACATGGCCAAGGTAAGAAAGGCTGAAAGACGACCACCACTGAACAAGACACACAAGCTGAAATGTCAAGACTGGGCCAAGAAATATCTCAAGACTGATTTTTCTAAGGTTTTATGGACTGATGAAATGAGAGTGAGTCTTGATGGGCCAGATTGGTAAAGGGCAGAGAGCTCCAGTCCGACTCAGACGCCAGCAAGGTGGAGGTGGAGTACTGGTTTGGGCTGGTATCATCAAAGATGAGCTTGTGGGGCCTTTTCGGGTTGAGGATGGAGTCAAGCTCAACTCCCAGTCCTACTGCCAGTTTCTGGAAGACACCTTCTTCAAGCAGTAGTACAGGAAGAAGTCTGCATCCTTCAAGAAAAACAAGATTTTCATGCAGGACAATGCTCCATCACACGCGTCCAAGTACTCCACAGCGTGGCTGGCAAGAAAGGGTATAAAAGAAGAAAATCTAATGACATGGCCTCCTTGTTCACCTGATCTGAACCCCATTGAGAACCTGTGGTCAATCATCAAATGTGAGATTTACAAGGAGGGAAAACAGTACACCTCTCTGAACAGTGTCTGGGAGGCTGTGGTTGCTGCTGCACGCAATGTTGATGGTGAACAGATCAAAACACTGACAGAATCCATGGATGGCAGGCTTTCGAGTGTCCTTGCAAAGAAAGGTGGCTATATTGGTCACTGATTTGTTTTTGTTATGTTTTTGAATGTCAGAAATGTATATTTGTGAATGTTGAGATGTTATATTGGTTTCACTGGTAAAAATAAATAATTGAAATGGGTATATATTTGTTTTTTGTTAAGTTGCCTAATAATTATGCACAGTAATAGTCACCTGCACACACAGATATCCCCCTAAAATAGCTATAACTAAAAACAAACTAAAAACTACTTCCAAAAATATTCAGCTTTGATATTAATGAGTTTTTTGGGTTCATTGAGAACATGGTTGTTGTTCAATAATAAAATTAATCCTCAAAAATACAACTTGCCTAATAATTGTGCACTCCCTGTATATAAAAATAAATAAAAAATATATACATATAAATAGATATAACTACATAAATAATTACATAAATATACACGTAGGATTTAAATACATATATATGTATATATATTTAAATTCTACGTGTATATTTATGTAATCTTTTAACATAATTAAGTAATTTTATTAATTACAGTTTGAGGGACCAGCCTGACAACCCAGGCAGCAAGTCCAGAAAATTTAATTTGCAAGTCCTATGTTTATCCCTGTAACTTTCCAAAACACCATAAACCTGGACATGGGGGGTATTATTGTACTTGGGAGACTTCGCTGAACACAAATATGTGTGTTATAAATCAGTAAAACGATGATGATATCACCAGTAAGAGTGCAGTTTTTGTGTAACAAAAATGCAAAAAACAAATAAGAATGCTAACTTTGGTCAGCGATTGTGACCAAGTGGCTACTAAAGAACACTGGACATAGCCCATTTTGAATACCCTGGGTTGTCTACTTTTTCAAATGGTATGCCATGGTGGGGTTAATTTTAATTTCTGGGCTGCCATATTGTCTCAAAGGCAACATAGTAAATCTGGTAAATTTCAATTTGCAAAAATAGAAATTGGCAAATCTTATATCTGACCCTGTAACTTTCCAAAACACCATAAAACCTGTACATGAGGGGTATTTTTGTACTCGTGAGACATTACTCTACACAAATTCAAGTATTTTAGAGCAGTAAAATGTGTAATACTGATGATATCATTGGTGAAAGGGCAGTTTATTTGTAAAAAAGCAAAACAACAAATATAAACGCTAAATTTGGCCAGGGTTTGTGACTAAGTGGCTACTAATAAAGTCTGGACATACCCCATTTTGAATACCCTGGGTTGTCTTCTTTTTCAAATGGTATGCCATGGTGGGGTTAATTTTCATTTCTGGACTGCCATATCGTCTCAAAGGCAACCATACGGTCTTAAAGGCAACAGGCCCAGCAAACCAAACTGGCAAATTTCAATGGAAAAGGGGAAAGCCCTATATTTGACCTCTGGAAGTTGCCAAGCACTCATAAAACCTATATGTGTAGGGTACTGTGGTACTCATGAAACATTGCTTAATACAAATATGTCTATTTTATTGCAGTAAAATCTAACAGTCATACTTTTTTTAGATTTTATTCACATTCCGTTATAATTCATATATAAATATGTGATATAAAATGAAAGCCCTGTTTCTCCTGAACAAAATAATATATATATTAAGTGTGGGTACAATTAATATGAAAGAGGTGAATTATGGTTAGAAACATAGAATAGAAACAAGGAATGTGACGGCAGATAAGAACCATTCGGCCCATCTAGTCTGCCCGGTTTTCTAAATACTTTCATTAGTCCCTGGCCTTATATAGTTAGGATAGCCTTATGCCTATCCCACGCATGCTTAAACTCCTTTACTGTGTTAACCTCTACCACTTCAGCTGGAAGGCTATTCCATGCATCCACTACCCTCTCAGTAAAGTAATACTTCCAGATATTATTTTTAAACCTTTGTCCCTCTAATTTTAGACTATGTCCTCTTGTTGTGGTAGTTTTTCTTCTTTTAAATATAGTCTCCTCCTTTACTGTGTTGATTCCCTTTATGTATTTAAATGTTTCTATCATATCCCCCCTGTCTCGTCTTTCCACCAAGCTATACATGTTAAGATCCTTTAACCTTTCCTGGTAAGTTTTATCCTGCAATCCATGAACCAGTTTAGTAGCCCTTCTTTGAACTCTCTCTAAGGTATCAATATCCTTCTGAAGATATGGTCTCCAGTACTGTGTACAGTACTCCAAGTGAGGTCTCACCAGTATTCTGTACAATGGCATGAGCACTTCCCTCTTTCTACTGCTAATACCTCTCCCTATACAACCAAGCATTCTGCTAGCATTTCCTGCTGCTCTATTACATTGTCTGCCTACCTTTAAGTCCTCAGAAATAATCACCCCTAAATCCCTTTCCTCAGATGTTGAGGTTAGGACTCTATCAAATATTCTGTACTCTGCCCTTGGGTTTTTACGTCCAAGATGCATTATCTTGCACTTATCCACATTAAATGTCAGTTGCCACAACTCTGACCATTTTTCTAGTTTACCTAAATCATTTGCCATTTGGCTTATCCCTCCTGGAACATCAACCCTGTTACATATCTTAGTATCATCCGCAAAAAGACACACCTTACCATCAAGACCTTC
Source organism: Pelobates fuscus (assembly GCF_036172605.1). Lineage (NCBI taxonomy): Eukaryota > Metazoa > Chordata > Amphibia > Anura > Pelobatidae > Pelobates > Pelobates fuscus. The sequence goes on along the minus strand of NC_086320.1, from coordinate 8,753,874 downwards.
TGCAATATCACTAATAAAAATATTAAAGAGAATGGGTCCAAGTACATATCCCTGAGGTACCCCACTGGTGACAAGCCCAAGCTTCGAATATACTCCATTGACTACAACCCTCTGTTGCCTGTCACTCAGCCACTGCCTTACCCATTCAACAATATTGGAATCCAAACTCAAAGATTGCAGTTTATTGATAAGCCTTCTATGTGCAACAGTGTCAAAAGCCTTACTGAAATCTAGGTAAGCAATGTCTACTGCACCACCCTGATCTATAATTTTAGTTACCCAATCAAAAAAATCAATAAGATTAGTTTGGCATGATCTCCCTGAAGTAAACCCATGTTGTCTCTGATCTTGAAATCCATGTGTTTTTAGATGTTCAACAATCCTATCCTTTAACATGGTTTCCATCACTTTCCCCACTACTGAAGTAAGGCTTACTGGCCTATAGTTGCCCGACTCCTCCCTATTACCTTTCTTGTGAATGGGCACAACATTCGCTAACTTCCAATCTTCTGTGACTACTCCTGTTAACAATGATTGGTTAAATAAATCTGTTAATGGTTTTGCTAGTACACCACTAAGCTTTTTTAATAGCTTTGGGTGTATTCCATCAGGTCCCATTGACTTATTTGTCTTTACTTTTGACAGTTGAAATAGAACCTCTTCCTCTGTAAACTCACGTGTAATAAATGACTCATTTATCCTTTTTTTTAACGGAGGTCCCTTTCCTTCATTTTCAGCTGTAAATACCGAACAAAAATATTCATTGAGGCAGTCAGCTAGACCTTTATTCTCATCTACATACCTTCCTTCTTTTGTTTTTAATCTAACTAATCCTTGTTTTACTTTTCTTTTCTCATTTATGTATCTGAAAAAAGTTTTGTCCCCCTTTTTTACTGACTGTGCTAGTTTCTCTTCTGTGTGTGATTTGGAAGCTCTTATATCTTGCTTAGCCTCTTTCTGCCTAATCTTATAGGTCATTCTGTCTTCCTCACTCTGTTTTTTTTTATAATTACTAAATGCTAACTTTTTGTTTTTTACTATTTTGGCCACATCTGCGGAGTACCACAGTGGTTTCTTGAATTTTTTGCTTATACTGACAAGCCTAATGCAATTTTCTGTTGCCTTCAGTAGTGCAGCTTTTAAATAATCCCATTTCTTTTGGACTCCATTTAAGTTGCTCCAGTCTGATAATGACTCCTTTACACATATTTAATTTTAGAAAAGTCTGTTTTTCTAAAGTCTAAAACTTTTGTTTTTGTGTGGTGTGACTCAGTCACTGTTCTTATATTAAACCACACTGACTGATGATCACTGGATCCTAAACTTTCACCTACAGTAATATCTGATACCAAATCTCCATTTGTTAACACTAAATCTAGTATGGCCTCTTTACGAGTTGGCTCCTCAACGACTTGTTTTAGAGACAATCCCAGTAGGGAGTTTAGAATATGTGTGCTTCTGGCACAAGTAGCTATTTTTGTTTTCCAATTCACATCAGGAAGATTAAAGTCACCCATGATGATAACTTCCCCCTTCATTGTCATTTTAGCTATTTCTTCAACTACTAGATTATCTAACTCTTCAATTTGTCCTGGGGGCCTATAAATCACACCTACACAAATTACTGTGTGATTTCCAAATTCTAACGTAACCCAAATGGACTCTATATTCGTCTCACTAACCTTTATTAGGCTAGATTTTATGCTATCCTTCACATACAGGGCCACCCCTCACCCTTTCTTGCCTTCCCTGTCTTTTCTATATAAAGAGTACCCTGGTATTGCTATGTCCCAGTCATTTTTCTCATTATACCATGTCTCAGTAACAGCGACTAAATCTACACTATCAGTTGCCATTATTGCCACAAGTTCATGGATCTTATTCCCTAAACTGCGAGCATTTGTAGACATGACTCTAAGCTTATCATTTTTTAACACACTTGCTACAGGCACCTTCTGTCCTTGTTTTGGGGGACAATTGGATTGATGTTTTATCACCCTTTTGCCCCCCCCCCCCTCCTAGTTTAAATACATCCTAGCAAACCCTCTGAACTGCTCACTGAGAACAGTTGTTCCCTTTTGAGAAAGATGCAAACCATCTTTTTTGTACAGTTTATTTCCATTCCAAACAGAGCTACCATGAGCAATAAAGCCAAATCCTTGCTCCCGACACTATTCACCAAGCCACAAGTTAAAGTCCGCCTGTCATTCTGAGTGTTATGCACAGGCAGAACTTCAGAGAGCGACAGTGTGGAAGCAACCTGCCGTATATCATTGGCAAAAACACTAAAAACGTCCTTAACCTCGGAAACCTCATTGCAAGCCAAGTCATTTGTCCCTAAATGGACAAGTACATCCAATTCCCCTTCCTGCTTTGCTTACTTAACAATATTACAGATACATCTCCTGTCTCTGTGAGCAGTAGCTCCGGGAAGACACCTCACAAGACCACCATTGTCCATCTCCACACTTCTTATGATGGAATCCCCCAACAACAACTGCTTTCTATTAGGCCTCACCATAGTCTTCAAGCCTCTCTGCACAACACCACTAGCCTCAGTGCCTCTCTGCACAACACCACTGGCCTCAATGCCTCTCTCCACAACAGCACTAGCCTCAGTGCCTCTCTCCACAACACCTCTAGCCTCAGTGCCTCTCTGCACAACACCACTAGCCTCAATGCCTCTCTGCACAACACCACTAGCCTCAGTGCTTCTCTGCACAACACCACTAGCCTCAGTGCCTCTCTGCACAACGCCACTAGCCTCAGTGCCTCTCTGCACAACACCACTAGCCTCAGTGCCTCTCTGCACAACGCCACTAGCCTCAGTGCCTCTCTGCACAACACCACTAGCCTCAGTGCCTCTCTGCACAACACCACTAGCCTCAGTGCCTCTCTGCACAACGCCACTAGCCTCAGTGCCTCTCTGCACAACACCACTAGCCTCAGTGCCTCTCTGCACAACACCACTAGCCTCAGTGCCTGTCTCCATGACACCATTACACTCTGAAAGTGCAGAAAATGAATTATGTAGAGCAACAGACTGTGCAATATGCCTTTTATCCACAACTCTAAGTCTACCAGATCCTACAGTAATCCATCTGCCATTCCTAGTATGTCTCTGTGGCAGTGGCTTTGCAGCAGTTCCAGCCTGAGTTTGTTTACCAGATAATTTACAAATCTCAGACTTCAAAAATACAATCTCCTGCCGCAAGATAGAGAACTGTCTACAGATTAGACAACAACCAAACCTCCAAAAAGTGGAACGCGAAACAAATGCATAGCAACTATTACACTGAACTAAGTCTGCCATTCCAATTAGGTGAATTATTTAAATCAAACAAACCTTAACTTTTTATTTATCCTCCTGAATACCTCAGATTACCTCCAGTTTATCTCCAGAATATCTCCAACCACAGACACTTAGAAGCAACACTCTCCAGAATATCTCCAACCACAGACACTTAGAAGCAACACTCTCCAGAATATCTCCAACCACAGACACTTAGAAGCAACACTCTCCAGAATATCTCCAACCACAGACACTTAGAAGCAACACTCTCCAGAATATCTCCAACCACAGACACTTAGAAGCAACACTCTCCAGAATATCTCCAACCACAGACACTTAGAAGCAACACTCTCCAGAATATCTCCAACCACAGACACTTAGAAGCAACACTCTCCAGAATATCTCCAACCACAGACACTTAGAAGCAACACTTAGATGAAGCAACCAAGCTATATTAGCCAAGCTACTGACAACAACTCTTATATACTCCTAAAATCACCTCCCACTAGGAATGTTTAACACCTGGGTAGGCCTCTGCTTATTTGCAAACAATAGCTAATTTAAACAGCAATCAATAGCAAGCAGCTAACTAATCAAATCAAATGCCTTATAATTACCAACAGGAAATCAAACCTTGTGCAATCAGTAACCTTTTCCTACAGATGAATCTTACCTGTAACAGTAAAAAATAAAACTCTTAGCACAACTCTTAGACAGTTGAAGCTTCTGTAAAACTCTCCAGAATATCTCCAACCACAGACACTTAGAAGCAACACTTAGATGAAGCAACCAAGCTATATTAGCCAAGCTAATGACAACAACATTGAACAGACATATATCGCAATTTCCAGGTTTTGTTTACGTTTGTTTTGATCACAACTTATACATAGAATAGAGATCAAAATTACATTTTCATACCGAGAATTTATGCCCCTGTTTATACATGACAAAACCTTTCTGGCCTTAGCAGCTGCAGATTTACATATTGCTACCTAATTTGTTGTCTATAACAATTCCCAAATCCTTCTTGTGTGTGGTTATTCCTAATTCACTACCATTTAGGGTGTAAATTGCTTGTACATTCTTGACCCCAAAGTGCATAACTTTGCATTTCTCTACATTAAATTTCATCTGCCATTTTAGTGCCCAGTCCCCCCAGCTATCTAAATCCTTCTGCAGCAAAGCAATATCTTGCTCACATTTTATTACTTTGCAAAGTTTTGTGTCATCTGCAAACACTAAAACATGGCTTTCAATGCCTATTTCAAGATTATTTATAAAAATGTTAAATAGAAACAGTCCCAAAACAGAAACCTGAGGGACACCATTTACCACTTTTGTCCAGCCTGAAAATGTACCATTAATGACAACCTGTTGTACTCTATCCTTAAGCCAATGTTCTACCCAAGAACAAGACTATTCAACTAGACCAATTTCTTTTAGTTTGAAGACTAACCTATTGTGAGGAACCGTATCAAATGCCTTGGCAAAATCCAAATAGATCACATCCACTGCAACACCCTGATCTATACTGCTACTTACTTCTTCGTAGAATGCAATTAGGTTAGTTTGACATAACCTATCTTTCATAAAGCTATGTTGATTATTGCTAATAACAAAGTTCTTCCCAATAAATTCCTGAATATTATCCTTTAATAGCCTTACAAACATATTCCCAGTCACAGAAGTTAAGCTCACAGGTCTATAATTTCCAGGCAAGGATTTTAAACCTTTTTTAAATATAGGAACGACATCTGCCTTCCTCCAATCTTCCGGTACAATACCTGAAACAAAAGAATCTTGAAAGATTAAATACAGAGGTTCACTTTTTTCCCCACTTAGCTCCTTAAGTACTTGTGGGTGAATACCGTCAGGCCCCGGAGCTTTATTTACATAAATTTTCTTTAACTGCTGTAGCACCTTGTCTCGAGTTGTCCTGTTATGGGCTAATGCAAATATTGTATTTCTCAAACTGTGTACTTTGTCTTTAAGAGATATTGAAAACTGATAAGGTGTTAGAAATGGAATATATTGGTTTTCATACATGTTTCTTTAAGCAATAACCTTTTACCTACTTTCAGTGCATAATATGTTTATGCAATTTTGTCCCAGACAAAATACAATAACAATAATGCATAAACAAGCTTTAAGGGTATGCTACGACTCTTTCAGTACATAAAATACTGCGGTAACCCTAAATAGATAAAGATGATCAGACTTTAAGATGCCATCTTGTCCTAAGTCAGGGAATTTTCCATGTGTGCACTCTTTTATTTTAGTTATTGCCTTGTATATTTGCCAAGTCAAGGGAGGTCCTAAAATGAATAAAGTAAAAGAAGTGTTACTTTTTTATATATTAACATTGGTAACCCTAACGTGAAGACACCTAAGGAATAAATATGTGTACCTTTTAAATGTTAACACAGAGAGGGGAGATTTGGAGACAGACGCTCCATCTTATAATGACAGAGAGGCTGACATGACGGCATGTTCAGGAGGGTATGTTATTCTATTAATGATATTTGCAAGCATATAGTTTAATCTTATAAAATCTGCTATAAATTATAGTAATGGTTTTTCTATGTCTATATTTATATTTTTATTTAATAAAATATTTTAAAAGACAAAACTTTATTGCTTCCAAGACAATCCTTATTTTATATTGTATTCTCAATTATTTCTATATATTAAATAGAGGATCTCTTACTAATTACATGTATATAAAATTATGGCTAAGATATCTGTATGGTTAGTCCGGCTAAGTTCTGTGCTTTAATATGTTATCGTGGTAAATAGGGGAACCAGCTGCGGTTTCAATCCAATCACAAGTTATCTGCAAGCTATTTGCAGCAATCGTTTGCATATCTCTTGCCATTGGATCCTCATTAATAAATACTGAAGAAAAATAGTTATTTAAAATTTCTGCCTTTTCCTGGTCTTCATTAACCAACAGACCCATCTCTGTTTTCAGTGTACCTACACTTAAATTTTTTGTTTTTTTTAGAATTGATGTACTTGAAAAAAAAATTTGAGGTTGTTTTTGCATTCTTTGGCTATCAATTTCTCATTTTCTAGTTTAGCCACTTTAATTGCCCTTTTTGCAAGCATTATTGGCTTCCTTATATCTTATATAGGATGCATCTGATTGGTCCGATTTAAATACTTTAAAAGCCCTTTTCTTATTTTTAATCTCTTGTTTTACTCCTCTACTAAGCCACATTGGTTTCAATTTGTTTCTTTTATATTTATTACCCAATGGTACATACTGTGAAATGTACCTTTCTGATATTTGTATTCATGTGTGTATTCCTGAAATTATAGTATTCATTTAAAATATTCAACCGGTGAAGAGTTTGTCACATATCTGTGATGTTGTTACTGTAATCTCCGGGGATATACAAAGATTCATGGAATGCACATCAGATACCTTTAAAACAATGGAGAGACATATACTTGGAGGAGAATTTGCAGACACTGCCTGGTTTATCCAGTCAATGCAGAATCTATAGAGCACGCTGATTTGTAGTAAAATGTGTTCCTAAGAGATTATATCTTAACATGTTTTTATTTTGAGACTTTTTATAAGGGAGGATGGGGTGAGGTGTAATTAGACTTATCCCAACTTTGGCCGACATGATTAGACTCCTTCTACCTAGTGATGTACCGAACTGTTCGCTGGCGAATAGATCCTGGCGAACATAGCGTGTTCGCGTTCGCCACGGCGGGCGAACACATGCGCGGTTCGATCCGCCCCCTATTTGTCATCATTGAGTAAACTTTGACCCTGTGCCTCATGGTCAGCAGACACATTCCAGCAAATTAGCAGCAGACCCTCCCTTCCAGACCCTCCCACCTCCCTCCTGTACAGCATCCATTTTAGATTCATTCTGAAGCTGCATTCTTAGTTAGAGGAGGGAAACTGTAGCTGCTGCTCATTTGATAGGGAAATTGATAGCTAGGCTAGTGTATTCAGTGTCAACTACAGTCCTGAATGACTCATCTGATCTCTGCTGTAAGGACAGCACCCCAAAAAGCCCTTTTTAGGGCTAGAACATCAGTCTGCTTTTTCTTTCTTTTTTTTGTCTGTGTAATGTAATTGCAGTTGCCTGCCTGCCAGCTTCTGTGTCAGGCTCACAGTGGATACTGTGCCCACTTGCCAAGTGCCACCACTCATATCTGGTGCCACAATAGCTTAAGCTTACATTTAAAAACAAATTATTTTTTTTCACTGTAATAGATTGAATAGCAGTGAGTTGTCTGCCAGCTTCTGTGTCAGGCTCACAGTGGATACTGTGCCCACTTGCCCAGTGCCACCACTCATATCTGGTGTCACAATAGCTTAAGCTTGCATTTAAAAACAAATTATTTTTTTTCACTGTAATAGATTGAATAGCAGTTAGTTGTCTGCCAGCTTCTGTGTCAGGCGCACAGTGGATACTGTGCCCACTTGCCCAGTGCCACCACTCATATCTGGTGTCACAATAGCTTAAGCTTGCATTTAAAAACAAAAAAAACTTTTTCACTGTAATAGATTGAATAGCAGTTAGTTGTCTGCCAGCTTCTGTGTCAGGCTCACAGTGGATACTGTGCCCACTTGCCCAGTGCCACCACTCATATCTGGTGTCACAATAGCTTAAGCTTGCATTCAAAAACAATTTTTTTTCACTGTAATAGATTGAATAGCAGTTAGTTGTCTGCCAGCTTCTGTGTCAGGCTCAAGTGGATACTGTGCCCACTTGCCCAGTGCCACCACTCATATCTGGTGTCACAATAGCTTAAGCTTCCATTTAAAAACAAAAACATTGTTTTCACTGTAATAGATTGAATAGCAGTTAGTTGTCTGCCAACTTCTGTGTGAGGCTCACAGTGGATACTGTGCCCACTTGCCCAGTGCCACCACTCATATCTGGTGTCACATTAGCTTAAGCTTGCATTTAAAAACAATTTTCTTTTTCACTGTAATAGATTGAACAGCAGTTAGTTTTCTGCCAGCTTCTGTGTCAGGTTCACAGTGGATACTGTGCCCACTTGCCTAGTGCCACCACTCATATATGGTGTCACAATAGCTTAAGCTTGCATTTAAAAAATGTTTTTTTCAGTGTAATAGATTGAATAGCAGTTAGTTGTCTGCCAGCTTCTGTGTCAGGCTCACAGTGGATACTGTGCCCACTTGCCCAGTGCCACCACTCATATCTGGTGTCAAAATAGGTTAAGCTTGCATTTAAAAAAATTTTTTTTTCACTGTAATAGATTGAATAGCAGTTAGTTGTCTGCCAGCTTCTGTGTCAGGTTCACAGTGGATACTGTGCCCACTTGCCCAGTGCCACCACTCATATCTGCTGTCACAATAGCTTAAGCTTGCATTTAAAAACAAAACATTTTTTTCACTGTAATAGATTGAATAGAAATTAGTTGTCTGCCAGCTTCTGTGTCAGGCTCACAGTGGATACTGTGCCCACCTGCCCAGTGCCACCACTCATATCTGGTGTCACAATAGCTTCAGCTTACATTTAAAAACAAAAAACGTTTTCACTGTAATAGATTGAATAGCAGTTAGTTGTCTGCCAGCTTCTGTGTCAGGCTCACAGTGGATACTGTGCCCACTTGCCCAGTGCCACCACTCATATCTGGTGTCACAATAGCTTAAGCTTGCATTTAAAAACATTTTTTTTTCACTGTAATAGATTGAATAGCAGTTAGTTGTCTGCCAGCTTCTGTGTCAGGCTCACAGTGGATACTGTGCCCACTGGCCCAGTGCCACCACTCATATCTGGTGTCACAATAGCTTAAGCTTGCATTTAAAAACACATTTTTTTTCACTGTAATAGATTGAATAGCAGTTAGTTGTCTGCCAGCTTCTGTGTCAGGCTCACAGTGGATACTGTGCCCACTTGCCCAGTGCCACCACTCATATCTAGTGTCACAATATCTTAAGCTTGCATTTAAAAACACATTTTTTTTGTCTGCCAGCTTCTGTGTCAGGCTCACAGTGGATACTGTGCCCACTTGCCCAGTGCCACCACTCATATCTGGTGTCAAAATAGCTTAAGCTTGCATTTAAAAAGAAAAAAACCTTTTTCACTGTAATAGATTGAATAGCAGTTAGTTGTCTGCCAGCTTCTGTGTCAGGCTCACAGTGGATACTGTGCCCACTTGCCCAGTGCCACCACTCATATCTAGTGTCACAATAGCTTAAGCTTGCATTTAAAAACAAAAATATTTTTTTCACTGTAATAGATTGAATAGCAGTTAGTTGTCTGCAAACGCCTGGGTGTCAGGCCTTCAGCGTGTACTCTGCCAACCTCTGCAAGTGCACTTTGCCACTCATATCTGGTGTCACAATAGCGTGCCTTTAAAAAGCAAAAAAGTTTTTCACTGTAAGCTAATAGCAGTCAGTGTCCTTCAAGTGGGTGTCAGGCCTTCAGCGTGTACTCTGCCAACCTCTGCAAGTGCACTTTGCCACTCATATCTGGTGTCACTATAGCGTGCATTTAAAAAGAAGAAAAGTTTTTCACTGTTATAGATTGAATAGCAGTTAGTTGTCTTCAAGCGGGTGTCAGGCCTACAGTGTGTACTCTGCCAACCTCTGCCAGTGCACATTGCCACTCATATCTGGTCTCACAGTAGCTTGCAAGCATAGTACCACTAATCCCAAAAAAAATGACAGGCAGAGGCAGGCCACCCCGCAGGGGCCATCATGTTCGTGGTGCTGTGATTCCCTTTGGCCCTAGAATAATGCCTAGTTTTCAGAGGCCACGTACCCTGAACTTGAAAAGTTCATAGGACATAGTTCTGAGGACATAGTTGACTGGCTAACACAGGACACCCAATCTTCTACAGCTTCCGCTCAGAACCTTGACGCACCATCCTCCTCCAGCTTAGCTTCGGGCACCTCTCAAGATACCACTCACCCGCCATCACTTGTGGCCACCAACACTAGCACTAGCCGCTTCACTTGGTATGTCAGAGGAGTTATTTACACATCCGTTTGAAGAAATGAGTGATGCGCAACCATTATTGCCAGAGGATGTAGATAACAGGGATATGTCTCAGGCAGGCAGCATTACACACATGGACGTACGGTGTGATGATGATGATGTTGTACCCGCTGCTGCTTCCTTTGCTGAGTTGTCAGATACAAGTGAAGCGGTTGATGATGACGATGCGTCCATGGATGTCACGTGGGTGCCCACTCGGCAAGAAGAAGAACAGGGCGAAAGTTCAGATGGGGAGACAGAGAGGAGTTGGAAGCAGGGGGAGGTCGTCGCAAGGGGCTAGTGGCACAGTCAGACAGCATGCATCGGCACCTGGGGTCAGCCCGACAGCACGCCAATCAACGCATGCCCTCCACCAGAATGCTGTCATTGCAGAGCTCAGCAGTGTGGCATTTTTTTGTGTGTCTGCCTCTGACAACAGCGATGCCATTTGCAACCTGTGCCAAAAGAAACTGAGTTGTGGGAAGTCCAACACCCACCTAGGTACAACTGCTTTGCGTAGGCACATGATCGCACATCACAAACGCCTATGGGATCAACACATGAGTACAAGCAGCACACAAACTCAAAGACGCCATTCTCCTCCTAGTCCAGCATCTTCAGCCATGTCAACCACTGCTGTCCTCCTTGCCCCATCTCAACCATCTGCCACTCCGTCTCTCACCTTGAGCAGTTCCCGGTCATCTGCCCACAGTCAGGTGTCTGTCAAGGACATGTTTGAGCATAAGAAGCCAATGTCAGAAAGTCACCCTCTTGCCCAGCGTCTGACAGCTGGCTTGTCTGAACTATTAGCCCGCCAGCTTTTACCATACAAGCTGGTGGAGTCTGAGGAGTTCAAAAAATTTGTGGCTATTGGGATACCGCAGTGGAAGGTACCCGGACGAAATTTCTTTGCACAAAAGGCAATCCCCAACCTGTACTCGATTGTGCAAAAGGAAGTAATGGCATGTCTGGCACACAGTGTTGGGGCAAGGGTCCATCTGACCACTGATACCTGGTCTGCAAAGCATGGTCAGGGCAGGTATATCACCTACACTGCGCATTGGGTAAACCTGCTGATGGCTGCCAAGCATGGAATGCGTGGCTCTGCAGAGGAGTTGGTGACACCGCCACGACTTGCAGGCAGGCCTGCTGCCACCTCCTCTACTCCTCCTACTCCATCCTCTTCCATAACCTACTCGGCTGAGTCCTCTTCTGCTACTTCGTCTTGCTCCACATCAACGGCACCCCCCCAGCTCCCAGGTACTATTCCACATCCCGGATACGGCAGTGTCACGCCGTCTTGGGTTTGACTTGCTTGAAAGCAGAGAGTCACACCGGACAAGCACTCCTGTCCGCCCTGAACGCACAGGTGGAAAAGTGGCTGACTCCGCAGCAACTGGATATCGGCAAAGTGGTTTGTGACAACGGAACAAATTTGTTGGCGGCATTGACGTTGGGCAAGTTGACACATGTGCCGTGCACGGCACATGTGTGTAATCTGATCGTACAACGATTTGTGCATAAGTACACAGGCTTACAGGACGTCCTGAAGCAGGCCAGGAAGGTGTGTGGCCATTTTAGGCGTTCCTACACGGCCATGGGGCACTTTGCAGATATCCAGCGGCGAAACAACATGCCAGTGAGGCTCTTGATTTGCGACAGCCCGACACGTTGGAATTCAACACTCCTAATGTTCGACCGCCTGCTCCAACAAGAAAAAGCCGTTAATGAATATTTGTATGACCGGGGTGCTAGGACAGCCTCTGGGAAGCTGGGAATTTTTTTGCCACATTACTGGACGTTCATGCGCAATGCCTGTAGGCTCATGCGTTCTTTTGAAGAGGTGACAAACCTAGTCAGTCGCACTGAAGGCACCATCAGTGACATCATACCATTTGTTTTCTTCCTGGAGCATGCCCTGCGAAGAGTGCTGGATCAGGCCGTAGATGAGCGTGAAGAGGAAGAGGAAGAGTTGCGGTCACCATCACCCAGCAGAAACAGTCTTATCAGCATCGCTTGCTGGACCTGCGGCAACGCTGAAAGAGGATTGTGAGGAAGAATGTGGCTATGAGGAGGAGGAGGAAGACCAACCACAACAGGCATCCCAGGGTGCTCGTTGTCACCTATCTGGTACCCGTGGTGTTGTATGTGGCTGGGGGGAAGAACATACCTTCATTGAGATCACTGAGGAGGAGGAACGGGAAATGAGTAGCTCGGCATCCAACCTTGTGCAAATGGAGTCTTTCATGCTGTTGTGCCTGTTGAGGGACCCTCATATAAAAAGGCTGAAGGAGAACGACCTGTACTGGGTGTCCACGCTACTAGACCCCCGGTATAAGAAGAAAGTGGCAGAAATGTTGCCGAATTACAACAAGTCGGAAAGGATGCAGCATTTGCTAAATAAATTAAAAAGTATGCTTTACACAGCGTATAAGGGTGATGTCACAGCACAACGGGAATCTAACAGGG